>NC_138383.1:38867010-38926896 GCF_054177405.1 Leptonychotes weddellii | reverse complement strand
TTTTTTTAAAGATTTTATTTATTTATTTGAGACAGAGAGAATGAGAGAGACAGAGAGCACATGAGAGGGGGGAGGGTCAGAGGGAGAAGCAGACTCCCTGCCGAGCAGGGAGCCCGATGCGGGACTCGATCCAGGGACTCCAGGATCATGACCTGAGCCGAAGGCAGTCGCTTAACCAACTGAGCCACCCAGGCGCCCCGAAAGAATAGTTGTTTAATGTTAGAAGGATAGTTACATGGGAGGAAGGATTTTTAAAACTTAATTTTTGAGTGCTCATTTGTGTATTCACTGCTAATGAACAATTGTTGCATTTAAGGTGGTCAGAGTGTTTATTTGTAAGAGTACTAGATTTTATCTATTTGCATTTGTTTTTGTATGGAGTTACCCACCAGCTGTAGCAGTGTATTACAGAGTTCAATTTTAACATTTTATGTAGAAGTTTTATTTCACAATTAACAAACTGTCATGCCGTTTTTTTGGAACCACCTTTTTATGTTTAATTGTAGTCAGTGATACATATGTTGATTTTTGAGGCTTTCCAGTTAATTTCTCTAGGATTTTGCTTATTTGGTATTCTGAACTCTGAGGAGGAAAACTGAATAGTCCATCTTTGCTGAAAGAGACTTTGTGAAATTATTGAAGTATCCATGTTAATTATTAAACATATTTTTGTCACATATTTTATAGACTATAAAATTTCGACACTTTACTTTCATTTAAAAAGTTATTTTTCCTAATTCTATTCGTTTTGTTTTGTTTTAGGAAAGGGGACTACCACAGGTATCTGGCTGAATTTGCCACAGGAAATGACAGGAAGGAGGCTGCAGAGAACAGCCTAGTGGCTTATAAAGCTGCTAGTGATATTGCAATGACAGAACTTCCACCAACGCATCCAATTCGCTTAGGTCTTGCTCTCAACTTTTCCGTATTCTACTATGAAATTCTTAATTCCCCTGACCGTGCCTGCAGGTAAGTCATGGAAGAGAAACAAAAGCTCTCACTGTGAAAGTGGAAAAAAGTTACAAAAGAGAATTGTTTTGTTTCCTGGGATTGCCTTATGCAGCCTTGGCCATGTAACAGAGAATTCTTTTGCCTCTTAATGAAACTGTTTGGATGATTTTAAGACCAACCCTATCTCAGTTCACTAGGATAGCAGTTTTGGATTATGTTGATGGGGAAAATTTTTGTTGGTAGGTTCAATTTTTAACTTTATAGTGGGAGAGTGGAATTATAATAGAATTTTTTTTATATTAGCTTTTAGTCTTTGTAGGCATGTTAATATAGTTATGCTCTTAGTGTACATACTTTCTATTTTATTATGAGCCGTTCTCCATCTTTGTATGTTGGTTCCATATTTTTTTTTTTTTTTTAAAGATTTTATTTATTTATTTGACAGAGACCGAGACAGAGCAGGAACACAAGCAGGGGGAGTGGGAGAGAGAGAAGCAGGCTTCCCGCTGAGCAGGGAGCCCGATGTGGGACGCGATCCCAGGACTCTGGGATCATGACCTGAGCTGAAGGCAGCTGCTTAACGACTGAGCCACCCAGGCACCCCCATTTTTTTTATTTTTATTTTTTAAAGATTTTATTTATTTATTTGACAGAATATAAGTAGGGGGGGCAGCAGAGGGAGAAACAGGCTCCCCAGTGAGCAGGGACCCCCGATGTGGGGCTCGATCCTAGGATCCTGGGATCATGACCCGAGCCGAAGGCAGATGCTTAACTGACTGATCCACCCAGGCACCCCTATGCATTTGCTTTAATTTTTAGTGTTGCATTCATGCTCTTCTCCTACCCTTTAAGATGAGTTCATATTTGGCTTCCTAATTTGCTCATTCTCTAGGGTTTAAGTACTTTCTCCAGAGTAGCACTTCATACTTGTTTTATAATAGTTTTATGTATCAGTCCTCTATTCTTACATGTTCATTGTGGACTGGGAGTGTTTCTTCTGTTTCTCCACTAGTGTCCCGCATCACTTGGTGTACATCATACAGCGTACCCAGTTAATGTTGATTTTCTTTCTTTTAAATTCTAGCAAATGGCTTATATATCACATTACTATGAGTTCTATATTGCCTTTTTGTTTTTGTTTTTTTTGCTTTCATTAACATTAAATTCTTTGGAATTAAACTGAGCTGTCCAACATTTCATCTTTTTACATTAAAATTTTAAATAAGTGAGCTGTTGACTAGAACTTCGTAATACTTCTATTATGCATATATTTTGGTGGTGGTTCAGGTTAGAGTTTGGTCTGTGTATTCTGTTTACTGATATGCTTGTCAAAAGCCTAGTAAGAAATGGTGCTCTGGGGTGCCTGGCTGGCTCAGTTGGTAGAACATGTAACTCTTGATCTTCAGGTCAGGAGTTTGAGCTCCACATTGAGGGGAATGTTTGTTTGTTTTTCTTAAAAAGAAGTACTCCAAAAATTTGCTTCCAAATTTGCTAGATACAACATTAAATAGAAAGTTAATTTTCATCACTTACATCTGTTTTTTCTTTATTTTGGTATTTAAAACCCAAGATACTCAGTGTCACTATTACGTACTGTAGGATAACTGAAGAAAAAGATTGATTTCTGACATGTCATTTCTGTTTTTGGGCTTATTTTTGTAATATGTAAATACTTTTAGGTTGGCAAAAGCAGCTTTTGATGACGCAATTGCAGAACTGGATACGCTGAGTGAAGAAAGCTATAAGGACTCTACACTTATCATGCAGTTGTTACGTGATAATCTGACACTATGGACTTCAGACATGCAGGGTGATGGTAAGGAAACTCCGAAGTTAAATGCATCTCTTTCAGTTGTTGGGTCTTTTTACTTTTAGGAGTTTCTTGGTATTTCTTCACATTAAGCTACAGTTTAGACTCAGCCTATCCTCCAGACTATCAAATTTTAATTATTGCCTTTATAACAAATGATCTCAAAGTACATTTTCGTTTGGGGCTATACGATTATGTGTAAAAGACTTGTTTGGAAAGGGGGATCTTTTTTTAATATTCGAAGCTTTAAAAGTTTTGTCTCTAATGCTAGCTAAACTTAGTTTGCTTCTCTCACTGTTTTGGAAGATGGAGGCAGGAAGCAGCGCATTTTATCTTTCTCAGATTCAATTTTAGGGATCTAAGTAATTGTATTTGAATGTCACGATCACTGCTTGGCTGACTAGTATCCTCAGGTTAAAACTAGATGGTGTCAGTAAATATGAATCATCTTCTCTGTGGAAATCTTTATCTAAAGAAGGAAATTTTTTGTCTTTGGATTTTATAGAGCAAATGGAATGTCCTGCTCTTCCTTATTTAAGAGGTCTGGTGTCTCTGTTTTTGTTGTTTGTTTTTAGTTATAAATAGTATTTTACAAAGCTTAGTCTTGTGATGGGGGGTTAATATTTATCCTCTAAATGCCCAGATTTGCATAATTGTTGATTTTAAAGGAGATTTTAGTCTGCTTATTCCAAAGAATCTTTTTATCCATGATAGATCATTGAAGGGTGGGTGGGGGGAGGTGGAGGGCACAGAGCACAAAAACTAGAGTGATGTGATCATTTTATGAGCTAGCTTTACAGTTGGTGGTGGTGGTATGGGAAGTGGAAACAAAAAGTTTGTCAATTTTAGTTGCAGATCCTTTAAGAGTATATTACCCAAATTGAATCATATGTTGTATTGCTTGAGGCTGGCTGTGTCTGTTGGTTAAGCCAGCATAGCATGCTGGACGGTCTTTGGAAGCGTTCCACTTCTTAAATGTACCTCTGAAAATGGGTTTTCCAGGCTTGTATGTTGTGTTTCCTTACTCTGGAAGGATAGAGTCAGATTTTAGACTTCTTAGGTACTAAAGTGAGAATTAGGTGACTCATTTAAAGCCAGCTAGCTTTATGAAATATTTAGATATTTGACTTAAGGTTGGTTTGAGATATGTGGCACTTCTGACCTACTTGCACACTTACCCAATGAAGCCAGATGGAGCCACATACTACTTTCCAACACAGCACTTCAGGCAACTGCTGCCAGTCTGTGGGATTCAAAACCAACCTTCTCTGAACTAATGACTTGAGGTTCCTTCCAGCTTTAACATTCTGTTGTATTCTAAACAATAACTACTCAGAAGAATGGCCAAACTGCTCTGGACTCTTCACAGTCACCCTCAGAGAAGACTAATAACTCCCTGTTTGAGGGGATAAAAGGAAAACATGTGGAGAGTTTGGTAAGCGGTATTGACCTAAGTAAGGTATATACCCCTCTGACCTCTGGGGGCATTTTTCTGAGGGTGAAAATAACAGCGTCACCTGGGTTGAAACATTGCTTTTTTTAGACATTTCATGCCAACTTTTATAACTAAGCTTGCTAGATTATAAAATTAAATGGAAATAAAGTATATTTTCTAATGTTTTATTTATCACTGGTAACCAATAATTGATTAATCAGAGTAAACTATATGTCATTCTGTTTTTACATAGAACCAGAGATAATTCTTTTTCTTGGTAATCAAACATTTTATGAAATAGATTGCCTTCTACAATAGGGTATTTTCTTGAAACTACTTTACATAGTTCCAAAGGTTCTTTGTACAGATTTTTTTTTTTTTTTTTTTAAGATTTTATCTATTTCACAGAGAGATAGGGAGAGCAGGAACACAAGCAGGGGGAGAGTGGGAGAGGGAGGAGGCTCCCCGCCAAGGAGGGAGCCCAATGTGCGGGGCTCAATCCCAGGACCCCGGGATCATGACCTGAGCCGAAGGCAGACGCCCAACCGACTGAGCCACCCAGGCGCCCCTGTACAGAGATGTTTTATTACATTTCAGCATAGATTTCTCTTTAATCCTAAAAGAGTTTTATTTAAATACAGTAAAATCCACTTGATTCATAGTTCTTTGTAAATCGGACCACTGATTAAATTTGGTTGAAACAGACTAATTTTTATTTAAGAGCTTTGTGATAAAATATTTGAAACTATGAAACATACATTTAACAGTGAAAAATTCAAGTAGCCTCTGGACATTTTAGTAAAATTAACAAATTATCTGAATTTACAAATCGTTGTGGGTACTAGTAATTTATTCGCTATTTTCCTAAAAGGTGTAGTATTACATATACTATATGAAAATTGTTTTTATTACATTAGTTTTATTAATTTGGTTTTTGTGTCTTAGAATCTCTGCAAAATTGCAGCCATGAAATTGGCAGCTTCCCAGGATGTTGGATTTAGTTGAGCATTATTTAGATAGTTTTCTTTTTAATTTTATTATGAAAAATGGTGTAAAAAAACACTTGAATTAAAGGTTTCTAAAGGAAGAAATGTGTATGTGATTCCTGAGCTTTTACTGAGATGTTTTTTTAACTGCAAAATATGTTTACTTCTGTCTGTGTTGGAACATCTTTATAAACATTACCACTATTTCTCATCACGTGATTTCAGTCCTTTTCTCTTAACCTATGTTCAGAGGACCGTTTCATACACAAGTCCATAGAAAGGAAATGTGTGTTCTCTGCCTGTTCCCTTCTTCCCCCCAAATCAGGAAACAGTGGGCAAAGAAATACATATCCAAAGAAACCTTTTTTCCCCTCTTCTGTGTACCTTTTAAGAGGATATTATTTCATCCTTTTAAAGGTAAGAGGAACAGATACTTTGTAGAGTGAACTTTATACAAAGTTAAAAAGACCCAAATCTGACTCCCCTAAATCATTGATGTTTTCTTTTGTCCTGCTCTCTGGGTTTATTTTTCTTGTAATGTTGCTTTCATGTGATTGTTCTCCCTCCCTTTCTCCTTGCAATATAGATTCCTAAAGGAAAATCCAACTCTTCCTTTCCTAAAAACTCTACTTTGTAAGTCATTATCATGGCACAGCAAATTCTGCTTTTTAGTTTTGGTTCTTCACTAATCATGCCTGCATATATCATCATCCTTTTGCTTACAAAACTGCCTGTTCTACATTCTAGGATGTGAAACCTTCTAAGACATTTATGATCTGCTACCCCTGTCTACCTCTGGTTGGGTGTGACTCATCTGACAATATTCTATGCCAAAGTTACTTGGAACTTTTGGCAAATCTAATGGTTGCTTATAAGCGAATTAGAGTGTGCTCTGTTGTTAACCATATTTTGGCAGTGTATTGCTGTTAAAAATGAGCGTGAATGTTACTCTCATTTCCTAAGTTCGAATACATTTTTTTGGGAACCATTGGGTGGTGCATCATTTCTTTCCTCAGTAAATAGTTTTTGTCTTTCTTTTTGCATGTCTTTTTCTATATATAGGAGTCAAAAATTTTTATGTACCTTAAGTACTTTTTAAGAGTCACATTTCAATATCAGACATTTTTGTCAGAGAAGAAAATTTAAAATGTCTAAAACTATATTTACCTAATCCTTGTTGCTGTAACTGCATTGTTTATCATATCAAGGTCTTTCAGACTGTTTAAAAAGCACTCCTCCGGGTTAAATGCTTTATGTTGGTATGCAGCCAGTCTTAGTGTCATTTGTCCGTCCTAATTAACAAGCAATATGAATGGATGGATTGTCTGAACCGCAGTGATTGTTGGATTAGTTAATTGATACTTATTTTGATTCAAACTATTAACTACATAGGAATTGTAGTGATTTGTTAGAGCACAAAACAATGTAACTTTTACCTGTTTCATTATTATTTAGCAAAAGCCTGCATGCTTTCTGTATTATGGCTGACTTATTTAATGCTTATTAATAGGTAGATGATTCTCCAGTGAATAAGCTGGCTTTCTGTTGCATGTCATAGTGCAGTTGAAACTCCTCAGGCCAATCATCATGTTTTAAGGGAAGAGAAAAATGGCATGAGAGAACTGGTCCAAATGCCCTTTTTTAATAACCTCAGCGGTCTGGTTTACTTTGAGCATGCCGTTTCACTCTGGAGTAAGAAATTTGGTTTATGGTTTGGTGTGACTGGCTAAGATACAAAATGTAAACTCATTTAAAAAAAAGCAGAACCCTCCCTCTAAAACTATAGAACTTCTTTGGAGCATTTTACTGCTCAGTTTTCTACTGAAGCATTTCACATGGAGCTTGTTGGGTAGATTTTACCAAAAAAACTAAGTACCCTTGATTCTTGAAGAGGTGAGGTTATTGAGAAAGTATTTTGGCCCAAGATATACATGAAAGCTTGAAAATCATTTAGTAATATGGTTACCTTGGCTGTCTACTTTTAAGAGCTTATTTAGCATAAAAATAGTTTTACTGTGCATCAGTTTTTTTCATCCTGATTATTGACCATTCAGGACCTTGATCCAGCAGCAATTCTTGGCTTAGGCATCTCGGGTGTCAAGGAGGATAGAAGTCCTTTGGCTGTCTGTGTTTAATACCAATTGTAGCAAATATAAGGAGTCTATGCTTGGAATGATACCTTTCTTTGTTACCACAGAGTCTAATTTAGTCAGTATAAAATAATTAACTCATTCTTCTTTGCAGGTGAAGAGCAGAATAAAGAAGCGCTGCAGGATGTGGAAGATGAAAATCAGTGAGACATAAAAGCCAACAAGAGAAACCATCTCTGACCACCCCATTCCTTCCCATCCCACTCCCATTGGAAATTCCCCCATTGTCACTGAGAACCACCAAATCTGACTTTTACATTTGGTCTCAGAATTTAGGTTCCTGCCCTGTTGGTTTTTTTTTTTTTTTTTTAAACAGTTTTCAAAAGTTCTTAAAGGCAAGAGTGAATTTCTGTGGATTTTACTGGTCCCAGCTTTTAGGTTCTTTAAGACACTAACAGGACTGCATAGAGGCTTTTTCAGCATTACTGTATTGTCTCCTGCCAGATGTGGCAAGATCACCATTAGAAATGGAAATTACATTCGAAAGCCATTAAATTTCTAGGTGATGCAAGCATCTAAGAGAGAGGTTAATCACACTATAGAGGCATTGTGGTATCATTTTTCCTTTTTCTAATTGTTTAAATCGAATTTTATACCAATGTTTAAAATTAATTGGGTGTTAGCTTGAAGTGGGTTAAAGATTGTTTGGAGAGTTGTTGTAATGGTTTTGCTGTAAAAAGTGTTTCAAACTCTGCTGAAATGTTGCTGAAAAGCATGGTGCTGGTAACAGTTCAACAATCCGTGGCTGCTCATTCTTGCCTACTTTTACTCTCCCTCTAAAGCAGGTTAGCATTGAAGGTGGTATGGAAAAGCCTGCATGCGTGTTCAATTCTTTGTTTCTTCTCCTTCCCTTTCCCCCTGGGCCCCCCCCCCCCCTTCGCTCGCTCAACCTCTTTTGTTCAGTATGTGTAACTTGAAGCTAATTTGTACTACTGGATATCTGACTGGAGCCACAGATACAGAATCTGTATTGTTCTTACTGAAACACAGCATGGAATTAACATTAAACTTAAATAAAACAAACCTAAATTAAAAATGCCAAATATTATTGCGCCTCCATCCTTTATCTTTCTAAAATAAACTCTAGTCCAAACACATTGACAGTATTGTTTGCCTGAATGTGGAAAGATTCCTCCCCTTCTTCCACAAGTCACTTGTGTTTCCCAAAGATGATGTGTATTTTTAGAAAAAAAAAACTTTCTTTACCTGTAACCTGGTTGTTGAAGAATACCCAAGTCAGTTCATTACTATCCTATCTTCTCAACCAGGTAGCAGCACGGTATTTATTTTAATCATTAAAGTACAAACTCATACTTACACAAGGTGTAATTATGGATCATTTTCTAGCATGGAATTTTGGGTTGTAAACCAAATAAGGCTGAATGTGTCAGAATAATCTTCCTTAGGCTGAAGTAAAATTACTTTATCCCCGCAATACCACTTCTAAAGGTCAGTGGCAGGAGCAGAAAAGAATAATTACATTCATTCTCAGTAGTACATGTACACATGGTAGAACTGTGTAGCCACCCCCTTACTAGAGACACTCATTGTTAAGTAGTTTCTTCCAGAAATAGTTTATACATCAGTGTGTGTAGGTATTTAGTTACTATAGACCATTCTGTATCAGGCATTTAGATCTAATTTGAGTGACTGTGTAACCTGGATGTACTCCTGATTTTTTTAAAACTAGTTTACTCCTTTTGGACATTCAGATTGTTTCCAGCCTTGCTATTATAAATGGTGCTGCATTAAATATCCTTGTAACTGTCTCCACTTAAATATTTGCATGTGTATTTGTATGATACATTTCTGGATTTCCTGTGGGAGGAAACATAACTTTTCAACTGATACATACTGCCCATTTCCTTCCAAAGGGGTTGTTCCACTTTTATAGCATGTTCCCACCCCCCATCAGCAATGTATGAGAATATCCGCTCCATCACCACACTTGACTCATGGCTAAATGAGATGTTGACACCAAAAGTATACCCTGGCTTAATTCTCAGTAGTGAAGACTTAGGAAATTAACAGAATAGTGATGTGTCCTAGTAGTTTTTATCTTATTAAAATATGTGTATGCCCATAATTAGAATAAAAAAGGTTTTTTTGTATTGCTATTCCATTAGATAGTTGGAGAGATACGGATCTGTGTCCAAGAGATCTTCAGGTTGATATGTTCTTTTTCCAGTAGTAAAGTGGCCGAATGTCTGCTGCATCAAGGTCCAAAACTGAAGGAAGGAATTCTTAAAATTGTATCACAGATTTTTAAAGATAATGGGACTTGGGGTTTTGCAGTCTGCTCCAATACTAAACACTAATGCACAGGTACCTGGACTTGAAGAGTCAAACACATGGGTAATGTTTTTACAAAATAGTCTGGCTAGTGGGGGTGATTTCTGTCAAGTTATGTTACAGGTGTGTGTTTAGTGAAAGCGTTCTCTAGTTGGCTCTGTGGATGGACTTCTTGTATTCAGCAAACTCAGGATACCATGAGCATGCTCAAGAATGTAGCAATCTTGGTATGGAGAGAAAAGAACTTGGCACCCAAAGAAGCCATGTACGGTACTTGGGGAAGGATTGTGGTGATTGGTACAGGTCTTTAGATCCATATAAAAAATTGGAAGACCGGCAACCAGGAAAGACTGCAGAAAGGTGACAGCCCTGTAAGGACAGTGTCACTCCCACTTCTGTCTGTGGTCTGAAAAGGTGGAGTTGTTTCAGCTCTCTTTAGTGCTCTGAGGATCAGTTGGTTTCAATAGAAACTCGAGATACCATTACAGTTTGAATGCAATTTATGTTTCACTAAGAATGTTAGAATTCTTAGTGTTTTGCTTTGGGGAAAAAAAAATGTTTTAAACCCAAAGGTATTTTAAAATGTTGGAAGCACCAATAAATGTGTCTTTTCCTGCACTTGGGTTCTGGAACTGGTGGCCAGAAAAACCAATATGCAAAGTTAGGTTTTGCTTCTTCAAGGAAGATGAGAATGAACTTTTAAGTTGGATTATTGTAAGGGGAATTTGATGGAATAAATGTAAACCTCTAACTTGGCTTTTGCTTTGAGAGTTTAGTAAGATCACAAATCAGCTGCTGTGCTATTGATCCTAGGACAGTAGGAGAGTGAGCGTGCTGAGATGGCATTTTAAAGATGAATCTTTGTTTTGAAAATTGTAACAAGTAATAGGAGTCACTGATGAAATTCTAGGATGGGTCATTGAATTGTGAGCTTTTAGAGGAAGTTACTCTGGATCCAGTCGGCTAAGCAAAATCAAGCCCTATCTTGATTTATGTATCATTTGAGTTACTAATTCTGTAGTTGATAGAACAACTAATAGCTAACATTCAGTATTGGCTGTGTACCAGGCACTGTGCGAATTTTTTTAATTTTAAAGATTTTTATTTGAGAGAGCAAAGGGAGAGGAACAAGCAGACTCCCCACTGAGCGTGGAGCCAGAAGTGGGGCTTGATACCAGGACCCTGAGACCATGTGACCTGAGCCATAGTCAGGCGCTTAACTGACTGAGCCACCTAGGTGCTCCAGCACTGTGCTCGTTATTAAGCAGTGTCTGTAATCTAGCACATAAATAATAGTTCTATGAGTTGTCACCTGCATTTTGCAAATAGGGAAACGGAGAAGGTGAACTTGGCCAAAGCCACATAGCTAGTTGTATTCAAACAGGATTCATAGTTGGGTTTGTACGCCTACAGAGTCCATGTTCTTAACCATTAAGCCGTTCTACCTTTTTGTTTATCAAAATTTTTTTTTTAAGATTTTATTTATTTGAGAGAATGAGAGACAGCATGAGAGAAAGGAGGGTCCGAGGGAGAAGCAGACTCCCTGCTGAGCAGGGAGCCCGATGTGGGACTCGATCCCGGGACTCCAGGATCATGACCTGAGCCGAAGGCAGTCGCTTAACCAACTGAGCCACCCAGGCGCCCCGTTTATCAAAATTCTTAATGTTTGAAATATTTTCTCTAAAGTGACCATTTAAAAAATATATTTTAACATTTCTGAGATCATCTGTTTTGCAATTGATAGACTCCTTTTCAAAAGCTATAATATGCATGTTAAACGAGCCCTGTGCTGTCTCCGTTACACTACTTTGGGGAAGACCCTGGGTTGGCACTCTTGTAGGATCAACTCACTGTGCCAGGTTGTATGTACAGGTCTGCTCTGGGTAAGGGAGGGCTGAAGATTGTTTTTCTTAAAAAGTGCCTTGCTTTTTGGACATTTGCTGCTTTCGTAATTGAAGTAAGTGTGTAGTTGCACAATCCGGGAAGTATGAATCCTGTCCAGAGGCTACTTCTAAAGCTATGACTGACCATTGTTCCAGTCGTGCTGAAACTCCTGGCACTCATGCTTCCATCCTATTATTGTTTCTAGGTCTTCCCCCAGGCCCTTTCTTTTCCATTTAAAATTCTGGTGTTCATAGGTTTGGGATGATAACAGGCCACAGTAACTGCTGAGTCCCCTCAGAATTTGCTTTTGATGGAATTCTAGGAACAACTTTTTTTTTTTTTAAGATTTTATTTATTTATTTGACAGGCACAGCGAGAGAGGGCACACAAGCAGGGGGAGTGGGAGAGGGAGAAGCAGGCTCCCGGCTAAGCAGGGAGCCCGATGTGGGGCTCGATCCCAGGACCCTGGGATCATGACCTGAGCTGAAGGCAGACGCTTAACGAATGAGCCACCCAGGCGCCCCATTCTAGGAACAACTTTCAGAACATTTTTCCCCCACTAAGCCTTGTTCCTCATTAAGATGTAAGCCAGAACATTTAAGAGATGCTCATTTTGCCTAGGTAGATTATAATTGTTAATTAGCAAATATTAGATTTATAGAATAATCTGTTGTGACGATGTGGAGAAACATACACTGTTGGCATTCTTTTAAGTTTTATATTCAAGTATGAAGAAAATACTTCAGAAACATACAGCTTAATAAACTCCCACAGAGGGAATACACTGTTTAACCATTACTCACATCAAGAAATAGAACAAGACCAGCATCCTAGAAGACTCTCTCATGCCCCCTTCTCAGTCTGTAATTACCCACTTACTCCTGCAACTGAAACCAGTATCTTGATCATTGCTATCAGTTAGTTTTGCCTGTTTTTGAACTTATATAAAAGGAATCATACAGCATTTTTCCCCTCAATATTATGTGCGATCACTCCATGTTGCCTGTAATAATAGTGTGTTTTCATGGCTATATAAGTATTCAGTTGTATTAGTATACCACTGTGTATTCTGTGGATGGACATTGGATTATTTTCCATTTTGGGATGTTACCAATAATGATATTGACGTTCTTGTACATCTTCTGGCATATACATCAGTGTTGCATATATACCTGAGAATGGAATTACTGGGTTGTGGGGAATACGTATGTTCAAGCTTTCGTAGATAATTGCAAAACAGTTTTCCAAAGTAGTTGTGCTGTTTTACAGTCCTTCCAGCAGTGTATGAGAATCTTAGTTGCTCCACATCCTCACTGGCATTTGGTATGACCACTGGTTTTAGTTGTAGTCTTCTTATGGGTATGTTGTGGAATCACATTCTGGATTTAACTGGCATTTAACTGATGACTAAAGAGACTGAACACTAAAATATGTCTACTGGACATTTGTATATCCTCTTTTGTTAAATACCCACTTTTGCCTGTTTTTCTGTTGAGTTGTCATTTTCTTACTGATATGTAGAAAATATATATTAGGAATAGAGTATGTTTTTGGAGTTGTTACTGCAATTATCTTCTATATTCTGTGCCCTGCTTTTTCATTATCTTGGTGTCTTTTGACAAACAGATGTTAATTTTAATGTAGTCTAATTTATCCATATTTTCCTTTAAGGTAAGTGTTTTATATATTTTAGTTAAATATTTGCAGGGGCGCCTGGGTGGCTCAGTTGGTTGAGCGGCTGCCTTCGGCTCAGGTCATGATCCTGGAGTCCCTGGATCGGGTCCCGCATCGGGCTCCCTGCTCAGCGGAGAGCCTGCTTCTCCCTCTGACCCTCCCCCCTCTTATGTGCTCTCTGTCTCTCTCATTCTCTCTGTCTCAAATAAATAAATAAATAAATCTTTAAAAAAAAAAAAAAATATTTGCATACCCCAAGATCATTAATCTTTTATGTTATTTTTCTGGAAGCATTGTTTGACCTAGCATATCTAGATCTAGAATCATCTAGAATTTATTTTGTATGTGGTAGTAGGGAGATGTTAAAAATAATACTTTCCTGTATGGATATTCAAAAGAGCCAGCACCACATTCTGTTTCATTGGTCTGTTTGTCTCGGTGCCACTGCAACTCTGTATGTTCAGTATCTGGTCATGTGAGTCCTCCAGCTTTTTGTTCTTCAAGATTGCACTGGTTGGTCTTGGCTCTTTGCATTTCCATATATTTTTTAGAATGGGCTTATCCATTTCAACAGTAGAACAGCAACAACAAAACCTGCTGGGATTTTGATAAGGATTTTAATATAAATTTGGGAAGAATTAATATCTTTACACAATTATGTCTTTTTGATCTATGAACATAGTATATTCCTCCATTTCTCTAGATCATTAATTTTTTTTCAGTAATGTTTTGTAGTTTTCTTTGTAGAGGTCTGATACCTTTTGTTGGTCTTATTCCTAGGTCTTTTATTTTTTGATGTTACTTTAAATACTATTTAAATTTTTTCATTTTCACATTGTTGCTACTTAATTTTGACTATTGTATATTATCTTGTATTCCATGACCTTGTTAATTTATTAATTCCAAGTTTGATGTAGATTCTGTGACTTTTTTTTTCTTTTTTTTTTTTTAAGATTTTATTTTTAAGTAATCTCTACACCCAACATGGGACTCGAACTTAAAACCGTGAGATCAAGAGTCGCATGCTCCGCCGACTGAGCCAGCCAGGTGCCCCGAGACAGGTTTTTTAGAGGATTATCTGACAAAATAAATGAAAGTTTAAACATATGCATCCTTTGCTTTGCATATAGTATATGCTCACAAATATATGCAGAATATGTCCATTTCAGCATTATAATAGCAAATTAGAAATAACCTAAATGCCCATCAATCATGGTACATCCTTGCTGTGTACACTATGTTGTTTAAAAAAAATGAGATAAACCATTTCTGCTAATATAAAAAGATGTCTGCATATGTTAACTGAGAAAAGTAAGATACATAATCTTGCATGTAAAACAGGAAAAATGTATGTGTACTTGCCTATCTTTAGAAAATTTCTGAAAGATGTAACTTTTTAAATAAAAAACGCTCCAGCTTTCTATTGAGGTATAATTGACATATAAAGTGCATGTACTATACAGTTTGATAAGTTTTGGCATGTGTATATACCTGTAAAACTATCATAATGAAGATAGTCAATATAGCCTTCACTCTCACAAGTGTCTGTTGTACTTTATTTGCTCTCCTCCATTCCTGATCAAGCACTAATCTGCTTTCTGTTACATTAGTTTGCATTTTTTACAGTTTGATATAAATGGAATCCTATAGTATGTACTCTTGTTTTTAGAGGGAGTGTCTGGCTTCTTTCAGCATAATTGTTTTGAGATTCATCCATGTTGCATGTATCACTTCATTCCTTTTATTGCTAAGAAGTATTCCATTGTTATGATATACCACAATTTGTTTATTCACCTATTGATGGACAATTTGGTTGTTTCCAGTTTTTGTCTGTTACAAATAAAGCTGCTGTGATTGTTTGTGTACAAGTCTTTATGTGGGCATGTATTTCCCTTTTTTTGTGGATAAGTAGAAGTGGAATGGTTAGATAGTATGATAGGTGTATATTTAGCTTTTAAAGTCAAACTCTTCTTCAAAGTGATTGTGCCATTTTATATTTCTACCAGCACTGTCTGAAAGCAGTTTTTCTTTTTCCACATTCTCTCCAGCACATTGTATTGCCAGTCTTTAATTTTTCCATTCTTACAGGTGTATAGTGGCATCATGCTCATTGTGTGTGTTGTTGTTGTTGTTGTTGTTTTAAGTAGGCTCCACGCCCATCACAGCCCAACTCAGGCTTGAACTCACAACCTGAGATCAAGACCTGAGCTGAGATTAACCAGTTGAGCCACCGCGGCGCCCCTCATTGTGTTTTTTAATATTTTCCTAATGACTAATGAAGTTGAGCATCTTTTTATGTGCTTACTTGCCATCTGTATATCTTTGATGAAGTGTGTTTTAATAATATTGAGTCTTTTGATCCATGAACAAGGTATATCTAATAGTTTAGGCATTCTTTAATTTCACCAATATTTTGTACTATTCAGTATACAGGTCTTTTCATGTCTTTTGTCAGATTTCTAAATATTTCATAATTTTTGCTATTTTTGTAAGTGCTTTTTATTTTTATTTTCTCAATATTTTATTCATTTGATAGTGAGAGAGCACAAGCAAGGGGAGCCGTAGAGGGAGAGGGAGAAGCAGTGTCCCCGCTGAGCAGGGGCTCGATCCCAGGACCCCGGGATCATTACCTGAGCCAAAGGCAGATGCTTAACTGCCTGAGCCACCCAGGCGCCCCAGTTCCTGCTTTTTAAAATTCAATTTTTAATTGTTCATTGCTAGTATATAGAATAGAATTTGATATTTCTGTATTGATATTATACCCTGTAACCTTGCTAAACTCACTCAAGAGGGTTTTGGGTTTTTTTGGTAGATCTCATCAGATTTTCTTCATAGACAATCATACTGTCTGTGAATATAAAGTTTTCACTTCTTTTTTGCTCCAATCGGGAGACTTTTTATTTTGCCTGATTGCTCTGGCTGGAACCTCCACTACAATGCTGACTGGAAGTGGTATAGATATCCTTGTATTGTTCCTGGAAAGATTTGATGTTTCACCATTAAGTATGATGTGAGTTCTAAGTTGTTCATAGATGCCCTTTATTAGCTTGAATTTACTTAGTTTGCTGAGAGTTTTTTATCAGGAATGGAAGTTGGATTTGTCAAGTGCCTTTTCTGTATCTACTGAGGTGATCATATGGGTTTTCTAGTTTGTTAATATATGTAATTAAATTGATTGCTTTTTGAATATTAAACCAACCATTCCTGGGATAAACTCCAGTTATGTATTATCCTTTAAAAATATTTTTAGATTTGCTAGAATTTTGTTTATTGTTTGTACTAATATGTTCATGAGCCCATCCATACCTGAAAGTTCTGGGGTGATGAAATGTTAATAGCACCAAAAGTTTTTCTTCTGTGGCGCTGTGGACAAAATAGAACAGCTGGCTTTCACAACAGGTCTGCATGAAGGAATGGAAGAACACTTTCAATGGTAAATATGAAGGTAATATAGAAGTCTTAGGAGATTTTCAAAGAAATTAAGAAATGTGTTTGAGACAAAAAGTGTAACTATAATGTGGGGTTTATAACATACGTAGGTAATCGTATATATGGTTACTATAGCATAAAAAGGCAGCCAGAGGGTGGTAAATGGATCCATTTTGAATGCAAGTTTCTCACATTTTACTTGAAGTGATACAATATTAACCATGAAGACCTTGAGAGATTAAGGATATATGGTAATATCTGGCAAGCACTACATAAAAATAATGAAAGGCATAGCTAAAAATATGTAGATAAACTAAAATGTAATTGTAAAAACGTACTCAATCCACAAGAAGGCAGGAGAGGACAGTAGCATTTGTGCTGCCAAACCTCTCAGGGAGAGACTGAAAACTCAGTAAGACCGAATTTTGACAGCTGGGAGCATTTTTGTTGTTGTTGTTGTTCTTTGTTTTTTGATGGCTGGAAACTTCTCAACAGTGTTGACATTTGGAAATGAATCCTCTGAGCAAATTACAGAACAGTTCTGCAGATTATGCCATGTTGTGCTTTTTGAAACAAAGTCAACATTAAAAAATAAGCCCAAATAATTTTCTCATCTAAAAATCTCTGTTGACTGAACTGACATTTCAGCTGCCCCCCACTGCTGGTGATACAGAATTTATAGTTTTGATTTCAGCCAAGTAATTGCCTGATAAAAAGTCTTTAGAGTAGCCTAACAGAATCTAGAGTCTCATCATTTACAATAAGCTTGGAAACAATCCAAAACTCAGCACATGAAGAAACAAAAACATGACCTATACTCAAGACAACCAATGGAGATTATCCCTGAGAGGACCTAGATATGTAATTAGCAGTTTTATTGTTCTCCCACCATAGCAGACAAGGATTTTAAAGCTGTTTACTATTATAACTGTTAAAGAAGGAAAGGAAAATGTGTTTGTGACCAATGAGAAGAAATTCCTGCAGAGATACTGAAACTATGATAAACGGGCACCTGGGTGGCTCAGTTGGTTAAGCATCTGCCTTCAGCTCAGGTCATGATCCCAGGGTCCTGGAATCAAGCCCTGCTTATCGGGGAGTCTGCAGTCTGCTTCTCCCTGTCCCTCTGCCCCCCCACCCCTCGTGCTCGCTCGCACTCTCAAAATCTTAACCAAGTGGACATTTTGGAACTGAAAAATAGATTATCTGAAATAATTCGCTGGATGGGCTTAAATGATGGAAAGATCACTGAACTTGAAGTTAGCTCAATAGAAATTATCCAATCTGAAGGAGAGAGAAAAATAATTTTAAAAAATCAGGGGTGCCTGGGTGGCTCGGGTCATGATCCCAGGGTCCTGGAATCGAGCCTTACATTGAGCTCCCTGCTCAGCCAGGAAGTCTGCTTCTCCCTCTGCCCTTCCCCCCATCACTCGTGTGTGTGTGTGTGTGTGTGTGTGTGTGTGTGTGTATAAATAAAATCTTAAGAAAGCACAACAGCTTTAGGGCACTGGTGAGATAATATGAAAAGGTCTAACATACATGTAAATATAGTTCCAGAAGGAAAGGAGAGGAAAAGGGGATGGAAAAAATGTGAAGTATGACTAAAATTTACTCACATTTTGTAGAAGACAGTTTTACAAGAACCCCAGTGAAAAATTAAAGAAAATGAACACTTAGGCACATTATAATGGAACTGCTGAAAATTTAAAACTATTGAAAATAGCACACATATTGACAAATTATATACAAGGGAACAATGATTCAAATCATTGACTTTTCATTAGAAATAACTGAAGCCAGAAGACAATGGAACAGCAAAATTAAAAGTGTTCAAAGAAAAACAGCCAGTCCAGAATTCTATAGTGAAAACATCCTTAAGAATGAAGGTGAAAGGGGCGCCTGGGTGGCTCAGTCGTTAGGCGTCTGCCTTCGGCTCAGGTCACGATCCCGGGGTCCTGGGATCGAGCCCCGCATCAGGCTCCCTGCTCCTGGGGAAGCCTGCTTCTCCCTCTCCCCCTGCTTGTGTTCCCTCTCTGGCTGTGTCTCTCTCTGTCAAATAAATAAATAAAAGCTTAAAAAAATGAAGGTGAAATAAAGACATTTTCAGATAAAAGAATGAAGAATTAGTTGTGAGCAGATTTCACAATAGAGAATGTTGAAGAAAGTTCTTCAGGCTGAGAAGAAACTATACCAGATAGAAATGTAGATGTTTAGGAAGGAGTGAAGAGTATTTAAGACAGTAACATGGAAGTAAATATTCTCTTTTTGATACGTTTATTATTTTTTTTTTATTTAAGTAGGCTCTCTGCCCAGCACGGAGCCCCAGTGCAGAGCCCAACACGTGGCTTGAACTCATAACCCTGAGAACTAGACCTGAGCTGAAATCAAGAGTTGGATGCTTAACTGACAGAGCCACTCAGGCGCCCCTCTTTTTGATATCTTTAAAAGAGCTTATCGGGGGGGTGCCTGGGTGGCTCAGTTGGTTGAGCGGCTGCCTTCAGCTCAGGTCATGATCCCGGAGTCCGGGGATCGAGTCCCGCATCGGGCTCCCTGCTCAGCGGGGAGTCTGCTTCTCCCTCTGACCCTCCCCCCTCTCATGCTCTCTCTCTCTATCTCATTCTCTCTCTCAAATAAACAAAATATTTAAAAAAGAGCTTATCGGGGTGCCTGGGTGGCTCAGTCGGTTAAGCGGCTGCCTTCGGCTCAGGTCATGATCCCAGGGTCCTGGGATCGAGCCCCGCATCAGGCTCTCTGTTCAGCGGGAAGCCTGCTTCTCTCTCTCCCTCTCCCTGCTGCTTCCCCTGCTTGTGCTCTCTCATTCTCTGTCAAATAAATAAAATCTTAAAAAAAAAAAGCTTACTACTTTAAATTTATAACATCATATCCTGGGGTTAATAGCTACATATGGCAACTATAACAAGTACAAATAATTGAAACACTGGGGGGTTCGACAGAAGATGTGGGCAGGTGGAAGAAAGGGTCAATGAACTTAAAGAAAAGGTAGGAAAACTGGATATCCACATGCAAAAGAATGAAGGTAGACATTTACCATACATATAGAAAAATTTATGAGCTAAAACTATAGAACTCTTAGAAGAGGGGCGCCTGGGTGGCTCAGTCGGTTAAGCATCTGCCCTAAGCTCAGGTCATGATCCCAGTGTCCTGTGATGGAGCCCTGCATTGGGCTCCCTGCTCAGTGGGAGCCTGCTTCCCCCTCTCCCTCTGCCCGTCCCCCCTGCCCGTGCTCTCTTATGCTCTCCCAAATCTTTAAAAAAAAAAAAAAAAAACTTAGAAGAAAATGGGTAAACCTTCATGACATTGGATTTGGCCATGATATCTTAGGACAGCAAAACCACAGGAAACAAAAGTAAATAGGTCTTTTTTTTAAAGATTTTATTTGACAGAGAGAACCAGCAGGGGGAGCAGCAGTGGGAGAGGGAGAAGCAGGCTCCCCGCTGAGCAGGGAGCCCGATGTGGGGCTCAATGCCAGGGCCCCGGGATCACGACCTGAGCCAAAGGCAGACGCTTAACCGACTGAACCACCCAGGTGCCCCTAAATTGGTCTTAAAATGAAGAACTTACTGTACATCAAAGGACACTATCAAGAGTGAAAAGACAACCCGTGGAATGGGAGAAAATATTTATAAATCATATATCTCATAAGGGATTAATATCCAGAACATATGAAGAATCCCTACAATTCAACAATGAAAAGAACTTAATTCAAAAATGGGCAAAGACTCAAGTGGGCATTTCTGCAAAGGAGGTATACAGATGGCTAATAAGCACATGAAAAGATGCTCAACCTCACTAGGTATTAGGTAAATGAAAATGAAAGCCGCAGTAAGATACCACTCCACACCCATTAGGGTAGCTATTATAAAGACAAACAGAAAATAGTAAGTTTTGGCGAGGATGCGGAGAAAATGGAGCCTTCGTCCATTGCTGGTAGGAATGTGTAATGTTGCAGCCACTGTGGGAAACAGTTTCGTGGTTCCTCAAAAAGTTAAAGGTAGATTCACCATATGTCCCAACAATTCCACTCCTAGGTATGGACCCCAAGAACCAAAAGCAAGAACTTAAGATACCTGTATAATATTCCTAGCAGCATTATTCACAAGAGCCAAAAGATGGAAACAACCCAGGTATTCATCAACAGATGAATGGATGGGGCGCCTGGCTCACTCACTTAGTAGAGCATCTGACTCGATTTCTGGGTCATGAGTTCAAGCCCCACTTGGGGCATAGAGCTTACTTAAAAAAAAAAAAGAGGGCGCCTGGGTGGCTCAGTCATTAAGCATCTGCCTTCGGCTCAGGTCATGATCCCAGGGTCCTGGGATCAAGCCCCACATAGGGCTCCCTGCTCCTCGGGAAGCCTGCTTCTCCTTCTCGCACTCCCCCTGCTTGTGTTCCCTGTCTTGCTATGTCTCTCTGTCAAATAAATAAAATCTTTAAAAAAAAAAAAAAAAGAAAGAAAAACCATACAGATGAATGGATAAACAAAATGTGGTATGTTCATATTTTTCAGCCATAAAAGGAACAAAGTTCTGATACGTACTACAACATGGAGGAGACTTGAAAATATTACGCTGAATGAGATAAGCCAGTCATAACAAAACAAATCTTTGATTCCGATTATACATAAGTTACTTAGAATAGGCACTTCCTTTTTTTTTTTTTTAAGATTTTATTTATTTATTTGAGACAGAGAGAATGAGAGAGACAGAGAGCACATGAGAGGGGATAGGGTCAGAGGACAAAGCAGACTCCCTGCCGAGCAGGGAGCCCGATGCGGGACTCGATCCCGGGACTCCAGGATCATGACCTGAGCCGAAGGCAGTCGCTTAACCGACTGAGCCACCCAGGCGCCCTAGAATAGGCACTTCCTAAAGACAGTAAAATAGAGGATACCAGGGGCTGAGTGTGGGGGAAATGGGGAGTTCTATTGTTTAATGAGCACAGAGTGTCTGTCTGGGATGATGAAAAACTTCTAGAAATAGTTGAGATGGTTGCACCAGATTATGAATGTACTTAATGCAAGTGAATTGTCAACTTAAAAATGGCTAAAGTGATTTTTTTTTTCCTGAAGAAAGGCAGACTGCCACATGCAGTGCCTCATTTTGTTGTGCCTAGAGTCTTGGAAGCTGACTGCCCTACGTTTTCCTACAAATGGACCTTGAAAGCTGGTTTCGAGATTCTAGCAGGTGAGGGCAGCTACTCATATACCCTTGACTGAAAAACGGTCCTCCTCCATCGGGGAAGGTTGTCCTCTTGGGGCACACAGCTTCGGAGGGACATGCATGGAGTGGTGGAGAAGGAAGGAGACACCTGCCTAGGCAGCCAGATCAGCTGAGTCAACCTTGGTGATCAGTAGGGTGACAGATGTCACAGCGAGATTGCCCTCACATCCTAAAATGAAAAATTTTATTTATATTTTACCACAACGAAGTAATGTTTTCCACAATGAAATAATTGAAAAGGATTGCCCTCCACACTCAATTTTAATTCTTTTGTTCCCTTCACTTTCTATCATACATTTCCAAGACATCTCATCATGTTTATAAATTAAAAATGGAAATGACTACATGACTTTCTAGCCTTCAGATGGGCCATAATGGAAGTTAGGTCCATTCCTTGTTTCTGTAGTGTTTTGGTTGTTTACCAGTCTTTGCTTTTCGAATGGTTACTGCCCTAGAATACTATGGCGATGCTTTTTGGCTTTTGTCCCCTTTTCTTCCCTTGGCTGGCACCTCTTCCTCCTTTCCCACTGGCTCAGGGACTTCTTTTGAAAGACACGCTTGACCCTGTGTGCCTTGCCCATAGCCATGGTTTTATTGTGTGACCTCACCCCCTGGCCCTTTGACCCCAAGGAGGTGAGTTACAATCTGAACTGAGCCATTTCTCTCCTGAGAAGCTAAATAAGAGTCAGAAAATATTCCAAGGTAGCAGTGGCTGAAAAGCCACCCCAACTTGGGGCTGAGGCCACCATTTTGGATCATTTATCTACTAATGAATCAGAAAGCCTGTGTTGACAGAGGCAGGATGGAGGAAGGTGTAGAGCAGTGAAGACAACCCAGGAAGCTCTGAGAGATCTTGGTTTCCCAGTTTTCTGATTCTCATAATGTAGTAATTCCACTGGCTCACAGCTAGCCCCTGGGAAGCCACACAAGTGCTCCCCAGTTCAACATGTTCTCCAGATAAGAGATCGCGCCTACCTGTGGCCAGGGGACACACAGAAGGGAATTGGGGACCGTGACAGATAGGAACCCACTGGGCAAAGGTGAGCATCGCCTTTGGTCAAGATGACAGCAAGGACCCTGAGAGTCAGCCCTGGAAAATCTTTCCTGGCTGAGCAGGAGCCTGCTGGTTCTGGGAGCTTGGGGGATGAAAAGGGTGAACCTACAAGAAACCTAGTGGGACCTGGGCATCTTCCACTAGACCTGGCAACACCATTTGCTTCTTATAGCAGCATAGGGTAGATATTAAGAGTATGGATTCTGGAGCCACAAGGCTTGGGTCCAAATCCCAGCTCTACCCTTTAATTATTCCTTAAGCATGCTCCTCTGTTCCTCAGTTTTCCCATCTATAAAATGGGGACTGAAACAGTATCATAATTATGAGGAATAAATGAGTATAATACTTAAAGCAGTGTACATGTCTGAGAGCTCTATATGGGTGTTACTACTGCTGATAGTTCTGGCACCTTCTCTCTGGTTCCTATTATTTTCTTAGAGTCCTTAAGGACTCCCTTCCTGCTGAAATAGCGCAAGAACTAATTGCCTTGCCTCAAATGATCTTTTTCCCCTCCCTTAGCGCTCTGGGCTCGTGCGGGGTTTGCTGCCTTCACTGGTGGTGGAATGTCTAAGAGGGGAGACTATAGGTTTGTCCTCTACCAGGTGGCCTGTTACAACTGAAATAAGCTCCCATCTCACACAGAGTGAAAACCAGTCTTTATAAAGTCCTACTTGACCTGGTCCCCTGTTCTGTGCCCCTATTTAGGGCTCTTCCCTTGCCCCACCCGGCTCTTGCTATTCTCAGTCATGCCACACCTGCCCCCATCACTAGGGATACTGGCCATCTCCCCCACCTAAACAGTCCATTCCAGGTATCTGCATAGCTCCCTCCCTCATCCCCTCTGAGTCTTAGATCGAAAGTCACTTTCTTTGGAGGTCCCCCTCACCTACCTATTTAAGCCCAACCCCCCCACAGCTAATTCCTTTGTCTTTTTTTTTAAAGTAATCTCTACCCCCAGTGTGGGGCTCAGACCCATGAGCCAGAGATCCAGTCACATGCTCCACCGATGGAGCCAGCCAGGTGCCCCTATTGCCATCTTTTAACATGCTAGATTTGCTGTCTGTTGGCTGTCTTGCTGATGACTCTGCCCCAGGTGCCTAGACCCGTGCCTGGTGGTAGAGTGAATACTCCACAGCTGTTTGTTGAATGAGTGCATGGCAGCATGGCATGCTGATCCTGGCATACAATGTCTTGGGGGGCATTAGTTGGATCCTGGTTGTGTCACTTACCAGGTGTGTGATTCGGCACAAATATTTAACCTGTCTGAGCCTTCGTTTTCCCACCGGTAACTCGAGACCTGCCGCTAATGAGTTCTTGGTGAAGCGTTAAGGGAGACAGTGTGCTGAGTGCGCCTCGGTTGCCAGTCTCCCGTTCTTTCCGGGCCTTTCGTCCAAATCTATTTGAAGGAGTCTTTCAAGCCAACGCGATTGCAGTGAACGTTTTCATTTACTTTGAATTATAGGTCATTATAAATATTAACAAATAAGACTTAAAAAGGACACCCTCGAGTAGGTAAGACGAAAGTACAAAAATCGAGTGTGGGGCTGCAGGTTAAGGACGTGTTGTGCAGCCGCCACATGGTAGCAAAACGGTGGTAAGCAGTGCGCGAGCGTCCGCGTCGACGACAGCCAGAGTCCATGCATCGGGGTCCCGCTGTGAGAACGAGCAAACGGAAGGACATGCACGGGCCGGGAGGCGCAGTTCCCGCTCTCGCCGCTAGGGGCCAGGCGGTCCCCGCTTCGGGGGTGGAAGGCGGGCCCGTCTGGGATTGGCCAGTGGGGGCGGCGGGAGGCGGGCGTGGAGGGCGCAGCGCGCCGTCGGGCGACTTCCTGGTTACAGACACCAGACTCGGGAATGGCTTTTGGCCGTGGTGGGGGAGGGGCGTCAACGTTCCCGTCTATTTGTGCGGCTGACCGGCCAGAGGAGGGATGCCAGTCTGAGGTCGAAGGCGGAGCGGATGACTGCAGCTTCCGAAAGAGCTGTCACAGAAATCCAATCCGCGAGGGGTCAGGAGCAGTGCCCGGCCCTGGCGAAGAGTTCCTCACTCCCTGGGGGGCCCTCCTCCCTAGGCGCCCCACCCCCCACTTGGGCTGGTTGTCCAGAAGACCCATCTTCCATCCTGTCCCTGGGGTCAGCTGGGACCAAGTCTACCCTTGCACAACCTGGGGCAGTAGAGAGCCCTAAATGGGCTCCTTACACTCGCTGGGCCTCAGTTTCCCTGGTGTCTAACAAGGACGTTGTATTGGGTCAGACTCACGGCCCCTTCTAGCCTTGCCCTTCAGCATTTCAGTATCTTCACAGAGCAGCTCTGCAGCTCCTTTCCTGAGGCCCTCCAAGAGGCAAAGCTGGAAGATACCCAGGGCTCACCCAGCCAGGAGGCCCCTCAAAAATAGGCCATCTCTTTCCTTAGTCCCCCAGGTTTCCCCCATTCCAGCCCTGTGGAGAAAAGAGGAGCCCTTGCCTCAGCCCCCACGAGGAGGAAGGTCTGGCCCACGGACTCAGAGGTTAGGGAGGGATAGCTGAGTTCCGGGCCTGGACCCTGGGGACCTCTGGGGAAGTTCTAAGTGGATCAATGATTTCAAAGCCATCTAGGGGATGAGGCAGCAGGACAGTGCTGTGGTCCCACCCCTTCATCAGGCACCAGAGCTTCCCGAGTCTTCTGAGTGTATCTGCTGAGCCCTCCACAGCCCAGGAAGGAGAGGACTGGGGAGTACTATCTCCCAGACAATCAGAGGATGTGGCAGTCACAGGACCTGGGCTGAGTCCTGGTTTGCCCTTGCCCTGCCGTGTGACATTGACAGACTACTCAGCCTCTCTGAATCTGTTTCTTCATCTGTCAAATGAAGATGACAAACCCACCTCACAGAATTGTGAAAATTCATTAAGACAGTGCATGTAAAAACCCTTAACACACACAAAGCCGCTTCAAAGACAGGAAAACCAAGGCTCTGTGACCAGCCAAGTTGCCAGGTACTGTGTGGGGGCCAGAGTCCTGTTGTCCCTGCAGACCGGGAAAGGGCTGATGGGCACTTGGTGGAATTCGAATCATCACCCTAGGCCTCAGATGGTGATGTGCTTTGTGTCTGCAGCAGGCAGGGCTGAGCCCCAGGCAGGAAGCTAACAGGACGGACCTCCTTCTCTTGAAGCATGCTGTCCAGAGCTCTGGGCCGGGGGTGAGGCAGGGGCCAGGGAGCCTGGCCTACCCCAGCTGTGGCAGGGCAGGGAGGCCTCACTCAGGCTCGTCACCTTCCCTCTCTGGGCCTCTGTTTTCCGTTAGTGCAGTGCTGGGGCAAACACACAAATTCCCTGGCTCTGCATTTGTTCATACAGCAGTCTTGAAGGCCCCTTCGTAGGCAGGAGAAACTTGGGACTTCACACGTGGGCCCCCAAATTGCGATGCCCTCAATTTGACTCAGGGTGCCAGGCCCACCAGGCAGGGTGTCTCTCTCAGCCCTTGGAGGTAGGAGCCAGCCTCACAGGCCCCTCAGAAAGGAGGCCCTGGACTGCCACCCAGCACTCCTGAAAGGGACATCAGTGGCCACAGTAAGGCCAGGATGTGTGGGCGTTCACCTGGACCCCTCACTCCCCAGGCCTGGACTCAGAAGTGGGGGGTGGGTGAAAGGAAGAAGTGGGTGAAGATGAGGACTTTTTGCTTCATGAAAAAAAAAGGGGGGGACCCTTTTCTTGATTACAGCTGACCTCATGCTTAAGCTGGTAAGAATGAGAGCCAGGTTCCTTGGGAGGAGAAAGATTAAAGTGGGGAGAACTGGGTCTGAGGGCTGAACTAGACCCTGCCCCAAGATCAGTTTCACCACAGTGCTTCCATCACTTCCCCCAAAGCTATGAGCTGGGGCTGGCCTGGCAGGCAGGGGTGGGGTGGAAGCAGGGGTGGGTGACATCACCTCTAGGCCCCACTCCTGTCCTAACACACCCTGTCTCCAGAGACCCCAGGTCTTGCACAGCGACCCTAGCCCAATCACCATACCCTCCCCTCTAGGCTTTTATAGATCATTCCCACTGCACACATTGCCCTTCCCCTTTGTCTGCCCAGAAACTCCATTCACCCTTCAAGGCCTTGCTGAAGCATCACCTCCTCCGGGAAGCCCTCCCTGCCTCCCAGTAGAGTCAGAGTCCATGGCTCTCAAAGGTATGTCAGCCCGGCCTTGGCATTCCTCCCTCCCTGTTGTAATGGTTTGTTCTTAGCTCCTTGATTAGACAAGGAACTCTCAGAGGGCAAGCCCTGGGTCTCATTCATCTCCAAGGGCTTGTGGAATCATTGAGTGAAGTGCTTGCCAATTGCCCATGTTCAGTGAGAGCCTGTAGGAACTTCACCTCGCTCCTTGCTCTCGGGTCAGCTTTTTTCCACCCGCCCAGTAATGCCAGAGATGAACGGATGTAGTAAGAACCTCCTTTTTGGGAATACTTTCCCAAATCTCCTTCCCCCCACGCCCCGCTCCCTAATGTCCCTCTCGGGAGTTCTCACTGGCCCTGCCAAGGCGCCCCTCCACTCCTGTCCTCTCAGCCTGGGGTCCCCCTGACTTACTGCTGACCTCCAGTAGGGCCCTCAGCCCCCGGACGGCCCCATTCCCTTCCCTGGGGTGGGCGCCGAGGCCAAGGTCCTCTCCCCGCCCCGCCTTCTTGGGCCCCAGGGGCTGAGAGCAGGCCCAGCTCTCTGGCCTTGCTGTCCCCGGAGCGGCGGAGCCCCCCTCAGCCTCCGAGCAGGGGCCGCCGTGGCGCAGTGTCCGAGCGGGCATCCTGGATCTCCCCTAAGATGAGGGCCGAGGCCCTTGGTGGCAGCTGAGGAGGCCCAGGGCCAGGCCGGTGCTGGGCCAGGAGACAGGCAGGGGTGGGTGCGGCGGC
Organism: Leptonychotes weddellii; assembly: GCF_054177405.1. Lineage (NCBI taxonomy): Eukaryota > Metazoa > Chordata > Mammalia > Carnivora > Phocidae > Leptonychotes > Leptonychotes weddellii. Next base: position 38,899,134 of record NC_138383.1, on the reverse strand, counting down.
AGGTGGGGGCTGGTCAGTCGCTGAGCACGGCCCCCGGGAGCTCGTTGGTGAGTGTGTGCCAGCGCTCGATCCGCTTGTCCTTGTTTTTTAGGCAGTCAAACCAGTGCTTCAGGCGCTCGCCCTTAGCATTGATGCCCAGAACCACACCGCCTGCGGGAAGGGAGCCAGGGGGGTGGCCGGGGACACGGTGACTCCCGGGGGCCTGGAGGCAGGTGCCCCTACCCCAAGGCCACCCCCTCCCGATTCTGTGCTCCAAGGCTCTTCTCCCCACCCCGCCCACCGGGCTCTGAAGCTGGGCAGTGGTCTGCCAACCACACCGCACTCTTAGCCGGCCCTCCTGCCCCCGGCCGATCAGGGCCCTGGGATCCCGTCCTTCCCCTCTCCAGCACCGCAGCGAGGCGGGGGGTGAAGGGCAACGTCATGCGTCGGGGGCCGAGGGATGGGCGCAGTTCTACTCTGCACAGCCATGAAGCCGACCAGGAGTTCGGGGCCACAGGGCTCAGAGGCCAGCCCAAAGCACTGACCATCATCACCTCGCACCCCTGCCCCACCAAGACTGCTGTGTGGCCCTCCCAGGCCTCTCTCCCTCTCTGGGCCTGTCTACTCCTCTGTCACATGGAGTCAGGCTGGGTAAGGTCTGAGCCCCCCTGTGTCTGAGGGCAGACAGTCTGGGGAAAGCTGGGGCCATAGAGGCCAGGAAGGAGGGGCTGTGGCCTGGATTCAGGGCCATGTGGCCAAACGGCATTCTCATTGTGTGCTCTTACCAATGAAATCGTTGGATTTTCCAATGTCATAATCCCAAACAGTAACTTCCAGAGTCTTCTTCGCCAGGTCCCCATGCTTAATCTCATAACAGAATTCCTGGTGGCCAGAAGAAGAGAGTCAGGGCCAAGGCCACAGGGCCTGGAACTTGGCCAGTGGCCAGGAAGGCTCTGAGGTGTGGTGAGGGGTGTGGTGAGGGGGGAGGGAGGGAGGGAGGAATGGGAGGGTGGTCAGTGCTCGGGGGTGGACGAGGGCAGATTCTCACCCACTCTACCCACTTCTGCCTGGAGCCTGGCTGGGGTCCTCAGGGTCCCCTGCCCTCCAACCTACCTGCTCCTCTGTCCCTGAAGCTGCTCTCTCCAGATCCCCAAGAGCTTCCTTACTGCCAGATCAATACACACGAGCTGGCCTTGGTGTGCTTGACCTCTCTTGGGTCTGCTCTGCTCACCACTCCCTTCTTTGTGAAACGCTCTCTCCCACAGGCGCCTGGGATGATCTGACATCTGGTATCCCCTTCACCCTCTGGAAGCATCTCCTTAGTCTCCTCTGCCTGCTCCTCAGTCACTCAGGCTCTTCCCTAGGCCCCTCTGCTGCTCTCCAGATGTATCTGCCCCCTGGGCTGAGGACCTGGCTATCCACCTGGACCAGACCTTCTCAAGGCCCCAGGGCATCTCACATTCTTGCATCCCACCCAGAGCTTCCCCCACCTCACTTGTACCTCCCCTCTTGCTGTTGGGCTCCCCCCATTCCACCTCCACATCCTACACGGCCATGTCCCATTAATTTGATCCTGGAAAGAGCTTTCCAGGCTTCCCTGCCCCTCCATCCTTACCGCTTTGGCCTGGTTCAGCCTGGCCTGTCTCTCCCCTGCCCCCCCAACCCCCCGTGGCCGAGGGCTCTCCTGGGGGCCCCTCCTACCCCTCAGTTCCCACAGTAGCCCTTGGAAAACTCAGCGCCCCCAGGCCCCCTGCCCTGGGGGAGAGCGAGCAGCTTCCCAGCAGCTTCACCAGCCCCTTGTACCTCATTGAACTCGGGGTTCAGGGTCTTCTTCTTTACTGCTGTCTTATGTTTAGATTTCTTGTCCACATCTGGCTTCAGGTATCTGAAATTATAACCAACCGATGGGCAGAGGGTGCGGAGAAGCTGTGGCTACAGTTGGAGCCAGCAGGGCTTGGAAGAGCTTTTCGCTCCCTGGGCCTCCCATTCCTACTAACCACAGGATACCCAGCACTACTCTGTGGCAAAGGTTAGTGGTCAGCTGCAGAGGGGGAAGCAAGTGGTTCCTTTGTCACCTAGACTTCTGTCTGCGCCCCTTTCTGAAGTTAACCACAGAGTCTCCTTCTCCCCTAGAGGTTTTTCCTTGTTTCTGGAAGTCTAATTTTCATAAAGCTTTCATTTCCCACCAGAAAAACATTTTTAGCAGAGTTGGTCCCTTGTTAAGAGATTACCCTTTTTTTAAAATAGCAAATTTATTGACATACAATCCACATACTATGAAAATCCTCTTTCTAAAGTATGTGAATTATCAGATGTAATTATATAAATACTGTCTGCAGTATGTAATGTATTCGTATATTCCCAGAGCTCTACGACCATCATCTCTACCTCCTGGGGCTTTGAGGGAGAGGGAAGCCTGGCTTGTGAGCAGCTCCTCTACAGCTCTTAGCTCCTTAGACTTTGATGCAGAAGAGCTTTCATCAGGCTCAGAGAGGTAGAGGGACTTGCCCAAGGTCACACAGCTGCTCAGCACAGGGCTGGTACTCAGAAGCCGGGAAAGGAGCTCCTTTGCAGAACTTCTTACCCTGTCCCTGAATAGACACTTGAGTGATAACTGTCCTGCCTCTGCTGAGGGTGCTCTGGGGGTGGGGACAACCTCTGTCTCACCAAGGGCTTCCCAGCACCCTGCTGGGGGCTCAGTACACTGGGTAGGTCAGCAAACATCTGCTGAACGGCTGAATTCCTAGAAGTGAAATTACCCACCCAAAGGCACACATGTATCAAGCTTCTTGCTCCATTATGCCAAACTGTCCTCTGAAAAGACCAAACAGATGATGCACAGTACCCTCAACAAAGCTGAGTATCGTTGCCTTAAAAATCCTTGCTGATTTGCAGTAATCTCTTGAACATCAGCCTTAGTAACATATTTACGGGTGTGTCTCCTCAGGCAAGGGAAACAAAAGCAAAAAATAAACTATTGAGACTACACCAAAATAAAAAGCTTTTGCACAGCAAAGGAAACCATCAACAAAATGAGAAGACAACTTACTGAATGAGAGAAGATATTTGCAAATGATTTATCTGACAAGGGGTTAATACCCAAAATATATAAAGAACTTATGCAACTCAACACCAAAAAACCCCAAATAATCTGATTTAAAAATGGGCAGGGAGCCTGAAAATACATTTTTCTAAAGAAGACACAGAGATGGCCAACAGATACATGAAACCAATAATCATCAGGGAAATGCAAATCAAAACCATGATGAGGTACCACCTCACACCAGTCAGAATGGCTAGTATCAAAAAGACAAGATGTCAGTGTTGGTGAAGGTGTGGAGAAGAGGAGGCGCGCCTGGGTGGCTCAGTTGGTTAAGTGTCTGCCTTCAGCTCAGGTCATGATCCCGGGGTCCTGGGATCGAGTCCCGCATCGGGCTCCCCCCTCAGTGGGAAGCCTGCTTCTCTCTCTCCCTCTGCCTGCTGCTTTCCCTGCTTGTGCTCTCTTTCTCTCTGTGTCAAATGAATAAATAAAATCTTAAAAAAAAAAAAAAAGATGTGAAGAGGGAACCCTCATTCACTGTTGGTGGGAATGTAAACTGGTGCAGCCACTGTGGAAAACAGTATGGAGGTTCCTCAAGAGATTAAAAAATAGAAGTACCAAATTTCATTACTGGGTATTTACACAAAGACAATGAAAACACTAATTCAAAAAGATATATATACCCCTGTGTTTACTGAAACATTATACGTAATAGCCAAATTATGGAAGCAACCCAAGGGTCCACTGATAGATGAATGGATAAAGAAGATGTGTGTGTATGTATGTGTGTGTGTATCCGTATATACATACAGAGTATATATAGTTGTGTGTATATAAGTATATGTACACACACACACACAAATGGAATATTAACCGTAACACAGAATGAGATCTTGCTATTTGTGACAACATGGATGGACCTAGAGGGTGTTATGCTAGGTGCAAAAGTCAGAGAGACACACACCATATGATTTCACTTATATATGAAATCTGAAAAGCAAAGCAAATGAACAAAAAACCAGAATCATCCTCATAAACAGAGAACAAACTGGTGGTTGCCAGAGGGGAGGGAGAGGAAGGGGAGGGGACAAGTGAAATAGGTTTAGGGAATTAAGAGGTACAGACTTCCAGTTATTAAAAAATAAAAAAAAAAATCCTTGCTGGTTTGAAAGGCAGAAAGTGGTATCTCATTGTTGATTTGTATTACATAAATAACACTAGTTCATTATGAAAACACTATAAAATATGTATTGAAGAAAGTTGGATGTGGGAGAGAGAAATGAAGACATAGATCCACACAAACACCTGTTCTCTGGCAGCTTTATGCAGTCATCAATAGCTGGCAAGTCACAAAAACCAATAGGAAACACTTAACAAAATGGCAATAAGCACACACTTGTCAATAATTACTTTAAATCTGAATGGTCTAAATGCTCCAATCAAAAGACAGAGGGTGACAGAATGGATAAAAAAGACTAGATCCATCTATATGCTGTCTACAAGATACTCAGTTCAGACTTAAAGACACAGACTGAAAATGAAGGGATGGAAAAAAATATGCCATGCAAATGGAAGCAGGGGTGAGGGTGAACGGCGGGGGGTGGGGGTGGGGGGATGCCGAGGTAGCAATACTTACCTACATCAGACAAAACAGATTTTAAAACAAAGACTAATAATAGACAAGGAAGGACATTATAAAATGATGAGGGGATCAGTCCAACAAGAAAATATGATAGTTATAAATATCTATGGTCCCAATATTGTAGCATCTAAATACATAAAGCAAATATGAACAGACATAAAGAACAAAATTGACAGTAATACAATAATAGTAGGTGACTAACACCCCAATTACATTAATGGATAGATCATCCAGACAGAAAATCAATAAGGAAACAGTGTCTTTGAATGGCACATTAGACCAGATAGACTCAAATTAAGATAAAACAAACAAACAAACAAACAAAACCAGGCAGGGGGACGCCTGAGTGGCTCAGTCGGTTAAGCGTCTGCCTTCGGCTCAGGTCATGATCCCAGGGTCCTGGGATCGAGTCCCGCATCGGGCTCCCTGCTCCGCGGGGAGCCTGCTTCTCCTTCTGCCTCTGTCTCTCTCTCTGTCTCTCATGAATAAATAAATAAAATCTTTAAAAAAAAAAACAAAAAAAACCCAGACAGGTACAGAGCTTTCCATCCAAAAACAAGGCAACACACATTCTTTTCAGGTGCACATGAACATTCTCCAGGATTGATCACCTGTTAGGCCACACAACATTTAAGGGGTGCTTGGGTGGTTCAGTCGGTTAAGCATCTGACTCTTGATTTTGGCTCAGGTCATGATCTCAGGGTTGTGAGATCGAGCCCCATGTCAGCTTCCATGCTCAGCATGGAAATATCTCTCTCTCTGTTTCCCTGTCTTTCTCTCTCCCCCTCTCCCTCTCTCTGCCCCTCCCCCTGTTCTCTCTCTCAAATTAAAAAAAAATTTTTTTTTAAATTCTACATTTAAGAAGATTGAGGGGTGTCTAGGTGGCTCAGTCATTGGGCATCTGCCTTCAGCTCAGGTCATGATCCCAGGGTCCTGGGATCGAGCCCTGCATCGGGCTCCCTGCTCCACGGGGAGTCTGCTTCTCCCTCTCCCACTCCCTCTGCTTGTGTTCCCTCTATTGCTGTCTTTCTCTGTCAAATAAATAAATTAAAAAAAAAATTTAAAAAAAAAAAAAACCCAACAACAAAGCCCAAAGTTAAAAGAAGGAAATAATAAAGATCAGAGTAGAAATAAATGAAATAAAGTCTTAAAAAATAGGAAAATACCCCCCCCAAAGGAAAATACCAATGAAACCAAGAGCTGGTTCTTTAAAAAAATAAACAAAATTGATAAACTTTTAGCCAGACTCATTAAGATAAAAGAGAGGACCCAAATAAATAAAATCAGAAATGAAAGAGAACTGACAAAATGATTATAAGAGATTACTATGAAAAATTACATGCCAACGAATTAGACAACCTTGAAGAAATCAATAAATTTCTAGAAACATACAATCTTCCAAAACTAATGAAAAAGAAATAGAAAATCTGAACAGACTGATTACTAGTAATGAAATTGAATCAGCAATCAAAAAAACTCCCAACAAACAAAAGTCCAGGACCAGATGGATTTGCAGGTGAATTCTACCAAACATTTAAAGAAGAGTTAATACCTATTCTCTTTAAACTATTCCAAAAAATGGAAGAGGAAGGAAAGCTTCCCAATACATTCTATGAGCACAGTATTAGTCTGATACCAACACCAGACAAAGACACTATAAGAAAAAAAAAAAAAAGGGAAAGAAAGAACTACAGGCCAATATCTCTAATGAACATAGATGCAAAAATCCTCAAGGAAATATAAGCAAACCACATTCAACAATACATTAAAAAGATCATTCACCATGATCAAGTGGGATTTATTCTATACATGCAAGGATGGTTCAATATCCACAAATCAATATGATACACCACATTATATGATTATCTCAAGAGATGCAGAAAAAGCATTTGACAAAATTCAACATTGATTCATGATAAAAACTCTCAACAAAGTCAGTTTAGAGGGAACATATCTCAACGTAATCAAGGCCACATATGACAAACCCACAGCTAACATCATACTTGGCAAAAACCTGAGAGCTTTTCTTCATAGATCAGGAACAAAACAAGGACACTTGTCACTTTTATTCACCATACTACTGGAAGTCCTAGCCACAGCAATCAGATAAGAAATGAAAAGGCATCCATATTGGTAAGGAAGAAGTAAAACTGTCACTATTAGCAGATGGCATGATACTATACACAGAAAACTCTAGAGAGTCCACCAAAGATCTGCTAGAAAAAATACATGAATTCAGTGACGCTGCAAGATACATAATGAATATACAGAAATCTGTTGCATTTCTATGCACTAATAATGAGTTAGCAGAAAGAGAAATTAAGAAAACAATTCCAGGGGCACCTGGGTGGCTCAGTCAGTTAAGCGTCTGACTCTTGATTTCAGGTCAGGTCATGATCTCAGGGTCATAAGATTGAGCCCCGCATTGGGCTCTGCTCTGGGTGTGGGGCCTGCTTGGGATTCTCTCTCTCCCTCTGCCTCCTCCCTCCCCTGCTCACGTGCTCTCTCTAAAACAAACAAACAAACAAACAATATGGTCCTGGTGCAAAAACAGGCAGATACATCAATGGAACAGAATAGAGAGCCCAGAAATAAACCCATGCTTATGTGGTCTATTAATATACAACAAAGGAGGCAAGAATATACAGTGGGGAAAAGACAGTCTCTTCAATAAATGGTGCTGAGAAAACTGGACCACTTTTTTTTTTTTACACCATATACAAAAATAAACTCAAAATGGATTAAAGACTTACATATAAGATCTGAAACCATAAAACTCCTAGAAGAAAATATAAGCAGCAATCTCTCTGACATCAGCCTTAGCAACATTTTTCTAGAGATGTCTCCTCAGGCAAGGGAAACAAAAGCAAAAATAAGCTGTTGAGGGCGCCTGGGTGGCTCAGATGGTTCAGCGTCTGCCTTCGGCTCAGGTCATGATCCCAGGGTCCTGGGATCGAGTCCCGCATCGGGCTCCCTGCTCAGCGGGAAGCCTGCTTCTCCCTCTGCCTCTCTCTCTGTCTCTGTCTCTTATGAATAAATAAATAAAATCTTTAAAAAAAAAAAAAGCTGTTGGGACTATACAAAAAGTTTTTGCACAGCAAAGGAAACCAACAACAAAATGAAAAGAAACTTACTGAATGAGAGGATATTTGCAAATGATATATCTGTTATTGGGGTGAATACCCAAAACTTGTAAAGAACTTATGCAACTCAACACCAAAAATAACTGACAAGACATCCAGATGGCCAACAGACACATGGAACGATGCTCAACAACACTCAGCACCAGGGAAATGCAAATCAAAACCACAATGAGATATCACCTCACACCTGTCAGAATGACTAGTATAGAAAGACAAGGAGTAACAAGTACTGACAAGGATATGGATGGAGAAAAAGGAATCTTCATGTACTGTTGGTGAGGATGTAAACTGGTACAGCCACTGTGGAAAATTGTCCAGAGGTTCCTCCAAAAATACCAAGGGGAGGGGCGCCTGGGTGGCTCAGTCGGTTGGGCGTCTGCCGTCGGCTCAGGTCATGATCCCAGGGTGCTGGGATCGAGCTCCACATCGGGCTCCCTGCTCAGCGGGAAGCCTGCTTCTCCCCCTCCCACTCCCCCTGCTTGTGTTCCTTTCCTCGCTGTCCCTGTCAAGTAAATAAATAAAATCTTTAAAAAAAAAAAAAATGTGAGACAGACACAGGAATATTACTCAGCCATAAAAAAACACGATCTTGCCATTTGCGACAACATGGATGGAGCTACAGAATATGATGGTAAGTGACATAGGTCAGACGGAGAAAGACAACTACCACGTGATTTCACTCATATGTGGAATCTAAAGAATGAAACAGGGGTGCCTGGGTGGCTCAGCTGGTTGAGTGTCTGACTCCTGATTTCAGCTCAGGTTATGATCTCGGGGTCATGAGACTGAGTCCCGTGTCAGGCTCCTTGCTCAGCACTCTGCTGGAGATCCTCTCTCCCCCTCTCCCCCTCCCCCTTCTTGTACTAAATAAATACATAAATAAATAAATAAAATTGTAAAAAAAAAAAAAAGAATAAAACAAATAAACAAAGCAGAAACAGACCCATAAACACAGAGCAAACCGGTGATTGCCAGAGGGGAGGGAGGTGGTCATGGGGATGGGCAAGATGGGCGAAGGGGTGTGGGAGGCAGGGGCTACCGGTTCTGGAAGGACTGAAGCACGGGGATGAAAGGCACAGCATGGGGAACAGTCAACAGTGCTGCAACAGTGTTACATGGTGACAGGTTGGCGACACTTAGGGAGGGCAGAGCATAGTGTATATGACAATCCAGTTACTATGTTGTACACTGGAAACTAACATAACATTGTGGGTCAACTATACTCAAAAAAAAAAAAAAAAACGAAACTCAAGTGCACTTCAACATAAAGTGAACTGAACAACTTGTGGTTGTTGTTGTTCTACTTGGCAATAATGAATCTCCAGGGGGCGCCTGGGTGGCTCAGTTGGTTAAGCGACTGCCTTCGGCTCAGGTCGTGATCCTGGAGTCCTTGGATCCAGTCCCGCATCGGGCTCCCTGCTCGGTGAGGAGCCTGCTTCTCCCTCTAACCCTCCCCCATCTCATGTACTCTCTCTCTCTCTCATTCTCGCTCTCTCAAATAAATAAATAAATCTTTAAAAAAATAATAATAATGAATCTCCAACTCATTATGCTATATGAAAGAAGCTAATTCCAAAGGCAACATACGGAAAGTTTGCCTTTAGAAGAAAGTCTGGAACAGGCAAAACTATTGGGACAGAAAACGTATCAGTGGTTGCCTGGGGCTGGAGGAACTTTCTGGGTGACAGAAGGATTCTGTATCTTGACTGTGGTGGTGGTCACAAGATTGTATACATCCCTTGAACTTCAAAAGGGGGGAAACTTACAGTGTGTAAATTCTATCTCAATAAACCTGACTTTTTTTTTTTTAAAGATTTATTTATTTGACAGAGAGAGACACAGTGAGAGAGGGAACACAAGCAGGGGGAGCGGGAGAGGGAGAAGCAGGCTTCCTGCCGAGCAGGGAGCCCGATGCGGGGCTTGATCCCAGGACCCTGAGATCATGACCTGAGCTGAAGGCAGACACTTAACCGACTGAGGCACCCAGGCGCCCAAACCTGACTTTTAATCCAGCATAGGACCCTGGAATTCCTGTCAACCTGGCTGGTGGACACGGAGCCAGATTTTAAAATCTCACCAGCATTTGGGCTTTGGATGGTCTTTCCTTCCATCTGGGAACTCTGGGAACTCTAGCATCCCAAGTACAAGTGCAGTCACTTGGTTGCCCTCCCCAGCCCCTCCCTCCCCAGAGACACGCTACTGTGACATTCTCTGCAGGGTGTGAGATACACAAATGTACAGCAACAGTATCACACTGTGCACTGTTGCGAAGTTTGCTTTTGGGATCAGCATGTTTGGATAGCTGTCCCTGTTAATTTACCCAGTCCTAATGTATTCATTTTAACTGCATAGTACTATATTATACGCCTATGCCACATTTTATGAATCTATTCCTCTGCTGACAAATGCTTGGCTGTTTCTGGTGTATGGCCGTGATGAGGAATGCCGCAGTGCGCAGACCTTCACCCGTACACGGGTTTCTAGGATACAAAACTGGAGGGGAAATAATGTAGCCAAGAGGGTGGCACACTGGCCTCGTTGACTGGATATTACTGACTTTCCCTCCAATGGTTATAAAGAGTCTCCTGCTGATCTTCAGAATGGTTATGGCATCTCCTCTCACAGTGGTCTCTAATCCACCGGAAATCACAGTTTTGTTAATGGTGAGGTGGGGACCCAAACGACTGGTTTTTTTTTTTAATGTGGAAAACCAGTAGTCCCTGCACCATGTGCGGGGAACATCCTTCCCCCAGTGATCCTGGTCAGCTTCCCATTGTGCCTGGCACTGCTCCAGGGCCTGGTGGCATTGGATTTTTAAAAAAATAACGGCTCTACTAAAATACGATTCACATGTTGTAAAATGCACCCTTTTAAAGTGTACAATTGAATGGTTTTTAGTCCATTCACAGAGTTGTGCAACCGTCACAATCAATTTTAGGACATTTCATCTCCTCAGAAAGAAATCCGGTTACTCCCCCATCCCCCCCACCTCCTCCCCCAGCCCCTGGCAACTACTCATCTAATCTGCTTTCTGCCTCTGGATTTGCCTATTTTGGACCTTCATATAAATGAAATTATATAAGGTGTGGTCTTTTGTGTTTGGTTTCTTTCAGTTAGTATAATCTTGTAATAATCTTTTCAAGGTTCATAGATGTTATAGCATGAATTATTACCTCACTTCTTTAAAAAAAAGTTGTTTTTTTTTTTTAAAGATTTTATTTATTTATTTGCCAGAGAGAGAGAACGAGTAGGCAGAGAGGCAGGCAGAGGGAGAGGGAGAAGCAAGCTCCCTGCCGAGTAGGGAGCCCGATGCGGGGCTCAATCCCAGGACCCCGGGATCATGACCTGAGCCGAAGGCAGCCGCTTAACAGACTGAGCCACCCAGGCGCCCCTAAAAAAAATTTTTTTTTTGGAGAGTGAGTGAGCACACTGAGGGGAGGGGGGGCAGGAAGAGAATCTGAAGCCGACTCCACATCCAGTGCGGAGCCTGATGCGGGGCTCAACCCCATGACCTCAGATTTGACCCGAGCCGAAATCAGGAGTCGGACATTTAACCGAGTGAGCCACTCAGGCGCCCTTTCACTCCTTTCTATAGCTGAATAATATTCTATTGTATGGATATGGCCCAGTTTGTTTCTCCATCCATCAGTTGATGGACATTTAGGTGGTTTCCTTTTGTCCATTGTGAATAATGCTGCTATGGACATTCACGTACAAGTGTTTGGGTGGACATGTTTCCACTTCTCTCAGGTGTGCCCCTGGGAGTAGAATTGCTAGATCATGCGGTGACTCCATGTTTAACTTCTGAGGAACTGCCAGACTGTTTTCCAAAGTGGCTGCACCATTTTTGTAATAGGATTTTATTTCTTTACTTAAATAAAATCTTTAAAAATAGTCTCTAGAGGGGCGCCTGGGTGGCTCAGTCGTTGAGCGTCTGACTTTGGCTCAGGTTATGATTCCGGGTCCTGGGATCGAGCCCCACATCGGGCTCCCTGCTCCACGAGAGGCCTGCTTCTCCCTCTCCCACTCCCCCTGCTTGTGTTCCCTCTCGCGCTGTGTCTCTCTCTGTCAAATAAATAAATAAAATTAAAAAAAAAAAGTCTCTACACCCAACATGGGGCTCGAACCCACAACCCCGAGATCAAGAGTCACTTGCTCCGCTGACTGAGCCAGCCGGGTGCCCCTGTAATAGGATTTTAAAACCGACAGAAATAGAATAGTGGCCAGTGGGAATGGTAGCCCCAGAGTTGTGCGTGCGGTAGCCCTGGCCTCCCTCGGCCTCTGGCACCTGGGGCTCCCCATCGTCCCCTCAGGCCAGGCTCATCCCTGCTTCTGTGTCTTAGCTCCTTTATTCCTCCACCTAAGCAGGAACACCTCCTTTTGGCTGAGCCAAATTCCTCCCCACGTCCCATCCTCCAAGGAAGTCTCACCGTGAGCGCAGACTAATGGCCACCTTTTATTTGCGGAAGGCCCAGGGCACTGATGGTGCTCAGTGAGCCGCCTGCTTCCTTCCATCGGAAGGGCCACCAGCTCCTGCCTTCCCCTCAGAGCGAGGACCACAGCCTAGCCTGGGGCCCATGTTGCCTCGCATGGCCCCCCGACTTAGGGTTTCTCTCCAGCACCACCGTGAGCCCCGCTGGGAGGCTGGGTGGCCCCTTAGCAGCACCCGTGGCACCAGCAAAGGGCTGGGCGCACAAGAGCAGCACTATGTCCTGGTGGAGCTCCTTCCCTGGATCTCTGGTCTGGCCCAGGCCCACCCCCTCCTCCAACCTAATGGCCCCTCCTGAGGTCACAGTCAAGGGGAGGTCTGAATGCGGAGTCAGGAGAGCACTCCTCTCTCTGCATGACCTGGGAAGCCACTCGAGTCCCACAGGCCTCAGTTTCCTCATCTGTGAAATGGGGCTGGCCAGACTTAACCCACAGTGTTGCCAAACGAGTCCGGCAGAGGCTACGCCCCTGTGGGCTCAGCGGCCTGCTGTGCTTCTAGAGCTCTGTTGGTGCTTGCTCCACTGAACTCCTGTCCTTCCAGGGGAAGGGGGAGGAGATGGCTGGCCTGGGCCACACACTCACGTCTTCACGTAGGGGTCCGAGTAGCCGTTGGCGTCCATGGCCGCCAGGTGGGCGCAGCGTACAATGCCGACCAGCAGGCCCTGCTTCTGTGAGCTGTACTTGAGGGAGATCAGGATCCGACCCCGCTCCTCCAGGGACTTGTCTTCGGTCTTGTCCACCTGTTGGGCAGGAAGCCACTTGGCTATCCTCACCTGCTCCCACACCCTCCCTCAGCCATGGGCTACTGAGGCGGTCTGCTGGCCCAGGGGATGGGGAGGGGTCACCTTGGCCTCAGCCCCCTGCAGGTGCTTCCTGGAGCCCCCTTGGGGAGCACCCAGAAGACAGAGCTTTGACATATTCCTAACCCCAAGGGGAGCAGGGAGGCAAAGAGGGGCTGCCTAGGCCTCAGGGATCAGACCTCAGCTAGAGGTGTCCCCCTCCACCTCCCTGCCCCAACTAGCCTGAGATTTTCCATTCCTTACCCTCCTGAGGCCACTTTCCACCGTCTGGCTCCTGCTCTTCTGGAACTCCTTCTCCTACCCTCTGTCCACCTGGACACCCCCAGCTAGAGCTCCCAGGGCCCCTCCTTAGGCCTCTCTGCCAGGCTTCTCTCACTGAAGTCCCAGCCATGTCCCTTTGCTCATGATGGTCCTCTGCTTGTCACTAAAGTGATGCTCCATGTAGCTCCTCAGAAGCAGGGGCCATGCCTACACCTCTCTGGAGGTGGGGGTCCTGTGAGGCCAAGTGAGGGCCACATTCCCCAATTCCCACACCCACAGCAGACATGACTAATTGATTGCTGCATTTACTCTGAGCTCAAAGGAAGCCTCAGCATCTTTTAATGCTGGCAGACATTATTAACAGACCAGACTAGGCATGCAAGATTGAACGCTCTGCCACTCTGGCCTGGGGCTCTGTGTAGATGGCCTCACTAAACAGTGATCTTGTGCTAGTTTGCTTGAGGTGTGAAAATTAAACAATATAAATGAGCAGGAGTGTTTTCAGCCATCTTTCTGGGGCTGGGACATTATACATTGGGTTGTTTCATAGAGAGCCCATTGAATTGGGCGTTGTTCAGTACTTACTGAGAATAATGTTTACACACCACGTAAATCTAAAATGTACCATCAAAATGTGTCTCTACCACCAGAGTACTCATCCTGAACTGCACTCCTGCGGCCACCATATGTCTCTGAATCTAGAGTGATGAGCACTAGCAAATTCAAGCAAGGCATGCCCATACCCCCCACGCAGCCACGTGCATGAACACGCACACGCACGCACCCCACATCCTTGAAAAGATGGCAGACAAACGCTCGCACACACATCCCTGCGCGTTCGTGTCCCCACACAGCTGTTTGTTATACCAGGGTTCAAAACTCCAACACAACTGTAGTAAGAGTTGATGGTGCCTTTTACAAGTGACATAGATCACTTGGGAAAACTGAGTTTTGGTTCGTGACTAATAATAAAATAAAAAAGGCTATACCCATCATACAAATGTCTATGAGTAGGAAAGAATGGGACAAGGGAATAAAATTTGATCAAATTATGCAAAAAGGCAGAGCTGGGATCTTGGCCTCAGGCTGACTTTTTCCCAGGGCTTGACTCGGGCCAGCCTGCACAGGGCATTTGTCCCAGCGCCTAGGCCCCACCAGGGAGGGACGGGTTGGCCGCTGGGCTCTGTCCTCTTGAACTTTCCCCTTGCCCAGGCCTGTAGGGGGGAAAATGTCCTAAAAAGGGAGCCCTGGAGGTGCCTGGGTGGCTCAGATGGTTAAGTGTCTGCCTTCGGCTCAGGTCATGATCCCAGGGTCCTGGGATCGAGCCCTTCATCGGGCTCCCTGCTCCGCAGGGAGCCTGCTTCTCCCCACTGCTCCTGCTCTCTCTCTCGCTCGCACTGTATCTCTCTGTCTCAAATGAATAAATAAAAAAAAAAAAGGGAGCCCTGAACACTGGGCTGCTGGAAGGTCTTGGGACCCTGGGGCCTCCTGGTCAATGCCTCCCGGCCCTTCTGAACAGGGTAAAGGCCAGGCCAAGAGATGGGTAAGGGGAGAGGGGAGGGAGTAGGGGGAGAGGAGAGACACAGATGGACAGAGCTTGGGTGGGCTCAGCTGCTGCAGACAACAGGAGGCAAGATTGGTTTTGACATTATTTTCAAAAAATTGCAATTTCTAGGAAAGAAGTATTTTCTGTCTCCCCTAGGTAGCTCACAGACACCTCACGCCTATCACGTTCCAGTTGAGCTCCGGAGCATCCCCAGCTGCTCCTCCCACAGACTCCACATCACAGTGAGTGACCCATCGTCTTTCCAGGTGCTCCCCCCACCCACGTCTGGGAATGCTTGATCTGCCAGCATTTCTCTTCCTCTGCTGGGGCCCCGGCCCAGGCTGGGTCAGCCTTGTCCCCTCCCAGCCCTCCCCATCCTCAGCCTCCTCTCTCTCCCAGCCTCCACTCATCGAGCCTGCTAAACAGTCAGGTGCCCTCGCCCCTGCCTGGCATCCCCCAGTGGCCCGCCTCACTCCCAGCTCCCCACCCACCAGCCTCTGATCTCCCCTCCTAGGACCCAGTCCCATCCTGCTCCCTGCCCCACGCAGAGGGCATCTTGCTTGTGCCTCCAATGGCTTCGCCCCTGCTGTTCCCTCTGCCAGGAATATCCCCCGAACCTCCAGCAAAACCACTGAGCTCTCAGGCTGTCCATCGCAACCCCGATCCCCATCTGACATAGGCTCTGTTAGGGTCATTCACCTGGTCTGGAGTCTGTCTGCTGCCCAAGCTCCATGCAGCAGGGATTTAGGTCCGTTCCGCCAGCACCTGAAGCCGTGCCAGGCATCGAGTGGGTGCTCCCCGCAGGGAGGGCCCTGCACAGCCCGTGGACCCCGTCACCCACTCACCGGCAACTGCTTCTCCAGGCAGATGCTGAACGTCTTGGTGTGGTTGGCTTTCAGCTTCTTCAGGGGCACGCGCGTCTCCCCGATGAACTCGTTGTGGCGGAATTTGTCCTCATCGCACACGGAGATCCTGGAGGACGGGCGGCACGGCCTGCTCTTCAGACACACGGGGGTGCTCCCGCTTTGCTTCCCAAGTCAGCAGGGATTTGCGGGGGCAGGGGGGAGGGGTGGCTGCAGGTGAGGTGGGGGAGGGGTGGGGGGCAAGGAGTCTGGGGCCCTCACCCACCGCAGGGTCTTTCGAATCATGTCTTCGTCCGTGATCCCGTAGTAAGTGAGGGTCTCATTCCACGTGGGGTTCAGAGTGTTTCGGAGAGTTTTCGTTCTGAGTTTATTTGCCTGGTGAGAGCAGAAAAGATGCTCTGAGCATCAGGGAGCTCAAGGGGCAGAATAATGGCCCCAAAGATGGCTTTGCCCGGTCCCCAGAAACTGAATACGCTGAGGGGAATCAAGGTTGTTAATCGGCTGACTTTATCTTTTTTTAAAAGATTTTATTTATTTATTTGACAGAGCGCAGGGGGAGGGGCAGAGGGAGAGGGAGAAGCAGGCTCTCCACTGAGCAGGGAGCCCGACGCTGGGCTCCATCCCAGGACCCCGGGATCACGACGCGAGCCCACAGAGGCAGACACTTCACCGACTGAGCCAGCCAGGCGCCCTCAGCTGACTTTAAAACACGGAGATTATCCAGGTGATCTGGGCAGGCCTCATGCCATGTGATGACAGGGCCCTTGGAAAGAGAGGGCAGGAGAGGAGCGCCAGAGGGACACGGAAGGAAGGAAGAAGTTCCATGGGGGTGTTGGCGAGGAAGATGGAGGGAGGGGCCGAGAGCCAAGGAGTGTGGGTGGCCTCTAGGCGCTTGAAAAGGATGGGAATCGCATCTCCCCAAGAGCTCCCAGAACGGACTGTGGCCCCGCCGCACTGGACTTGACCCGTGTGGGAGCCGTGACACCTCACCTGCGGCCCTGGAAGGCAGGAAACGTGTGGTGCAGGCCGCTGAGAGTTGGAGGTAATTGGCTCCTGCAGCTCTCGGAACCTGGAACCGGGGGGGCTCCCCGCCGCCGGGTCCCAAGTGTGTGCTGAGGGGGGTGCAGAGGTTCCGCAGGAGGGGCTGGGGCTGCCGGGGGGCTCTCTCACATAATTCCTTGCCTGTGCGCAGGCCGTGCCCTCTCCCTGGAACGCCGCCTCTCCTAGGAAAGGCCTGTGGGGTGGCGTGTCCAAGCTGCCACGCTGCTTCCCCTCCTTCCCCTGCGCTTCTCTAGCTCTCGGTCCTCGGGCTCCTCCCGGTCCTGCCCGTGCAGACTCAGCACCATGACTGCGTCCCCTGGATGACTGCCACCTCAGCCCGGCTCTGAGGGGAGGCAGGCCTGCGTCCCGAGCCCCGCTCCATCACCTGCCTCAGCCCCGTGCAGCCCAGCAGCTTACTTACCCTCTGTGAGCGGCAGGCTCCCCACTGTATAAAAGGGCATCATCATATCCCAGGAGCCTGCTTTTCAGAAACCACTGCCCTATGGGGGAAATCCCGTCTGTGTGGGAAGATCCCTATGACTCAGCCTTGCAGTATTGCCGATTCTAGGTCCCGTGAGTCTAGGGACTCACAGCCGTTGAGCTCCTGAGCTGGGGACACTGCCCTGGTCACACTGCCCTCACAGCCCTGGGAGTCCTAGCTGCAACAGGAGGACATCGAGGCCTGGAGCCGTGAGCAGCTTCCCTGGGCATACACAGGCGGTGGGCCACTGCCCTGCCCTCCCGGAGGCGGAGTCATCGCCTCTGTCGGGTGGCCCTCCTGGACTGGCCGGGAGCCTCAGCCCTTACACACTGGCCCAGAGGGCTTGGGTCTCAGGCTCAGCTCGGCCCCCAGTAGCTCCGGACTCCTCAGCCTGGGCGCAGGACTGCTCAGGTGGCCTGGAAGAGTCAGTGGCGAGGGAGGCGCTCTGCCCAGGACAGCGTTCCCGTTACAGGCTCCTCTCATCAGGCCACTTGAAGGCCAGGAAGTAATCCCCCAGCTCTTGGTTTCTTAGAAAGAGGCCGGGTCAAGAACACCAGCCACTGCGCCCTGCTGCTCACGCTCCTGTGTCTTGGGGCCCATGTGCCCCTGCCCCCTCTCTGGTCTCCTCTTGGAAGCAAAGCTGCTAGTCTCTAGTTGGTCCCCATCCCCTCCCCAGCACCGGGGCCCACATAACCTGCCCCTTGAAAAGTCATGGGTCCCAGACCCAACTCTGAAAAGATGATGTAACCCTCCCTCCCATGAAATTAAGAATAAAACACCACTGGGGCGCCTGGGTGGCTCAGCTGGTTAAGCGACTGCCTTCGGCTCAGGTCATGATCCTGGAGTCCCAGAATCGAGTCCCGCATCGGGCTCCCTGCTCGGCAGGGAGTCTGCTTCTCCCTCTGACCCTCCCCACCTCATGCTCTCTGTCTCTCATTCTCTCTCTCTCAAATAAATAAATAAAATCTTTAAAAAAAAAAAAAAAGAATAAAACACCACTGAACTGTAAGACACATGTAAGAAGTCTAAACACTTCTGATCTTCCAGTGCTGAAGGTCACCTTGATGCTTTTGTTTAATAGCAAATTTTTTTCTGAAAAAATTTCTCTTTCCCTAGGCGTACCAGTGCCTGGTCGGCCTGCTGGGTCACCTATACAGGAACAAGGGTTCTGTGGCCCAAGAATTGGGCAGAATCTATCCACTCATTCCCCCTTGTGGAGTGTCGCAGGGCAGCCCATCAACATGTTAAAGGCTCTGATAAGTCCTAGAGTAAAGGAACCGGTTTACCAAGGCTTCCCAATGTTATCTGGCCACAGAGCCCTTTATTCCCCACCCTCCCCACATAGTAACCTCCAACTGAGTCCGCTTCTTATAAAATGCTGGCTTAAAAGTCTCTGGAGGGTTTCCCCAATTCATCAGTCAAGTCAGGCCGACTTAAGGTTCCCGAGAAGTCTGGGGGCTGTGGGGCTGACTGGGTGCTCTGGGTGGAGGTGAATCGCTGAGGCCCCATCAACTTGCTTGGTCTGTGAGAGGGTAGGGGACGTATGCCCCTCCCTGGGTGTCCCAAGCTCAGCCGGGGCCCCGGTCACAGCAGGCAGAGCTGGTTGGCGGGCCTGGGGTCGACCCCCTCACCTTACTGGCTCCCGGCAGCAGATGCAGCTTGACGTAGGGGTCTGCCAGCCCATTGTGGTCCATCGGCTTCAGGCCCTGAGTGGAGGTGAATGGCAGAAGGTGTGAAATGGGAGCTGGAGACACGGAGCAGCCAGGCACCTCGCTGGGCAGGCATCCCTTGTCCCCAGGCCTCCTGGCGGGGTCCATTCATTTGCAGAGCCCCCCCCCCCACAGGCCCACACTCTCACAACAGGGAGGATGGCTCAGTGCTGGTGTGCTCTGCCTTCCCCCCAAATGTCCTGGCCCAGGGCAGGTGTCATGGCGTGACTTTGTCAGACCAGCCTTTCTCGTTCTTGTCTCCCTTTCGTGGAGGCCAGGTGACCCCTCCTCTGAATGAGCTCCTCATTATCTTGCTTTGCTGAGGCCCTTCCTTCTTCTGGATTCCCCTTCCCCCACTCCCCCAAATACGGGGACTTCCCTCACTGATCCTATGTCCCCGTGACCCTCTGTCCCCTCACCAACAGGGTTCCCTCTTTGCCATGGGCACACGTTCTGTGTCCTGGAGACCAGGCCCAGTTTCTCTCTGGATTTGCCTCAGCTCCCTGCCAGCCTGAATCCGAGGAGCCCAGACAAGCTGGCTGGCTAGGGAGGGTCCCTCCACAAGGTGGCATCCCTCACTAACCTGGAACGATCATCAAGCGTGCACAGCTTGGGAGCCGAGGCAACCGTAAGCAGACGGGGGCTGAGCCGACCTCGGGACTGCTCTTATCTCTGAAAATCATACTCTTTCTCTCCTGCGGAGCCACACAGGTGTGCGGGGAGCAGCTGAGACGCGGGCGTCCCAGACGGGCTGCCAAGCTGGCCGCTCGTGCCCAGCCCCACCTCCAAGGAGAACGGAGGCTCCCACCCCACTACCTTGGTTTGGTTCGGAGAGCGGGGGGCTCGGGGGGCTGAGACAGGAGGTCGGGTCCTCCACCCCCCCCACCCCCCGCTGCTCTGCTGCTGGGAGGGAGCATGCAGGCTTCAGAGCCAGGCTGGCTGCGGCCCAGATCCGGCTACTGCACTATTAGCTGGGAAAGGGGAGGAGTTGCTCTGCCCCCAGAGCTGCAGCTTTATCGTCTGTACAAGCGGTTGCTGGTTCCCACTTCCCAGGGGTGGACCAGGAGTGGAGGCGGCAATGGTGACGCGGGGCCTGGCCGTAGGACATTTGTGCCCCTTCCCCACGTGGCAGGCCCCTTGGAAGATGCCAGAGAGGCGGTGGAGGGCAAGTGTAAGGGCACCTGAGCTGTGCGGGAGCTGCTGGGGCTCCGCGGCAACCGTGAGCCCCCAGTGGCAAGGCCGCGGCCTCCCGGACGCAAGTCCCTCATCTCGGCCTCACCACCTGTCCCTGACGTGCCCAGGACTGGCCGGCCGGGCAGCGCTTTGCGGGTCCCTCTGAACCCAAGTCCCCAGGTGTCTGTGTTCGTGTGGGTGGGGCTGGGTGCCTGCCACCAGGCAGTCCTCCAGGATGGCAGCTGGGACTGAGCACTCACTCAATGCTCGCAGCCACCCCACAGGTGGGGTGATTAACCGTTTTATAGATGAGCAAACTAAGCTGCTCTGCCTCCCCAGAGGGTAGTGGCCAAATTAGGGTCCAGCTCCACAGCATCTGGCCTCCTCCCAGAGCCGCTCAAAGGGCTCCACCTGTCAGCCCTGCTTCAGTCTCCTTAACCCCCCTTTTGTTCCCTGCCCAAACCCCGAACCAGAGCCCCAGTTCCTCCCAGGCCTGCACCACCCCCGCCCCTGCAAAACCAGATCTAAGCAGACAATGACCTGGAGAATGGGGTCCTTCTGTGGCTTGGGGTCCTCTCATCCCCCACCTCCAATGCTTTGAATGACACACCCCAAAGGACACACACATATGTGTGTGCACAGACAGGTGCCCATAGAGACCCACGTAAGCACACGTGCATTCCCCCCCCCCCCACTACAACCCCACAGTCCTTGTAGAGACTGGGTAGGGAAGGCAGGGCACACAGCACAGGAGGGGCCCGGTGTCTGGGATGGGGAGGAGAATGGATGGCTTTGGCCAGAGTGGCCTGGGAGCAGGTGCCTATTCCCAGTTCCCAAGCCTGGACAACCTCTACAAAGCTGGGTGGAGGGAGACGGAAAGGGATCTGCCCGGGCCCTGCAGCCTGCCCTCCACCTTGGCATGGCCGGGGAGTCACCGTTCTCAGCTCCTTCCCTAGGGGCAGGTCTGGAGCCCCAGCACCACAGCCTGGGCAGCTCCCCAAGGAGAGGGCAGGGCCAGGACAGCACATGAGGGCCTCTCCGGGGCCCGATCAGGGCCCTTGGCCCGAAGTGGACACTGCTCCCCACTGCCACGGCAGTCTGGGTGTGCTGGCCCAGGCTGGGTGGGGACAGCTGAGGAAGACCCAGGCAGCCGGCCCCTCGGAGTGGGCAGAGCCATGGGTGGGGGTGCTGAGGGGCACAGAAGCGCACAGGTAGGAAGGTAGGACTGAGGGTGGGGTCTGGGCCCAGGCGGCTCCACTGGAAGCTGCTTGCTCTGAGCCTGGCCCAGGCCCCTCCACGGCTCTACTGGGAGTCCTACTAGGCTACGCTACCACCCTTACCTTGCGAGAGAACATCAACTTCGGCACCTTCTTCCCAGAGGGATGGATGCAGGGGGCGAAGGGGACAGCATGGCTAAGAAGAAAGCTGATGCCTGCCAGCCCAAGGGGGAGATGCTCACGGCTTCAGCCCAGAGACCAGAGAGCAAGGCTGGGGCCCTGAGCCCACAGGAGATGAATCTCCTGCCTAGAGCCCACCTACTCCTCGAGGAGTCTGGGGTGTTGGGAACTTCAGGAGGCCAGAGGCAACCAATCCAACCCCCCCTTGGCCACCAGGACAGACCTGTCATCTCTCCCCTTCCCCTTCTCCCCACCACAGACCCTCCCCAGCTCTGCCCCCCCACTCCCCTCCCCCATGACTTCCTTCTCTTGTTCTCTTCTTGCTTTTTTGTTCCACTCCTTCCCTGAATGTCTGTCTGGGCAGGGCTTTTTAGGGCAGCGGAGATGATTTAGCCAAGAATTCCCTCCCTGCCCTGCGCCCACAGCACAGATACCACAGAGACTGGAAGGAAACAGTGGCAAGGACAGGCCTTCGGACCTCAGCCCCTCACCTCCGCCCAGGGCCCTGGACCCCGGGGACCATGGGGGCCGGCGGGGGCCTACCTTGGCCTTGCTGATGGTGCAGTGGAGGGCGTTGTTCTCCTGGTCGTAGAGTAGGCTGAAATCCAGCGTACCCAGGGCAGCTGCGGACAGAGGGTTCAGGTCATGCATCGGCAGCACGGGGGAGGAGCGTCACCCACCCGTGTGGTGGGACGAGGTGCCACAGCTCCTGCCATCGATGGAGCACCTACTGCATGCAATCCGTCCGCCCAGCCTCCCAATCCCACCAACGCTGGGAAGTGCGCGAGAGCCCCCTCAGGTCCAGATGAGGGAGGAGTGGAGGCTCGGGAGGTGAGGTCAGCCCCTGGGCGGGGCTGTGGTGCCTGGCCTGTGGCCCGTTGTGCCCCCTGTACGGGACACTCAGCTAAAGGTTCCTGTCCTCCTATCCTCCTTGTGCAACTGCCAGCTTGGCTCCATGCCTCAGTTTCCCTGACCTGTTAAATGTCCCAGGGGTTGTGTGAGAAGGCAGAACAGACAGGGCCGTGAGAAGCTCTGGGCCCTGGCTGGGCTGACTGGCTGATCCACCCCCAGCAACACTTAGGGCTGCGGCTCCCCAGTCTCTCTGGTCCTTTGGGGGGCCCCGGGGGCCGGCTGCGAGGAGCCAGCTGTGTCCTCACCCTGCTACCTGCCAGCCTCTGAAAGGGCAGGCGATTCCCTTGGGCAGGGCAGAGCGTACAGCCCTAACTGGGTGCAACAGCAAGCCCTCGGGGACAATCACATGCGGCAGCTGCGGTCGGCCATGTTCACGTGGCTCCTGGCGTGAAGGTGGGGATTGCAGGGGGGAGGGTGGGGGAGGCCTCAGGGGGCAAGTCTCCGGACAGCAGGATGCACATTGACAGGATGTCTTTAGAAACCCAGATCCTGCGCACAGACTGCTGAGCTGCTCCAACTGCCATCCCATTCATTCATTCATTCATTCAATCATTCATTCATTCTTCTTTACCAAGCCTTATTACAATAAGCCGGACTCTAGGGATGAAAATACCAATAAGGCGGGGTTCCTGCCCCAAGGAAAGCATAGCTTAATGGGAGAAACAGATGAAAAGAATCAGCCCTAGCAGAGCCTGGTAAGCCAGGAGCGATAGAGGTTCAAGGGGTTCTCCTTGCCCTGCTCTGAATGGGGGCCACCAGGGAGGGCTCCCCAGAGGAGGTGATGCTTCACCTGAGCCATGAAAGATTGAGTAAGAGTTGGCCAGAGCACAGTGGTGCTGAGGGGGAAAGGGCATTCGGACCTCAGACCAGCAGGAGGTGGGGGGCTAGGCGACTGGGAGAGGCAGGGGGGAGGGCGGGGCTCTGTTTTTCTGGCCAGCGGCACCCAACATGGTTCTAGATTCATGCCGAGCCTGGCCACGTTCATTTCTTTACATCTGGTCCATGGTTGCTTTTGCATGACAAGGCCAGAGCTGAGCAGATGCCGTCTGCCTGCAGATCCCTGGGCTCCTGTGGGGCCCCCCAGCATGGCAGCATTTGGCTTTGCAGAGAAATGGGCAAATTAAGGCCCATGTGTGCGGAGCTGCCCTTTATTCTGAGGTGCGGGCACTGAGTTGCATTTGTCTTGCTCTCTAGCTCCTGAGACAGGGTAAGTAAGGCACCCGGCCCAGTCTCTGTGCTTGCCTGGGAGGGCACATGTGGGGCACTGAGACCCGCCCTCTGCCACCTGACCCTGGGGTCAAGTCCTGGCTGCACGCTTCCTTGCTGTGTGACTTTAGACAGCATTTCTAGCCTCTTTGTGCTCAGTTTCCTCATCAGCATCTTTGCTGTGTGACTTTGGTCACACAATAGTATCCACCGCACGGCATTGTGCTTCAACAGCCCCTGGGGTACAGAACAGCTCAGTACGTAATGATAGAAGGAGCAGATCCATTTAGGTGAATTTTCTAGATAACTGTACTTGCTCCTCTGAGACACCTTCTGGAATGAACTCATTCCAAACTGGATCACTCCCCTCCCAGCCTTTGTGACGAGAATATACAAACAGTCACTTACACTCTTCTGCATGACCTGAGGCATCGCGAGGACCACGACGACCGTTCTGGGCACCACGGTCGCGGCCCAGGCCCAGGGATCCCCAGGAGCCACTTCTTGCGGTTTTCCTAGGTTTTCTCCATTCGTCTGCCTCCTCCTTTGCCATCAACTTGAAACTCCTCTTAGAATACTTGCCTCTGATAGCACAAACAGCCCTCCTTCCTTCTCAATAGTCACTCGTTTCTTCTACAAAACCAGGCGCAAATACTTGCTAGAATTGTGTCCAAACTTTGAGTCAACAGGCCCTGAGTGGAGCCCAAGGTGCCTAAGTAGAGTCTGTGTGCTGTATCTGGCCCTTTGCTGCATGTACCCGGGCTCCCATCTATGCAGGTGGACAGGTGGGGGGGCCGGAAGCGAGGCACGTATCACCATGCCTGTTACAACGAACACAGCCATGGGCCCAAGATTCTCCCGGTCCATGCTTTTTTTTTTTTTTTTTTTTAAGATTTTATTTATTTGACAGAGAGAGACAGCGAGAGCAGGAACACAAGCAGGGGGAGTGGGAAAGGGAGAAGCAGGCCTCCCGCCGAGCAGGGAGCCCGACGTGGGGTTCGATCCCGGGACCCCAGGATCATGACCTGAGCCGAAGGCAGATGCTTAACGACTGAGCCACCCAGGCGCCCGGGTCCATGCTTTTATAATAGTCTCCAAAGCTGTTGGCTTGACGTGACAGTCCATCAGTCTGCTGTTCCGGTCAGGCCTACCCATGGCTTGTTCTCTCAAGACGTCAGCCTCCAGACAGGAGGGACCATGCCTCAGCCACGCCAGTGACACCAACAAAGAGCAGATGTTCAGTCTGCACGGCCGGTCTGTTCAAGCCAGTTTGCTCTCCGCTGTTCACAGGAGCGGGGATTTGGTGATGCCCACGTGTTAAAATGCACACTCCACAATCTCTGCCCGCTTCCTGCTCCCAGAGAAGGACAGCCAGCCAGACGGTGGGGCAACCTGCTCCCCACCGGGAAACTCAGGTCCAGGAGAAGAAGAGAGGAGCCCCTTTTGCTGGCTCTGCAGACATCCCTGTTTAAGGAGGACTGACACGGCTCAGTGAAACCAACACCCGTCATCCATTCCCAGGAAGGAACAGAGCACCCAGCGCCCCCTCCACGCGATGATTCTTTTTTGAACTCCAATGGAGGTTTTGTAAGAAATAATAGTTTATTAATAGAAGCGTGGTCACCATTTTTAGAGATCTGCTGGTGGTGGATCTTACAGTCCAAAGTCTTCATTTCCCATTGAGAAATGAGGCTCAGAGAGGGGAGGTGACCTGGTAAGGGTGGCCCAGCAGAACCGGACATAGAATCCAGGCCTCTTCACTTCCATCCTGACAGTTCCTGTCTTAAAGCCTAGTGGCTTCCAACATTTTTTTTCTTTTTGTCTGCTACTTTGTGGAGCTGAAATCTTAGGGGGATACCGTGGAGAAACAGAGAGAGAAAAGCAGAGTGGCTCTCAGGGACGGGGAGGCTGGGCTGCCATCCTAGAGGGGCCTCTGAGTTGGAAACACAGCTGTGGGCTTGTGGTGCAGGTGAGGAGGGCCCTAAGGGCAAGCGAAGGGGCTCGTCTGCTTGAGCCACAGAGTCCTGCCCTCCGCCCACGGAAATCACATGTCCTGGCTGAAGTTTACATCCTTGGAAAAATAATGAGGGTTGGTCACTAATGGCCCTTGGAGAGTTGTCACCCGCCTGTCGATAATTATAGAGCTTTAATGGGGCTAATTCAGAGAAAATCAGGCTCAAGCCCTGGTCGGTTCCTCTAAGGCCAAACGTCCCTTTGCTCTGCTGATGGGGACTGACAACATCATTCTGACCTTGGTTTGCACCTGGACCTTCCTCACCCGTATACCCTTGGGAATAGGAAATCGGCCCTGGCTGTTCTTTTCTTTCTTTTTTTTTTTTTTGAAGAGAAATGTCAGCCTCTCAAATAGTTTTTAAAAACTGTGGCAAGAACCACAGAAAAATGGTCAAGCCTGAGCTGAAAGCATTTCATAGTTGGGAAAACTGAGGCACTGAGCCAAGCATTGCAAGGGGTAGAAAGAAGAATGAGTCATCTGTCCCTGCTTCCCAGGAGCTCAGAGGCAGAGAATTAGAACTTTAGGACCTTCAGAAGTCTATTCATTCTCCTTCTTTAAATTATTCAAAGGTTCACACAGCCTCCTGGACTCAGTTTAACCTCCTTGGTGTAGCATTCAAGGCCCTCTGTGATATGACCACTTGGGCCTCATCATGGATCTTTTCCCCTTACTTTAGCCACTTGACTATGGCACCTCTGCTGGGCTCTTTCTTCCACCTCTACCTGTGCACACGGCAGTCCCCCTGCCAGGAGCACCTCTCTTTCCTCCTTCTACTCAGCCAGCCTGCTTCCTCCCTTCTCCCAGGCTCGGAGCACAGGCTTCTCTGTGGGTAAACTCTGTGCAAACCAGCGCTTCCCGTTTGGGTTCCTGCCTCCCTGTTGTCACCGCTGGGCTATTTGCGCCTCTCGGTTTCCATGAACTCCCTCATGTCAGAGACTGAGTCTCAGGCATTCTTGAGTCTCACACAGTGCCTGACGTACAGCTGGTCTTGTAATGTTGAGTACCTAAAACTATGGTCTGGGTGGTACATGACTGGGCTCCAAGGAAGGGGGCTCACAGCCAGCGGGGACTGGGAACCACTCCCAGCTGAGGGCCTTGGGGACGGCGCTTCCTTCACTCCATCCCTGCCCCGGGCCTCCATGGGCACCACTCCTGACCCAGCCTGGCGCGAACCACGCAGGGGCAGTGTCAGCACGGGTATGTGATGCCAGGCTGGCCGATGGGACAGAAGGGCAGGTCTCCTGGGGACTCTGGGAGAGCTTGCCTCGATTTTCAACTGAGATACGGGCAAGGAAACGTGTCCTTGTCAAACTGAGGATCTTACTGTTACATGTGACACCCGGACCTGAAGCAGCCACCCAGGACCAGGAAGGAGGTCAGCCTAAGGGGAGCAGAGCAGAGCCAGGGGGAAAGGGGGACAGAGCCATCACCTTTGAGGATGCCGATAAGCCACTGCATACACCTACTTCGGTGTCACGGGATCCCAACTGTCCCCATAGTTTAAGACACTTTGCATTTTCTGTTACTTGCAACCCAAACATTCTAGTCCTTACAGCTTTGAAGAAGGGCCTGGGTTTCCACAGGTGGAGGCTGGGTGGGAGGGCAAGGGCAGGGGAGGGGCACCTGCGGACGGAGGGGCCCGGGGCCTGGCTGGGGGGCAGCAGGCAGCAGAGTCCAGCTTGGCCAGGCCACACTGTGGACCAGTGCGAGGGAGGACACTTCTAAACCCAACGCTCACTGCCTTTGCACCCCATCATTGCCCCCTATTAGATCAGTTTGGAACGTGTGAATTTTGTGCTTGGGTCTTGAGGTGACTTAATAAAGGATGAGCTTTAAAGAGAAGGGGGAAAAAAGGCTGAATAAATAAATAGCACTTCATTCTCAACCTTGGACAACAGAACAACCGCCCTAATTTCTTTTTGTTAGAATAGAGATAATCCAATAATTAGGGCAGCAAATAGCATAACCCTGGCTAAAGCTGTAATGAACCATCTGGCTTGAATCACTTAGGCTAATTCTCAGGATCTGGTTGTCAGAGTCGAGAGGGGGCCTGGGTCTGGGGTATGGGCTGGAGGGCGGTTCCGCGCCAGAACCCGGTCCCACCACAGGAAGGAGCCAAGATTTCTGTGTTCCCGTGCCTGGGAAGTCTGCTCAGCCACTGATGGGAGCCAAGGCTGGGGCGGGCTGCTCGTTGAAGGGGACGAGGGGGCCCAAGCTGGCCCTGGCTCAGCCACACGCCCTCCTCCTTAGCTCTTTTCAGCAGACTGCGTGGTGATCTGGGTGTGGCCAGCCCACCATTCAGGCTGGCAAGTCTGTGTCCAGGATGGCCTTGCACTGCAGACCTAAAGTGAGTCTGTCCCCTGCTAGGACACATGAGCTCCCTGGGTCCCGAGACCCAGTCCTGTTCCCCTTTTCCCACTCTCTGCTGCTGGGACAGTGCTCACTGAAGGAAGGACTGGAGTCGATGGGCTGGAGGTGAGGCAGTGGGCCTGAGTTTGGGACTTTCCCTACCCTTTCTTCTGGAGGTGGCTTTGGGTTCAGGGCCTCCAAAGGGGTGACTTGGGTCCCAGTTAGGGCCTGCCCAGATGCACGGCAGGGGAGGAGGTGTGATCTGCCCAGGGTGCCAGGAGCTGGGGGGTGGGGAAGATCCAGGGCACAGCCCCGAGGGCATAAACTCTCGACCCAATTTCCCCAAGCTGGTAGGAAAGCGGAGGGAGAGGACTGCTCCCCACCCCCAGGCCGCGCTGTCCGGCCTCAGTACACCCAGCTGCGGCCAGAGTGCCGAGGTCCAGGCCCCCACAAAGTGCACAGGGGACAGTTTCCCCTCCCCGGAGGGCGGAGGACAGGCCTCCTCCAGCTCTCTCCTGCCGGGCCTCCCTAGGTAGGCGGATGAGAGCTTGGCCGCCTCCCCCAGTGGCACCGGTAGTCTCCACCTTCAGCTTCCAGAGACACATTTTATGCTTGGGGAAACTCCAGCCGCCCCCCCCCCCACCCCCGGCCCTAGGCCCACGTGAACCTCCAAACCAGGCGCGGCCACCCTCGCTGCGCTGCACGCGGGGGACCCGGCCGAGCGGCCCTCGGCTAAGCCGGCGAGACCCCTACCCGGAAAGGTCCACCTCCGGGGCAGGGCTGCTGTGGCAGGTCTGACAGTGACGCGGCCGGGGCTACGGCGGGGCTGGGGCCCTAGCGAGCAGCGCTACCTCCCACCCCCACCCCCATCTCGCTCCAACCCCTTCCGAACCAGGCGGCGACCTCCTCGGCCTCGGTTTCCCCTCCAGTCCCGGGTCCTGCGCGGCAGGCACCTTCAGAGACCGGAAAGGCGAGGAACGCCCGCCGGCCGGGCCTCGGCCCCGCGGACCCCGGCGCTTGCCCACTCCCTGGGGCTCGGGGTTCAGCCCGGGGAGGGGGGGCCCTTCCTGGCGGTGTCAAGCGGGCGTAACAGGTGGGCGAAGGTCGGCGGCCCGGGAGAGCGCCGCGGCGGGGTCCACGGACGCGGGAGGAGGAACGGCTAAGGTTTTTCCAAAGGACAAGCGGCCCCGCGGTGCTCTGGTGCTCGGCCCGGGCGCCAGCAGAGCCGCTGCGCTCTGCGGGTCGCCGGGCCCACTCGGGAGGCCGGCCCGGCCCCAGCCCCCGGCCTCTCCTCCTCCCGCCCCAGCCCGGCCCCTCGGCTGCGAGGCCGGCCCGCAGCGGGCTCCCGGGCGGGGAGGACCGCGCGGCCGGCAGCAACTGGTGTCTCCCCCGGGCGCAGCTCCGCCCTTCCCGGGAACAAAAGCCGCCGCCCGCACCCGAGCTCCCCGCGGGCGGGCCGAGAGGGGGCGCGGCGCGGGCTCGGAGAACCGGGCCCCGCAAGTGGGACGCCCTCAAGGGGCGCCCCCAAACTTCCCACCGCAACAGCGCAGGTCTGCAGGGCGCGCGGAGGGCGCACGGAGCAGGCGAGGGGCCGCCACGGGCGGGGGGTGGAGGCCGGCGAAAGGGGAGACCGCAGGGCGCCGGGGGACCGGCGAGGTCGGGGGAGCGCGGCGGAGGCCGGGCCGGGGGAGGGGGCGGGAAGTCGGCGAGTTGGAAACTTACTGCAGTCGTCCGACTCGTAGCCGTCGGCGTCCGGCTCGTCCTCGGGCGGCTTGGCGGGCGGCCGCGCCGGGCTGGGGACGGGGCCCGGGCCCGGGCTGGCGCCGTAGGCTCCGAAGAGCTGGTCGACATCCTCGTCGTCCGCGCGGGCGCCGTCGGAGGGGCTGCGACGGCCGGCGCTGGCGGCGGCGGGGCGCGCGGGGGCGTCCGGGGGCGCACTGGCGCGGGGCCCGGCGGCCGGGGGCAGGCCCCGCGGGAAGCGGGGGAAGTAGTCGGAGATCTGCTTGATGGGCCGGATGGGGCCGGGGCACACGTCGATGGCCATATGCTCCTGGATGCTGATGGTCGCCTTCTCCCCGCGCCGCCGGAGGGTCATGCAGGCAGCGCGGCCCCGCCCGGGCGCGGCCCGGGGTGGGGAGGGGGGGGCGGGGGCGGCTCAGCAGGCCCGGCGGGGCGCGGCGAGGGCTGCGGGCGTCGCCGGCGGCGCCCCCGGACGGCCCTGACGCGGCTGCTGCCTGCTCGGCGGCGGCCGGCTAGTGAGTGCCGGGGCGGGGAGGGGAGGGGGGAGGCCGGCAGGCGGGGGGCGGGCCCAGCCCGCGTCACTCGGCAGCAACCAAGCGGCGTGAGTGTGCGGGCTGCGCGGGCGGGCGCGGAGCGGAGCGAGCCGAGCGGCGCCGCACTCACTCGCGCTGGCAGCGGCGCGCGCACACCCGCGGGCACCGCGCGCCTTCCCCTCGTGCACACCGGCAGGAGCGCGGGGAAGCGGAGCCGGGAGCCCGTGCTCGCCCTTGTTGGTTCTGCTCGCTCTCCCAGGACGCACGCGGGGGTGCCAGATCTCTCCGAGCACGTAGGAGCGTGTGCAGACGCTCGGCACAAGCGTCCCCTGGCCCACACTTGCGGGACACACACAGACACGCACCCATACGGAGCTGGCTGAGGCTGCCGTGGTACAGGACGCCCCCGGCACACACCCGCCCGGCGGGACACACAAACACGCCCCTGGACGTGATCGGGGGACTCCGAGCGCAGCCCTCCCCCCACCCCACTTCAGCGGGACACACGGCCACACTCCTAGGAGTGTGGGGACAGGTTGCTGCCACACCGCTAGGACATGTACATCCTCAGTGGTCCAAGGTCATTGTGGGCACAGTGTGTTCACACTTCCTCTCAGGTCACACGCAGACTCTACACCCTCTCCGTCAGCCTGAGCCAGTCCCTCACACGGTTAGTGAGCCGCTCGAGGATCCCGTCCCCCCTCTCCCCATGGGCACAGGGTGCGTGAGAACCTTGAGGGGTCAGGAGAGCGGAGAGCAGCCGGGCGCCTGGGCAGAAGACACCTTCCCAGAGAGTGATGGACGGGGCAGAGGTGCGGAGGCAGGGCGCCGCCTGCCAGGGGCTCCGGCCTCCCAGGCGGTCAGACAGCTCAACGAATCTGGACAGCCCAGCCCCAGTGCTTTCCGGGAACGCAGCTCTGGGGGAATGGCAGCTGCTTACGCAGGTGTGTCTCCGGAAAGCCCGGGGCCGGGACAGAATCCTGTTTACTCCCTGGTGTCTAGTGACACACCAGAAATGCTTATCTTCTTGGCTGGGTCCCTTCCATGAGCCTGGATGAGGGGCCCCAAGCCTGCGTCCCTCCCTCCACCGTAACCCCTTGAAAGGGGTGGGGAGCAGAGAGAAGAGAGAAGAGGCCCTTTCTCATCACTTCAGCTGCTACGTTCTGACAGATCCTTTGAGCTCTTTGAACCTCAGTTTTCTCGGCTGTGAAATGGGGCTAATTCCAACCTAACAGCATTATGGTGAGGCCCCTGCTAGCACAGAACAGGACAGATCAGAGGCGCTCAAGAGCGTTGGCTTTCTCTTCTCCCTTCCCTTGGGAGACAAGTCTCACTGGTGAGAAATGATGGGAGAACCATATGCTGTTTTGTGGTCGGTTCTGCCCTGGGTGGTGGCAGTCACTCTGCTGTATCAAGAACATTCACAGCGCTCATCGCATTGATTCCTTACATTATTCCTTACAGGATACACTGTTCTCATGTTCAGGTGAGGAAATTAAAGCTCAGGCACAGGGGCACCTAGGTGTCTCAGTTGTTAGGCGTCTGCCTTCGGCTCAGGTCATGATCCCAGGGTCCTGGGATTGAGCCCCGCATCAGGCTCCCTGCTCGGCGGGAAGCCTGCTTCTCCCTCTCCCACTCCCCCTGCTTGTGTTCCCTCTCTCGCTGTGTCTCTCTCTCTGTCGAATAAATAAATAAAATCTTAAAATAAATAAATAAATAAAGTTCGGGCACACTGACTTACCCACAGTGACTGCTGGCTTGTAGTAGAGCTGGGATGAGAAACCCAGGTGTCCTGACGCCCCCCTCC
>NC_138383.1:38859897-38866510 GCF_054177405.1 Leptonychotes weddellii | reverse complement strand
TCCCCTGCTTATGTTCCCTCTCTCGCTGTGTCTCTCTCTGTCAAATAAATAAAATCTTTAAAACAAAAACAAAAACAAAAACAAAAACACTGAGCGAGCAAGCACTGGGTGCCAGATACGTGGCCTCATCCCGGGCCCACGAGGTGTGCATGGTCCCTGCTGCCATTTTCTTTTATTTTTTTTAAGATTTTATTTATTTGACAGAGAGAGGCACAGCGAGAGAGGGAACACAAGCAGGAGGATTGGGAGAGGGAGAAACAGGCTTCCCGCCGAGCAGGGAGCCCGATGCGGGGCTCCATCCCAGGACCCTGGGATCATGACCTGAGCCGAGGGCAGACGCTCAATGACTGAGCCACCCAGGCACCCCCCTGCTGCCATTTTAGATGGGAAACTGAGGCACGCGCGTCTTCTGCAGCATCCTACAACTAACAAGAAGTGAGCTCTGGATGCAAAGCCGGGCTGTGTCTCTGCTCCAGAGGGGCCAGGAATACCCAGCCCCCTCCCACACAACAGCACGGGGGCTTCCCCGGACCCGGACCCAGGAGTTCTGGTATCCAGCTCCCAAGTCTTGATCCCGCCTGGGGCTTTGCAAAAGCTGGTCAGCTGACAGGTTCGTGATGAAGGTTTTCCCCCCATGGCAAAAGAGGAAAAGCAGAGAACCACATAGTAAGTTTGTTTTTTTACAAAGTTAAATCCACTTAATTTGAAAAAGATGGCCTTTTTCTTGATTCTTCTTCCTTTCTTTTCTGAAATGAGAATGAACTTATATGGCGGTTATGATTTTATATTCTTACGTGGCAAGATAAAAATGTGGGCAACTGCATGCCAACCCCCAAATCCGGGGGAGATTTTTCTGGCTTGTGGCCCCCCTAAAATTTGGACCTCTTTGGGGTGATCCCCACTTGGCATACCTCAGCCCACATCTGGGACTTCTTTTGTTCTGTCCTCCCCGGTTTCATATCTGTATTTGCCAAAACAACCTAGTTTAGGAAAGGCTATCCAGGATGTTTGGAATTTTTATGTTACCAGCTCAGACTCTGAATTGAGTTAACAACAAAATGGACGGAAACTCTTTTTCTCCTTCAGCAGTCAGACTTCAAGGCAACCTCAACTCCGGGAACTCAGCCAGTTCTGGGGAAGTGAAGGAATCAAAGGCCTCTGAACAGTAAAAAAAAAAAAAAAAAAAGTCTTCAGAACAGAGTTCAGTTCGGAGCCCAAGCTTTGGCCTCACTGCAAATTAAGAACAATGATTTGGTAAAACTTGTTTATCTCCCTTGCGCCAGCCCCAGGGGCAGTGGCCAGCAGGTTCCAAAGGCAGCTGGGAGGACGGTGGGGGGCCTGCCAGCTAACAGGAGCATTCAGGGGAAAGTCCACACCCCAACAGCCCAGGGTCGTTTAGTGTGGGGGCAGGGACGTCTCCTTTCCACAGCACCCTGAGTCGTCAAGCAAAATTGACAAGACACTTATATGTTGATCTGGAGAAAAAGGTGCTCCTAAGACATCTCAGGAAGGTTTCCATAAAACTGGCTAAAAAGCAATCATAAAACCAAACCAAGACCCCAACTCACAAGGGAAAGGATGAACTTCGGTTATCTGGAAGCTTCAGGGAGAGTGGAGAGCACCACAGGGTGAGTGCCTTGGCTGGCAGGAGGCGAGGGGTCGGTCTGGGCAACCCCCTTACTCCTCCGCCCCCCGAAATTAGCAGTGTTGGGCATGGGCATGAGCTTCCCTCTGGGAGCTGGCCCTTGGGCGGGCCTGGTACCCCAGGATCATAGATCCAATTGCACTTCCTGTCCTCCCCTGACGGAGCTTGCCCCCAGAGCCCAGTAGCTATTCTGTGCCCCCTCTGATCCTGGGGAGTGGGCATACCCAGAAAGAGTGGGTAAGTCAGGGCATTTACTGCCCCTACCACGAACGAGGCAAGGTTTGAAGCATGTGCCAGACACTATTTCATGTAATCATCATGATTGTTATCTCCAGGAGACTGAGTCTCAGAGAGGTTGAGTTATCTGCCTAAGATCACACAGCCAGCTCGTGCCAGAGCTGAGAAGAGAACACAGCCTCGCCTGTCTCCAGGGCCTGGGCTCTCTGCCCTTGACTCCCCAGCCTCGTCAGCCAGCTGATGGCAGGTTCTGCTGCTTGGAGCTTCCAAGGAGGACACGCCTGCTCGGGCCCAGCCTGGGCTTGACCTCACATTCTCTCTTGCCCCCGGGGCTGTACTGACAGCAGAAAGGAGAATGCTTTCATTTCTCTTTCCCCAGATACCAGCTCTGACACCTCCAATTTCTACTGTGATCACAGTGTTTTCTGAGTCAAGCAGGGTATAAGGAAAATCGCTCTTTCCCTGGAATAATTTATCATCTTGTTATTTCCATTAGCTGACTCTGAGCCTATTCCGTGCTGAGCTGTTTGAATTCCCAGCTTGGAAATCCCCGGGCTGGGCGGGAATCGCCGCTTCCCACGCTCGGAGCGGATGAAGGAGGTGCTGCTGTCAGGTGGGGGGACAGGGTGTGGGATACAGGGGGATGGGGCTGAGGATACAAACCAGGGCAGGAAGCGGGGAGGGCTTCTTGTTTCTTCTGCAGAGGTGTGTCCTGGTGGAGTTCTGCAGGGCCCTGCTGGCTGAGGGCTGGGGGTGGCGGAGACCTTCTGGGAGCCACAGCTAGGGGGCCCAAGGGAGGCAAAGCCACCGGCAGGAGTGGGGATGGTTCCAGAAAATGAGACCATGGCCCTGGACCAGGGCGCGGAGTGAGGCTGCTTGAGGAGGCTGATTGCGGTTTTCCACAAGGTGAGCATCCTCAGGAGACCATGGACGTGAGCACACCACTTAAGAGCAGGGGCCTCCGGTGCACACCCTCGCTCCGCCCCCTGCTGGCTGTGTTATCTTGTGTCAACTGCTTACCGTCTCCCAACCTCAGTTTTTTCATCTGCAGAGTGGGAGGAATAATGTCGTCCTCCCAGTGTCGTGAGGACTAACGGAGGGGAAGTGTGTGAAGAGTGTAGTCTAGCCGCCAGCCGTGGTACGTGTGACCCAGATGTCAGCTGTTTATGGAGATGGGCTCTTCCCAACTGGCCTGGGAACTTTGCTGGTTTGGGCACTTGCATCCTGCATCCTGGGACGCCCCTTAGTTGTGGGGAGACTGGGATGGGCGGTCATGGTGGCTGTGGTCTCCACAGTCCTCAGGTCCGGGACAGGAGCCCTCAGAGCCCGCTCCAGTGCCCTGGGGAGGGCCAGAGCCTTTGCCCAGGTTCCTGCATAATCCTGAGCATCAGCTCACTGGGGCTCTGAGATCTTGCTTTGGCTGAGTTAACTCTCTGTTGGGGGGCGGGCTTAAGTTTCCATATTCAAGCTTTTGAACCACAGAGATTCAGATGTGAAATTCAGGCCCTTCTTCACCCCAATCCATCTGCATAAGCATCTGGGCATGCAGGTGACCCTGGGGACGGTCACCGTGGGGTGAGGAGTGGCTTCTATTGCTGCGGTGCCAAGGGCATCCAATGGGACATGGCACGCTAGTGCTTTGGCCACCCCCGGGGGGCATGTGGCCACGTGCCACGTGCAGTCAGGAATATCCCCATCTCTCTGGTTTCACTCTCTCACCTCTCTCCCTTCTCTGAAGACCTGTTCACTTCTGATATCTTTTGTGTGGCCTTGGTCCCCTGGTGAAGTGGGTTCTCGCGATCCTCTGTGATCAGCCTTTAAAGGTATTTTCCTAAACAAAGACAGTTCCTCCCCAGGAGGACTTGCGGGGCCAACTACCCAGATATTAGCAGCTGTGCTTCATAGGGACTGGTGCTGAGTCATCCGTTTACTTGGAAAGCCCTAAGCATCGGGAAAGGCCACGTTTGGGCTCTGTTCCATCCCTCTCTGCCTCCCTCCCTCCATCCCCCCTGTCTGCCCACTCATCCACCTGCCAGGCTACGCATCTAGCAATCGCCAATATCTCTTGACAGCTAACCAGGGATGAATAAGACACTGCCTCTGCCTTGAAGGAGCGGGTGGGGTGGATGGACTCTAGGGAACCCAGCCCTGCCCACCCCATCTGGAAGCAGAGTCCCGGCTCTGTGCGGGGGGCAGAATGACAACTCTTAGCCTTCTGTTCCCTTTCCCTCCTGAACCGTGAATGAGCCTGGACAGAGAGGTGGAGAGATGGCAGTCAGAAGGCGGGAGGGAGTGAGGGAGAGGCTTCACTTGTCAGCGGCTCAGCAAGTACAGTCAGTCTTAAAATGTCCCCAAAGAGGACGCCTGGGTGGCTCAGTCGGTTAAGCGTCTGCCTTCAGCTCAGGTCATGATCCCAGGGTCCTGGGATCGAGTCCCGCATCGGGCTCCCTGCTCCGCGGGAAGCCTGCTTTTCGCTCTGCCTCTGTCTCTCTCTCTCTCATGAATAAATAAATAAAATCTTTAAAAAAAAAAAAATGTCCCCAAAGAGTGTCTGCTGAGAGGCAGGGGGTGAGCACGCTGAATTATTTCTCCAGTAATTGGCACTGGGGAAGCTGCCGACATCCTGGGGTCTCCTTGGAGCTCGCCTGTCTGGCTGAAGGCTAGTCCGGGTCTCCTGGAGCTCCTCCAGCTCCCACCCACCTCTCCCCTCCCCAGCTCCACGGTATTGATGGGGTGACCACGCTCTCCTTGGCCTTCTGCACAGGCAGCCCAGGAGTGCGGCTGGGTGCGTGCAGGTCGGAGCCCTGGCAGTCTGCGGTCTGGGCAAGGCCAGT
Organism: Leptonychotes weddellii; assembly: GCF_054177405.1. NCBI lineage: Eukaryota > Metazoa > Chordata > Mammalia > Carnivora > Phocidae > Leptonychotes > Leptonychotes weddellii. The sequence goes on along the minus strand of NC_138383.1, from coordinate 38,861,794 downwards.
GAGGGGTTTTCCTTTGGTCTCATCCCTCTCCTGTGTGGAAGAGCCTTTACTGGCTCTTTGGATGAGCAGTTTGAACCAACTGGTCACGCAGGTTGTAAACAGTCGAATCTTTCTGTGTCTGTGTGCGCTAGTGTGAGCATGTGTGTGTGGGGGGGGTGTGGGGGGGTCTATCTCCCCTGGCAAGGGTTTCTGGCTGGTACCTGGAGCACCTCTCCCACAGCTGGGCCCTCCACCTGGTAGCCTCATGCTGGAGGCTTCTCCTCCCTCCCGAGAGGCAGAGTGCTTGGGTGGGCAGCCCGGGGGAGGGGATCGAGACAGGTCACTTTCTAGCCATCTCTGCCTCCTCCCTGCTGTGACCGAAGCAGAGAGAACAGGTCAAAGGGGAGCCCCTATGTTGGCAGCCCCCTGGGACTTCCTGTGCCCCCCCCACCCCACCCCAGGGAGCTCTGGGGGACACACTTAGAAACCTCTCTATTGAGTTCCATTCCCTGTCTCATAGATGGCGAGTGACAAAGGCAGAGGCCTGGCCGCAGGGCCAGGATGAGGACCTGTGTCCCACGTTCCCTGTCAGGGGCTCTGGCCTCCAGCCCAGGTGGAGAGTTTAAGGACTCTCTTCATCAGGCCTTGGTGGAGGATCTGGCCATACTTACAGAGTGTGCACCCAGGAAGAACATTCGGGCCAGCCAGGACCAGCCACATAATTTGCAGGGCCCAGTGCAGAATGAGAATATGGACGCTTGTTCAAAATTATTAAGAATTTCAAGGGGGCGCCTGGGTGGCTCAGTCAGTTGTCTGCCTTCGGCTCAGGTCATGATCCCAGGGTCCTGGGGTCGAGTCCCACATCGGGCTCCTTGCTCTGCGGGGAGCCTGCTTCTCCCTCTGCCTGATGCTCCCCCTGCTTGTGCTCTCTCTGATAAATAAATAAAATCTTTTTTAAAAATCTGCTTTGAGAATTTCAATGCCATTTAACATCCCTGATCCTTGGTATGTGACTTGTTGCTTTTTTTCTTTTTTCCCTTTAGGATTTTTAATCCTGGGATCCTGAAACTTTATGATAAGAAGGCTTGCTATAGTTCCTTAAATGGTTTTATTTTGAAGGATTTCAGACCTATAAAAATAATGCAAATATAATATATAATGAGATATTACGATATAAATGTTGCAAAACCATCTATCCATCAGTGACATTAAAACATCACCAACACGTCGAAACCCCTCCTTAGCCGGCCCCCTCTTCTCGAGATGTGCCTTGAGATCTGTTGTTTACCCTTCCTGTGCATTTCTTTATTCTTTCGCTGCATAAAATATATGTTAATATGTCATTTCTCCCCGTTCTAAAATCTAGATATAGACGGTGTCATAAAGCATGTATTTTTCTGCCATCTGTTTCTTCGCCCGTGGCTGTTCATGAGAGTCATCTACGCTCAAAGTACCCACTCATTTCCACCAGCACATTCCATTGTTTGACTACACTGTATCAGCGCTTATGTAGCTATTCTTCTGTTGATGCTACATAGGGGGTTTCCAATTTTTGGCTAATAAAAAGGTACTGCTCTCAATGCTCTGTACACCTCTCCTGGAGCCCACTCGGAGGAGCTTCTGTATGAAAATGCTTCCTGCTTCTGCCACCACATAGGAGTCATGTGTGGAGGTTTGCAGAATCCTAATGTCAAGGCTGAGCCCCAAATTGATGAAACCACAATCTCGGGGGGGGGGAGGAGGGGAGGGTGTCGGGTATGATATGCTTGTAAAACCCCCCAGGTAATTCCGATGCCTGGCCAGTGGTGACTACCCCCGGCCCACACCGGTGGTACTCCGAGTGTGGTCCTCCAGCCAACAGCTGGTTACACGTACGCTCGCAGCCCCTGGCCCAGGCCCCGCGAGCAAGAGCCTGTTT
>NC_138383.1:38836013-38859797 GCF_054177405.1 Leptonychotes weddellii | reverse complement strand
GGGTGGCTCAGTCGTTAAGCGTCTGCCTTCGGCTCAGGTCATGATCCCAGGGTCCTGGGATCGAGTCCCACATCGGGCTCCCTGCTCCGCGGGAAGCCTGCTTCTCCCTCTCCCACTCCCCCTGCTTGTGTTCCTGCTCTCACTATGTCTCTCTCTGTCAAATAAATAAATAAAATCTTAAAAAAAAAAAAAAAAAGAGCCTGTTTCAACAAGATCTCAGGTGATGGAGATAATTTCTCCAACAATTTTCTCCCCTTTATTTTGTTTTTTGGTTTGAAAGGCCTATGGGTCTTACCTTTGGGTCGTCCAATTTTCTTGACTTTTTCCTCATACGCTTACATCTCTTCTTGTGTTTTACTTCCTGGGAGATTCTTCTCTCACCTTCCATCCCTTCTAAGGCATTTTTATTTATTTTTTAAATTTATTTTTTAAAGACTTTATTTATTTGACAGAGATAGAAAGAAAGCACAAGCAGGGGGAGGGGCACAGGGAGAAACAGGCTTCCCCGCTGAGCAGGGAGCCTGACGTGGGGCTCGACCCCAGGCCCCTGGGATCATGACCTGAGCTGAAGGCAGACGCCCAATGCACTGAGCCACCCAGGCGCCCCTCTAATGCATTTTTAAATTCTGCTATTATATTTTTAATTTTCAAGAGACTTGACACTTCCTTTTTACCTCTTTTTTTAAAAATAACACTCTTGATTTCAGTTCAGGTCATGATCTCAGGGTCATGAGATTGAGCCCCCTGCACTGGCTTCTGTGTTCAGCATGGAGTCTGCTTGAGGATTCTCCCTCCCTCTCCCCTCACTGGTCCTCCTGCTCCATCTCTCTCTAAAATATATAAATAAATCTTTATTTAAAAAAAAAAGATTTTCCCTCTCCCCTCTGCCCCTCCCCCCACTTGCTTGCTTTCTCTTTCTCTCTCTATAACTAACTAACATTCTTTTCCTGTTTCATGGGTGAATATCTTCGGAGGGTTGTTCCCTCACTCCTTTCTCCTGTGTCTTGGAACCTCTGTTTTTGGTTTGTTGGTTTAGGTCAACTGTTGGCGCCTTTGGCTGTTCCAGCTGAGTACCACACAGCGAAGCTACTAGAAATAGTACATGCGGGCAGGGCTTGTGGACAGGGGGCGGGGGGGGAGGGGAGGGCCTCATGGCGGGGCGGTGGGGTGGGAGACTGGGCAGAGAAGGGGGAATCACCAACCTTAGGATCTCTCAGTCTTCTCTCTTCAGTCAGTTCCCCAGTGACAGGCTGAATAACATCTTGCCTCGGGGGCAGGTGGATGGAGAATAAGCCAGCTGTTAGCCAGGGAGGGGGCAGAGGGTCTCTCTATTAACCACTGCCTTATTGCAGTCTTTGGCTGGGCTTGGGGTCCCCAGTACCAAATCCTTCTAGTTCACCCTTGGCCAGCAGTAAACCTGGGTCTACTAGGGTCTACCAGGGTCAGGGAAGGGCCGTGTGGGCTGCGAGGAGGGACCTGGGGATCTAACTTCTTCCCACCAATACTATTTTCATACCCATCCTAACTTCCGTATTAGGGACACCTGGCCCCTCCAAGTTCTGAGAATTTGGTGGGTTCTGCAAAGCAAATGGGCTTGTTCATGGCTGGCTTTCTCCCTTGGAGACATTTTGGGGAGCTAGGGAAGCTGACACTGAACGAGGTATACTCTTCTGTCTCCCAGTTTCCAGACCTCTCCTCTCTGCCGCCATCCCTCTCCTCTCTACGGCTTTGTAACTTATGCCATTTCATTCTTTCAGGTCATCCTAAAGGGGCTTGGGGGGGCGCAGAGGAAATACAAATGTGTCCAGTCCACTGTATTGAACCACAAGTCCCTGTCCATTTTACAAGCATTTTCACACCTGTGCATAGAAGTTCATACAATTCATTTTGATTATTTGCATGTATACTTAAATTTTTTTCTAAGCATAAATGGCCTTGTTTTTCCATTTAACATGAGGTTTGTGAGTTCTACCACACAGAGATCGAGCTCATTCCTTTCACCATGGCTTAGGGAGTGCTCCCGCGAACAACAGACTGCATTCTTTTCCATCCATTTCTCTATCGACGCATCTCAGAAACACAAGCGACTGTGGTCTTTGGACCAACACACTGGCTCAATGCAAATTCTAATCTTTATTGTTACAATTCTGAAGCATAACTTGTCACAGGGAAACAGTCAGTCTTTTTACCATCTGCCAGTGGCAAGGGCAAAAAGCCTAATGGTGGGGGCCTGAGAGCCCAGAGAGAAGGCCCTTCCAGGACCAGGTGTGAGGGACAGTGGGAGAGTGGGAGGATGGACAGATGTGGACACCAATACACACACACACTCTCTCTCTCTCAGTCTCTGTCTTCAGGGAAGGGTTTTCCAGAAGCATCTGCTCACACTCTGAATTAATTATTTTTCATGCCAAACCGAACTTACTGAAGAGAAGTGAATTAAAGGCTTAGGGGAGCCTTGAATGCAGCTGAACGCTGCTCTTTAATGAGTGAATTCATGGTATCCACCAGAGCCCCTCCTGGCTCCATAAGCTGGGGAGAGGCTGAGCAGAACCTGGGGAGGCTGTCACAGGGGTTCCAAGAAACCCAAGCAAGGGCCAGGTTTTGACAACAGCTCCTGAGCCAGTCTCGAGCAAGGGGAGGATGCTGCTCCGGCTTTCAGAGCCCTCGGCAGAGGGAAGGGTGGACGAGCTACTCATCCCGCACATTCTAGGACCCACTGCTTATCTCTAGGGGCCAAGCTCAGCTTTGAAGGGCAATGTTCAGGGTTGGGTTCTTCTTCCATTAATCCAAATATGGAGAAAGCCCAAGCCAGTGCCCTCCAAAACTGCAGTGCATATGGGAGTGCCCCATAATGTGGGTCTGCAGGCCTTTCTGGCCCAACCCAAGACAAGAGCAAACTTAAAATGAACATGGAGGTGGACTGGGGGAGGGTGCGGGGGAAGGACAATAAATAAAGGTCATGGCTGAGTGGGATGGCTGTGGTGGGGGGTGGAGGGAGGGCTCCCAGGAGAGAAGGGGCAGAAAGGCACTGAGTGGGGGGAAGGAGACTCAGCCCCCCAAACACTGGTTTGTTGAGTCAGAGGTCACATCCAACCAGCTGAGGGCTCCAGATTGCTTGCTCACCAGACCCTCCCAGTTTTCTTTCTCTCTCAAACTCTTCCACTGGAAAGTCTGCTCCATGCACCAAACGTGTCTCTGCCAGGGCAGGCAAACGGGGCCTTAGGAGGCCGTGTCAGCAGCGGGGAATTGCCCAGGTGTGCCTTTTGCCTTTAGGGGATAGGAAAAAAAAATGCCACTATAGGGTGAGCAGAGGCGGGGTCCCTCCCCAGCGACAGCCTGAACTTTGGGAATGGTGTGGGAATAGAAAACTTCCCTCAGCTTGTTTCATAAGCCCTGGGACCCCTTCTATGCACTGGGCCACATGGCCTCTCCTGTTACCGGATATTTGCTGAAGACCTACTTAGGGTTGGCACTCCACAAGAATGTTGCACTTCACCCTCCCCCCAACCCACAAGGAACACAGTGTGGTCCCCACTTTAGCAATAATGGAACTGGGTGCAGAGACATCAAATATTAGGTTGAGTCATATTGATGCCAGTATCTGACTATTTTTGATCTATAAAAAGGCAATTTCACATGGTTGAATCTGATGGTTTGCCCAAGTTCACATGTCTGTGGGTGGCAGGGCTGGGATTAAAACATGGTTGATTCCAAACTGTCCCGAGGGGGATTTCAGGAAGCCAGAAGTGGGGGAGAGGATCCACTCCACATACACGGCCACAGGGCCTCCCTCTCCCAGAGACCTGCTCACCCGTGGCCTCTCAAATGCTCTGCCCTGCAGCTTCTTGGCACCATCGAGGCAGGAGAAAGGGGAGGAGGGAAGACAAAGAGTGGGTAAGAGCTCCCACAAGGCTTCCCCGTGGGGGGGCTGCCAGCACACATAGCCTACTGGTGGGGGGTGGGGGTCAGCTGCTGTGCTGATCCATGCATGCACCGCATGCCCACAGGCCCTCGCCCAGAGATGCCAAGTCCAGCTGGGGCTTCTTTCTTGAAGGAGACTGGGGGCAGAACTGAGGTCCTTCACCCTGCCCACCCCCATTGCATGATGCTCCCAAGTTGGCCAGGTAGGGACAGTGGGCACAGCAGGGTGGAGCTTGGGTTCTTGCCCTTGGTTTCCACACCCATCAAAAGGGGATAAGAAGCCTCCCATCTACTGCTCCAATAGAACGCAGGTGGCCCTCAGAGGTGCGAGGGCAGGCGAGGCTCCATGCAGCCAGCTGCAGTGGTCCTGGATTCTCCCGCTGATTCAGGTCTGGGCTGTTCTGGGTGAGTTGATGCGGCTTCTTCAGCCACATGGTAGGTGGTGGTAGGTACGTGACCTTTCTGAAGGCCAAGGACTGTCTCCTACCTGCTCGGGCTGAGCACACAGTTGGGCTTGGTGAGGACCGGGTGGCCTGGTGCAGTAGGTACTCTTGAAACAGGAGTTACTAAGGCTACTGGAGATGGGATGCTTTGAAAGATGACACGTTTCACAAAGCAGAGGTTGGTAAGAACCATCATTATGATTACTAAGAATGGATGGGGTGGTTCCCATGATTATCTGGGGTCCCTCTCTCTATTCATTGCAGGCAGGGGTGGGGTCTGGCTCACATCGGATCCCCCAGTGCCCGGCACAGCACTCAGTAAACAGAATTGCAAACATCACTAGCACTCTCCAGTTTGGGCGGATTGAGTGAGGGAAGAGGACCATGGGGAAGCAGAAGAGGGAGAGGTGGGTGGGTTAGAAGGGCAGCTTGGTACTCACTGGGGCTCTTTGGGTCTTGCCAGGGTGGGGTGCCCGGCTGCGGGTCTGCAGAGCTGGTCCTGGTCTCACTGGCCAGGCTGTTCTGGCTCCCCAAGAGGTGGCTGGGCCGGCGGGTGGGGCCCATCTTGGGGGACTCCATGCTGCCACCTGCAAGAGACCATGTGTGGGCTCTTTGGACCTTGAACTGAGACAAGGATGATCTCAGCCTGATAAGGAGCTGATCTAAAATCTTCTCATTTGGGGGGCGTCTGGGTGGCTCAGTTGAGCGTCTGACTCTTGATCTCAGCTCAGGTCTCGATCTCACGGTCTTGAGTTCGAGCCTCGTGTTGGGCTCCACACTGAGCATGGTCTACTTAAAAATAAACAGATAGCGGGGTGCCTGGGTGGCTCAGTCGTTAAGCGTCTGCCTTTGGCTCAGGTCATGATCCAGGGGTCCTGGGATCAAGCCCTGCATCGGGCTTCCTGCTCCGCGGGAAGCCTGCTTCTCCTTCTCCCACTCCCCCTGCTTGCATTCCCTCTCTCGCTGTGTCTCTCTGTCAAATAAATAAATAAAATCTAAAAATAAATAAATCAATAAATTGAAAAAAAAAATAAACAGATAAGAAAATAAAATCTTCTCACTTGGAACTGTAGTAGGTATCTACGGGATTGTCTGCTCAGAGCCCCTCACCTGCTGCCCCCACATGGCTGCCATGTTCTCAAGAGATCCTACCCTCTGAGCAATGCTCACTGGTCCAGGATATATGAAGGTCACTGCATAGGCCTTCAAGTCAGTTCAGTAAAGAACAAGTCACCAACATGAAAACCATCAACGAGGAGGGGTTTTTCCTGCCTTCATAGAATGAGGGAGAAGGGTGTATATCTCCATTAACCCAATGAAATTTTTAAAAATGTTTATTTAGGTAGTCTCTACGCCAATGTGGGGCTTGAACTTGACCCTGAGATCAGCAGTCACATGCTCTACGGACTGAGCCAGCCAGGTGCCCCAATGTGTTTTTTTTTTTTAAGATTTTATTTATTTGTGAGAGAGAGCACGAGTAAGTGAGAGAGAGCACAAGTGTAGGGGGGAGGGGTGGAGGGAGAGGGAGAAGCCGACTCCCCAATGAGCACGGAGCCTGACAAGGGGCTCGATCCCAGGAGCCTGAGATCATGAGCCAAAGGCAGACGCCCCCCCAGGTGAGCCCTGACTGGGGTTGACTGAGCCCCCAGGTGCCCCCCCATGGGGTTATTTTTAAAAGATTTTAGTTATTTATTTGAGAGAGAAAGAATGAGAGAGAGAGAGAGAGCACATGAAAGGGGGGAGGGTCAGAGGGAGCAGCAGACTCCCCGCCCAGCAGGGAGCCTAATGCGGACTCGATCCCGGGACTCCAGGATCATGACCTGAGCCGAAGGCAGACGCTTAACCAACTGAGCCCCTCAGGCACCCTCCCAATGGGGTTATTAATTGCTGCCTTTATTAACTAAGGAATCTTTCCTCATGTATAGCTGTTACTGAGCCAAGCCGAGCCAAGAGTGCAGAGGCGGGGCCTGAAATACTGGCTCCATCTTTTCCTATCTCCCACACCCCCCTGGTCATAGCTGAGAGCTGGTGTGAGGGAGGGTTCAAGAGCTCTGTGGGGAGCAGGGGGGCATGTAAAAGCTGCCCTGGAAACCAAGGCAGGCAGGTGAGTTTCCTTTATACTTTTCTAAGAATCCTTAGGCTGAGAGGCCTAACAGATCATCTAGTCCAGAAACCCGTGTCATGTCCTGCGTGGTCTCCACCTACTGATACTGACCACTTGGAAAACTGTGCTGAGAAGGATTCTGAGGCCACGTCAGGCTCTGTGGGAGAGTACTGCGATCAGCTTGTAATGTCTGCCATGGGCACAGGAGTGGGAGCGGAAGTACGTGTGCCAGGCAGTTGCCATCTCTGATCTAGCCTGAACTGCCATCCCCACCGGGAATTCCTTCCGTGTCAGCTCCGGCAGATCACCCCGCCTTGGTCCCAGAACAGCACCCCGAGGTATGTCCTTCCAGTCCGGGATAGTTATTATAAAGCTCTCTGCTTATGCACTAAAATCAGCCTCCCTGAAATGTTTTTCAAATACCCCAGTTCTAACCTCTGGAGTAACTCTGAATGATTTGGTCCTTTTCCCAGGAAGGCCCTTTGTGTGTTTAAAGGAAAGAAAAATGTGCCCCCAGGCCTTCTCTGCACCAGCCTCCAGGTCCCGTTAACTCTCATCCATAAGACAAGGTCACAGAGGAGAGCTCAAACTCTAAGACACTTTGGGGACCACCTGCTCCATCCCATCTGTGCTAAATAGAGGGAAAGAGAGGCCCAAGAGGTCAAGGTATGTATTCAGGGCCCCACCATGGTTTCACGGAAGAGCTGAGCAAGCCCAAGGAACTTCCTACCTGATGTTCACAGTTCTCATCATTCACAAGACAAAATCTCATCCAGGGGATGCTCACAGGGAGCCTCAGGAGGAATTCCAGGTGTGCAGGCAGGTGCGCTAGATCTGCCCTCCCCCCTCCACCCCTGCACATCCATCTGGGCCTCCTTTCTGTCCCACTCTGCAGTGGTGCTAATGCTTAGCACCCCTCCCCCTCCCGTCAACACCAGCTGGGGAGCCATGATTGGAGGAAGCAGCCACGCCATCTGCACGGGGTGTGGGGGGGGCGGGCCCTTCGGGAACAAGCAGCATCCTTGCTCTGCTTACCTGCCTCCCCATAGGGCTTGGCACCTTTGGGCTCCCTGACCCCCGTCAGAAGAAGCCTGTCCTCCAGGCTAGAGGAGCTGAGATCCGAGTCACTGTCACTGTCACTGGAAACCACTGGAAAGAAAAGACACCAGCACCGGAGGTTACCCCTACCGGTCACTACCAGCAGGCATGTGGGATAGAGGGGCTGGGGCAGGCCTCCCCTCTGCCGGGACAAAGCGGCTGATTATCCCCTTGGGTGCAGGACAACTGCTCTGAGGCTGGCACCTGGCAATGCTCAGGGTGCGAGGCAATGCCGTTTTACCTTGGAACAAGGCACATCACAGGTACAAAATTTCCGGTCCTCGCCAACCCTTATAAAGCACTCCAGGCACTTGACACGTACTAGCTCGCTGAAGCTTCAGAACAGCCCTGGCAGACAGGGTTGCGCTCATTTTACAGGTGAGGAAGCCAAGGCACTTGCCCGAGGTGGTAAGTGGGAGGGCTGGGGGTACCCACCGCGGCAGACTGGCTCTACACCCCGTGTCTGCAACCACTCTGATTTTACTGGAAGAAACGAACTGGGAGTCGGCAGGCCTGGGCGCTCATCCCAGTTCATCCAGTCATGTGCAGTGGGGCCTTGTGAATGCAGATGGGAGCCAGACTGATGGGGTTGGAGTCCCAGGAGAGGGGAGGACAGGGAGCTCTCCTGGTGAACACCCGCTGTGGTAGAAACCTTCTTTTCTGGACTAAACGGGACCTATATTTGGCTGGTGGGTCAACAGTGGGAGTCATAACACAGGATATATTCATAGATTAAACATTCTGTTTTAACTGTCAGCATAGAAATGTACATCCATTCACCCATGTTTTCATGGAGGGCTTGGGTGTTGCTTGAGATCAGGCCCACAGGGTCTTTCATGTCTAAGCTGTGTCCATATTGCCGTGTCTGTGATCCCCAGGGGCAGGGTCTCTAAACTGGAGCACAGCTTAGAGACGCAAGCAAAGTGGGATGAGTGGAGGATCCTTCTCTGCTTTTCCATTTCTTTCTCCTGCTTTTTACAGTTGTCCTGCCCACACCTGATTCAATAGCTTTTTTAAGCAAGTAGCTTCTCTCAAGACTTTCGGAAGTGCTGGTTTTAATGAAAACAACTCTGTCCTTCCTGGCTCTTTTCATCAGTTTACGTAACATTTAATTAAGTGATGTCACTCTAATACCAAGTACGACAGCACAGGACGGTCTGGGATCATGGGTAAGCAGCTCTCACAGGGGACTGATTCGGTGGATGGGGTGTGCGTCCATGTGCCTTGCCGGGGAGTGCAAAGTGCCGGGTCCTGAGGGAGGGGAGGAGCAGTTGGGCACTCTGCCCGGCACGGGGCCAGCCGCCCAGACAGCACTACTACCCATCAGCCCCGTGCCCCAGGGACCCGTGGGGTGGCAGACGAGATCGGAAATCCAATCAATCTATGCCAAGGGTGGCTAAGCTAAGAGGCTTCAAGTGATGGGCCAGGCCCCTCGTGGAGCAGTGTGCAGAGGAGGATCTGGAGCCAGCGTCGGAGCCCTGCAGGAAGGAGAGTCTGGTCAGGTAGGGAAGTCCACTGGGGTACAGGAGCAACAGGGGCAGGACCCAGGCCACGGAGCTTCTACCTCAATCTAGGGCCTTCTGGAAAGCCTTTGTGCCTTCAGCCTGTGTCACCTTTCAGCAAAGGGAGTCACAGGTCACAGAACTTGGCAACCAGAGGGATGGAGCTGGCCATCCGTTCCAGCTCTAGGAGATTCTCCACCCTGTGCTTCCATAGCAGAACGTCTGGTACCACACAGGGCGCTTGGGGAAGAAACCCTGATGACAGCTTGGCTCTTCTCTCTCCCTCAGGCCCACATCCCACCAGCCCCTGCTTAGCTCAAGACCTCAGTGTCTCCAGGCTGGACTCCTTCAATAGCTTCCCACCCGGGCTCCACCTGTGGGCACCTCTCACTGCCCAGAGGGGAATGCTCCAGCTAATACGCAAATCCTAGCCTACCCTTTATTTATTTGAGAGAGCGCGAGCACAAGCTTGGGAGCGGCAGAGGGAGAGGGAGATTCCCCGCTGAGCAAGGAGTCTTGATCCCAGGACCCTGAGATCATGACCTGAGCAGAAGGCAGACAGACGCTGAACCCACTGAGCCACCCAGGCGCCTCCATCCTGCACAATCTTACCCAGGCTTCTCCACACGGCTGGGTTCTTACCAAACTGCTGGTCAGTATCTCCTCCAGCAACTCACTTCCTACTGCCCAGAATGCCCTGCCATGGCTCTTCTCCTGGCTTTTTGTTTATTATTTTTTAAGTAATTTCTACACCCAATGTGGGGCTTGAACTCAACCCCGAGGTCAAGAGCTGCACGCTGTACTGACTGAGCCAGCCAGGTGCCCCTCTCCTGGCTCCTTTTGGACATCTCCTCCAGGGAGCCTTCCCTATCACCTGCACCTGGCTGGCTGATGCCCTATGCATTCTGCTACAGCCACTCTCTGCTTTCAGAGTGTGTGTGTGTGTGTGCCCTTCCCCCAGCAAACTGCCGGGCTCCTGGGGGGCAGGGGCCAAAGCGCACCACGAATGAGGCTGGCGCGCTTCTCCTGCACAGCCTGACCCACGTGGGTGGGGCGACAGTGATGTTAACATGATTGTTCCCAGCTTTTCCTTCCTCTAGCTGCTCAAGGATTTTGCCTTTTCTGCTCTCTTTTCCTCCTGGCCTTCTGGAAAGAGTTCTGCTTTGCCTTTGTGGGCTTTTGTGATGTAGAATCAATAGGAGCTGGGGATTCAGAGGGGCTCAGGTCCATTTGCCCCTTCATAGTATCTGAGAAGTGCAAAGGCCTGATTTATTTTGCAATTGCTTTGCAGGTCCCAGACGGGGTTTCTTTGATCATGAGTCAACTGACTGGACCTCACGGCTGTTGGTTTTATAAGCATTTACGTATTTTGACTCACTTGGTGACTAAGCACCAATCCTGGGGGTCCCCGACAAAGGGAGTGGGAGGTGGGCAGGAGGCAGCGAGCAGCTCCCTGGGTCTCCCCTGGGGCAGCTGCAAAGAAATTAGGGAGGGTGGTGCACCCCCACAGCAGGGGGTCTGGCAGCCTGTTAAGCAGAACAGAGTCCCTGAGGGGAGCTGGGATTGATCTCCAACTGGCTTTCCCATGTCTCCAGCAGAGATGCTTATGCATAATGTAGTCATTCTTTCGTCTCCCCTATGTTCAGTCTTCCTTCTTCCGTCTCCCCTATGTTCAGTCTTCCTTCTTCCTTCCATATGCAGGATCTTCATAATTCTGGGGCCAGAGGGGAGGGGGTCTGGGGCTAAGGGCAGGGGGAGTGGGGGTGGGCGACAGGCAGCTCCCCAGGGCTGAAACAATGCCTGTGTCCTTGGGCGCTACTGTGCAGGTGACTAAGGCTGCAAAATACCAAGAGCTCCAAAGGAGCCGATGGGAGAGGGTGTCCTGGGGACTCAGGTTACGGTGGCAAAAGCTCGTTTATCCTGCTCCTTCCCCCTCCTCTCTAGCCCGTCATCTGTCACCATGCGCAGTGTTGGGTCACGCGGGTCCCAGAGTGACCTTAAATTGCAAGAAGACTGTGCCATGTTGCACTGGGAGAACAGCTTTTGTTGTGAGGAGCAGGTCTTGTCCCAAGCGTCCCAAACTTGGAGGCCAAGTTCTGGCACCATGCTGTCTAGTCCCCACGTGCCTAGGTTGTGCAAGTTCTAGAAAAAAATAAGCCCTCCCCGAGTTAGGCAACTTAGGCGGTTGACTTGTTCTTTATCTCCTTTTACAGACCCCAAATGCCCACAGCCACAGAAAGGGGGAACAGTTCCAGATGACAACTGAGCTCACAAAGGTGTCACAGGGCAGAGAACAAGCCAACCGACAAGACTCACCCCCTTGGCCTGTGCCTCCCTCCCTTGCCCGAGCATCCCTGCTCATTGTGTCTGTGACTCTGAGCTGGGGCCAGGCCTCAGCTTAGAGGTCTTTGTAGTGCAAACCCAATCCCATTCTAATCCACTGTAATAAGCTCTACTTGAAAGAAAGAAGCCGGCAGTGTCCATGCCTGGCCTTGGCGTTTACTGTCAGTGGGGAAGAAACACACCAAGAAGACCCTGCTGAGAATGTCCCTGGGCAGGACCCAGGGCAAACACCATTTTCTCCGGCAGCAATGGAAGAAGTTTTTCTTCTTCCTCCCCCTCCGACTGTCACCATAAAACCCACATCTTGGCTAATTTGCCATTCGATTGCCAATTGCCACCTTTCTTGTCACCCAGCAGCTGTGATCGTGAATCTTCCAGGTCTATTAAAGAAGCTTTGAGGCTCATCAATCTTTTGGCCCTTGCTCTTCCATCCTCAACAAAACACTGTGTGTGTCTGAAGGCTGATTTCTCCCTTCTAATTCCCCCCAAGACAGTCTAGGATGGCTTGGTGATGAGTGCTTGTATTCAGCCCACGCCTGATTTTACAGATCGAAGATGGGAAAACACTAGGGAGAAGACTGTCCCACTCATCTTCCCAAGGAGGAGGAGGAGTCACCAAATGGACTCACCTGGGCTCTGCCAGGAGGCAGGGAGGAGGGAGCGCCTCCCCCACCCCAGCGGCCTGAGACCCGGGACCCTTTGCTTGGGGACCTGGCATCCCTGAGACTTTCCCATCATGTCCCAGAAGGGCTGCCCCACTCTGCTCAGCTCTCCTCCTCAGCAGCGGCTAGCCCCAGCGCCAGCCATGCCCACTTCTCTGGGGATAGGCCAGCTTTTCTTTTTTTTTTTTCCCCTGGCTCACTCTTAGATGGGTTTGCAATTTGACTGTCACCATGGAAACTCAAGAGTTTTGGTACATGAAGGTGGGGGGAAGTCTTCCCTTTTGGAAAGTCTCTCCTGACTGCCTCAAAGGACACATGTAGCAGCTGCCGTCCTGTGAAGACACCTTGCCTGGGATGGTCCAGGTGACAGGCAGGATGCTGGCCACTTGACCTCACAGCACTGCATTGGGATTCGGGGGGACCTAGCTCCTGGCTCTTCTCTGCCACCACCTGTCTTTGTGACCCTGGGCATCTCTCAGGGCTTTATCACACACAGAGAGACCAATCTGGACAGCTACTCGGTCTGAACCCTAGGATTCAACCTCAGGTTGGCTCTGTTTCATCAGCGGAGAGTGCCCGGGGTCCCTCTCTGGCTGAGAGGTGGGGAGATGTGACTTCTGGGCCACAACATCCGCCTGCTGGCGCAAGGACAGCCCGTGAGCCTGGGAGGCTTCCAAAGCCCCCAGAAACGATGGGAATTAGAGAGGAAGAGAGATATTTTCAGCAAACATTCTGCCAAGGCAAGGCAGATGGTGGAAAATTTTGCATACTAAAACCAAAATAAATTTTTTTTTAATGTAAAGGGAAGATGATAAAGCCCCAGGGAATGCATAGACATCCCCAATTAGCCTTACCCTGCCTACCAGGCTGCAGAGGGCAGTGGCAGAACTGTCCCCACTGGGACAGGTGAGGGCTGTCTCACCTGCAGAGAGGGCCAGGCCTGCAGCCTGAAATCCCACTGAGACGCCTCCCAAGTCTGGGGCTCTGTTTGATGGTTGCAGGGGGGAGGTATGGGGTGGTGAAGGGGCACTGGCTCTGCTGGATCCTTTTCTGGGTTGTTGTGAGCATCCTCGAGGTAACTCAGGTGGTGCCTGGCACATGGGAGGAGCTTTTTCCTTGAGGGGCTCCTCCTGAACTCATGGCCCACACCACGAGGTGCAGGGCTGGCTTCTGGGGTCACAGCATTTGGTGCCAGGGCCAACCTCACAGGGGCAGGCTTGCCTTCTCTGGGGGGCGTGGATAACTAGGTTGTGCTGGAGGCACGAGATGGCTTCAGGGGCCATTTGCAGGCTGAGCTGGGATTTGAGCTGAGGTCTAGCTCCTGCTGAGACCTCTGCTCTTTCCTCCCCTCCCAGCAGGCAGGGCACCCGGCAGTCTGGCCTCGTCCTCCCCTCTGAGCTCTGCTCCCTCGGAGTCTTCCCCTCCAGGCGGGCCAGTTCCTCCCCAGTCTCCCCAACACACCCTTTCTGGGTTTCTCTCCAGGCCTTTCCCGCCAGAGGCAGGCGCTGCAATGTGAGAGACTTCTAGCTCCCTCCCCACATCCGGGGTCTGGCCCTGGCTCTGCCTTGGACACTCCTGGGCAGAGACCTTCATCTCCCCGAGCCTCAATCTGCTCATATGTGAAACACAGACAGGAGCAACCCCCAGGCAATAAGATCAAGTAGTACAAAAGGCACTGCAAGTTCAAAATGCTATGCAGAGGGGTGCCTGGGTGGCTCAGTCGTTAAGCGTCTGCCTTCGGCTCAGGTCATGATCCCAGGGTCCTGGGATGGAGCCCCGCATCGGGCTCCCTGCTCTGCGGGAAGCCTGCTTCTCCCTCTCCCACTCCCCCTGCTTGTGTTCCCTCTCTCGCTGTGTCTCTGTCAAATAAATAAATAAAATCTTAAAAAAAAAAAATGCTATGCAGGCCTGTAAATATTTTTAAAAATTCGATTCCAGTTCATCCTCCAGGAACCCATCTAAATTGTGCCTCTACCAAAAAGTGTCTCCAGCCTCGGGGGAGTGATGGGAGACAGGCCCTTCCTCGATCTCCCCATGACTGCTGGGGCAGCTCTTCTGGCCCCTCACACACCACCAGGCATTGCATTTCTTTTCCTATGAATGCCTGCCTTGATTTCCCCAGCTGTCCCAGGAACCACTTGAGGGCGGGGCCCTGTCTCAATCTGCATCTGGTTCCTTTCCTTGGCCCCCAGCACTGAGCTTTGGGTCAAGCAGGCACTCAGGAAATACCTGCTTTCTGGAAATATCTCCCCAGGAGAGGACACAGCAGTGAACAGAGACAGCTGGACTGGACGGTGGTCAGCAAGGGGGTGGCGAGCCAGCTCCATCTCCAGAAGGGGTGGACCCAGCAGGCGCCTCCTCGTGGCCTCCTCCCCCTTGCAGGACACTCAAGTGGGACAAGTCAGGCTGCTGGTGGCCTCAGCCTGAGCCAGAGACAGATGGGGGGAGGGGCGGTCAGAGGCTGGTTGTCACAGATATGGGGTGGGTGGTCCCTGGGCAGGAAGTAGTGGGGGGGGGGCTGATGCACTGTTCACACAGAACCTGCTCTTCTTTCAAATCCAAGGCCAGACCAGAGGAACAGGTTCTTCCTTTGTTTGGGAAACTCCTTCCAAGGCCTGAACAAGGAGATGGGTGGCCTCAAGGCTAGGGGAACCTGTCCTCATAGGGATGGATCCTGGGAAGCCTGAGAGGGGCAGAGCCTGCCTCCCTCCTTCCTGGACCCCGGAGTCAGGAGATCTGGGTGACCTTTGCTTGCCAACCGCCTGATAGTCCTGAGCTTTATTTCCTCAATGGTGAGGTGGAGATATCACAGGACAACCTCAGAAGGGCGGGGTGACCATGTGGCACCCAGGGGGGCCTTCTTCCTTGGTCTCCCTTTCGGGCGGCCACCAAGGACATCAGCAGGGACAGCACAGACCAGGTTGGGAATTCAGAGTTTGGGGAGTGGAGTTTCCTGTGCTTGTTCACTCCTTCACCACTGATTTAATTAACTCCTTCCTTTGGGCTCACAGACAGGAGGCGCTGGATAATGAAGACGAATCCTCAAATCAATAGTGATGTGGTCGCCAGCATTGAAATCCTGTAGTCCTGCCCTTGCTGGAGGAGCTCCAGATAGAACAGGAGGTGGATGGATGTAAGATAAGAACAGCTTCCTCCAGAGAAAACGTGATACTCTCAAGGGGAGGCAGAGAATGTTCAGGGAGAAGGGAAGTCAGGGAGGGCTTCTTGGAAGAGGTGGAATTTAAAAACGGGCACAATTTAGACAGAAACGCTGGGATAGAAATTCTGGGGCCAGTGTGTGTCTTGCATTCCTGATAGAGAACAGGAAGGGCAAAGGCCAGGTGGTGGGCTTCTCTGGGGCCCGACAGCCCCGCTGGCTCAAAAGGAAGGCTCCAGGCTCAGGCACTGAGGGGATGAGGTATGCTTGGGTGTGCTCTGCACTATTTCTCTCTGGCAAGTTATTGCTGATTTATAGCAGAGATGAAACAAAGTGAGTGAACATCTCCTGCCTTTGCTGGGATGCAAAATGTGCCTTGGTTCTGTCATTGACCATAGCTCTCGCTCCTTTGATCTCATAGCTCTCTCTCTCCTTCTGTCTCTGTGGGTCTCTGGGCCTTCGTCTTTCGTGTCTTTGTGCCTCTTTTTTTGCCGATATTTAAAAAAAATCTCTTGCCTTTGCTTCCCTCGTCTTTCTTTCCTGTCTTGTGTATCTTGTGTGCCTTTGTGTTCTGGGTCTTCCTGGGGTTTTCTCTTGGTTCCTCTTTCTGTTTTTGGTCAGGTTCTCTCTCTCCAATCTTACCTCTCAGCATCTCTCTCCTTCCCAGGCCTCTCTGTCCCATTCCCTCAGGGTCAGCCTTCCTGGCTTCTGGGTTCATACCTGCCGTTCCCCCACCTGGGCAGAGGCTCAGGGCCATGGGGTCTGTGCTCAGAACCTGGATGTGGGGGATGGGCTGCCAGGTCTACCTGAACCCCAGGTGGACCCAGAGGCAAGTGAGGCCGGAGAGGCCTGGCCCCCCTGTCCTGTATGGAGATCTGGGCAGACGGACTCTCCTATCCTTGCTGTGGCTCCGGGGCCAGCAGTGGGGAGTGAGCTCAGCCTATGTGCCAGGCCGGCCTTCACCTATGACAAACGGGGGGCCGCAGGAGAGAGCTGAGGAGCTGAGCAGAGCTGGCACTGCTATCTCCTTGGGCTTTACTGGCGTTGGACAGGGCAGGCAGGCCCGGGTTTATTCACTTCACCCAGGCCCCTAGAGGCTGAGAAATCTAGAGTGGGCAGAACAGAGTTGTAGGTTTCCACAGTGAGACGGGTGAGCGGCTAGAGAGGGTGTGCTTCACGGCACAGAGTGGAGCCCGGCCCTGGCCCGGCTCCTGCTGAGAGTTCTGCACACACAATTAACTGAAGCCAGAGGCTGGCTCGGGGGGCTGGACCCTGCTTCCCGGTGTTGGCTCAGATGGGGTGGGAGTGGGGACAAGGAGGCCCAACACCTTGCCTTGCAGCTGGAATCATCCAATCAACTGAGGCTGTCAGTGGGCTTAAACCAATGAGAATGGACAGCCATGCCCCTGACCTCTGTGGTGTGGCTAACGACGGCCTTCTGCTCTTGGGAAATCAATCCCCAAGCCAAGGAGGATGCCCAGGACTGCAGGGGGTGCTGCTGGGGCAGGGGTGGGGCGCAGCAGTGGGGGCGACACAGCTCTCTGAAGCTTCAGGCTTCTGTTCTGGGGATGCCCCCCTCCCCCTTCCCACACACTGGCATCGGGCTAGCGTTTGGCTTCATCAAGGGCTCCGAAGGTCAGGACAAATTAGTATGCATGGGTTTCTCTTTCAAAACACAGCCGCACAAGACTTCTCTGAGATTTAGGGAAAGGGCAGTTTCCTGAACGCCAAGGGGCTCTTTCTGTCCACACGGAGATTATGACGCAAGTTATCCGACCTCTTGGCGCCCCACTTTAACATGGGACCACAGACGTACACTGCTCACCCTGCCCGGGTCGTCAGGGGACGCCATGAAACAGGGAACGCACCGCGCCTGGCACAGCCTGCAGCGAGCAACCATGCAAGCCTCGGCAGCGACCATCCTTGATTTTATCCGGCCACTCGGCACGGAGGCCGCCTCGTTCACCTGCACAGACCTACAAGCCAACGGTCCCCAGGCCTTCAGGGCGTGCAGGAATGACGGCCACACGAGAAGACTGCCAACTGACTGGCGGCGGGGGTTTGCCCCGGTACGGCCCACAGGGGCTCCGGCAACTGAGCGCCATCCCCACCTGCGGAGAAGGCAGCCATTCAGTTCCCCAAATGGCTGGTGGGAGCCCCAGACAGCAGACCTACCCCATGCACACCTGAGTCAGGAGCTTCCAGGGTACTGCGACGGACCCGCACCACCTTCTCAGACGTTGGAAGATGGCGTCTCCCACCCTCCTCTCTAAACCTTCCCGGCTCCTGCGCGCGCCTGCGTGCGTGCTTGCGGGCGCGCGCGCACAGCGGGCAGGGCCAGTGCTCAGATGGAGCTGGTCTCTGCAGCAGGGGCAGCCTCCGTGTATGATCTGTGAGTTACTTCACCACCTGCCAGAAATTTCTCCAGAAAGTTCCCTTCCCTTGGATTTGGAACTGTAAGATATGAAAGCTGGAAGAGAACAGACTCTGTCCCGGCCCCCTCATCTCCATCCTACTCCTGGGGCAACCAGAGCCCAGAGAAGAAGAAGGACGTCCAAAAACTAGTTTCCCTAGCCTGGGGTCAGGATCGGGAGTGGAGAGGCACAGATGTGACACGGTCAGGCTCTGCCTTCCACTGGTCAGCCGGCAGGGTCAGTGGGTGAGGTGGGCTGGACGTGATATTTATTTTGATATATTTATCATGATATATCTGGATATGAGTATTTATTTCCGCAGAGAAGTATGCCTACTTTTGTTGCAACAGATGTTCCTGTTGGTCTAATCCCTAGTCTCTCTCTCTTTTCACAGGGATGTGGAAACAAGAACTATTTCATTTTCTTCTTAATAACCCTGTAAGGGTGACGATCAGAGTGGCAAGAGGCAACAGGGAAGGGTGGGGACTGGGGCAAACCTGAGACTGTGTGCCCAGTGTGAAGAGGGAAGCTGCTACTTAGCCTGTTCAATTTGTCCAGGGAGGGGGCAGTATTGGCAGACTTTCTGATGTTCAAAAAAGCAGCCAGAATTCCATCTTTTTAAGAATTCTCCACATTTAAAAAAAAGTTGTCGGTGAACTTAAAGCACTGAGCCAGATCGAGTTGCAACCTCTAACACGGGCAAATGTCCAACCATCGGAGGACAGATGGAATCCCGCTTCGCAACATGGAAGCCCTCCTGCTCTGCCATCCTCTGCTTCCTTCTCCAAGCCTCCGCCAGCCTGGCCCCCTGCACATAACACACCCTCCCAGCTGCTCAGAAGGCTGAAGGGAGTTCATGTGCCACGTCCGGGCCAACGTGACAGAAATGGCAAGTCCAGAGTCTGGCCGGGGACACACTGGGGGGTGAGTAGGGAGTGGGAGAGGGCAGCTGAGCGCTCTGAGGAGCTTCCAAAACGCTAATTTCTTAGGAACAGAGAAAGAAGGAAGGTGGCATAGCAACAGCTGGCTCTGGGCAGTGAGCAATCCTGTATGAAAATAAAACATTTTACAATCCACAACCGTGGCTCATTAAGAATGAATGGATCTACGGGTATAAATAGCACGCTGCGTTAAGAAGTCAGGAAACAGCATATGGGTTTGATGGAAAAACGGCTGCCACTGAACTGCTGATTAGCTCTGTCGGCTGCAGCTCTGCACTAACGAGACAGAGGTCTGTGGTTCCAAGCTTTCGTGGCCCATGTGGATTTCTCCATCTTGGGCCATAGCATGAATCCCCATCTCCCCAGGTCCCTGATCACAATATGGGGGCAAACTCTGGACACACGGGAACAAGTCTATATTGAATTTCCCTCAGTTTCTAAAGCATAGTATCCTCACTATAATAGTCAGCCTTTGCTTGAATGCTCCCAGTGACAGGGAACTCACTACCATATCAGATACAAAACATCCAATTCTGTGGCTACTGAACAAGAGATACAAAGTTCCCCTTTTCTGTCCCAGCCCTGCTTTGAGGAAAAGCAGCCCTAACTAGCCATGCCATTTATTCTATCTGATGGGATACAGGCTAGATGCAAAAAGGAAAGCCTGGATAGGAATGGGTTGAGCCAATCACCTCCTCCCCGAGTGCGATGTGGGGTCCTGAGAACTGCCAGAGGAAGGGCATGACAGATGCAGGGGATGGAGCTGATCCGAAAGTTCCCTGAGAAGTAGAAGCATCTGCTGCCATACTCCTCCACCTCACAGGTCTCGCAAGCCTTGTCTCCTTCCCTGCTTCTGGAAGACCTTCCCCAGCAGCCTGGCAGCAACCCCTGTACTTGAGCTGGCCTTGGTGGTCTCTGTTCCTGGCAACCAAAAATCCTCTCGCCAAATCTGAAAAGCCAGTGTGCATGGTGCTGATTAATGCAATGGTTTACTCCATGTTGAACTCAGAGGGGAGACGAATGGGCTGCGATTCAGAAGCCTCTTGGCTGCAGCCTATAGGACAGCCTCCCCCACTCCTCGTCCTTCCTGAAGCTGCCCCCACCCCCAGGCTGTCTGAGCATCCGACAGCCGATAAAGACCGTGAGCCACAGAGCTCTGGCTGCTGCCAGTGCGGCACCCAATGTACTGGACACGGTGGCAAGGGGCGGGAGGTGGGCCAGCCACGGGTCATTCCAGAAGGCAAAACATAGTAGACTGACCTGAACCAGACTGCTCAACCCAAGCAATCCTTACGCTTGCTTTCCCTGGACTGCAAACAGAACCGTAGTTGAGGATTTTAAAAAAATTGTTTAAAATTTAGTGAACCAAGGAAGCGATAATGAAACCCCTCTATTTTTCTCAAAACGGTCCAACTGGAACAAATCCAAAACCTTGAAAGTACTTTTCTGGAACAGACCTTGAAGTCAACCAGTGTGTAAATCTGTTCAAATCCTTCTAGGAAGCCCCTGCTCTGCTCATGGGGCTGCCAGAGGGCGGGGGCAGGGGTGGGGGGTGGGGGGTGGGGGGTGGGAGGGCCCTGCAGAAGGATGGTGACTCTGGCCTCAATGGAGATGGGAAAGTGAACTTGCCCCACGGCTACAGGAGCTCTAGAGGCCTGCCTGTGCCTCAGCCAGGGGCTTTTTGGCCTACCGCGGCTTCTCTGCCATTTCCAAGGAGACGCAGTGGGGAGGAAGTGGGTATTTGTACCCTGCGGGTAGGGCTTTATGGGGCGTGTGGTGGAAGGCAAAATGAAAAGGCCTCCCTAATCCGGGCAGGCCACAGGGCAGTGATGAAGGCTAGACAAGGGTCCCCTCCCACCTGCCCAGCCCCAGGCTCCCAGGGAGAGGCTAACATAGCAAAGCCTTCCCAAGCCGGGGTTGGTCTTTTAGGGATCCCAGCTCTCTGGCTCCCATCTGAGAAAAGTAGACACATCCTAGAAAGCCCTTTAAACAGTGTATGGACTCTAGACTCAGGGCTTCAGGCCCCCAATTTCAGGAGCTCAGCCACAGCTGGGCAAGTTGGGGCAGACCAACCATCAAGCAGATCCAGGGCAATGTTGCCCCCAGTCAGAGTACTGGGGGCTGAAGAAAAGAAGAAGCCCCATCATGTTAAGGATCCTTGGAGAAGCACAAAATCCTATCTGAGAATAATTTCCAGATGTAATGACTTTAATCAGATAAATTTAGCTCTCTCTCTCTAGTTCTTATAGGGAATTAGGCTCATCCAGTGTCCAATACAAGCCCCCCTCCCCACTGTCTGCTTCTATCATAATGCAAGGCTGCAGAAGTTAAAGGCTTGCTTTTTCAGCCTCCCCTTTTAACTTTCTTCCATTCTTTATAGTGATGGCTGGAACTGCAGCAACCATCTTGTGACCATGAGGGAAAGAGCAAGAATTATAAAGACACCTGTCCTGACATTACTGAGCTGCTGAACCACAGCTGCAGGTGTCTTCCCTAAACTTTCTAGCATATGACAAAAAAAGTAATGTCTTATATTCTAAATATGCCAGATTAATATGGTACCCACCACCCCTACCGCCAGCAAATATCTTTGTACGTAGCCCAAGGGTGGGAATCCAGCTCCAAAGGAAAGAAGTCTGCTGAACAGGTGGGCAGAGCTCTAAAGGGATTAAGACCCAAGAACCCATAGTACTGGTTCCACATTTTATACCTTTTATTTCACAGGGGAGCAAAGAGACTCAGGAGTGCGCAAAAGCTGGCTTTAGTCATTGCTGCCATAAACTTGGAGCAATGATCCACCACTGAAAAGTGGCATGGAGCACACAACCCATTTAGATTGATCAGGTAGGAGGGTGGACCTCTCCCAGAGGCATGCACGTCAGACCCAGGGCCACTCAGGTCACACTGTTCCCTACTCCATCCTGGGGAAGAATGAATGACCTGAAGTAAACAGGCTTGCAGAGGGCTCACCAAGGGGTCTGCAGGCAAATCTCTGTCCCACATCAACACCCACTGTCCAGAAGAGGGAGAGAGTAGCAAACCCAGGTACTCAGCCAACCTGTCCTGCACATGCCGGAGAGTCACCAGCTCTCTTTAAGATAACACAGCAGAAAAAAATATTTCGGATCTTTCTCTAATACATTCTTTGTGTTATTTTTAACATTTAGTTTTTTTTTTTTTTTGGTTTTTTTTTTTTTTTAAGAGAGGGAAGAGTGGGGAGGGGCAGAGGGAAAGAGAATCTTAAGCAGGCTCCATGCCCAGTGTGGAGCCCAACACGGGGCTCTATCTCACGGCCCTAAGATCATGACCTGTGCCCAAACCAAGAGTCAGACGCTCAACGGACTGAGCCACCCAGGCGGCCCTAACATTTAGATCTTTAATCTATCTGCAGTGTGTTTCTGAATACACATGGAATGGGGTGGAAATCCAATTATGCTAATTCCAGTTGTTACATAAACCTGTTATTTTCCCACTGAATTGAAAAACTACCTATGTTCAGCTTCCATACATCCTTAGGTCTATTATTTCTCCATTCTACTTACCTATTTATTTATCCTATAAATAAATATTATTCTGGTGCAAATACTATACTATTTCTACTGATTACAGTAACTTTATAGTAAGCCTTAACATTTGGTCAGGCAGCTACTACCTTGCCATTCTTAAAAAAACAACAACAACAAAACATTTTGTTAAATTGAAATATAACTCCTATACCATCAAATTCACCCTTTGAAAGTGTACAATTCCATGGTTTTTAGTATATTCAG
This sequence comes from Leptonychotes weddellii, assembly GCF_054177405.1. NCBI lineage: Eukaryota > Metazoa > Chordata > Mammalia > Carnivora > Phocidae > Leptonychotes > Leptonychotes weddellii. The sequence continues at coordinate 38,837,442 of NC_138383.1, read as the reverse complement.
TAAGTTGTGCAAGCACCGCCACTATCCAGTTCCAGAATATCTTCATCACATGTTCTCTGTACCCATTAGCAATCCTTCCCCCTTCCCCCCCACTCCCCAGCCCTGGCAATCACGAATCTACGTTCTGTCTCCATGGATTTGCCTGTTCTTTTTTTTTTTTAAGATTTTATTTATTTATTTGAGAGAGAGTGAGCGAGCGAGCACAAGCAGGGGGAGAGGGAGAGGGAGAAGTAGGGTCCCCGCTGAGCAGGGAGCCTGATTTGGGGCTCGATCCCAGGACCCTGTGGTCATGACCCGAGTCGAAGGCAGATGCTTAGCCGACTGAGCCACCCAGGTGCCCCATGGATTTGCCTGTTCTGAACATTTCATATAATTTCAGTGATACAATCGTGTGACCTTTGTCTCTGGTATCTTTCACTTAGCATGGAGTGTGCACGATTTATCCATGTTGTAGCCTATGTCAGTAATTCATTCTTTTTTAAGGCTGAATGATATATTACTGCATGATTATGCCACATTCTGTTTATCCAGTGGATAACAGAAATGTCTGAATCCGTTCCTTCCTAAAAACTCCACTGGGAAATCAGAGAGGAATTATTACACTTATTAATTCGGAGGGATCAAGATGTTTGTCTCTTGCTTTTTGTCCTGTGATAACGTTCTATAATTTTCTTCAAGTTGGACCTATAATTGCCTTTCAACTTCACTTCTAGGCATTTTATAATTTTTACTGCAATTATGAGTGAATTTCCCCATTGTTCCTTCTAATTAGCACAGAGTAAAACTATTGGGTTTTTTTGGTGTGTAAACCATCAATTTACTTTGCATCCTGTCCGTTCCCAAATTGTCTTATTAATCCCAATGGGTTGTCTTAGTAGGCTCTCTTGGGTTTTCTTAGTATACAATCACATTATCCGCAAATAAGATAATTTCTTCTCTTTTCCAATAGCAACAGATTATTTTCTTGCCTTATTACATTATTTAAATATTACAAAACACTGTCAACTGATGGGGGTATTCTTTTTTTTTTTTTTAAAGATTTAAAGAGAGAGCGAGAGAGACAGAGAGAGAGCATGAGCCAGGTGAAGGGCAGAGGGAGAAGCAGACACCCCCTGAGCAGGGAGCCCGACTTGGGGCTCGATCCTGGGACTCCGGGATCATGACCCGAGCCAAAGGTAGACACTTAACCAAGTGAGCCATCCAGGTACCCCGATGGGGGTATTTTTTTTTTTTTTAAGATTTTATTTATTTATTTGACAGAGAGAGACACAGTGAGAGAGGGAACACAAGCAGGGGGAGTGGGAGAGGGAGAAGCAGGCTTCTTGCAGACCAGGGAGCCCGATGTGGGGCTCAATCCCAGGACCCTGGGACCATGACCTGAGCTGAAGGCAGACGCTTAACGACTGAGCCACCCAGGCGCCCCGAAACT
>NC_138383.1:38815311-38835513 GCF_054177405.1 Leptonychotes weddellii | reverse complement strand
AAAAAAAAAAAAGAAGAAATCTTGCCATCTGCAACAACATGGATGGAACCAGAGGGCATTATGCTAAATGAAATAAGTCAATCAGAGAAAGACAATTATCATATGATTTCACTCATGTGGAATTTAAGAAACAAAACAGAAGAGCATGGGGAAGGGAGGGAAAAATAAAACAAGACAAAATCAGAGAGGGAGACAAACCATAAGAGACTCTCAGTCATAGGAAACAAACGGAGGGTTGCTGGAGGCGAGGTGGGTGGGGGGATGGGGTAACTGGGTGATGGGCATTAAGGGGGACATGTGATGTAATGAGCACTGAGTGTTATATGCAACTGATGAATCACTGAACTCTACCTCTGAAACTAGTAACACATCATATGTTAATTAACTGAATTTAAATAAGTTTTAAAAAGTGGCTGGAAAAAAGCATTGGGCTCCTCATTCTCAGAGGCAAGAGGAGTTTAAATAGACACTGTTTCTACTGTAATGTAAGCAATGAGACAAATACTGGCTTAATATTTAAAAACTTATATATGTATATACACACTTATCTGTCCATTTATGACAACCAGCAGAATTAAAACTAGGGAAAGTTCTGTCATACCAAGTTTTCGGAGTTTTCTTTTTCTTTCTCTTCCTTCATCCCTCCTCATTCCCTGTCTCTCTCTTGTTTTGAAAATTTCCTTTGTTCTTGCCATTTTGGCTTTTGTAGAAACTGAGTTTAGAGCAGCCATCTTTCCTCACAGCTTGCTTCCCCTACCTCAGAAAGATGAAGCCTGCAATCAACCTCTGAAGATGAGTGAGTAGATATTGGTTCATTCAAATAACATTTATTCAGCACCTCCTAGGTGTTAAGACAGAGCTACGGGAAGAAAAGATCACATGTGGTTGCAAATGCATGGCCCAGGGCATAAATCCCCCCCAGGATGAGGTTCACAGCCAGGTTTTCTACCACATGAGCGGGTGTTCTTGCTCTGCCTTAAGGAGCCGTTGTCCTGATAGGCTTCCCTCTTTCCATCCCCCAAACGCCTGGGGGGTGAAACCTAGCAATCCTGAGCCAACAAAGGGCTTTGAGAAGCCTCAGGGTAGCAGGACAGAGCTCCCCTCCCACCCCAGGCTCTCCACTTAGCCCTTGGGAAGTGCTAACTCATAACTGACTGTTAGCAGAAAGCTAAGTGAGACCCCTCCCAGGAGTATTTGTGTATTTGCATTATAAAGGATACTGCTTTAAAACCTCCAGAGAGAGAGAGAGAGAAAGAGAGAGAGAGAGAGAGAGAGTGTGAGTGTGAGTGTGTGTGTGTGTGTGTGTTGGTGAGCCTGGGAGAAAAGCCTCTGCTGTCCTCTAGGCCCCAGCTCACCCTGTCCGGGACAGTCTCCTGCTTCCTGGGTACTGCTGAGGGCTGGCCGGCTCCCCACATGGGGGCCAGGCCTACGCCTCGTCAGGAGATGGGCTGGAAATTCAGCCCCAGCAGAGACAGAGCACACAGAGGACCCTTCCTCCAACCCCACCGCAGGCAGCTCCTCCCTCAGCCCAAGAGCAAGAGGGAGCCCTTGTGAATTTTCTTTTTCATTTCAAGTGGGTTTTGAGCAACCAGGTCAGTCTGGAAGGCAAGCAATTGGCAGCGTAGTGGAACGGAAAAAATGGGAGTGAGAAAGAATCTTCTGAGGTGCTGTTTTCTTGACAGATCATTTAAACACCTTGGCTAGATTATTTTAGAACCAAAGGAAATGTTTTGGCTTCCATTAACCCCTGGCGAGGGGCTCGCTCCTGGGAGGGGCTCGCTCCTAGGAGGTTTCCGCACAATTACTGGTGAGGAGTGTCTGCCGGCTTCAGAGGGAGGTGGCTCCCAACAGTGGAGCTGCTGCAGGGCTGTGTGGGGCGGACCAACTTCCACCTCGGGCCTCACCCCTTCCTCACTGCCTCAACTCCGGGGCTGTGTGCCCCCAGGGTGCCGCCCTAGCCCCCGCATCTCCCCATTACCTGTGATGTGGAAAGGTCCCCGCAAGCCACTGAGAACAGGCACCCCCCAATCTTCCTTCTCTCTCCGGTCCCACAGGCCATCTGTATGCAGAATGGTCTTGCCAGGTCACCAAATCCCGCAGGCTAAAGCCGCTTTCACAACTGTTGTTAATTACTCGCTTTGGCAACAGGGCCTGCGGGCCCCCTCTCACTCTTCATTTGCATGCAGCCTGAAATCCCTCTGCATCCCAAATATTTAACTATCTTGCCTGGTCCCAGCCAGATTTGAGAGGGCAAGCGCGTTACAGCCGGCCGTGTCTGGCCTCGAAGCCCGCCTCTGTCCCCAGATGGAGTGGGCCGTACGCAGGAAATGAATAGAGCTGGAATCAGAAAATTGGACAGGCCAATTATACCCAGCCAGGTCTTTTCAGAGGAGCTTTGTGATTTTGATTCAATTCCCAGAACAACAAACATGTCTGTGTTTAAACAGGCTCAGAAATGTATTCCAAAGCCAACGTGAAAGCGTTTCTGGGCTGACCGATACCTGGCAGGGCTCATGGGCCTCTCGGGAACGCTTTCCTCAGCTATGGATCTGATTGTTGCTGCATTTCCCATTGCTCTTGCTCCTTCTCCGGGAAAACCGAGAATTCAGAGGTTCCATGGCCTTGCCTGTCTTCCAGAGTCACTGTGGTCTCTCTCGTTGTTTTCAGCTCTTCCTTCCCCCCTGCCTTCTGGGGGATCTTTAAAGTTTTTGTTCCTACCAGTGATTCAAGCTTTTTGGAGTCTGGTTTTCGCAATCCCTTGTTATCTTTAAGGGGTGTGCTGGAAAATCCAGCATCCATACAAAAGTACATGAAAACACAGTATATTTCAAAGAACCATACTCAAGTAAACACCTGTGAACTCATGGAGAAATTAAATATTACTGAATCTGAGAAGCCTCTCTAAGCCCTCCCTGTCTTCCAGAGGTAACCACTGGGAATCTTGTGTTAAGCAATCCCTTGCTTTTTTATTAAACAACAACAAAACAAAAAACAAAAAACAATAAAAACACTTATGTGTGCATTTCTAAATAAAATTAATATTTACTATTACTTGTTTTTGAATATCATATTCTTGAATCACTGGGTATTCTTTGGTGACTTTTTTTTTTCCTTTTGCTTATTGTGTTTTTAATTCATCCTTTGATGAGTTTAGCTGTTCTTTTTTCACTGCTATATATTATTCCACAGCCACGATTTATCTATCCATTACACCATGAAAGGCCATTTGGGTTGTCTCCAGGTTTTTTTGCTGTTACAAAATATGCTGCTATGTGCACTCTTGGTCATGTCTCCTGGGGAGCGTTGTGAGAGTTTCTCTAGGTCGTACAACCCAGAGTGGGGTGTGAGGTGGAGCATCGTGCATAGGAAATGATATTCATAAGGTGCCAGGTGCAGTGTGGAGATGAACCAGCCGGGACTCCTACCAAATGGGTCTAATTTGTAGACAAGGGAGCATCAGGACCTGGCCCATGACCGTGATATGACCCCCAAGTTGATGCAGGTTGGGAATAGCAGGCAAAGTTCAAGGGTCAAAGGGACAACCAGGTGCTGGGACCCAAAGCCAGGTTTGGAGAGGAAAGTGGTCAGGGCCAGGCTGGGCTTCAGTTCTGGGTGCGTCGGCCTGTCTGGGATGTAATGACTTACAAAGTCGAAACAAGAAGCAAGGCAGGAAGCCAGGAGCCCCCCAGAGGGTGGGGGATGACTACTTTGGCAACGAAGGGGAAGAGGCTGAGAACCACCTCTATTCATCCATCCTGTCTCCCTCCAGCCCTGGAGCTGTCCTGCACCAGGAGGAGCTGAGGGCCTATTCTTGAGAGCAGTGGTCACTGGTCTGGTAGAAAATCAGGAGCAGGAAGCTGGTCTAGTGGCGAGAGCCTGTCAGACAGCCCAGGTTCAAATCCCAGCTCTTGGTGTCTTCGCTGTATCACCTTGGACTTGTCACTTAAGGTCCCAGACTTCCATTTGGCTGGAAAATATGGATACAGAGCCCCATGCCTGGCCCAGAGGAAGATCCCAACAAAGGGCAGTTCTTTTCTGCTTCCTTTTTTGATAGAGGGATTTTCTGGCACTGTGGTAGGTCGTGTCTTGAGTTATTTCCTTAAAAGAGGGGATGGATGTGTTTTTCCAGGGCTGGGCACCACCTAGGATCTTAATAAATACTTCCTGAAGGATGGAGTCACACTCTACTCCCTAGTCTCCATCTGCAAGACAGCTGGCTAGGGGGAGGGGCACAATCGTGTCAGCCAATGTCATTTGGCATCTGAAAATGGGCGGGAAAATCTGATGATCCACACTTTTATTCAAATTAATGCAGGGAAATGACCAAATTATATGCTTTCTCCCTAGCTTTTCCCCCACCTCCCCAGGGACACATACAGGAGGGTATCATAAGCAAGGAAAACCTGGTCATAGAGGCCCAGGAACGGGAGAGCAGGGGGGCGGGGAGCTGGGTTGTGGTGTCACAACACTATCATACCAACATATCCACAGGGTAAGTGAAGCTGGACTGCACCTTGTTATACTCAAGGTTGGTCAAACACATCACAAGTTCCCCAACCCCACAAACCGCTGAGTCCCTTGGGGTGGCTGAGTAAGTGGGGGGTGCCCACGGTATGACAGAGCCAAGCACGAGGAGCTGTGGGCCATGCTCCTGGTACGGCTTCATAGCCAGCCATGTCAATCCATCTCCCTACTCCCCATGGCCAAAGGCCCCTCCCCCCAGTCAAGCCCTCCTGGCCCTGCCTCAGTGGAACCCAGGACCTTGAACTGGGCAGCCCGGGCATCTCACTGGCTCCACGCTGCTCTGTGAACACGTCGGCACAGTGTCCCCATCCTGGACAGCTCCTCCCCCAGAGAGACCCTGGCCTCCCTGCTATAGCTTCTTTAGGTCTTCACTCACATCTTACCTTCTCAAAGAGGTCCATCCTGGTCAGGCTCCACCCCTCTCCCTTTTTAAATTTTTATTATTTTTTTTAAAGATTTTATCTATTTATTTGACAGAGAGAAAGACCACAAGCAGGGGGAGTGGCAGGCAGAGGGAGAGGGAGAAGCAGGCTCCCCATTGAGCAGGGAGCCTGATGCGGGGCTCAATTCCAGGACCCTGGGATCATGACCTGAGCCGAAGGCAGTGGCTTAACCAACTGAGCCACCCAGGCGCCCCCCGCCATTCCACTTTCTATGAGTCTGACTACTCTAGGGACCTCACATAAGCGGGATCCTACAATATTTGTCCTTTTGTGTCTAGCTTATTTCCCTTAGCATAGTGTCCTCCAGGTTCTTCCATGTTGTAGTGTGTGTCAGAATTCCATTTCTTTTTACGACTGAATACTATGAATAATTATCGGTACATACAACATTTTGTTTATCCGTTCATCAACAGGAGACACTTGGGCTGTTTCTACCTTCAGGCTGATGTGAATAACGTGGCAACGAACAGTAGTGCGCAATATCTGTTTGAGTCCCTGCTTTCAGTTCTTTAGGTTATATACCCAGAAGGAGAATTGGTAGATCACTAATTTGCTGAGGTGCCACCACATTATTGTCCACGGGGGCTGCACTATTCCACATTCCCCCCAGCAGCGGGCAAGGTGCCAATCTCTCCACATCCTCACCAACATGTGCTATTCTCTGCTTTTCTTTTTTTTTTTTTAAGATTTTATGTATTGCTTTGACAGAAAGAGCGAGAGAGAGCACAAGCGAGGGGAAGAGCAGCAGAGGGAGAGGGAGAAGCAGGCTCCCCGCTGAGCAGGGAGCCCGATGTGGGGCTTGATCCCAGGACCCTGGGATCATGACCTGAGCCGAAGGCAAACGCTTAACCGCCTGAGCCACCCACACATCCCTATTTCCTGCTTTTTAAATATCAGCTGTCCTAATTCGAGTGTGATGTGGTGAGTGGTCTGCTTTTAACCCCACAGCCTCCCTCCCCACCCTGCACCCACCACTCCTGATCCTCCGCCCTGTTCTACTCTTTCTTCTTCCCATTCAGAATCTAACAGCCTATACAATTTGCTTATCGATTAGCCTGGTTATGTTTATTGCCTGTTCTCTCTATCCTCCCCCAGCCCCTGCTAGAAAGTAAACTCAAGGTACAGCTATTGGGCTATTTTGTTCACTGCTATTTTCCAAGGGTCTAAAATAGTAGCTGGCACATAGTGAGCCCTCAATGATGAATGAATGAATGAATGAATGAATGAACGAACAGAAAGCTGAGCTGTGAGAAGCTTTAGAAGTAGACACAACTGGCTTCAACCACTGGCTCCATCAATTACCACCTGGTGTCTTTGGGCAAGTGACCTCCTTTCCCTAAGCCTCAGTTTCCCCATCTGTCACACAAGGACAATAATGAGTACCTCACTGGGCTCCTGAGAGGCTGAAGCTAGATATTCACCGTCTGGCCCACAGTGGGTGCTCGGTTAACGTCCACACTCAATGCCGGACTGGACTCCTCTGGCGTGCATGGGCAGGACGACTGGGCCAGCGGACTGGAGCACAGAGGTGAGAAAGTCCTCTTGGATTGGGCAGCATCTCAGAGAGGAAAGTTCTTTCTCCCGTGCACAGGCACAGGTAGGCACCCCAAATAAGGGGCAGAGAAGTGGGTGGGAGATGACTGCGCCCTCCCCCCACAGGAGGAAGAGGGGCTGGTGGGCCCCAGGATCCTACTCCTCCTGCCACTTCCACATGTGTGGGAGGCCAGGAGCCTCCACTGATGGTCTGCTCGGCAGAGTTGCGGCGCGTGGGAGGTGACCGACACACTGAGGAAGTCTGACCATCCGGGTCCCCCCGGGAACGCCGTGACACCAGCCAGGGCCAGACGCGGATGGTGGGGCCCTCAAGCAACAGCCCGCCTGCCTGCTCGAGCGCCAGCCACCCACCCCTGAGCGCACTCATGGGCCTCCGCAGGGGGCCCTCTGGCAAAGCTGTTTGCAACAAAAATCCAAGCTGCAAGCAACAGCAGGCCCGGGAGAGAACCAGCGTGTGGAAGCAGATGGCAATTTGCAGTGAGCGCAGGCTGCCCGCCTGGGAGGCAGGTGCCACAAGGGTGCTCGGCTCGCCAGCTGCTTCCCACCCACGCTGGCTTGCAGTTGGGGTAGCCCCTGCTTCTCCTGGCCTCCTGCAGGCCTGTGCCGAGGCAGACCCCCCCAAGGGGCTTACCTGGGCTGTACTGTCAGGTGAGGCAATTTAGAGATGATTTTTTAAAAAAGATCTTATTTATTTATTAGAGAGACAGAGAGACCACAAGCAGGGGAGAGGGAGAGAGAGAAGCAGACTCCCCACTGAGCTGGGAACCCCCCCCGCCCCCGATGCGGGGCTCTATAAGGGGCTCGATCCCAGGACCCTGGGATCATGACCTGAGCCGAAGGCAGATGCTTAACCATCTGAGCCACCCAGGCACCCCAACTTAGAGATGATTTAAAGACCACCATGGGAAGCCACTTTCCAAATTCAAAAATTCCTCTTTCAGTCAATCAACAAACAGGAGGAGATGCCAGGAGGTGAGAATACAGACTCAGCACCAATGGGCATCAATGTTGGACCCCGGCCAGGGCCAGCTGTGATGAGACTTCGGGGGCCGGGGGGTGGGGGGGGGGTGGTGAATCAAAAGCACCCTGCTGGGAAAAGGTTCTGAAGTGATCTGAACAGGGAGCCGGCTTTCCTTTTTTGCAAACACGTCTCTTTCAATCAGCAAACATTTCCTGAGCATCTTTTATATGCAGAGCACTGCAGGAAACAGAGTAAGTGTTGGTGCAGCCCTGGACTCCGCTAAGTTATAATCAGGATGCAGAGTGAAACTGGGAAGGCAAAGCACACGCTCTAATTGTATTAATCAGCTTTCAATTGCTTACAAATTGGTCTTCTCCCCTTTCTAGCTCAGCCCGCTCAGAGACTGCCTGCATCCTCAAAGAAGACTTACTCCAAAGCTACAGACTCTAAAAAGGGTCTAGAGGAACGGCTTCTAGAATCCTGGGGAATTTAGAGTCTAATTAACTTTTCCATGGATTACAGTATAACTCTGAGTGAGTCACTGTATTTTTTTTTTTTTAATGAATCGGGATTAAAGGCTAAACAAGAAATGAAATAATTTCCGGCTTTTGCAACGTCATGTCTTTAGAAGCCCCGACGCAGCCCCTCCTAACCTTGCACTAACACAGTCAGAAAAACACGGGAAGAAAGGGCACAAGGACACCAGCAAAGAAGGAATATGACGGCCAACCTACATACAGCTGGTCTCCCCTCCGACGACAGAGTGGGCCAGATGGGCAGCACATCATTGGCCCACCTGGTGGGGATCAGGGGGCAGGGTCCGAAGCCCCCTGGGCAGCCTTCCCAGTGCAGCATGACTGGGGGTTTCTGAGGCTGCAGAGGAGCTGTCCTCCCTCCCCCAACCCTGTCTTCATCAATGGGAGACAGACTCCCAGAAAAGAACCAGGTGTGGGAAGGAGCGGGTACAGCAAGTTGCATCTGGGAAGGTGTATTTCTTTAAGGCTCAACAGTGGGAGAGCAGGGACAGGCAGGAAGAACAGACTAGGCCTGCAGATTTCTCCATCCTTCCTAGTCCCGATGGCCAGAAGGCCGGGTCACAGAAGAGTCATGTTGCCGCTTCCATGGAGTGAAATCCCAGACAAAGGAAAGGGCTTGTGAGCCGCACACGTGCTGCCTTTGGTACATCCTGAGTCTGGAGCGCTCACAGCATCTGAAGGTGGACGGATCCGCGTGTATGCATAGAGACAAACACAGGAAACCTCCAAAGTCAGACCACCTCCCCCAGAAAAAGGAATCAGAGATGCAGAAGGAAAGCCTTAAGATTTTTCAGAATGGGGGAGCTGAAAATGATCTGGTAGAAGACCATGGATACAGACGACAGAGAATGGAAATGCACCCTTCAAATTAAAACCCCCAAGAAGAAACGAGAATAGTTGAGAACAAAGCAATAAGCAAAAACATAATTGAAACGCTTTCTGGAGTCAAAGATCCAAGTGTGTCTGTTCTAGACAAAAATCAATGAAAATGACCTAGGCATACCCAGACAAAAATTTTAATTTCCCAACCTCCAGGTTATTTAGAGAGGAATAAAAGCAGAGTCTGGCTTCAGACTTCTCCCCATGTCTGTGCTTGCCATGAAAACTACTTTCTGTTGTGCATTGGATCTTGTCATCCGCCTTCTCTTTTTCTCAGTTTTGCCTTCAGTTTTGTCTTCATCTACTTGGAGGCTCAGCTGCATCCTCGAAACGGTCCTCTGCCTCACAAGGTCCTCTGTGGGGTTCTACAGTGGGGCCTGATGGGCCATTTAACCAGTCTGCTCAGGGCTGCTTCATTCCCCCTCTGGTTCATTCGCTCGTTCATTCATTCTTTCCTCTTTCTTTCTTCTTTTCTATTCTTTTCTGTCTTTCCTTCCTTCCTTCTTTCTTTCTTTCTTTTTCTTCTTCCTTTTCTTTTCTTCCTCTTTCTTTCTTTCAGATTTCTTTATTTTAGAGAACGAGAGAGTGGAGGGGAGAGACAGAGAGAAAAGAGAGAAACCCAAGCTGACTCGTTGCTGAGCCTGAAACCAAGAGTCAGATGCTCCACGGACTGCACCACCCAGGCGTCACCCCCGGCTTCTGGTTCTTTAAATCTCAGACACAAGTCCGAGTTTATTAATTTGCCAACAAGGAAATCAGGAAGGTGACTACATAGGGTGTCTGTTCAAGGAGGGAATGGAAATGGGAGGGGGGTGGGGAGTGGGAGATCCAATGCTCACACAGCAGCAAGTTGAAAAAAGGCGAATTGGGTAAGGACTGTAGTATTGTGTGGTCACAAAAACATCATATTCATGACAGTTGGTACAGCAGAAATAGGGACTTCGGACTCCAGGCTGTTGGGAGTGCCAACCAGGGATCAAAAATAAAAAACAATCAATAAGAAGCAAATGATAAGGAAACCTATGTGGCTGTTAACGGGAACGACAAAGTGTATTGCTCTAGAAAATTACCAAAGTACAGTTCAATTGAGTTTTTAAATTTACTAATAACATTTTTCATTTTTAGAAATGAAAACAGTTCAGTGGTTCTTTTTCAAATTTGCTGATTCCTTTTTCTTTTTTTTAAAGATTTTATTTATTTATTTGATAGAGATAGAGAGAGGGAGAGCACAAGCAGGTGGAGTAGCAAGCAGAGGGAGAGGGAGAAGCAGGCTCCCCACTGAGGAAGGAGCCCGACATGGGGCTCGATCCCAGGACCCTGGGATCATGACCTGAGCCGAAGGCAGATGCTTAACCGACTGAGCCACCCAGGCGCACCTGCTGATTCCTTTTTCAAAGGTCCTGTTTGTTCAATGTGGTTTCTCTTCCTTCTCTTATCTCTTTTACTTCACTAATTTAAAAAATGTATTTATATCTCTTTTAGTTTCTCTATTTTCTCCCGTACTCTGGACACCAATCCTACTTGTTACATTTGCTAACTCTCCCTCATGGTGATTCTTTCCACATGTGGTTGGCAGACAACGGGGGCAAACCCACAGAATTTAGAGTGGGAAAGATTATCATCAATTCTACTATCAGTCAAGCTATCTTTTTTGTATAAAGACAAGAGCTATTGGGTGCCTGGGTGGCTCAGTCGGTTAAGTGGTCAACTCTTGATTCAGCTCAGGTCATGATCTCAGGGTTGTGAGATCAAGCCCCAGGTTGGGCTCTGTGCTCAGCGGGGAGTGTGCTTGGAATTCTCTCTTTCCCTCTTCCTTGGCCCCTCCCCTGCTCGCTCTCTCTCTCTCTCTCAATAAATAAATAAATAAATCTTAAAAGAATAAAAAATAAAGGCAAGAGTTATTATTAGATAGCAAAAGACTCAGAAAACATACCACCCATGTGCCCTTATTTAGGATTATATAAAATTACATACCAGCTAAATATGGGATAAATCAAAAGTAGTGACTCAAGGGTCTATAAGAAAAGAGGGAATATAAATGCTGGTGTTTATTTTTCCCTTCCAATAATCCATTCTGAGGATATAATTTAAAATGTAGGCAAAGAATTGTGTACAGATATTTACTGTGATTGTTAATAAGAAGGAAAAAAAGGAAATAACTTAGATATCCTAAATTAGCAGAAGTAGCCATCTGACAGAATGTTTACAAATTAGAGTTACTGATTATGCTGAAAACTACTTATGATATGTTAATTTAATTTTATTTATTTTTTATTTATTTTTTTAAAAGATTTTATTATTTGACAGAGAAAGACACAGCGAGAGAGGGAACACAAGCAGGGGGAGTGGGAGAGGGAGAAGCAGGCTTCCCACCGAGAAGGGAGCCCGATGCAGGGCTCAATCCCAGGACCCCGGGATCATGACCTGAGCCAAAGGCAGATGCTTAATGACTGAGCCACCCAGGCGCCCCGATATGTTAATTTTAAAACATAGGTTCAACAATATAAAGAAAAAAGGCAGAAAAAAGATCAGAAGTAAACATGCCAAGATGTTAGCAGTGATTGTCTCTGGATCATAAGATTTTCAATTGGGGGTGTGTATTTCTTTTTTTTTTTTTTTTGAAGATTTTATTTATTTATTTGACAGAGAGAGACACAGCGAGAGAAGGAACACAAGCAGGGGGAGTGGGAGAGGGAGAAGCAGGCCGCCGCCGAGCAGGGAGCCCGATGCGGGGCTCAATCCCAGGACCCGGATCATGACCTGAGCTGAAGGCAGACGCTTAATGACTGAGCCACCCAGGCGCCCCGGGGGTGTGTATTTCTTATGCTTTTTGATACACTGTAAATGTCAATAATCCATATTAATTTCATAATCAGAAAAGAGTACAATGTATGTAATGTTAAAAAAAAAAAAACTTCAGGGCGCCTGGCTGGCTCAGTTGGGGTAGCATGTGACTCTTGATCTTGGGGTTGTGAGTTTGAGCCCCACGTTGGGCATAGAGATTACTTAAAAATAAAAACAACAGGGGTGCCTGGGTGGCTCAGTCGGTTCAGCGTTTGACTTTGGCTCAGGTTATGATCCCGGGGTGCTGGGATCGAGCCCCGTGTCGGGCTCCCTGCTCAGCGGGAAGTCTGCTTCTCCTTCTCCCTCTGCTCCGCCCCCTGCTTGTGCTCTTGCTCGCATTCTCTCTCTCTCTCAAATGAATAAATTAAAAAAAATCTAAAAAAATAAAAATAAAAAATGAAAACTTCTAAGAGTGACAACAGCCAAGAACTTAAATATCTGGGGTAATATTAACTAAGAGAGATGAAACACCATCATACTGACTCTGACATTATAGTACACAATTTATTCTCAAAACAATAGCCAGAGTACCTTTTATAAAGAGGGAGGGGATTCAGGTCATGTCTCTCCTCTACTCAAGACCCCTCCAAGGGCTCCCCCTTCCACTCAGAGCAAAAGCCAAAGTCCTAACAATGGTCTACAAGGACCAACATGCTCTGACCCCTGCCACATCTCTGACCTCTTCCAGTCACACGGGCCTCCTTGCTGATCCTCAAACCTACCAAGGACCCACCTGCTCCAGGGCCTTTGCACTCACTGTACCCTCCACTTGGAATACTTTCTAATCACAGAGCCACACAGTGTGCTCAAATGTCATCTCATCCGTGAGCCCTTCCCTGACCACCATATAAAATACAGCAGCTACCCCCGACGTTCCCAGCACCCTCCTCTTTACCCTGAGCACTTTGTCGCCATCTGTGACATGGCAGGATTTACAATGTCTGTGGTCTCTCTCTCCCACGAGAAGAGCTATTTTGCCTGGCGCATAGAGGATGCTCAGTAAATACGTGCTGGATGCTCCAATGGATAAATGCATTCGATCGGGGCTGAAGTTCACACTGCTCTACCGCCGAAGTGCACAGAACAAGCAGCAATACGAAGCTGACCGCCACAGGGACCTTTAACCAGCACCCAGAAAAAATCCGGACAATTACAGCCAGAGAGGGCAGGAGGGAAGTGTCAAAAGGAGAGATGGGTCCGAGCGTCTGGGCCCAGAGGTATGAGTTTCCATCAGAAAATTCAGGTTCTCCCGTCAGGATGTGGCTTCTGCCGCAGGACAGAACTCCACATTTTTGTCATGGGCTCAGAACCAGCTCTATGTGGCACTTAAAATGACATTTTCAATGCTCTTTCTATTTAGCTATCTCTTTGTTGTGATTAGATAATTTTTTCTCAGATGAAAAGGCATGAGGACACCAATTACCCTGTCACTCTCCCACCCCCAAAGCAGGCGGGAAAATGCAGCCCCCGGCTATGGCCCCCACAGGCACGCAGCCTCCTAGACGCGCACCGTCGCGGCCCATCCACACCTCCTAACTGTGCGCGGTGTGCCGGGGGCCGCAGAGAGGGAACTTGGAGCACTCCTGATCTGGCTACGTTGTATCAGCCTCTAGAAATTCAAGGACAAACTGATAGCATACTGCACAGCCTCATATTCTTTGCCTTAGAAGAGATAAGAAAATTCATCCTAAGCTATTTTGGACTTTTCTGGGCTCTGGAGATTAGGATGGGCCAGTGGTGGGCCCTGCACGCGGCAGCTCAGGATGGTTGGCGGGAGGGGGGCAGTGAGGGCGACCTGAGGGGGGCTGGCCCGGGGCAGCTGCCTCCGGAGCGCTCCACTAAATCATTACGTTTGCGAAATTCGTCTTCCACCTCCTTTTCTTTGACAGCTCCTTCCTCTCTGTCCTCCCACAGCTTGGGGGTGACCGTCATTTCATCCTGCCAAGTGTCTGCCACAAGGTACTCTCTGAAGGAATCTCCTCTCTTGGGACGGTGGAGACCTGCATCTTAAAAGGGACCCCCGAAGACCAGAAGGACCTCAGGTTCAAAGTGGGGATTTCTGGCTGGGTGAGAGGGAGGCCTCTGATGCTACGAAGTTCTTATTCTAAGCCAGATATTTATGTGCACTTTGTACGCTTTAATGACCTTGCTGAATTCTCACAGCACCTCTGGGAAATCCGTGCTTTCAGCTCTATGTCAGGGTGAGAAATCAGGGAACTCCAGGCACGACAGAATGTTAGTTCATACTCTGAGGACCTTCCCTGTTCCAAAAACACAGCAGTGACAGATGAAAATAATACAAAAACAACAAGAAAATTTAACTGTGTTTAAAAATAAGATACAGTTATTACTTCGAGTGGCTAAAGGCACAGCCTGCTGAGCTCCTGGTCCAGAAGCAGGTGGAGGCTGCTGGGAGCTTAGCCTTCCAGGGTATGGGGACTAAAAGTGCCGCCTGGGAGGTGGGGCACCCGAGCCAGAGCCACTGAAAATGGGAGCTGGTGAAGGGATTTCCCACCTGGGGAAGGAGGCTGAAAAAAGGAGAGATGGCTTCCCTGCCCAAGCCTGTGATGATCAGCTCTGGGCATAATCCCACTGTCACTGTGGACACACAACCCATCACTAACAAGACCCATGGCTTTGCACTGGCGGGGTGCGGAGCAGTGGCGGGGGGGGGGGACCCAGGACCTGGGTGGAGGAAATGCAAGACCCCTTGGCAAGGAGATCTGGATGGAGGTGGTGGGCAGGGAAACGGACTGACTCCCACTCAAGATGAGCATACAAACCCAAATTCCAAGACACTTGAGGAAAGCTGACACTAAGAAAGACAAAGGACAAAACCAACAGTTGGGAGATAGTCTCAAAGGTTTAGTGAACTAAAGACTCTACCCAGAAAGTATCCCAGAAGGATAAAGGAAGAAAAAAGAAAGAGCTGTTGGGAGTTCCTGGAGGAGGGACTGAGGCTCAACAATGTATCCAACAGGATTTCCAGGAGAGCAGACATGGCATTAGCTGCAGAGCCATATTCAAAGACAGCATGGCTGAAAATATCCCATAACTAAAGACCTTTTATGGATGCTCAGATTAAAAGCCCATATCAGTTGCCAAGCAAGATAAGTAAAAAAATAAATCCACATCTGGAAAACCAGGGGTATGCTCCCTTTGTGCCCAGCTCTTCTGTTAGCACAATCCCCATCCTGTGACCCGCCACAGAGAGAAGCTGCCTGCCAACATCCTCTGTTTCAGCCCCGATCCTGGTACAGTGAAGGGAGCCCTGGGTTTGGGGTTAGGAGACACAGTTCGAGTCCCCTATCTGTGACTGCCTCAGAGAACTCAGTGAGCCTTGATTTCTTCTCCTAAAATGGGGTCAGAACTGGAAGTATGGAAACTTCGTACCAGAAGGGACTTTGGGGTGGTATCATCACAAGAGACCACGGCTGCGTTTGATTTCTAGCTCTCCCACCAAGTAGCCTTGTGCCCGGAAGGTACTTCACTTCTCGTGTCTCCATTTCTCCACCAGTAAAGGGGGATAATCATAGCTCCCGCCTACGGGGTTGTGTCAGGATGAAACGAGTTTAGGTATGTAAAGAACAGCGCAGTGCCGGGCGCATAGTAAACACTCAGCCTAGGATAGCCATTACGCACAAAATACTATACGCACCTACACTCAGTGTGAGGGACTCCCCACTGAAACCACAGCCCCCAGGCATAGCACAACCAGAGCCCACTGCCCGCTCTGCACGGTGGAACAGGCAAGCAGGCAGGCCAGCCCTCCCCGCCCTTCTCCCTGGCCATCCTTGGTGAGTCCTGCTTGGCCTCTAGAGAAGGCCCTCCCAGAGACCAACCATGAATTTCCCTAATCCCAAGTCCACTCACACCCGCCCCCGCCCACCCCCACCCATTGCCCTGGGCATCCTACCTCTCTCTGCTCACTGCAGATCTTACACAGCCACAGAGGCCGCTTCTGGCCGGGGGAGGCCTCGATCCCACATTTGGTGCAGACTTTCTACAAGAGAGAGGACATGGGAATGTAAGCACTTCGGCCACTTCCTCCTCATCTGAGGGGCTGAGAAACTAACCAAGGAACCCTCTGGCATCTTCCAAGGGGATGGTGTTAGTCTCAGACCAGCAGGGTACATAACTCAAAGGGCACAGATCATCTAAACTCTGTAGTTGGCTTTGGGGCACAATGGATATGCCCATTCGTGGATCGCCACGAAAGCAATTCCCCACCGCACTCCCACTGCGTTCTGTTAGGATCACATAAAAAAAAAAAAGCTGATATTCACAGCTGCATCATTTTCCATAGCAAAGAACTGGAAACAACCCAAATGCCCGATACCAGAGGAAGATCCAGGCAGACAGAACAGAATATGATGTGGCCTTGACTTAGCCGATTGTGCCGATACCTGGTAATGTGGGCAGAAAATGATCTTTTTCAACAAAGAGCACACACATCTGTATACAACCGCACAAAGACCTCACACGCGTGCCTGACGAGGGGAGGAGATGATCTAGTGAGAAACACCAGGGGCAGCTTTATGCCACGTTGCCCACGGAATGACTCCAGGAACCCTATTATGTAAGTATGAGGCCCATTTCACAGGTGAGCAACCCGGGGCTCAGAGTAGTTGGAAAATTTGCCCAAGTTCACGCAGCAGGTAAGTAATGGACTCAGGTCTGACTTTAGGGCCATTCTATAATTTTTTCCAGATGCCTAAGTATCCCAAACCTAGTTTCTGCAGTGTTTTTCCTTCTACAGTGTTGCTGAAGTTCCTGACTTCTGCAACTACATCTCACTTCTCTGAAACACACAGCAACCAGCAGGGGTGGGCAAGGCAGATGAAATTCGCAGGGAGGCAGAGGGGGACTTGGTGGGGCTGAGACCTGTTTCCAGGTAACCCAGGCAGAGTATGATTCAGCGGCTGCGTGTCCTCCTCAGACAGCTGTCCCACCAGCTGATCAATCTGCCTACCACGCGGAAGCTGCCCGGTCCCTGCCAGGCTGGGGGCTCTCTCCTGCCTCCCGCCGCCTGGGGAAGGCGAGATCTGTAGCCTGGCCTTTTCTGCAGGCTGCCAACTGAGCAAGGAGCACACTCTCCTCTGAGAGGGAAATGTCACCGACTTGGCTTCCCAGAGCATGTCGTCACCACCCGATCAGGCGGCTGAGCCCAGCCCTGCAGGAGGCTGGGGCCAGCTCTCCGCAGAAGGAAAGCTCGGATACATATGGGGCGGGGGGACGGGGGTGGGTAGACACTTGCTACCATTCAACACACAGGTATGAGAAATGTCCCTTTTATTTCTCCAAATGAAATGCAACCTGCTTCAAGCTCTTGTCTGTCTGGGCTAGAAGGAAGTCCATCCCAGTCACAACCGGGGCCCCTGGCCAGCTCTTGTGAAGGCCCTAAGCGTGGGGTGTCTGGGGGTGCAGGCCATCTGGGAAGGGGTCAGCGAGTGCTGTCTGGGGTGCTCACTACTCTGCTGTTCTCCCTCTGGGCTCCCATGGTCCCTCGGAGCGGAAGGAGGCCTGGCCACTTCTGTACCAGGCCTGGGTTTGGGATGTGTGACAGGCTGGGGCTTAGTGTCACCAGGGGCCCGCAGCCTGTCTCCCAGAAGCCCCTAGCTGCCATCCCTGAGCTGGTCTGGGGACTCTCCCTACCCCTCCCAACAACCATTCTATCCCGAGGACAGGGGGCCCCCATAAGCCCATGAGGTGGGCCTCAGAAAAACACAACACAGGCCTTTCTTGCTGGGGGTAAAGAGAGAGGAAGGAAGTGCTGAAGCCAGCTGGCTGTTTTCCTTGCTAATTCCCACCATCTCATATAAATGGTACACGTGTGGAAGTAAGGGTGGCCCTCCCAGTGAGGCGAGATTGTCCTACTTCTCAGTGGGTAGGATGATGGCTCGCCCTCCAAGCTTACTCTGCCCCCTCCCAGTAAGATGAAGGTGTGAGGAATAACGAGAGGATAGAGGGCCAGTTACCACCATTTACTGGACAATGGCAGGTGCCAAGCACTGGGACCCTGGAGACAAAGTATGAATGAGGGGGGTGTCATGATCTCCACTATAAGGATGAGGAAACTGAGGCTCAGAAGTGTTCAAGACTGTCTGAGACCCCCCAGCTAGCTGGGGACAGTCAGGATTTAGGAGGCTTCCTTCTTCCAGACCTCAGGAGAGCTGGGTAACTCCCTCCCCAGCCCAGGAGCCCAGCTGGTGCCCATAGCTCTCCAGGGTTCATGTCCCCAAGCGTGGCTGATGCCTCTTGATTAGGCAGAGAAGGCAAGGTGGGATGACCCTGGGACAAGGCTTTGCTGGGGATTGGGGAGCAGCCACACTGCTCATCAGCTGCATGATGCGGGTTCTAGAAGCTAACACTTGGAAGTGAGGCTGGGAGGATGGGCATGCACATGCCCTCAATAAATATCTGGTTGGATGAACATCTGTGCTGCTGGGGGCAATGCAAGAAACTAGGAGAGCGTGCAGAACAGCTGTGTTGTCTTCTCCCCACAGGCCACGGGACGCAGGCCCGCCCAGCCTGGGGACAGCAGCGGCTTGGACCAGTCACCCTCCAGAGGCTGGGTCAAAGGCTGTTGGTCAATTCCCAGTCTGGAAGGGCAGGAAGAGGGATGGGTTGCATGTCCCAAATGTCCCTGCTGCTTCTTGTCCTGTGGGGTGCTGTGGAGGGTCGGGGTAGCCCGACAGGACGCGCCTGCCCCAGCCCACGCACAAGCCTGTTTTCAGGCTACCAGCCAACACTGCGGAGCCCCCAGTTCTCGCCACCTCTCTGTTGTCTTCATGGGCCTGCAGCGTCTCTGGGTGGGGAATGTGGGCCAGCAAAAAGATAACACGCTCCAGTTCAAATAATACACAATTGCTGCTCTATTAAATCTCGAATCAGTAAGAGAATAATGAGCCTTTTCTCCTTATGGGCTTGGTCTTTGTTCCGAGATGCCAATAAAGAAAATTAGGCAGGTGGCATTTTAAAAAGCCAGGGACAGAGAGGGCAAGCCGGCCATGATATCGACTCGGTGCAAAGGAAACACTGCACCATTATGTCAGGGACGGTCTCGGGGCCTGGCGTGGTCCCTTGCTTCCCTGCCTGAGATGGGCCTCCACTGAGCGGAATTGCCCCAGGGGAGCGAGCACCAGCTTCCTGGCCTTGGCTGTCTCTTGCTTCCTGCAGCCTGCAACTGTGTGGGCGTTAAACCATACAAGTCTAGCTCCTGGGTCGGCCTCCGAGCACAAGCAACAAAGCTCCAGGCCTGCAGCCTGCAGGGGCTCTCTCTTCTTTCCCTCCATGCCCTCCTTTTGCAAATATGTATTCCAGCTCAGAGGGGGTGGCTCAGGGCACAGGACACAGGCTTTGAGGGCAGGAAAGCGCAATCTGCCATATGGATGCAACCTTGGGCTTGTTTGTCTGAGCCTCATTCTTTGCCCGTCAAACGGTGGTAACAGGCAGACTCCCGCTGTTGGGAGGATCGAGGGAGATGATTCATGAAAGTGCTTAGCGTACTCTGTGGTAAAGAGCAGCAACAACCACAGTTCTTTCCTGCACACCTGTCTCATCGAAGGGTGCCAGCACCCATCAGTCACACAGGCCCAAAGCCGGAACCATCCTTGGTTCTCACCCTCCCTCATTCCCACCACACAATCCATCGCCGAGGAAGCTACATCTCACTTGGCACTGTCACCTCCCCTCCCCCCCCCACACCCCCCGGTCCACACTGAGGTCCTCTCCAGTGCCGGGCTTGCACCGCGGCCGCCCAGCACATCCCCTCACCCCCACTTTGGCCAGCCTCCAGTGGGTTCCCGGCACAGCAGGAGTGATCTTTTCAAGATGCAAATCTAATGTCATTTCTGCTGTCCCTGCCGGCTTACAAGCCTCCAGAGACTTCTTGTTGTTCTCTGGATGAAGGTCACCTGCTTTTACATGGCGTGTCATGCCTGCTCGGGCTGGACCCTCCTCGTCTGCCTCAGCTCACACCCCTCTCCCCTTGATCTCCACGCTCTGAGACCTAGCCATGTGGGCTTGCCTTCAGTCCCTGGTCCTCACTTGCTTCTTCTGCCACGGGACCTTTGCATATGCTGTTCCCTCTGTCTGGGATACACTTGGCCACACTCTTTTATCATTAACCTATGCATCCTTCAGACCGCAGCAAAAAGCACCACTTCTTCAAGGAAGTCTTCCCTGATTTCTTACCCCATTGGAGCTTCCATAGCAGGCTCTTGCCTCTTTTCCTCCACTGTCAGGGCCAAGATTTTTACCCTCATTTGTGTGGTGACTATCACTGCGTCTACTAGGCTGTCAGAGGCCACGTCTATTTCTGTTCACTTTCTTGTTTCCAGTGACCGGCACAATGAATGTTTGTGGAATGAATGAGCAAAGAAATAGCAGATACTTTTAGTATTATCACTGAGAAGGCAAGACACAGCCCTTTGCAGAACGTGCCAATCTGTTGGGGAGA
>NC_138383.1:38805379-38814811 GCF_054177405.1 Leptonychotes weddellii | reverse complement strand
TCAACAAGGAACAATCTGGTCGCGTTTTGGGGAAAGCTATGCAGCAATAAAAATGCTGACGACGCAAACCGAAAAAAGTGAAAACAATCACAGCGAAGCTGTATTCATACTGAAATGGAGCAACACTCACAATAAATTAAATCTAAAAAGCATGTTATAAACAGTATGCATAGTGTGATGCTCTACCATATAAATATGTATAAGTGCCTGTATCTATTTAGAAGTCAACATATGCACAGAAAAATATATGGAAGGATAGCGCCCCAAATGTAAATCAAATTGTGCTAAGTCAAAATCTATTTTCAATGGATAAGCAGAATTCCTATTTAAAGGAAGCCTATGCTAAATGCTTTGGGAAATCACTTGCCCCAAGTTCATTTTTTGACCAGATCTGGATTTTTGTGGGTCAGGATGGATTCAAGAAGCTGAAAGCCCATGCACAAATAGGCAGGAACAGACTTTTTGGCCGACTGTGGCTCAAATGTAGATCGTCAGTCTCGTCCCCCAGCCTCTCCCAGATGGTGTCACTGAGTCCCTGACCCCCCAGATCATAGGCTCAGCCCTGCTCAGCCCCGGAGACATGAGCCAGGTTTGGAGGGGCTTCCCCAGCCCCTGTGGGCCAGAAGTGATCTGGAACCTAGGTCCTGCTGCCAGGTGACTAGATTGCTGAGATACCGATGTACATATTATAAATATTCACACACTGAGCACTTATGCTACACCAGGCACCAAATTACGTGTTTTATGTAGAAACATAATTAATTTTTGTAATAACCTAGGAGGTGGGTATTATTGTCCCTGTTTTATACATGAGGGATCTGAGGCTTGAGGTTAAAGAACTTGACCACAGGGAGCTGGGATGGGAACCCCATGCTATCTGAGCCCCGAGCGGCTGCCCAGACAGACACTTATCCAAGCCTTTACCCCCACCCCCACCCCCAAGTGACGGCAGAGCCAGCCCCTCCTCCAGAGCTGTGGACTAGGTCAAGCCTCAAGTGGGAGAGGACACAGCCGGGCGCCCCCTCCTTTCCATTCACCAGGACACAGCCCGGAGGCCAGTGGGGCTGGGGGCACACTGACCTCAGCCCTGAGCACCTGCAAGTACCAAGTCACTCAGGCCCAAAGACGTGCAGCCTCAAGAACGCCAGCCATCTGCTGCTCCATCTGAGACAGAAGCCAGGAAGGAACAGGTGAAGAATTTCGGGAGGAAGTCAACTCTCTCTGTGCCTCCCGCCGTAAGGCCAGGCCAGGGACACACCAGCTCTCTCCATCCTGGCTGCAGGTGGCAGGTGCATGACCACACAGGGCCACGTGTCCCCTCTTCACCCAGGCTTCCGGGAGGCTGCACGGCCAGCTTTGAGCAGGCCCACCCCCTCCAGATGAGCTGCTGACGTCTGCCGGTCAGGCACCCGCCGCCCCCAGCCCCCAGCTGCCTCTCCCAATTGAAAGGAAGCACTGCAGATTTCAGGACTAGTTTCCAAAACACCTCACTCCAGCCAGTGAGCACTGAGCCCTGAGTGCAGAGGGGGGTCGAAAAAGCAACAGAAGCGGCTCTGGATTTTTAACATTCACGAGCGCATAGAAATCGTGCTTGGATGTGGCTCTGGATCATCTCTGTGCTCGTGCCCCACCGTGTGTGTCTGACGTGGTCATGGGCTACTTTGGGCAAGATGAAGCTGCCAGGCTGGCGGGGGGGGTGGGCGGACGCCGCCCCACCTATCCCCTCAGCCCCGCTCTTTCTGGTCCTGCTTATCCTCAGCATCACCTCTCAGACCAGAAACTGTGTGTCTGATTTTTGCCTCTCTTCCAGACAAACAGGAAACAACGTTCGTAAGAACTTGCCACTCCTTTGAGAACGGTTCTATCAGGTCCCTGAACACAACCCTCCTAAAATCTCCTGGGCCTGGTATGCACCTCAGGGCTCGCTTGTCACTGAGCCAACCAGCCGAGGGAGAAAGAATATAATTAATGGTCAGTGGAGTTCTACCATCAGGCTTTCCATAAGCTCTGAACACAGCTGGCTTCTCCCCTGCTTGGCTCCGACAAGGTCTGAGCCTAGAATCCCTGAGCCCTGATTAGCTCCTTCCAGCCCAGGGGAAGAACTCTTGCCAGCCTGGGTTCCTGGGGCTGACAGTGCCTGAGCCGTGGCTGAGGACATCTCGTCCCCCAGACTCCTAGCCACAGGCCCAGGGGGCTCCACCCGAGTCCCTGGGGGATGAGGCTCAGGCCAATGGTCTCCCAGGAGTACCATGTCACACGGCAGCCTGCCGCTCTCCAGCCCCACTCTGTCAGGAGGGAGTGAGGGCAGGGAAAAGCCCAGGTGGTGGAGGGAGCCGGCTTCCATCCATCTTGCTCCCTGCTGCATGGTTACTTAGAATTACGACTCATAATAATGATAATAGCCACCATTTATTGAGCACTTTATTCCATGCCCGGCACCATGCTCAGCGCTCAACACACATTATCATTACCACATTCAATCTCATTTATGTTCGCAACAGCCCTGCGAGGGTGGTTTTATGATCTGAATGTCGTGGATGAGGGATTGCAGGCCCAGAGATGTTGGGTGGTTTGGCCAAGTTCATGTTACAAGGAAGTGGCAGAGTCAGGGTGGGGACCCAGGTCCATAATAATAAAAGCAAGAGCTTATATGATATGTACCGTGTGCTGGGCACACATGAGTGGGCAGACAGCTTCGGTAACTTGTCTGGGTCACACAAGGGGGGGAAGTGGAGCGCTGGACTGCAATCCTAGTCCCAATCTTGCTCTCACCCATGGACCTCTATGACCCCACACTTGTTAAGAAGGATGCTTCTAGGGCCCAGGAAATGGACACACAGACACTGCCCACGCCAGGAACGTGAACACAAGGAACTGAAAGTCCCCAAGCCAGCTCTGGCCTCCCTCAGCCCAGCCATGGCTGCGTCATCACCCTCTGCTTTCCAGAAGCCCAGGCCTCTCACGGACAATTTCTCACTGGGAGGCACGCCTGCCACCTGGTAGAAATTTGGCTTGGGTTCCGTTAAAGGGACCTGGTTCTCAGAACCACAGCTAAAGAAGGACTAGATCTTTTTTTTTTTTTGTCCTCACAATCCAACATCTTGAAAATGCTCTGCCCCTCTCTGCACCCACTGAACTAATGGCTGCAAGTAAGCCTCGCTCCTCGGGGCCACCAAAAAGCTGCACCTTGGAGAGGGGATGCTCGCTCTGGTCAGCGATGGCTGTGCAAGGAGCCCTTGGCCAGGTATGCCCAACTCAAGAAACTCTATGACTCCAGGGCATGTGACCAGGGTGTGGGCCTGACCCCAAAGACACTGAAGTCGCAGCCCCACGTTTGGAAGACTTGAAATTTCGATGGGAAGGCGAGGCAAGAGGCTCCCGTTAAGCCTCCACCATCCCTTTCCCTAGAAGTCGGTGGGCAGCAACCTCAGCTGCAGGCCAGAGCTAATGCAGGTCCAGAGCATTGAGTAAACACTTCCCAAGGACCCGTTACCCCCCAGGTCCTGGACCAGGCTGCAAGCCCAGCAAGGCTTCCAGGTGAGGGGCAGAGAGAGAAAAAAACAGGCACACACACCTGAGAATCTTGCTCCTCGGCCCCTCCCAGGCCCCCACCCCCGCCCCACTGTCTACTCCCAACACTCTAGGTACTTCCATGCTTCCAAGCTTTTTCCCAGGCTTGCTTCATGCCCAGCAAACTTCTGTGTATCCTTCAGGCACAACTCGAATGTCTCCTCCACCAAGCCTCCTTCCTTGATTTACCCCCCAGCAAAGTACTAGTAACTTCCTCCCGTGCACTTCCACAATGAGTAGACATTTCTACAGCGCTGACTGCATCATATTGAAATTGTCTCTCCCATGACTGCCGCCTCTAAGATTATATATGACTCCTTGGAGAAAAAGGACATCATCTGCATTCAAATGCCCAACGTTAGCAGGTCGACCTGCAGGCAGAAAGTCAGCTAGGAAAGGGGGGAGGGGCTGAGCAACCAGCACAGTGTGTGCATGTCCGGATGCCACGGCTTTTAGGGACAGGAGGACCGGAGGGCCAGATCAGATCTGGGTTTCAGAAAAAAATGCCTTTGCTGAGTGATTCAGTCACTTTCCTGGTCAATCTGTCCTCCACATTCTCAGCAAAGGTTCTTTTTCCGGAACATTCCCAGATGCCTATGGAATTCCAACTCCCGGCTGGGTAAGGGAGGCGAGGCAAAGGAAGGACTCCGGGTCATTCTGAGGCTGCTAACGTGGACAACAGGATGTATGGTGGTGAAGGTAACAGGGCGGGGAGAGGGTCAGGTGGGATAATTGGCTTTGGACACGCTGCTATTTGCAGTGTGAGTGGACTCCCTTGGAACAGCTGCCCAATGGTAGCTGACACACAGGACCAGGGCTGGGGAGGAAGGCCAATCAACAGACAAAGAGGGAGGGCTGAAGCTGGGGAACTTAAGGGCAGCGGAGAGGCCCTGTAGATCAGTGAACTTTCCATATTGATCTGTGTGCTGTCTACTGTTGATTTCACCACCCCTGGAAGGTGCTTCGGGAGGGCTGAAGCCTTGCCTGCCTCGTTCCCTGAGGGGAGCTCTAGAACCTGGACAGTGCCCTAGGTGCTCAAAAAATGTGGCGGGGGGGGCACCTGGGTGGCTCAGTTGGTTAAGCGACTGCCTTCGGCTCAGGTCATGATCCTGGAGTCCCGGGATCGAGTCCCGCATCGGGCTCCCTGCTCGGCAGGGAGTCTGCTTCTCCCTCTGACTCTCCTCCCTCTCATGCTCTCTGTCTCTCATTCTCTCTCTCTTAAATAAATAAATAAAATCTTAAAAAAAAAAAAATGTGGGGGGGACTTGAACACTTGGATTCTTAGGGATGGAGCTGGTGGAGAGGGAGAGCACAGGAGGGGCCGGCACCTGGGGGAGGCAGAAGGGGACCTGGAGCATGACCACGGGGCCCGAAGCTGGACAAGACTGCCAGCCGTCCAACAAACTCAAGTTGCTTGGCCAAAGAGACCAGGTTGGGAAATGGGAGGGTTGGGGAGACGGGGGATGGCTGGTCAGGGTCTGCCAGAAGCCAAGTCAGCACCAACTGCCGCCTGGTTCAAGTCAGGAGACCCCCCCCACCCCGCCCTGCATCCCCCAGCCCTGCCCCCACCAAATCGGCATGGGACATTCCAGCCCCTAGGGAGCCCCACCTGTCCGCGGGGTCAGCACAGCCTTCTCTGACTTTACAGGTTTATCATTACTCTCAGTTTATGTGAAAATACCCTCTCCCTCCAGTGCCTGGGACACAGCAAACATCCTTGAAGCCAAAAAATACCTTGCTGGAACTGATTTTTTTTTTTTTTTTAACTTGAAGAATACAGCAGACTAGACGAACACCCTAGGGCTTCAAAACATTGTGGGAGCTGCATCACTACTGATCAAGGAGGGGCCCTGCTGCCGAGGAGAGCGCGACTGGTCTGGGCCAGGTGGAGCCGGGCCCCAGCCTCAGGCCTCAGAACCCCCAGCCCAGGTGTTCCATTCATGCTGCTGAAGTCAGCAGCTTGTGCCCAGGGTACGGACTGCAGGCCCCGATACGGGCTGGGGGAGGTCGGACTTCATTCTGTAGGCAGTAGGGAGCAGCGCGCTGATCACACTTGAGCAAGACGACCGAGCACAGCCTGAGCTGGAAAGCGCATGAGGAGCCCCGTGGTGAGGCTCTGCAGGGGTGCCGGGGGGCTCAGGCCGCTCTCCCAGGAGGGCCCAAGCTACACTCTCCGCTACACCTGGAAACTCAGCAAGGCAGGGGTGGTTCCTAGACAAAAGGGGTCTCTGGAAGGCCTCTCCATCTGTCACCTGGGAGAGTCATGCCTCCCACAAAAGGTGGGATGACAAGGGTGAGGAAAGGGTTTGGAAGGGAAGCTGCAGAGCCCCCAAGCTGCCTCTGAGAAAGGCCTGGTTCTTTCTTGGTTTGGAAGCCCAGCCTAATGGGGGCCACAGGAGGAGGGTCAGCTCCACCCTCCCCTCAGCAGGAGAAGTGCCCTGTGTCCCCACACCCCACCCCACCCTCCCCATGGGGGAACAGAGAACCGGCTAAATCCACCTCGAGTTAAAATCAGTGAACAGCAAACAGCCAGGAGGGAAATGTCGCGAAAGGAAAAACAGAGGCCGTTGGAGAGCGATGAAGAATCGCAGGCCCTCTGAAGTGTGGCAGCTTGCAGGGCGCAGCCGGAGAGGTGAGGGCCACACCACTGCCTGGAAATGTCATTATCTGTTATTTACCACAACAGAGGACAAAAGGCTGCACAAAATTGCTGTTCCTGGTAACAGCCACTAAACTGATTTGCCAACAGTGCTTCCTGTCTGCGTTCTCCCAAAGCTACACCGACCAGACCCCGGGAAAAGGGCCACTGAGCCCGGAGGGCAAGGGGTCCCCGGGGGTGCTGGACGGGTGTCCTCAGGGAAGAGGCCCAACCACGGTCCCCGACACCCCAACCCAAGCCTGCAGAAGCCTTTGCCTGCTCAGTGAGGAGCTGGCCTCACACTGAGTCTGGTCCACCACTCAACAATGCCCAGCAACCTCCCCGCCAAACCTCCAGCCACCCAGATACTTCAGGGGTGTGACAGGCTCCCTCTGTGATGGGTCTGCTTCGGGAGGGGGGCTGGGGTTAGGTGCTACACCCTATGACGGTGGGGGCTCTAGGGGCGATGCACTTAGTCAATAGCCTTGGTACCCCACTGGCAAGCTGGCACCAGACAGCGCCTTCCTTTGGGGGGTCTCCTACATGTCTTTAGCTTTACTTCCCACAGGATATGTGGGCAAAGTGTTGAACCGAGCAGTGAGAGTTCTCGCTTAGCCTACTTCTCCATCTGGAAAATGGGTAAAGTCACTGCCTTTTGCCTACCTACCTCCGAGGGGGGCTGTGAGGGCCATGTGGCATCAGAGAAACATCCGAGGCAGAGGGGCTCTCAGAAGGACATGCCAACCCCCACACTGGCTTCCTGCTGAGACGACATGGACGCACCCACGGCCTGAGCCAAAGCACACTGGGAAATAAACCGATCGCAGCTTTAAAACAACAACAAGCCCAACTGCGTTCTGGAGGCTTGAGAAATGAGGTGTAGCTCTCAGCTGCCGCTCCGTGATCTGTGAGGCCGGCGCGGCGCTGGCCCCTGGAGAGCAGGTCTGGGGCGGGAATGCTGCAAAGGCTGACGCAGCCTGAGCTTCACGGGAGGAAAGTGCTGAAAGGGCCCGAGAGACCCTCTCACCTGACCGTTTCCCTCTACAGGGGAGGCCCAAGGCCCGGGAGCGGGGAAGAGATGTTGCTCCGGGGTCCCCTGGGGGGATCAGAACAGAGCTGCGCCTGTGGCCGGTCTCCTGACCGCGGGTCCCCTCGCTGCAGGGGCGGGCAGAGCAGGCTGGTACCGCGGACAGATGCGGACGGCCCTCACCTACAGAGTTGGCCCCACCGCCCCCGCCGCACCCCACTAGCTGTGTCCATCCTCGGACTCCCTTCTGGGAAAGAACCTGATCCATGGCCCCGACTGGATTTCAGGCTTGGTGGGGGGAGGGGAGTGGGTGTGCACACGCGTGTGCGCGGGAGAAGCCTGAGCAGAGGAAAGCAGTAGATGCTGACCTGCAGCTGTGGCCCTGGGAGAGGTGGGGCTGGAGGAAGAGGCCACACCTAACGGGGACAGGGGTGAGAGGGTGGGCCTGGCGTCCCGCCCCAGTGCTGACCTCCAGACGGTGTGTGTGAGCAGCCTGGAAGAGAAGGGCCACTGTGAAGTGTGACAAATTCTCTTACATCATATAGCTCCTACAGATGGAATTAGATTTCCATGTATGGACCTGAAGGGGGGCATCTTTGATGTTATTAAGTGAAAAAAAAAGAAAAGTTTAAAAAAAAGGAAACTACAGAGTAAAGAGTATTTTATGGTCCCATTTAAAGTTATGTATGTATACACACCTGTGCTTGCACGCGTGTTCAGAAGGACAAACGCCCAGGCTGCGAAGGATGGAGGTGTGGAGCTGAATTTTATATGCTCTGTATTGTTTGAGTTCTAGAATTATTGTGCAGTTACCACACGCCAGGCATTGTTTCTAAGAGCTTACCATATACTTCATTCATTCCGCCCCTCCCATCCCTTTGTGAGGTAGGCGCGATAACTAGTCTTCATTTCCAGATGAGGAAACTGAGGTAGAGAAGGGAGAGGCAACTTGCCCAAGGGAGGCGGCGAAGCCAGGCAGCCCGAAGCCAGGGCTCTTCACCTCTATGCAATGGTGAAAAGTACTTTTTAAAATTCCAGGGGGAAAAAATTCTAGGAGAGGAGAACCAATACAAATAAGGGGAGGCTATCTTACTAAATCCTTTAATACCCTGGAGCCCCAGCAATACACAGCGGGGAGGGGAAGGAAGTCACATCCCTTCTCACTTCCGAGTGGCCTGGCACCCTGCGTGGGGGCTAACGGGTTGGGACAAGGGTTGGCACACTTTTTTGGTAAAAGACCAGAAAGTAAGCATTTTAGGCTCTCTGTCAAGCCAAAGTAGCCATATGTAAGTGAATGGGCAGAGCCTGTTCCAACAGAACTTGATGGACATTGAAACTGAAATTTCATGTAACTTTCATGTATCACAGGATATTCTTTGATTTTTTTCAACCATTTGCAAATGTAAAAACCATTCTAGTTCAAAGGTTGTACAAAAGTAGGTATCGACCCCTGGTCGAGTGCCACCCAGCTCTTGGGTCCCTGGTGCAGGAGAGGAACAGGGCACAGGCAGGGTCCCCAGGATGCCTGGAGTAGGCTCCAAGGTGCATAGCCTTTTTCCACAGTTCTGGAAACACACTCGGAGCTGGAGGTGAAGGCACTGGTAGAGTTGGGGCTCAAGGTGAAGCCCAAGTAGGGGCATTGTCAAGAGAGAGCACAAAAGCCCTGAGCTCTTGGTGGCCCTGCTGAAGGTGGCCCCACAAGGGACAATCAGGAGGATGGGGTGGCGCCTTCCTCAGAGCTGAGGAGAACCACCGTTCCCTGGAAGCCCAGCTCTCTCCAACAGCCTCTGCCCCCGCCCCACAACACCCTACTGGGCCGCTTCCCTGACATTTATATGAATCAATCTTTCTCAGTGTGACCCCTGTCACACCTGGGTGACCTGACTGGTAGCAGGTGCCCAGTGACCTGTCCTGGTTCACTTGCTATACAGAGAGACCCGGATACTTCAAAAGCACGACACCCACGTGGGGACATCAAGTCACAGAAACGTCTCTGGATAGGGGCGCCTGGGTGGCTCAGTCGGTTAAGCGTCTGCCTTCGGCTCAGGTCATGATCCCAGGGTCCTGGGATCAAGCCCCGCGTCGGGCTCCCTGCTCCACCGCGGGGAGTCTGCTTCTCCCTCTCCCTCTACTTGCTGCTCCCCCTCATTGTGTGCTCTCTCTCTCTCTGTCAAATAAATAAATAAAATCTTAAAAA
>NC_138383.1:38798162-38805279 GCF_054177405.1 Leptonychotes weddellii | reverse complement strand
CGGGAGCCTGCTTCTCCCTCTGCCTCTCTCTCTCTCTGTCTCTCATGAATGAATAAATAAAATCTTTAAAAAAAAAAAAATGTCTCTGGATAAGTCATTTAGGCAGGGTCAAGGGGAGAACCTCCCTCCCACCATGCTGCATGTGGTGGGAGTCTTCTACTCAACCCAGACCTTCATTTTCTCCGATGTCACTTCAGTAGCCCCCCTCATCCTCCCACCCCCGACATCCACCTCTGGGCTGCTCATCTCCCTCCAGGGTCCCTCTTTAGATGCTGCGGCCTGGGATCTTGCCCACAGACCACACGGTCCACATGGCTTCCCCCAGCAACCTCGGTCCCATCTGCACCAACATGCCCCAACCAGTCCCAACAGCCCCTCCCCAGGCCTGCTCCTGCCCCAGCCCAGCCCTGCACACCAGGCCCTGAGCACAAGCATAGCACCCGGGCAAGGCCGTCAGACCCTGCCACTGACCCTCGTGCGGCCAGGCGAGGGACTGACCTCCACACACCTGTTTCCTCACCTGCAAAGTGGGGATCATGACCTCCCAGGGTGGTTGGTAATCCAGTAGGCTCTCAATCACTGGTAGCTTTTATTATTTATAACTCCTGTCTTTTGAGTCTCCATGCTGGTTGTTCCTCTCTGAATTCAGCCCCTCGTTATTACTACTTGGGTAATTCAGCATTCAACAGGCTATCCAACCCCACTACACATTCCCTCCTCCAAATCTGCCTCTGGAAGGAACCTCCCCAAAGACCTACCAGTTTGTCATTCCCTGCTTCGCACCCTTTGATGGCTTTGCTGCCTACAGGATCCTCAGCAGCCCCGCCCCATTCTTTCCGTCCCCCAGCCTGCCTCTCCCCCCTCCCTCCCTCCCCCGGCACTCCCCCACACCCCCAGTCGTAGCTCTTCCTCTCACCCTGCCTCTACACAGCTGTGTGTCTCCCGAAACGCCCTCCCCTGGCACCTGGGTGCCCACCCTCCCGGCCCGGCTGAGAACCAGCTCTACTCTGCAGCCCTCCAGCTCTCCTGGGGCCCTGCGCACCGGATCACCCCACACCTCCGCTACACATCCTCACGCTGCGCAGCGCTTTCACCAGCCGTGAGCTCCGGGGGGCGGGGCCTGGCGGGAAGCTGAGCTAATGGGAGAGTCTCCAAGGGCTGCGGGCGTGACCCAATGGCCAGAACTCCTCTCCCTCTCCCTCCCTCCCTCTCTCCCTCTCTCTCTCTCCCTCTCCCTCCCTCCCTCTCTCTCTCTCTCTCTCTCTCTCTCTCTCTCTCTCTCTCTCTCTCGGAAGCTCCAGGCTTGACCTCAGGAGGCTGCGTGCTTCCCAGAGGCCACCCTCGCTTGGCAGCTCCTCTGCTGCCTTTGTCCTGAAGACGCTGAGTTCAAAGGCAGCGGCACGACAGGGTGAACAGAACGGGCCCTCACGGAGATACTC
Source organism: Leptonychotes weddellii (assembly GCF_054177405.1). Lineage (NCBI taxonomy): Eukaryota > Metazoa > Chordata > Mammalia > Carnivora > Phocidae > Leptonychotes > Leptonychotes weddellii. The sequence continues at coordinate 38,803,840 of NC_138383.1, read as the reverse complement.
TGTTCCTTAGACGCCGGAGCGAGGCAGATGCTCCGAGGCGCCGCGTGTGTGGCGTGTGGCCCGATCGCCCGAGCTCGGCCACAGCAGGCCAGTCAACTCCTGCCAAGCAGCCTGGGCGACGCGCAAGCAGCCAGAGTGGGCCCGCGGCGCGGACGAGTTAAGTGACTCTTCCCGGGAACTGAGGAACGCCGAGTAGCTGAAGGAAAAAATTCATCTTGCTCATGCGGCACAAACTACACGTCTTCTACATCTGAGTCAGGTCGAGGAGGAGGAAGGACAAGGCGAGGGGAGGACAGGGCCGCCGCTGGACGGGGCGCGTGGACGACCTGCCCCCGGCGTCCCCCCAGGAGGCGGGCTCCGCGAAACACCGCCGCCTCCCGGCCTTCGCGCCCCCTCGGGGGCACTGTGGAAATGGTGCGGCCGCTGCGGACACCCGCAGGACAGCTCCTCAGGAAATGAGACATAGGCTCGCCACACCACCCGGCAACTCCACTTCTGGAAAGGATGGAAAGCAGAGCCTCGAAGGGAGATTTGCACACCCACATTCATCGCAGCACTATTCACAACAGCGAGAATGTGGAGGCAACGCGCGTTCCCATCCACCGAGTCACGGAGCGACGAAGTGGGTTAGGTACACCCAGTGGCGTATTATTTGGCCTTAAAAAGGCAGGAAAATCCGACACAGGCTCCCACACGGACGGACCCTGGAGACATTACGCTAAGTGAAAGAAGCCAGTCACTTTCAAACGCTGCATGATTCTGCTTATATGAGGCACCTGGAGAAGGGAAACTCCCAGAGACAGAGGGTAGGCTGGTGGGTGCCAGGGACTGGGGTGGGTGGGAATGGGAGTGTTTAATGGGTGTAGTTTCGGTTTCACAAGATGAGAAAGTTCTGGAGATGGATGGTGATGGTAGGACAACCATGTGAATGGACTTAATGCCCCTGAACGGTACCCTTAAAAATGGTTAACATTGTAAATTTTATGTGATGTACATTCTACCACAAATTAAAACAACATTTTTAAAATCTGCCTCCTGTTTTGCGGGACTCGAGTTCATCCAAGGAGCAGGATGGGGCAGCCCCCACTCCACAGGCCCAACAAGGGGCAGACTACAGAGATCTGAAGGGTCATTTGTGGGGCCCTCTCCCTCCCCAGACTCCCCGGCCTTCTCTCTTCTGTTTCTCACTTATGCCTTGCTCTTCCCCCTCTCAGCACCTTGTCCACACACCCCTCCCTTCCCCGGGCCTGGGACACTGTCTTCCAACGTATAAATTTCTTGTCACCATCTCAGCTCAAATGTCAGCTCATAGGGGCTCATGCTGTGCATCCAAAATAAAATAGCTCCTCCCTACACCACCCCCCACTGGCTGTCACTGTGTCTCCCCCTGCTCTTTATGGTTTTGCCCACCGCTTTCTGAAATTACTTGTATTTAGCTATTCTTGTTCATCTTGCCTTCTACGTCATCCACTCCACAGAGGTGAGGCAGGGCCCCAGTGCATAGCCAGGATGCTCAGAACCAGCCTGCTTGGTTTCAAATCCTGGCTCCACAACGAACTCACTGAGGGACCTCGGGCAAGCTTTAACTACTCCGTGCCTCACTTTCCCCATCTGTAAAAGGGCGATAGCAGTGCTGCCCCCATAGGGCTATTAACAGGACTGAGTACGTTGCTGTGTGAAAAGCCCTTACAACAGTGTCTGCGTGGTCAGTGAGAGGGGTACTGACTATCAGGGTTACTAGCACTGCTCCCAAGGGCCGGGCTGCCTCCTGCCTTGTTCATCGCCGCTATCTCCACGGCCTGGCATACAGTTGGTGCCCAATAAACACCGTAGAATGAACGAAGGACAGAATTCTGCAGAGACAGCCCTTAAGGAGAGTCCATTTCATTTGCAAGGACAGGCCCAGGGAGCTGAGCTGGCTCCAAAAGAGGGGAGAGTCCCCCAAGAGGGCTCCTCCATTCTCTTGCCCGCATCGGCCCCTGGCCCCTGGAGGTGGGCTCAACCCGGCCCCAGGTATTTAGCTTTTGCACTGGGAACATCCTGAGAACATTCAGGCTGCTTCTGAAGGTCCTGGGAAAGTGGCTAAAAGAGCCGTTTCCCCCGTGGCGGTGAGGGCAGCCCGCCAGCCCCATTGCTGGCACTGGCCAGAGTACAGGTGGGAGGGTGGCCTCCAGACAGGGCCATCTGGATCTGTGTGGGGTCCCCCAAGGCATCTTCCATGCTGACACAGGCACCCACTCTGGGATCGAGCCCTGCATTGGGCTCCCTGCTCAGCGGGGAACCTGCTTCTCCCTCTGCCGCTCCCCCTGCTTGTGTGCTCTCTCTCTGACAAATAGATAAATAAAATCTTCTAGGGGCGCCTGGGTGGCTCATTCGTTAAGCGTCTGCCTTCAGCTCAGGTCATGATCCCAGGGTCCTGGGATCGAGTCCACATCGGGCTCCCTGCTCTGCGGGAAGCCTGCTTCTCCCTCTCCCACTCCCCCTGCTTGTGTTCCTGCTCTCGCTATGTCTCTCTCTGTCAAAAAAATAATAAATAAAATCTAAAAAAAAAAAAAAAAAAATCTTCTAAAATAGGGGCGCCTGGGTGGCTCAGTCGGTTAAACAGCTGCCTTCGGTTCAGGTCATGATCCCAGGGTCCTGGGATCGAGCCCCGCATCGGGCTCCCAGCTCAGCGGGAAGCCCGCTTCTCCCTCTCCCACTCCCCCTGCTTGTGTTCCCTCTCTCGCTGTGTCTCTCTGTCAAATAAAATCTTTAAAAAATAAAATAAAATAAATAAAATCTTCTAAAATAAATAAATAAATAAATCTGAAATCAATCTAGAGTTGACTTTTGTGCCTAGTATGAAGTAAGTCAAGATACATTTTTTCCATATGAATATCCAAATAGCTTTGCATTATTTATTCAAAAGACCATTCTCTGCCTATCAGTGGCTCCATTGTCCTAAACTACACTTTTTATTTTCTCTCATTTTTGTCTCAGGTGTATGGAAATACTGATTTTCTGACACATATGTTAAACTCATAGGCAACAACCCTGCTAATAAATTCACCTACTAATTGTAACCATTTGTATTTAGATTCTGTCAGACTTTCTCATTACATAATGATGTTATTCACAGATAATGACAGCTTTAGCTATGCTTCTCCAATCCGTATATCCTACATTTCTTTCCTTGCCTGATTGCACTGGGCTGGCTGCTAGTTCAATGTTGGATAGAAGCAGTGATAAACATACACAGAACTTGCCTTATTCCTGATTTTAAAGGAAAGTTCTCAATATTTAACCTGTGAATATGCTTCTTCTCCTGCATTCTTTAGAAAGATGGCCCTGCTTCGCCAAGGAAGGGAAATGCTGTGACTACTTTGGCCTGAAAGAGTGGAGGCCCAGCATGGCCCCGCGAACACCCCTGGGGGACCCAGCTCCCCACCACCCGGCTGGGGGACCCAAGTAGGCCACATGACCTCAAATGAACCCCTGTTCTCCAGCTGTGACTGGGGAACAGCTTCACCACCCCTGCTCTCCCTGCAGCTTTGTCCTGAGGATCAAAAAGATGAGTTTTGTGAAAGAGCTTTCTAAAGCCTAAAGGACATCGCAAGGTAAGAAAGACCACGGCCTCGGTGTCCACTGTTTGCAAGAGCAAGGATGGCCTGGGGGAGGGTGCGGGCCCCTGAGCTGGGGTGTGTGTGGTGTCGGGGTGGGGAGGTGGGGGGGAAGGCAAGGGGAACAGAGGGCCTTCAACCCTGGCCTGAGCCTGAGCCGGGCCTGGGGCTAGGATTTTAGAGCAGAGGTTTTTGAACCAAAGAGAATCAGCTTCCCCTGGAGTGTTTGTTAAGCACAGATCAATGCTCCCATCCCCAGAGCTTCTGTTCAGTAGGTACCAGGGACTGACCGTGCCCCCTCCGAATTCATGTGTTAAAGTCCTACCCCCCACTGGGATGGTGTTTGGAGGTGGGTCTGTGGGAGGTGACTAAGGCCAGATGAGGTCATGAGGGTGGGCCCTCAGGATAGGATGAGTGGCCCCAGGGTTCCTGCCAGCTCCCCGGCTGTGGGTCTGGGCTGACTTCCGCAGGACACACCTCCTCAGAGCCCTGGTTGGGGGCAGGAATCAAGGAATCAGGTTCAAGCGTGGCCCCTTCCCTCCGTGCTTCCCTACTTCAGGTGGGATGCCTGATCCCCCAACAAGCTAGACTTCCCCTAAGGACTTTGAGCAAAGTAGAAAGAGTCCCTTTTCCCTAGGGACTCAGCACACACTATGGAGACCGCTGTTTTATAGGTGAGCCCCTCTGTGTCCACACCATGGAACACATTTTGGCTGAGACCAAAAAAATTGCGACGGCTTCCCCTGCACGGTGACCACGGCATCCCGGGCTCAGGCTGGTTCTCCGGCAGCCCTCTCTGGCCTCCCCCATGGTTGCTGAAGACGGACTCCCAATCAAACCAAAAGCTGGCTGACTCAGCTCCTAAGCAATCAGAAGCGCCAGGCCTCTCTAATTAAGCAGCCAGCCCCTCTCCCTTCCCACCACAGCCCTCTGATAATGAGGGCTGGCAGCCCGGGCGTGCAGACCCAATTACGGAGGGGGTCACCGCACCAAGCGCCCCCCTCCACCCCCCCCCCCCGGCTCTACTGGCCCACTCATTAGCTTGTGGCTGCTGAATGCGCCAGGGCTCTTGCTGGGGACAGCTCCGTGTGGCCAGGAGCACCTGAGACTTAGATCTGGATACTTCCCGTGTCAGAGATCCCCCAGCATCCCCTCTGCAGCCTGCCCCCGCCCCCACACTCAGACTGCAACCCACGCCCGCGCACGCACAGCAATAGCACTTACTGGCAGGCACAGGAGGACCATGGCCCCCTATCACACAGGACAGACCGAGTGACCCTCCATCACCCACCTGCTGCTGAGAAGATGGATTCTCTTAGACCATGGGGCCCCGTGCTGTGCTGCCTCATTTCCAGCCCTACCGTCTCATCCCCAACGACAGGCAGTGCTAACTCGCCTCCCACGGTCACTTTGTCCCCCTGCCATCCACTCACCAGACAGCAGCGAGGCTCATCACTTATGAAGACAAATCAGATCACGTCACACCCTGCTTACAACACTCCACTGGCATCCCACGAAACCAAATCTCAACTCCTGATCTTGACTTACGAAGCTCCTACGTGATCGGCATGCCCGCCTCTGCCCCAGATGCCTTCATCAGTTCCTCAAACCTGCCCAGCTGCTTTCCCGCCTCAGGAACTTCATGCTCGCTGCCCCCTCTGCCTGGAACACTTTTCCATATAGATCTTCCCAGGACCGGCTCCTGCTTGCAGTAGGGTCTGAGCTCAGAGAGGCCCTCCTAGTTTTACCCTACTCCACTGCTCTGTTCTAACTCACTACGGAGCCTTCAGTCTATTGGACAGTATTTTGTTCGTTTGCTTGTTGTCTCCCTTTTCCCACTCCTGGAAAAAAAATCTCCATGAGAGCAAGGGTTTTGTCTCTCTTGCTCATGGTACTTCCAGCGCCGAGAACAGGGCCTGCACATAGCGGGCCCTCTACTATTTGCAGAATTAATGAATGAATGACACAATCTTCTCAAGGATGGAGAAGAAAACACCCAAATGCCTACTAGCACCCTCCCCTCCCACTTCTACCCAGGAGCAACTCCCCTTGGAAACCCAAAGGCCTCTTCACCTTGCT
>NC_138383.1:38773279-38797662 GCF_054177405.1 Leptonychotes weddellii | reverse complement strand
TTAGTTATTAAAGAAATAAAATTCGGGGCACCTGGCTGGCTCAGTCGGTTAAGCGACTGCCTTCGGCTCAGGTCATGATCCTGGAGTCCCAGGATCGAGTCCTACGTCCGGCTCCCTGCTCGGCAGGGAGTCTGCTTCTCCCTCTGACCCTCCTCCCTCTCATGCTCTCTGTCTCTCATTCTCTCTGTCTCAAATAAATAAATAAAATCTTAAAAAAAAAAAAAAAACAACTAATAAAATTTACTGAGTACTAATGTGCCAGACAAGGTTTTTAAGACCTATGCATATAATATTTAATCCTCACAATTTTCTAAGGTACATGTTATCATTATCCCTATTTTACAGATGAGGAAGATGAGGCTCAACATAGTAAACAAGTTTTCTGAAGTCATCCAGCTAGTGGAAAAGCTGGGTATGAATTCCTACCCAGGCCTGTGAGACCCAGAGGTCCACTTCCCGGAGCTGGCCCTAGAAGCCAGGCCATTCAACCTTAGGCCCTAATTCTTCTTGCCAAGAAGCACAGGATACCGTATGCACACACATGCACACAAGGACACACACAGACACATACAACATACACTCCTGGGAGCCAGGGTGCAAAGCCGCAGAGCAGGTCCAGATTGGGTAGCCAGCGCAGGACCTTACCTTCCTGCAGTCTTTGCAGAACACTGATGAACTTCCCAGGAAGCCCAGCACCTCCCCACAGAGCAGACACTGGGAAAGGCCATTCCCCATCACGTTCCGCCTCATGGTCTCCAGCCGCTCCACCAGTCGTCTGCAGCACAGGACACAGAGTCAGATGGAATGTGTTTCCTGTCTCCAACCTGAGCACTGCCCAGGTATGGCTGCCATGGGGCCCCAGCGCTATACCTTGGCCCATGTGCTGTTCCCTCACCTGGGATACTGTTCCCTGCCCCACCCCTTTTCCAGGCTACCTCCTAATCATTCATTCGCTCCCCAACTATTAATTGAGTACCTACGATGTGCCACACCCTGGGGATATTGTAGCAAACAAGCCAGAGACAGACATGGTCCCTGCTCTCATAGAACATATGTTCAATAAAGATAAAGTCCATAAAAAGTCAACAAGCAAACTGAGTTCAGACAGGGGGAGTGCTATGAAATCAAGTAAGTGCGTGGGGAGAAGACTGAGAGGCAGCATGTCAGGTGGTGATCAGTGAAGGCCTCTCTGAGAACGTGTGAACTGAGAGCTAAAGGAGGACAAGGCCAAACCAGGTGAAGAGCAGGGCTTGGGCGGCGGGGGAACTCCAGGCAGAGGGAACAGCTGGTGGGGGAGGCAAAGACAAAGGCCTTGGCACATTAGAACAGCAGGGAGGCCAGTGTGGCCATTCCCTGGAGGGGCGAGGAGGGGACAGATTACATGGGTTTTGTAGGACACAAAATGGAATTTGGATTATTTTCTAAGATCAACATGAAACCACTGAAGAGTTTTAAGTAGAGGAGGGATTTGATCTAAGGGACATTTTAATTTTTTTTATTTTAACTTTTAAAAGTATTATTTACTTACTTACTTATTTATTCATTTAAGTAATCTCTATACCTGATGTGGGGCTCAAACTCAGGACCCCAAAATAAAGAGTCACGGGCTCTTCTGACTGAGCCAGCCAGGCACCCCCCAAGTGGCAGTTTTAAAAGCTTACTCCAGCCGCTGTGGAAAGCCAGGACTACAACAAGGGAGTGCAGGTGAGGAAGCCAGCAGGAGACTGGGAGGCCCAGCAAAGGGGCACTGAGGCAGCATCCATGGAAATGGGATACAGGAGGTAAGAGAGAGAGATCTGGGATGATGTAGAGGTTCTGGTCTGAGCAAGTGTGTGGATGAAGAAGCTGGAGGAAGAAAGAAAAAGAGCTTTTCTTTAAGCTCTGATGCCGAGTGTCCAGGAGCCATCCCTGAACCCTGCTAAGCCTAGGATAGGTGACTCCCCTCAGGGTCCCATGGCCCCTCAGCCCACTGTGACTCCCTCTTTTCATAGCAACACTTCAACCCTCACAAAACTGGTGGCCACTTCTGTTTTGATGGCCACTGTGTCTCCAGTCCCCAGGGGACACTCAGGGAAAATTCTTGAATGAAGGAACACGGGACAGAGTGCAGGTACATTATCTCAACCTCCCAGGGAGGAGGATGCTATTTTCCCCCATTTTAACAATAACAAGACTGAGGCCCAGAGATATAAAGTCACTTCCCACCAGCATTACACAGTTCCTAAGAGGTAGAGCCCAGGGCCCAACACCGAGATCCGCACCCCCACTCTCCCCGGAGGTGATCAGGCTCTGCCTGGGGGCCAAGGGGGAGCCGCCTCTACCTACATGCCCTCTGACGTCCGCAGAGGTCCCTTCCACACTGTCCCTCACCCAGGAAACTGCAAGGCCCCGGGAATAAACCCAACTTGAGCTCTGGCCTGAACTGCTTGTTCACAGGGGCCCCGTGAGTACAACCCTTCTAACTCATGGAAACAGGATACACCTCCTCCTTCTGAGAGTTAGTCTGAGGCACCGCCTTCTGGGTCATTCCACATCTCTGTCAAACCCAGTGTTCACAGTGGGAGCCAGACAGATGGATGGGGGGGTGCAAACACTTCCCGCTGCATCAGGGAGCCCACATTAAACACCCCCACTGGCTCCCAGCATGCCCTCCTGGGGGAGCCTGAGGGATGCGGCGCTGGCTTGTCAGTCATGAGTGTGGGGCTGCACAGCTCCTCACAGGACCCTAGGAGAGGGCAGGGTCAGGCAGCCTATGTGGGGGAAAAGAAGCTAAAGACAACTGGTCTGTCTGATATACACCCTTTTTGTACTAAAATGACAGTAATGATATGTCCGTATTATTGAGGCACATTTAACAAACTGGACAGCAGGGTCCTTGTAGTGGTGCTTTCGCTTTTAGAACTGTGCATTTCTACAGTGTCTGACTTTTTAAATGATCACATACTTAATGAAAAAGATGAACAGAAGAAGAACAAGGAGATCAGAATCAAATTAAATCCTGTCCGATGCGATGCACTGCATTTGTGTTTTCCTACTTGTGTTTTTCTGTGTCTTTCCAATTTTCTAGGAGGTAGGAATTGCTTTGGTAACTCAACAAACAAAAAGAGACACAACCAAACTGCCTGAAGGCTGTATAGGGGTCAGCTCGGGATGCTGGAGGCCAGGAGAAGAACTTAGAACAAGCTGGAGAGCATCTCTTCTTGGAGTCCTTGCTGGGGCAGGACCGTCCAGGCTCAACTTCCACCAAATCCCTCCTGCAGCTGGACCACGGCTGACCCTCACGTGTGTGGAGCTGAAGAGCCCCTCACGATGCTCATTCATCCCCCCACGGCCTCGGGCCCACGCAGGAGCCACTAACCCCTTCTCACAGAGGAGTGTACAGAGGCTTTGCGGGGCTGGGTTATGCATCTACACCCCAGGGGTGTTCGGGCAGAGCGGACTCACTCCCTGCGGTGAAAGCCAGCGCTAGGACCCAGGGTGCCACTCTCAGCGCCCCCGATCTGACACTAAATGACTTTGCTTCCCTCTCAAGGATCTTGCTCCCTCCCGCCCCAGCTCAGAAGCAGCCCTTACCCGATTCTCTCCTGCTCCATGACATCCAGCCGCTCTGCCCTCTGGATGACCTGCAGGATGGCCTCCACCTCGGCTGGGCTGAGGCACTGGCTCTTCCTCTGCTTCTCTGTCTGGTAGGTGTGCACAGACCAGCCCGTCTGCAGCCTGGAGAAAGCACAGCCAGCCCTGAGGCCACCGCAGTGCAAACTCAGGTGGCCCCACCATATCCCGAAGCCCCCCCCTCCCCCCGCAGAACAGTCTGGGGACAGCCCAGGTGCTGTGTGTCCAGAAGAGGGGTTCAGGGAACAGGGCAGATGTTTTGAGTGCTGGCTCTGACACCTGCCAGCCACCGGGCCCCACAAAGACCAGCGGTGCCACCTTAGCATGGCGGGAGGCAGGAGCACGGGGTGTGACCCTCTGGACAGAGAAGGCCACTGCCACAGCACGTGGGGCTGTGAGGGAAGAGCACGGAAGATCAGCAAGACTGAGATCTGGGGCACCTGGGTGGCTCAGTCGTTAAGCATCTGCCTTCGGCTCAGGTCATGATCCCAGGGTCCTGGGATGGAGTCCCGCATCGGGCTCCCTGCTCAGTGAGGAGCCTGCTTCTCCCTCTCCCTGGGCCCCGCTCCTCCCTTGTGCTCTCTCTCTCTGTCAAATAAATAAAATCTTAAAAAAAAAAAAAAAAAGACTGAGCTCTGCGGCATCTAAGTGAAATGGAGCTTACTGTGGGATAGGAAAGAATGGTAATTAGATCAGAAACGAACCCTGAGTATGAAAGGAGATGCCCACAGCAGTTTGCAAACGAGAGGGTTTGAGGGCAGGAGGGCAGTGTCCCCGCACAGAAGGAGGGGAGGTGGCAGGAGTGCCACCTCCCGAGGCTGCGCCTGGGGGCTGAGGGGAAGAACTCACGCCCTTCCTATCTTTGTGGAGGGAATGGGAGTGGCAGCGGCAGACCAAGCCCCAACTCGCTGCCCAGGGTCCCAGCCTGTCTGAGACATTCTGCGCCAGGTGCTAGGAACACGGAGGCGGGCCAGAGGGCAAAGTCACCACCTCGAAGAATGACAAGAGGCTTGGGGACACAAGATGCCCAATCAATGACACCAATATTTACTTAATGAAAAATGAGAAGAGCTATTTCGTTCAAGACCTATTTACTGGGCGTCCACTTCGAGGCCAGGCTCGGTAGGTGTTGGGGACATGCTGCTGGGCTTCCCTAAAGAAGGGACAGCAAGCAAGAGTCTCTGATGCAGGACACAGGGCAAGAGGATGAGGCTGTGGACGCCTTCCTGGTGCTCCCTGACACAGATGGACACCGGTGGTCTCACTTCACTGCCCCATCTGGGCTACTGCAGCCAACTATCGACACGGTGTACGTCAGGGGAGCTAAAGAACATGTCCTTCCTCTGTAAGTCCAGCAGGCTGGTTAAGATGAAGGGCTCAGACCGGAGTCCACTGGATGGTCTTACCTTTGGCTCGGTCCCTTCCCAGCCGTGAGAATGTGGGCAGCTGCTCATCCCGGATTTCCTGCTCTGTCCCTTTAAGGGATGCCGCGCGGAGTAAATGAGACAGGGTATACCCAGTGCTCTGCATACAGCAAATGCCCAATTGCTTAATCGGTGGTACTTAATGATGATTACTATAATTCTCAGGGGCAGAACCATCAGGAATGGCTTGACCAAAGAAGCAGTGCTCCTGCAGGGTTTTGCAAGATGAACAGGTGTTTCCCCCACAGAAAGAAGGAGATGGTGTTCAGGCAAAGAAAAGCCGCATGTACAAAGGTGCAGAGACATGAAGTAAGGTGCCGTACTGAGGGGCTCCAGACTTCTAGCCTGCCTATGTCTCCAAGTCGAAAAGAAGCACTGCCCTAGACCAACGCTTTTTGAAGCGGTCCTCACAGAGCCGGGGGAAGCAAACAGAGGGAAAGGGGCAGAGCCGGGAGTCAGAGGAAGGGGGGGCCAGTCCTTGGAGTGGGCAGGGGCACACGCCCACCTTTCCTCTGTGTACTGAGCAGACTCCAGCGGTTTAGGCCCTGAAGCAACACTCGCCCACCCCGAGCTGCAGGTTTTCTCCACCTGAGCATTGCAGGGATTCAGGTAGTCAGGGATGGGCCAGGACACCCTCCGTGTGTGACTCCCTGGGCCAGGGAAGGAGAACTGGAAAACAGGGTCCCTAAGCTCAGGTCTCCCCGTGGAAAAAGGCAGGCCCAGGACACAGAAATAGGAGGGCATGGCACTGGCACTGCCATCCATCCTGGAGGGTGCAACTCCTACCCAGCTAGCTCATGGCGCCAGCCCAGAGCACAGCAGACCTCCTCGCACCAGACCCTCCTGGGATCACTTAAGGCCGGCCTCCCCTTCAGCCTCCCCTTTTTTCAGCAGAGGAAGCTGAGAGCGGTTAGATGGCTGGCCAGCCTCCTGATCCAAGGAGTCCATGGTCAGCGGCTGCTGACAGCCCTGCCTCCCTCTCCCTCTTCCTCCCTCTCCCCTGCTCACGTTCCCCCCCAAAATAAATAAAATCTTAAAAAAAAAAAAAAAAAAAAAGGACTTCTCTTAGATTCCTGGTAAAGATCCCCTCCAAAATGGGTTGAGTCCATTCTCAGATTTCCCAGAAAGTTCAGGCATAGCTCCATCATGGGGCTTAAGCATTATTTCAAGGCCAAGTAGGACCCTCTGTCTCCTCTCTAGAATGTGAGTCTGGAGGACCAGCCCTACACCACCTGGCTCCTGCCCACTTCCCCAGCTTCCGTTCACCTCACTCACCACCTCACTCTGTACTCAAGCCACACTGGCCTCCTGTCAGGCCCTCTACATGTCCTGTTCCTTCTACCTCAGGGCCTTTGCACAAGCTGTACCTTCTGCTTAGAAGCTCCCTTCCCCTATTTCCATCTAACATTTATCCCTACTCCAGGACTCAACATAAACATCACATTCTCAGGGAAGCCTCTCCAAATCCCCAGATTAAGTTAGCACCTGCCTTCACCCCACTGCCTGTTTCTGCTGTCGAAGTAGCTGCACATGGGTAATTATATGTATAATGCTCACTTCTCCCCACCAGTGCCTTAAGAAAAAGGACCACGTTGGTCTTGCTCACTGCTGTGCAATCGGCACCTGGCACATAGTAGGGGTTTAGAAAATGTCTGGTGGTGCTGGAGGACAGACCTGAGCTGAAGCCAGGGAAGGCAACTTCCCCAGGCCTCTCAGAGGAACCCTCGGGGCACAGGACCCGGATGCAAGCTTTGTAGTATTCTCCTTTACGGAGCCTGGCATTACAAGGCAGCACACCCTGGGGAGGAGATAAAAGCATCTGTTCTACTAAAAGATGCTACAACAGCTTCGGGCTGCTGCTGAGTGCAAGACGAGGTCAGGGAGAACTGAAGGAAATGCCAGAGGGGTCACCAGGGCTCACACCGAGAGCACAGCTCTCCCCAGCTCCTTGTATCCTGCCAGGGAGGACCCATCATCTCGCCTGGCATCGGAGCAGAGAAGGAGAGCTGCCGGCTTCATCCCTGCTCTCTTCCCCGCGGGGGCTGTGCAGGGGGCTGAAAGGAGCCGAGCCATCCCAGTGAGAGGGACAAATTAACTGTTGCACAGAGATTCCTGCAAATCATGCAGGACTCCACTCTTGGGCGTTTCGGATTAATTTTTCTATCCCTCTTTGATGTTTCAGCTCTGTCCCCCTGCAGGCCTGTAACATCTAACCTCAAATTTCTTGAACTTGGTCCCATTTGGGAAATGCTGGCTCCCATAATTGGCGTGGTTTGACAGATGAAGAGGCCTTCTTGGGGGCTTATCAGACACCAGGGACCTCCAAATCCCTGGATGGAGAGGGAAGCCTGGAAGGCAGGAGAGGCATCTGGGAGGCCCTGGTCTCCGGCCACAGGGGGGAAGTGGGTAGAGATGGACTGACCTAACTGGGTCTGAGGGGTCACCAGGCTGAGGGATAACAGGAAAGCTGGGACCTGAAGGGGACAAACCAGAACCAGAGAGACCCTGGCAGTGTACTGGAGGAGACTGGGGACACTTCGAGGCTGGCTGTGTTTCAGCCCGGCGGGCAACTCTTGGTTCACTTGATCAGCCTTTGCTCTGTCCTGTCAGTGTGAGGCCCTCGCCGTGAAGCGGGCATCCAGGTATCAAAGGCTTCCCGCCTCCAGGGGCTCAGGGACTGAAGGCTCAGTGACGTACTCTCACCAGAGAAGGCAGAGGAAGTGGTTTGGCCCCCTGCAGCCTGCTGTAGGCCTGGCAATCAGAGGGGCCTGGGCGTGGGTCCCCGGCTTGCCATGGGCAAGGAGCGCAGCCTCCCTTTCCTCCTCCGAGAAATGAGGGTACATTCCACATGGCAAATGAGTGAATGGCTGTTCAGTGCCGACCTCGGGGCCTGGAGTGTGGTGTGCATCAGACATGCACTTGTCTCCAAACTTCTCTTTCTGGGTCCCTGATATTGAATCTTACCCCCAGAAGGAGGGAAGCGGGGACAGGGAGGGAAGGCAGGCCTGGTAGGGCCTTGGAGATACTCACTTGGCTCGCAGAGCGAGCTGCCGATCGTTGGGGCAAACCCACTGGTCGTTCCCACTGCCGAAGATGGTGTCGGCCATGGCTCCGAGTGCCCAGCCAGGGCCAGGAGTCACATCTGAGGTGAGAAGGGGGAAAAATCAAGAGCACATCATCAGCTGGGGTGCAGACAGCAGCCAGGGTCTCTCAGGCACCAAGCACTGGCACTTCCGGCGCATCCCTGTATCTGGCCGCCTGCAGATGCCTTGCCATCAGAATCCTCTGGCTAAATACTGTTCCCTCAAAGCTCCTCTTTCGAAAGGATCATAATTCGGGGAGGGTTGACTAGGTGGCTCATGCGGCTAAGTGACCAGATTGGACATGACTGGCAGGACATCAGAAGTTAGAAGCAGAAGGGCGGGGGGGAAGAGGCACAAGTGGAGGGCACTTGACTCCTGCCTCTCCCAAGTACAGCCCCTACCGTACTGAGCACGGGGCCGAGTAGCAGGGGCTGGGGCCGGGGGGCACACAGCTAGACAGCCCGGGGGAGCCGTATGCCCCCTCCCAAAGCTGGGGGACCCACCGTGGCTGCTCCAGGCCCACGGGTGTAGCTAAACGTGGCCACCTTCACAGGTGCTGCTCCCCAACATGTTCTGCCAACCCTCACAGGGCTCCCCAGAGCCAGAAGGAGGATGGGGAGCCACAGCTACGGCCAGGACTACAAGGGAGATGGCACCTTCGGGAATCTGCAGGGAGGCCACCCTGCTCCAGAACTTCCTGGTGCTTTAACGTGCATGGTCCAGCTCAGCTGCCTTTCTCCTTGCCACCAAGGCTATGACCAGCTCTTTGATGATCTAGCATAAGGGTACTGCACATGTATGCTGGAGTGTGTGTGTGTGTGTGTGTGTGTGTTGTGGGGAGAGCAGGGGGATGGTAACTCAATCCCAGAGCAAAGATGAGGGGCTGCACTGAGTTATCCACACTGCTCTGGCCCAAACCGATCTAGACCAACAGATCTCAAACACAGGAATCCTTCATACCCTTAAAAACTACTGAGGTTGGTGGGGCACCTGGGTGGCTCAGTCAGTTAAGTGTCTGCCTTCAGCTCAGGTCCTGATCTCAGGGTCCTGGGATCGAGGCCAGCATCGGGCTCCCTGCTCCGCGGGAAGCCTGCTTCTCCCTCTCCCGCTGCCTGCCGCTCCCCCTGCTTAAGCTCTCTCTCTCTCAAATAAATAAGATCTTTAAAAAAAACAAGCTTGCTTATGGATGTTCATAGCAGTATTATTCATAACAGCTAAAAGTGGAAATAATTCCAGTATCTGCCAACTGATAAATGTAGATCATTTGGCATTATCCATACACAATGGAATATTATTTGGCCATTAAAAGTGAAGTACTGATAAAGGCTATAATGTGGCTGAACCTCGAAAACATTATGCTAAGTGTAAGAAGCCAGGCACAAAAGGGGCACCTGGGTGGCTCAGTCAGTTAAGTGTCCGGCTCTTGATTTCAGCCCAGGTCTTGATCTCAGGGTCGTGAGTTCAAGCTCCACACTGGGCCCCATGTGGGTGTGGAGCCTACTTTAAAAAAAAAAAAAAGCCAGTCACAAAAGATCACATGTTGTATTATTCCATTTACAAGAAATGTCTGGAACAGGCAAATCCACAGAGACAGCAAGTAGATTAATGGTTGTCAGGGGCTGGAGTGCGGGTGGCGGGAAGAAGGAATGAGTTTCTGCTAATGGGTTCAGGGTTTCTTTTTGGGGTCATGAAAATATTCTGGAATTAGGTCGTGGTGATGGTTGCACAACTTTGAGAATAAACTAAGACCAATGAATATCCTTCTAGAATGTGAATTTTATGGTATATGAACTATATCTCATTAAACGGTAATAAAAATTATTGAGAACAGCAAATTATGTGGGCTGTATCTATTGATACTTACTACATTAGAAATTAAAACTGAGGGAAAAAATTAAATTTTAATTCATCAAAAAACAATAAACCCATTAGATGTTCATATATTTTATTTAGAAAGCTATGTTTTCAGAACAAAAAACAACTAGTGAAAATAACGGCTTTGGTTTACATTTTTAAAAATCTGTGTAATGTTTGGTTCACAAAAGTCAGCTGGATGTCCATATCCGATTTTTTGTTCAATCTTTTGTGATTATGTGGTTTTGTTCAAGTGCATGACGGACGTCTAGACTCTCACAAATATGTACTACAGTTGGAGTATTTTAACAGTCTTTCCAGATAATTGTGGATATTCTTCTTTCATAGTGTACCAGACTCAACAGATGGTAGTTTCTTAAAGATTAGTTCAAATGTGGCATCTGAAACCGTATTAATGAACTTTTCCTTTTCTGTACATTTGTGAGAGAATGGGATACAGCATTTTATTATTATTATGAAATAGTTTTGACCCTGTGGATTTCCTGAAAGGTGTCAGAGACCCCCCAGGGATCCCTGGCTCATGGTTTGAGAACTACTGTTCCAGACCAATGTCACCGATTTCTATGATGACCAGCAGGGGTCAGCGTGTTGGCTGTAGCCACAGAGACCAAGCCCATGACCTTGACTGCAGTGGTCTCTCTATCCCATGCAGCACATCCAAGCACCTGCTCTCCACTGTGGGCCACCTTGGGAGAGAGCGCTGGGCACATCCAGACCCTAAATAGCCACGTGTGGAGACCCCATGGCCAGGCCCAGCACTAGGATGCCACCATCACCCAAGGGCCTCCTCAAATCCAGTCCTGACCTTCTCCCAAATGAGGCTAACATACGATCCAGGGAAACACAGACAGGGTCAAAAATGACACACTCATCACACAAGTGTAAACCAGCGTCCCACATCCAGCCTTCAGTGCTCTACGGTTTGTTTTGTTGTTTTTCAGAATTTGTTATCTTGTGAATAGTACAATCACACTGCCACGTGGGTATGAAAAGTATTACTCTGTTCCAAGTAAATGTTTAGATCACACTACAATTCATTAGCCCTGCTTATTATTGTTTAAAAGAATACTCTAGGAGCTTCAAGAAATGGAAGTGATGGGGGTTTCCCTGACCAGGAGAGACCTGGCCTGGGTATACTGGGCATCCAGTTGGTCATTTGGGATCTACCACAGCCTGCAGGGGCAGCTGGACACAGTGAGGAGGGGGTGGCCCCTCTGCTCTACCAGACACCCCCACAGAAGCTTCTAAGCCCAGAATGTGTAACAGCTGGGGGGTGGGGGGGTTGAGGAGAAAGAAGGGGTCCTATGCTCTCAGGCTCAAACCTTCATCTCCTTTATGGTGAGGACAGGTGGGGACATCCAGGAGAAGACAGCACAGGTGGAGAGAAGATGCAGCAGTTCCTCACAGGCTGAAATCAATCTTTAGGGAATGAACCCCTTTTGTCCCCTTTGGGTCACTTCCTAGGGGAGCAAGGTCCTTGGAGATCACTGGCAAGAGAACCCCCAAGCTAACATTTATCTTTCCTGTGACCCATTTGAGTTCTATTCCTCTTCTTCTGTTTTTAAAACTTTAGCCAAAACAACTCTGCAACCACCCACTATTCTGTTATTCTGGCTATTCTGTTCTGTTCTTTCTAACTCTCATCACTGTTTTCCCTGTTGGACAGAAGAGAAACAAGGGAGGTTAAGAGACTGAGGAAAGGTCACACAGCTAACTGTGCTGGTCTACTAACCCTTCGTTCCATAGTAATGTCTCTGTATTGGATCGCCTTCCGCCGTAGGGCGGAGGGAAGGATTTGGGGGGCAGTAAAGAAGGGGGAAAGAAGACCCAAGGAGGAGAGAAAAGACCCACGGAAGTCTGGCTTTTATGCAAACTTACTGGAAGGCCAGGAACCAGTCAGTTACCTTCCCTGGGCCTGTGTTTTCTCATAGGTCCCCAAAGCGGCTGAGACAGGCTGGAGGGACCACCCTGAGCGACTCCGACAAGCTGCAGTGGGGAGGCACAGGTGGCAGGCGAGGGGGGGGTGCGGCTAGAGAAGGGTCCTGAGGCAGGAGGCTGGTGGCTGCTCCAGCCTGGGAGGTGGGAAGTGAGCCCCACCCCAGTCAGTCCCCTGGAGCGGGAGCAGGAAGGCACTCCCTGTCCCCTGCCTCTTACTCCTGAGCTTCAGGGAAGGCGAGCAGACAGACGTCACCTCCCGAGGCGTCGGGCTGTGAACACGGGCTGGCAGGGTCCTCATCCATGCTGAGATCTGCTACGATCACGGCTGAGCCTGTCCACAGGGGTGGCTCCGGGAGAGAACTCGGGCTTCTGCCCAGGTTGCAGCTAGCGTTGTGTAAGGCACAGCTGTCCTCCGCCCACACAGAGCAGCCTCGGGACAGGTGGTGAGAGAGGAAGGGCCACACGTCGTTGGGAAACTGCCAACGGAGCCAGCTTAGGTTCTCCAAATCTCTTCCGCCTGAGCCACCAGCTCCCTGACTCGCCAGCCAAGCCCTGTCCCTGGCTTCCTGAACCCTCTCCAACCAGGGGGCTCCTCTGCCAAGCTGTGTGCTCACCACCAGCCAACACACACCAGCTGGGGCTCTGCTCCCCTCCAGCGGTGGGTCCCGGAGGAGGGCCAGGGAGGGCCCCTTCCCAAGGCCCCGTCGCTCTTAAGAGCTGGGTCCTTAAAGCTTCCAAAGAGCAGGGCCATGGGAGTTGAACGTGGACTACACTCTTGCATGAACAAACGCCAATCTGTCCAGGTCAAAAATCAACTGACGGGGCGCCTGGATGGCTCAGTCGGCTGGTCGTCTGCCTTCGGCTCAGGTCATGATCCCAGGGTCCTGGGATCGAGCCCTACATCGGGCTCCCTGCTCCACAGGAAGCCTGCTTCTCCCTCTCCCACTCCCCCTGCTTGTGTTCCCTCTCTCGCTGTGTCTTTCTCTGTCAAATGAATAAATAAAATCTTAAAAAAAAAATCAACTGACCAGGGAACCAAACAGGGGCTTAAAGAAGGCAAGTGAAAAGGCAGGAAATGCAAACCACACATTCTCCAGGGGGAAAGAGGGACTGGGCTGAGGGCCTAGAGAGAAGCAAGGCGGCAGGGTCTGCGGAAAGAGGGCTGCTGCGTGGAGCTCCGGCCTCCTCTGTCAACCAGGGGAGAACAGGCAACTGGGGCCAGGCCTGTCTCTGAAGTCCTTCCAGCTGTGAGGGGGAAGAGCCGAAGGAGAGAGGTATGTGGTGTGCACGTGTGCACACACGCATGTGCGTTCTGCTGAGGACGGAAGACTGGTCCGGGGGGAGGTGGGCTCAGACCTGGGAACCCAGAGTCCCCCCACTCTACTGACAACATGCTCCCACC
This sequence comes from Leptonychotes weddellii, assembly GCF_054177405.1. Lineage (NCBI taxonomy): Eukaryota > Metazoa > Chordata > Mammalia > Carnivora > Phocidae > Leptonychotes > Leptonychotes weddellii. Next base: position 38,784,328 of record NC_138383.1, on the reverse strand, counting down.
CCCCCCAGGCCTGCGGGCTCCCCGGGGAGCCTGTGTCCTGTTCCCCTGTCCATCCCTGGAGCCCAGCACAGGGCCTGCTACAAAGTAGGTGCTCAGCGGAATTGATTTCATCAAAGAGACGGCCATTCCCAGACAGGAGCAGTTCAGACAACAAGCCAAACGTGCTCAGAGCAGAGCTGGGCTCCAGCCATGCTCTGCAACTTGCTCGCTCACAAAACAGTTTGTTCCTCAGGACTCCCCACAGGGGAGTCAGCACCCAGAGCCACCTCCCTGCCGAGAGGCCCGCGTGCCCTAAGGCTGGGGCGCCGGGCCTCCGGGGCCTGCCTCCATCCTGCGGAGCGAGGCCCGCTGCGCCCTCAGGAGCGCCTGGGCTCAGGGGACACGCCCCCTCCCCCGGGGGGGACGAGGAACAGGGACCAGGAAATGCCTGGTGATGGTTTCCTGAGACAATTCTGTGGGGAAGGAGTCCATGAGCCTCAGGAAACTTTCTGAGGCAGATCGGTGAAAACAAACTCATTCTTCCAGGGAGATTCAATTCTCCTCTCCCTCAAGTCCAAAGCTCACCACGCTGGGTGTTAGTCACCGCAGACAAACGTTGCATTCACGGCCGGCTGTCCCCACCGGGCAACAGCCATGACGCGCCCGCACAAGGCCGCGTCCCGGGCTCTGCCGAGTATCACAAGCAAGACCAGCCCACGCTCACCATCACCCACCCCACATGGAGACTCCTGACAGCTCAATGTAAGGCCTCCCGATTCTTCCCCAGGTATTTCTGTAGAGATTTCAAATAAAATTGGGTTCTTGCCACACATCCTGTTTGCTGTTCTCTTCTCACACTGTACTTTCTCACGTTACTAGAATTCCTCAAAACCATGATTTTTAATTGTTTAACTTAGCATTCTGGATATATTTTATCATTGTCCTGCTTGGGAGCACATAGATCATTTCCAATTTTGTTCTATTTATATTCAACAGAAAAATGTGTATCTGGGAGATGAACCTCTGTGCCTATCTCTGATCATTTCCTCAGGATAAATTCCCCAAAGGGAAAGTATACTTTTTTCTCATACGTTGTTAAGACAAACTTTTATCATAGTGACGTTCACAGTCGCTCAAACCTATCAGTTGCAGGCCTCAGCCTACTCTCTCCAAGGTGCTTCTAGAATTACCCACTACTTTTTGTAGTGACAGAGTTGCAGTTCTGTCCCATTAGCCTCATGTGGATTTTCTATTTTTGACCCCAGAATTCAAAACCTATCTGGAAATCTCCAATAAGTTGGTTTTATAATGCACACAGTTCTGTAATCACTAAAAAAAGGCCTCCTCTCCACAAATATTCGTATCTACTTGAAAGAAACCTTCTGTCCCCTTAAAGGGCTTCGTGCTCACAGACCTGTACCCCTGAAACAAATAACACATTATATGTTAATTTAAAAAAAAAGGGCTTCGTGCGCTCAGAATCCAGTAATGTGAACACAGAAGTGAACACGGAGACCCAAGTGACCCGGGTGGTCAGGTGATACCCCTCCAACCAATGTTCTCCTCCAAACAGGGGCGGGGGCTCCCCCTCCACCCCAGGCTCCTGGTGAGGATGAGATGAGAGCACACTCCCATAAACCCCACCAAGCAGCACAAATCGTCACTGATCCAAGAAAACACGGCTGTCAGACCCCCAGCGTTCCAAAACGGACACGTGCTTTAGCACAGTGCCGGGACACAAGGCAGCCCGCACAGTGTCTGAGCGACAGAGGGTCCGGAGCTGCAAAACCACCTGCCCTTTGAGAAGGATTATACACACACACACACCCCGGGGCTCTCTACTCTGCCTGCCAGGGCCAGGGTGGGGACAAGAGGCAACTGCCCTACTACCAAAGCTAATAACCTTTTCCTTGGTGTGGTTACGTCTCCCACCTTTAGACCCTGGCATTTTCCGCCTCCTTGATTTTGTTTCAGGGAGACTTCCACAGAGACAACTGGGATGATGACTCCCCTGGGTGTGCTGTGGGTAGACAACCTCATAGGAAGAGAAGAAATGATACAGAGAAAACAGTGGCGGGGGGGGGGGTGCCTGGGTGGCTCAGTCATTAAGCACCTGCCTTTGGCTCAGGTCATGGTCCTGGGGTCCTGGGATCGAGCCCCGCATCGGGCTCCCTGCTTGGCAGGAAGCCTGCTTCTCCCTCTCCCACTCCCCCTGCTTGTGTTTCCTCTCTCACTGTGTCTCTCTCTGTCAAATACATAAATAAATGTTAAAAAAAAAAAGAAAGAAAGAAAGAAAAAAAACAGTGGGAATGAAGCAGGCAGAACGGAAGGGCTCAGAGAAACCGCAGGGCCTAGGAGGGGACACTGCATGCAAAGGCAAACACAAGTCACCAGCAAGTGCAGGACCCTGGTTCCAAACAGCCAGTGGGACAGAACGAGCGAACGTGCATCCCTCCACGTGAGGTGCAGGAGGCTGTCTCTGAGCTGCTGAAGCACGATGAATGAAATGCGTGGTCCAGCCAAGAGCGACGCCTGACCCACGGACTCGGGAACGATAAAGGTGGTACCAAGTTTGGGGGTGGTTGTTATGCAGCATTATCATGGCAATATATGACCGATACAAACTATCTCTGATAAAGAAAATCCTCACCCTGACCTCAATATCCAGCCAAACCCCCTCCCCGAGCTGTTTGGAGTTGGACTTTCAAACCTGCGAGCAGTGGGAAGGCCAAAAGCCCAGACGAGGGAGGCAAACAGAACCAGTCTGCCCCCACCCCCACGCCAGAGTGAGGAGAGGGAGCTGGGGGAGGGCCTGGAGCCTCCTCAGGTGGCGTGTGCAGGGCTGGAAAAAGAGGCTTCATCCCGGTGCCAAATCTGAGCCGACACCCAGAAAGCAGCCCTGGGAAGGCCTCAGAGTCTGCATTCAGTCCCCAGGGGACCCACTGCTATGCACCTTCAGCCATGCCTGCCCTGGGCAGGAGGGGAGAGGGGCCGTTCCCCCCGCTACCGCCCAGCTGCCATCCCGAGACGAGCTAGCTATCAGGGGCCGGGGTGGCAAGGGAGCAGGTGAGGGTCTAAAGGAGGGAGAAAAAGCAGGGATGAATATAAAAAATACTTGCCCCCAAGCTGGTGCTTCCCAAGGCCTCCGAGACGCCTGTAAGAGCCCTCAGTTCTACGCCCAGGTATTAATATTCCAGGGAACCCTTAGCAACAGGCCCTGACATCTGTTTGGTTACCATGATACGGGCAACATGCTAATAGCAAGATAAGGTGAGCTGAGACATCCACAGTCCCTCCACCTGTCACGCCACACGGGGAGGATGAAAGAGCCAGCCGGGAAGCCTCAGAGGCCTGTCTGAAACCAGAGGGAACCTCTCTGTGGTATCTTGGGCTAATTATGCATGAGGCAGGGCTCGAGGGATCGGGAAATGAGGCACCCTGAGGAAGCTTCTGCCTGACAAACGTCCCTAGAACCCACCCTGTCAGCAGGCATCCTGACAGATCTGCCTCCTTAGGTGATTCTTCCCTCCTCGCCCTGTTCAGTTCTCTGCCTCTTTTGCCCAGACGATGGCAAAAGCCTCGAAAGTTGGCCTTCGGACCTCCTGAGGCCTCATGCCCTTCACTTGCAGCCAGAGAGCTCATCCTTAAAGCTTAGGTCAGGACATGGGATTCCCTTGTTCAAAAACCTTCAATGGCTCCCCACTGCTAAAGGAAAAAAAACCCCCGAAGCCACACTCAAGGTCATCCACCATCTGGCCCAGACTACGCCTCCAGTCTCACCTGCCACCACATCCCTCCACAAAACTCACACTCCAGCCCCTGGGAACCCGGACGCATTCTGGCTGCTCGGCTCTGTCTCCAGAACTTCTCATGGGAAACGTCGTTCCTGCACACTGTCTACCTGCAGGGGCCCGGTCACCTCCTCTGGGAATTCCCTCAGTCCTCCCCACCCAGCTCCTATGTGAAATCCACCCCCCTTGCCTCCCCACAGCATTTCATCCCCCTTCGTATCCTGAGGGGACTCCACCTCTATTACCCATATGAAGACCGCAGCTCCCAGGACACACCTCGGTGTCCTTAGCATGGTACTCACAACGTGGTAGGTGCCGGTCTGCCTTTATGGACCTAATACTAAACTTCACAGCCCATGGACGGTTGCCCAGCCTTCCCAGCCTGGAATCAGAGGCCCCACAGTGTGACCCTCACAGTTCCTTAACCACGTGCAGGCCCATCCCCTACGCAGGCCTCACCGGTCCTGCCTTGGGCCCACTCTGCAAAGTGGTTTCCACCCACTAGACCCATAGGAAATCTAGAAAGGACCCCAACTCCTGAGGAATGGTCAGCAACAGCACAGTCAATAGCACAATGACAAATGACCTAGACAAGGGTTTACGGCAAGACTCGGAACAAGAAGTAGGCACAATGATGGCACAATGGACCAATCATGTACCCATGCGGGAAAGGCAGAGTCCACGCAGTAGAGTACAGTTTGGCAATGGGGGTGAATTTATTTCTGTAATCATTTTCTAAGGATAAGTAAGGCACCCTACCGGTCCTCATGGCTCCCGCTCCCACCTCCTTTTGTGCGGGGCTCGCTAAGGCCCACACCCCTGCTCAGATTCCCGAAGCCTTTCTTGTCTGTGGCCTTCTGGGTCAACCAATCCTGGACACCCCGTGGCCCGTTCCGTGGCACATCCCCACTGAGTCACAGAGCTAAGAGTCTGCTGTGGTCCTCCGAAAGGCAAGAAGCTGCCACTTTTGGCTCCATCACCCTCATTCATTCAACAAACCAGCACTGAGGGTTGAGCATGCACCTGAGTTTGCTGCAGGGTGAGCTGGGGTGGTTCTTTGTGCCCCCAGAAGGCCTCACGCGGTAGGAGGCCTCCCTCACCGCGGCAGGGTCTTCTCCCCAGGGAAGTAAATCCTCATCCACGATGCCCACTCGGCTGGGCCCAGACCCCTGCCTGTCTCTCTAACTGAACCGTTTTCTCATTCCCAGGCTGAGATGCTGTGGAGAGCCTCCAACCGAAATGAGATGCAAAGCACCCCACTTCTTCCCCCTCTCACTTCGAGTGCCAGCCCTCCCAATTTAACAGCCACACTCTTTGCCTACATGTTCCCAGGGGCACAGCTCACTTTTGTTACCTCTGAAAGGCCTAAAACAGGGCAGGTACAAGTCCCAGATCGAGGCAGTCACGGTTGGCGGAGCCCCACCCCGGGTTAACCAGACCCCCTGGGCTAGACTCAACCTGGGCACACGCAGGAGGGAAGGCAGCCTCATGGGCTGGCTGCCCGGCCCCGAGCAGTGGTCCATTCCCCATCAGACCACATGGTATCAGTCTCCTAGGGCTGCTGTATCCATTTACCACAAACCAGGAGGCTTACACAGTTCTAGAGCTCAGAAGCCCAAACCCGAGATGCTGACGGGGCCAAGTTCTCTCTGAAGGACCTAGAGAGGAATCTGTCCCACGCCTCTCTCTTGGCTGCTAGGGCTTACACAGCAATCCTTGGTGCTCCTTGACTTGAAGCTGTATCATTCCAACCTCTGTCTTCATCTTCACGTGGCCTTCTTCCCATGCGTGTTCGCATAGTTGTCTCCCTGTGCCTCTCACTATACGGGACAGAGACCAAGGGGACTCCAGGATGACCTCACTGGAACCAGTGCCCCGATTTCCCAATAAGGCCACATTCTGGGGCGCGTGGGTGCCTTAGTCGGTTAAGTTCGCATCGGGCTCTCTGCTCAGTGGGGAGCCTGCTTCTCCCTCACACTCTCCCTCTGTGCTTTCTCTCTCTCTCAAATAAAAATCTTTTTTAAAAAAAATAAGGCCACATTCTGAGGTGCTGGGGGGTGGGAATTCAACATAACCCTCTGGGGGACACGATTCAAGCTGTAACACAGGACAACAACAGAAACAGGAAGCCCTACCCTGGGGGCGGGGACAGCGGCTGGGAGGACCCTTCGGTGTGTATGCACAGATGCTCAAGTTGGTCTAAAATGCCCCCTGGAGTTCCTAGGTGCCGGAAACTAGGAGAGGAGCCTAAATCTAAGAGAGCTGTCATGGTTGATGCAAAAAGAGGACTCAAGAAAACAATCCCCAGGACGCCTGGGTGGCTCAGTTGGTTAAGCGGCTGCCTTCGGCTCAGGTCATGATCCCAGGGTCCTGGGATCGAGCCCCGCATTGGGCTCCCTGCTCAGCGGGGAGCCTGCTTCTCCCTCTGCCTGCTGCTCCCCCTGCTTGTGCTCTCTCTCTCTCTCTGACAAATAAATAAATAAATAAAATCTTAAAAAAAAAAAAAATCAACAATCTCCTTCGGTCATTGCTTCTCTTGGGAGTTCTTAACAGGGGAGCTGTGACCTTGGATGGGGAATAAATTATATCTTTATTTTTATTAACCTGCATCTGAAATTGTCTACTTTCTTTCACTATGAATGTAGGCAACACATCACAGTCATATCATCAGTACCTGTGGTTTGGTTGTTAATAGACCAAGAGATAATTTACATATCACATAACTGTAGATATCTCCAAATACTATTTATGTTCATCACTACTTCAAAATTATAATAGTTATTAGACCTACTATAAGGTGGTTTAGTTAATGATTCAAAAGAGGATAGAGATTACTGTATCAAAAGCTTGTTTTTAAAAAAATATTCTGATAACTCTAAGTCAATATAATTGGCTCCTCTGTAATCCTGTCTGTGCATTTAAAATCATTATCTTGAGAAAGGTTCCACAGGATTCACCAGACTATCAAAAAAAGGGTCGATGGCACAAAAAAAGAACAGGAGACGGAATTAGAGCTCGATTAAGGTTACCAGAAGAAAACAAGCTTTCAGGGTAATCAGGTGTCTGTGGCCCCAGGGACTCTACTCGGAAAATGCCCCAGTCCTCCCGGGGCTGCCAGGCACCTGGCTTGGGGTGCACGGTAAGGGGTGTTAGTGCTGCTTGTCTTTTAGTGCAGAAAGACAAGCCTCCTTTCACGTACACAATGTGTGTGTGTCTGAAAAGTCATAGGCAAACAATTTCTGCAAAGGAAATCTGAGTTTAGTTCACACCTGGGAGTCGTCGTTGGAGGATCCCAGCAGAAACTTCTCCATGAAGCAGAGAAACCTCTGGAAGGAAAGCAGGTGCACCCCTTCTCACCTGCGTGGTACAGTCCCAATCTTCAGGTATGCCGACGGGATTTTAGGAGCAGCTTCGGCACGGCTGTCACCCCCAGCGGCCTCCGCACGGCCCCGCCAGGACACCGGCTCTCAGGCTCTGCCAGGTACTTCTCCATTCTTCTTCCGCCCGCTTCGCCAGAACCTGGGCGGGAAACCTGGCCCTGGCTATTTGCTTAAAGCCAGCAGCCAAGGCAAGCCCCAGCCGACCTAGCCTGCTATCTGCCAGCCAGCTGTCCCCTCTCGTTCATGGAAACACAAACAGACGTTTCTCTGTTCCAACTCCAAGGTTAAGTACTGCACTGCCAGGAGCCACCTGTCAACTTCTCTGCGTGCCCTGTTCCCCTGGTAGAGGCAAAGACCTCCCAAAAATGGGGGTGCCCATCCTGAATGCCCACGGGGAGGACTGCCAAGGACTCAGGCACAAGAGAGGGGAGCAGGAGCACGCCCAGCACATGGCGTGGCACATAGGAGATGAGCAGGAGAAAGGCCAGGCAGGACCACCAGCATCTTGCCGTATCCTGGAGGATTTCAGGAGCAGCCCACAAATTAAAATGGATCTGCAAATGCCCAGCCTGGCCCTGAGCTATCCGATGGGAGAGAGAAAGCAGCCGGCTTTACGCGGCACCACTTACCTGCAGGTACTTGCCCCGGGCTGACCTACTGAAGCTCATCACAATCCCAAGGGGAGGGCTTGACCATCATCCCCTTCCAGAGAAGGAGCTGAAACTTGACGCTTGAAAGGTATGGCCTCCAGACCACCCAGCTGGCCCCTGGCTCTTTCGGTCACCTTCTCTGTCCCCTACGGAGCCCTGGCTATGGCACGTGGCAGCTAATGAAAGCGACAGACCAGGGGTAGTCTGCATCCATCTCCCGTGCTCCCAGCACAAGGGAGTGTGCCAGGAGTTCACAGAAACTGGCCAAACAGTTCTGAGAAGGCTCGGGGTTCCGTGGGTCACGGCAGCACTTGCAAGCTGCCCTGCCCCAGAGCGCACAGACTAGTGAGGCACAAAGCTACAGGTCTCTGACGGCCCCTGCTCCCCACCATTCCCACTACCTGGCCCAGGGGCTCACCCAGACCTCAGTCACCCTATGATCCTAAGTGGTTCACCTGCCTCCAGGCTCCCCTGCCCAGATGCAGCCTACCCTGCCATCAGACGGGCCCGACAAAGGCCTGGCTCTACTCAGATGCTTCCAAATCAAGCCCAACATCTTCACCTGGAAGTTCATGACCATCCACAGGCTCTACCCTACCTTGCCAAATTTGTCTCCAGACACGCAGAAACACTTGACATTATCCCCCATGTCTGAGCGCATGCCTCCTCCAGGCAGTCCTCTTGCTGCCCCCACTCCACACCCACTGCCCCAGCCTGAAACAACTGACATCATACACACTTACTTTTTACCCCTTCCCAGCACTTGATGATTTCTGACGGCTTATGAATGTGTTCCTATCGGACCAGATGCTCCCTGGGAGCAGGACGAGCCTCGTGCCTGGACGATGCTCCAAATGTGCACTGGAATAGAACTGAGAGTCCAGGAATAAACCCATACATCTTCGATCAACTGATTTTGACACCCTTGACAAGGGTGTCAAGACCATACAATGGGGAAACGAGACTCCTTTCAATGCTGCTGTCACAACTGGGTAGCCATATGCAAAAGTATGAAGTTGGACCCTCACCTCACACCACTTAAAAATTTTAACTAAATGGATCGAAGATCTAAAACTGTAAAACTCTTAGAAGAAAATATAGGGGTAGATCTTTACGACCTCAAACTCAGCAGTGGTTTCTTAGATACGACACCAAAAGCATGAGCAACAAAAGAAAAAAAAAAACAAACAGATAATTTGGTCTTCATCGACATTAAAAACTTCAGTGCACCAAAGGACACCCTCAAGAAGGTGAAAAGATGAACCACAGAATGGGAGAAAATATTTGCAAATCCTGTATCTGATAAGGGTCTAGTGTTCATAACAAGTAAAGAGCTCTTCCAGCTCAACAAAAGACAATTAAAAAATGGACAAAGGACTCACATAGACATTTCTCCAAGGCAGAGGTATACACGCCCAAAAGCACATGAAAAGATGTCTGACACCCCCAGCCATCAGGGAAATGCAAACCAAAACCACAATGAGATGCCACTTCACACCTACCAGGATGGAGAACACTTTTTAAATGGAAAATAAGGAGTGTCGGTGAGGATGTGGAGAAATTGGAGCCCTCTTACACTGCTGGTGGGAATGTAAAATGTTGCAGCCACTGTGGAAAAGAGTTTGCCAGGTCCTCAAAAAGTCAAAAGTAGAGGGGCGCCTGGCTGGCTCTGTCGGCAGAGCGTGCTGGCTCTTGATCTCGGGGTTGTGAGTTCAAGCCCCACGTTGGGTATAGAGATAACTTAAAAATAAAATCTTAAAAAACAACAAAAAAAGTTAAATATAGAATTACCATATGACTGTTGAGTCATTCCACTGCTAGGTATGTTCCCCAAAGAACTGAAAACAGGTGTTCTATCAAAAATGTGTACACAGGGGCGCCTGGGTGCTCAGTCATTGAGCGTCTGCCCTCGGCTCAGGTCATGCTCCCAGGGTCCTGGGATCGAGCCCCGCATCGGGCTCCCTGCTGAGCGGGAAGCCTGCTTCTCTCTCTCCCACTCACCCTGCTTGTGTTCCCTCTCTCGCTGTGTCTCTCTCTGTCAAATAAATAAATAAAATCTTTTAAAAAAAAGAAGTGTACATAGAGGTGCATAGCAGCACCGTCCATAAGAGCCAAAAGGCTGTGGAAACAACCCAGTGTCCATCAACTAACGAGCAGATAAACAAAATACGGCAAAACTGTACAGTGGAATATTGGCCATAAAAAGGAACAAAGTCCCTACTCATGCTACAACATGGATGAACCTTGAAAACGTGATGCCAAAAAGTAGCTGGCCACAAAAGGCTGCATTATATATGACTACCTTTACGTGCAATGTCCAAAACAGGCAAACCTATAGAGACAGGAAGTAGACTGGTGGTTGCCTAGGGCTTATGGGCAAGAGGGCAAGTAAGAGTGACAGCATACGGAGTTTACCTTTGCAGTGATGAAAATGTTCAAAAACTGGCTGTCGTGTGGTTGCCCCATCTGTGAATGTACTAAACCCCACTGAATTGCACATTTTAAATGGCTGACCTGTAAGGTATGTGAATTATATCTCAATAAAGCTGTTTAAAAACTCATGGGGCACAGTAAAGAATGAACTGGGGTCTGAACAAGACAGCCAGGTACCCAGTCCCCGGAGGGCAAAGAGCTGGCCACTTATATTTTAACATCAACCCCTGATGGTCTGGGGCCAGATTAACTGTAAATTAACCTCACAAAAAAAACCAAACCACACAACAGATGGCGCATTTGTGAAAACACTGCAGGACAGGGGCAAGGGAGAGAAAGAGAGAGATAGAAAGCAAATATGGTCAAATGCTAAGAATTACTGAATCTCGGTGGAGGGATGACAGTTTTTCTTTGTACTATTTGTCCAGCTTTTCTGCAATGGTTGAAAACCTTCACAATAAAAACTTTCATGGTGAGCTCTCAATGGTTAAAGCTAGAATGATTGGGGCAACAAAATAAGTAACACTAGCATTGGATTATATAACCCATAAGATAAATATCTATGAGTCCTTATATAAATAATTGAATAAATAAATAGAGAAGACAATTTTTCCTTGCAGAAGAGTTCAATTAAAAATGTAGAAGGGGGCGCCTGGGTGGCTCAGTTGGTTAAGCGACTGCCTTCGGCTCAGGTCATGATCCTGGAGTCCCGGGATCGAGTCCCGCATCGGGCTCCCTGCTCGGCAGGGAGTCTGCTTCTCCCTCTGACCCTCCCCCCTCTCATGTGCTCTCTCTCAAATAAATAAATAAATAAAA
>NC_138383.1:38748692-38773179 GCF_054177405.1 Leptonychotes weddellii | reverse complement strand
ATTAGGAGGCAAAAGTTTAAGGACAAACAGGGTATCTGCATAGTCCCAAAGTATCTCCCCTAGAATATTTGTTGATTATAAAAGAAAAAATAGTACCTTTACAGGGCAGAAACCAGCAGATACTACCTGAACCAAGTGATCAAGACTAATATCACCAGTGATAAGACATTTAGACATCATGTACCTCCTGATACAATGCACTGAGAAAGACCTATCCCTCTGTGAGATTCTTACCAGAAATGCATAGCCCCAAATGAATCACAGAACATACCAGACAAACCCAAACTGAGGGACATTCTATAAAGTAACTGACTAGTGCTCTTCAAAAATGTGACCATCATGAGAGATAAGGAAAGAGTGAATGAGGAGTGGTCATATTGTTATGTAAGCAGGGTAAAAGGGACACAGGAACTCTCTGAACCATTTTTGCAAATTTTATATGAGTTTAAATTATTTCAAAATAAAAAGCTTTTAAACTGTTCATAATTAAAAATCAACTTGGGGGGGGCGCCTGGGTGGCTCAGTTGGTTGGGCATCTGCCTTCGGTTCGGGTCATGATCTCAGAGTCCTGGGATCGGGTCCCATGTCGGGCTCTCTGCTCAGTGGGGAGTCTGCTTCTCCCTCTCATTCTCCCTTTCTCTCTCGAATAAATAAATGAAATCTTAAAACAACAGCAACAACTTTGGGGGCACCTGGCTGGGTCAGTCAGAAGAGCATGTGATTCTTGATCTTGGGGTCATGAGTTCGAGCCCCACGTTGGGTGTAGAGATTACTTAAATAAAGAACAACTTTGTATTAGGGTGTCTATTGTTTAGAATCACTTATACCAAGGGATATGTGGTGTGATGTGGCTTCACAGGACAGTGCCTTCTGGGGGAACATCCCCTCCAGGCCTGAAGCAGTAGCTGAGGCCCACTCATGAAAGGGGCGGGAGGATCTCAAGATGTGACTTTGGTCCCTTTGCCCTAGGGATCTGGGCTGAAGGGAGCAGGAGTTAAACAAAGGATTGTCTGCCAGGCTCTTTGCTTATTTCTTTTTCTTTTTTTTTTTTTAAGATTTTATTTATTTATTTGATATAGAGAGAGAAAGCACAAGCAGGAGCAGAGGGAGAGAGAGAAGCAGGCTCCCCGCTGAGCAGGGAGCCCAACATGGGGCTCAATCCCAGGACCCTGGGATCATGAGCCAAAGGCAGACACTTAACCATCTGAGCCACCGAGGAGCCCCTCTTTGCTTATTTCTGAGACAAAAGAGGGTTCCATAAAAAGAAGAGAGGACAATAATTAAGAATTTCACAAATGGGGCCTTCTCTGTATGACTTTCATTGTCTGAAACTATTACACTTGTATTATTTCTATACTTTAAGATAACATGGATTAAATACTAGATGACATTTTATTTATTTATAAAGATTTTTTATTTATTTACTTGAGAGAGAGACAGAGTGCAAGCGGGGGGGGGGGGCAGGGCAGAGGGAGAGGGAGAAGCAGACTCCCCGCTAAGCAGGGAGCCCAATGCGGGGCTCGACCGCAGGATCCTGGCACCATGACCTGAGCCACCCAGGCACCCCTGGATGGCATTTTTAAATAACAGTCCAATCTATTTAGTAACTTGTTTAAACTAGTTTTGCTTTAACAGTGAGTAGGGTCATCCATGGCCCTGAACTCCCCCAACAACCTGGTTAATGAAGACCATCTTTGTCTCATGACCACTGTCTATGCTATTAATGTATTCTCCTCATGGAAAATTCATAGTGTGCTCATTGACCCACCAGCCAGAGACAACGCTGACCCAAGTTCCAGAAAAGGGAAACAGAAGAGCGGTAAAATATTAATAATAGAATCTAAGTGGTGGGCATGTCAGATTTCACTGTAAAAATCTTTCAACTCTGCTTTACATTTAAAAATTTTCATAATAAATTATTGTTAAAAAAAAGAAAGGAAAAATTACAAATGAATATTTGGGGCACTCAACCCGTAAACCCAGATTCACAGCCTCGGTGGGAGAAAGCAGACAAGTGTAGGAGGCCCCATTTGCTGAAAACTACACCCACGCGTGCTCCTCCTCCCCACAGGTGTCTGCCGGTGACAGGGCTGCCTGGAGGAAGGAGAAGCAGTAGGACTTCCCTGCCACAGCAGAGGCCTGGGGCCCGTGGAGACAGTCTCCACATAAATCCATTCCGCTCTTCGGGGCCAAACTGAGTCAGAAAATGGGCAGCAGCCCCACTGTTTCTATTAGCTCCAAATGAATTTGGCAACGGATGCCCGGGCTGACCACCCAGGCCCCAACCTGGTCCCGTGCCCCAGGTGGTCCTGCCAAGGGGCACATGAATTCGCCTTTTCTGCCGAGTAATAAAGGGCAGCAGTTACAAGTCTCTTCTTCGGATCAGGTGTCCGGTTTGCATTCTGCTCTGTGAATTATTAGCTTGGTGACCTTGGACAGCTCCCTCATTTCTCCAGGCCTTGGCGGCCTCATCTGTAAAATAAGGAGCTGCCTCCTGGGGCTGTTGAGAAGAATAAATTAGATCAGTGGTTCTGAATCAGGGTGATTTTGTCTCCCAAGGGACATCTGGCGAGTTCTGGAGACAAGGCGGGGCGGGGGGAGGGGGTGTGCCACTGGCTACAGCCAGCGGGGAGAAGCCAGGATACTGCTAAACACCCTACAAGGCACAGTCCAGCCCCCCACAAGATGAAATCATCCTGCTGAAAAGGTCAAAGCGCAAGGTGGAGAAGCCCTGATTCAGATAGTGCGTATAAGACATCCAGCACGGGACCCGTGACGCTGTGCGCTCCTGGCGAGGGCCGCCCTCATGGCCATCACTGGACCACCTCCTCCACCGCCATCACCCCCACCAACACTGCCATCGCCCCTATTAGCAGGCTTGCAATTTCCGGTACCCCACAGAGCGCAGGTAGGGGGCATCAAGGAACCTGAACTAACAGGTCCTTCCTTTGGGTGGAGGACCGCCGTCTTCCGACATACACCTTCAAGCGCCTAAGCTCACCTGGAGCAGTCTGGGGCCAGGTGGGAAGTGGGTCAGGGGAGATGGGGTGCTCCAGGGAAGGGGTCTGAACGGATGATGATGATACCTGCTGACATCCTCATTTAACACTGACCAAGGGCAGGGCCTGGATGGCGGAGTCGGTTAAGCGTCCGACTCTTGATTTCAGCTCAGGGCATGATCTCAGGGTCCTGCGATCGAGCCCCTGTGTGGGGCTCCCCCCTCAGCAGGGAGTCTGCTTTAGGGTTCTTTCTCTCCCTCTGCCCCCTTCCCTTGCTGGCTCGCTCTCTCTCTAAAATAAATAAATGCATCTTTAAAAAAAAAAACACAAAACCCTGACCATGTGTGAGTTCTGTTCATTTTACATGTATTAACTCAACGCTCTCAAAGACCGAAGGAGGTCAATTCATAATAGAATAACTTCTAATAGAAATAATAGAACTCGGGCGCCTGGGTGGCTCAGTTGGTTGAGCGACTGCCTTCAGCTCAGGTCATGATCCTGGAGTCCCTGGATCAAGTCCCGCATCGGGCTCCCTGCTTGGCGGAGAGTCTGCTTCTCCCTCTGACCCTCCCCCCTCTCATGTGCTCTCTCTCTCATTCTCTCTTTCTCAAATAAATAAATAAAATCTTTAAAAAAAAAAAAAAAGAAATAATAGAACTCCCCACCATGATTGCAACCACTGAACTGTGCTCCCCTGGCAGGAAGGAGCAGCATTCCACAGAATTTGACCTCTGCCTGTGGCCAGTCTTGCCACTTGTCTGACCTCTGTACAAAGAACCTCAGAAGGTAGATGGTTTCTGGGCCTTCCATTCCGTTTTGTGGGAAATGCCCGGAGGGTGTCATCTCTGGGCAGGGCAGAGGCCTGGGGAGCAGAAAGTCTATCTCCTGGGAAAAGAAACCAGCATGAGGGGAAAGGCCATACTGCCTTCCCAAGAGACCTGTAGGAGCCCACTGGTGAGTCCATACGAGGAGCCAACTCCAACGCCCATGTCTAACGGAGCCAGGAGCCAGCCAGATGTCACCCCTGGGACGCCTCCATCAACCTGGTCACTTTCTTTCTTTTTTTTTAAAGATTTTATTTATTTATTTGACAGAGAGAGACACAGCGAGAGAGGGAACACAAGCGGGGGAGTGGGAGAGGGAGAAGCAGGCTTCCCGCTGAGCAGGGAGCCCGATGCGGGGCTCGATCCCAGGACCCTGGGATCACAACCTGAGCCAAAGGCAGATACTTAACCAACTGAGCCACCCACGTGCCCAATTCTCTTTTTTTTTTTAAGATTTTATTTATTTATTTTGTCAGAGAGAGAGACACACAGCGAGAAAGGGAACACAAGCGGGGGGGTGGGAAAGGGAAAAGCAGGCTTCCCGCCGAGCAGGAAGCCCGATGCGGGGCTCAATCCCAGGACCCGGGGACCATGACCTGAGCCGAAGGCAGACGCTTAACGACTGAGCCACCCAGGCGCCCCGACCTGGTCACTTTCCCACCTCACCTGACTTCTCCTCACTGCCAACAGCAGGAACTTGCTCAGACAAGACAGACCTGGGGTTTGTCCTCAGAGAAGTCAGAATGAGGAGCACCTGGGGTGTCTACACTTACAGCCAGGCTTGGAGAAACAGCAACTCAGGGGACAGGGCCCGTAGAAGGTGATAGCCAAGAGAAGGCAAGTGCAACAAGTCTGGGGCTTGGAACAAGGGAAGTGAGAGGAGGCCAGGGAAGGGCTCTGGCCAAGAAGCGGGTGCCTGCTGGGGCATGGCATGCGCCCCATATGCACACACACCCTAACTGCTCAGGAAAGATAAATGGGATTCTAGTGGGCTCTGGGGTCTCAAAGACTAGGGCACAAGGGAAACACAAAATGTCACACAGGAGAAGTGAAAGGTATGCATGTTAATTATCTACTAAAAGAACCACTATTTATTGAATATTTACTTATTTGTCAAGCTTGGTGCCAAGTGCTTTAGAGAATCATCTCCTTTTTTTTCATAGCAGGTTTTTTTTTTTAAGATTTTATTTATTTATTTATTTATTTGAGAGAGCGGGGCAGCATGTGCACATGCTCACACAGTGTGGGGGGAGGGGCAAGCAAACTCCATGCTGAGCATGGAATCCGACGCGGGGCTTGATCCCACCACCCTGAGATCGTGACTTGAGCCGAAAGCAAGAGTCAGATGCACAACCGACTGAGCCACCCAGGTGCCCCTCACAGCAGGTTTTAACATGCCCATTTTACAGGTGAGCAAACTGAGGCTCATAAAGACAAATGATTTACCCAACGTCACACAGTCAGTAAGAGGCAAAGCCCAGGACTTGAACTCTAAGCCTAAGCTCTTAATTTCAAGGGTATCCCAACCGCTCAACACTAAACAGAACTGTATGTGTTTTGGGGTCAATCACCCCCCCACACACACACAATCTTTTTTCTTTATCCTTTCAGATAAGTCAGACGATGAATAAAATTCCAAATGGGGGAACACTATGTTTTTCAAAAATAAGAAACAACCCAGTTAAAAAATGGGCAAAAGATCTGAACAGACATCTCATCAAAGAAGATACACAAATGGCAAATATTAGCATAAGAAAAGATGCTCAACATCATGTCCTTAAGGAATCACAAATTAAGACAATGAGATACCACTACACACCTATTAAAATGGCCAAAATCCAGAACACTGACAACACCAAATGCTGACAAGGATGCAGTGTGACAGGAACTTTTTTTAAGATTTTATTTATTTATTTGAGAGCACACACACGCAGGAGCAGGGGCAGGAGCAGAGGGAGAGGGCAAGCCGACTTGGCGCTGAGTGCAGAGCCTGATACGGGGCTCGATCTCACAACCCTGAGATCATGACCTGAGCCAAAATCAAGAGTCAGGAGCTTAACTGACTGAGCAACCTGGCGCCCCAGGAACTCTTATTCACTGCAAAATTGTCCAGTTTCTTGGAAGGCTATACTTTACAAAACTAAATATACTCTTACCATATGACTCCACTATTATATTCCTTGGTATTTACCCAAAGAAATGAAAACGTATATCCACACACAAAATGGCACACTAATGTTTATTCCTGTTTTATTCATTATTGCCCAGACTTGGGAGGAACTGACATGTCCGTCAATAGGTGAACGGATAAGTACACTGTGGTACATCCATACTGTGGAATAAAATTCAGTAATAAAAATGAGCTTAAACCATGAAAAGACATGGGGGAAACTTAAAAGCATACTGCTAAATGAAAGAAGCCGGGCGCCTGGGTGGCTCAGTTGGTTAAGTGACTGCCTTCGGCTCAGGTCATGATCCTGGAGTTCAGGGATTGAGTCCCGCATCGGGCTCCCTGCTCAGCAGGGGGTCGGCTTCTCCCTCTGACCCTCTTCCCTCTGGTGCTATCTCTCATTCTCTCTCTCAAATAAATAAATAAAATCTTTAAAAAAATTTAAAAATTAAAAAAAAATAAATGAAAGAAGCCAATCTGAAAAGGCTAAATGCTGTATGATTCCAACTCTATGACATTCTGGAAAAGGCAAAAGTATGGAGTCAGTAAAAAGATCAGAGGTCTTCGGGGAGACAGGAAAGGATGAACAGATAGAACACAGGGGATTTTTAGGGCAGTGAAACTATTATAGGACACTGTAATGGTGGATGTACTACAATGTGTCATTATACGTTTGTCCAAACCCAAGATACAACACCAAGAGTGACCCCTAAATGTAAATTATGGACTTAAGAATTATGTATCAATACCAGCTCATCAATTGTAACAAATGTACCACATCAATGCAAAGGGTTAATAATGGGAAACTGGGGGCAGTAAGGGGATATGTGTGAATCCTTCGTTGGTTTCATTCAATTTTTTCTGAAAACTTAAAAAACTGTTAAAGTCAAATGCTACTAATGCAATGGGAAAAAATTTTAGTTTTCTTCTATAGAGAAAAAAAAAACTACACCCTGATCTTCATCAGTGGGAAAGAATCTTGCAATACTGCTACTAGGATTAAAATTAAATTTGTAGAACATGTCAGCGCCTTCGAAATGTTTTTTGTCAGTTAATGATCTGATATCATCTCCGATCACAAACAAGGAAATCGCGTACTGTTCATGCCTTTATTCCACGAACGTCTTCTGCGTCCCCACCACATGGGGACACAGCCTATTGCAGAAGACTGCAAGGTTGACAGATGCTAGCTCCCAATTCTTTTTTTTCACCGCCTGTATCGAAATTTGAACCTGTGCATTTCTTTCTTTCTTTGTTAATCTCTGTAAGATCCTTGGGGAGAGGGGCCACCTGTTTTGTTCACTGTGAATACCCAGCGCAGGGCTGCATGTGAGCAGGATGAATCCCGGGTGAATCAGACAATGACTCTAATAAATGCTGGGGCCGCACAAAGAACAGTGAGAAGAAAGAGCAGGCGCAGTTAGAGTTCTTCTCTGCGGCAATCCCGGAGGGCCTCAGAGAGAAGAGTCTGGTGGAGAGCTGAAAGGAAAAAGCAGGGACTTGGCAGGCATGAGGCGGGCATTCCAGGAAGAGGGTCATCCTGGTAGGACTGCCAGAAAGGAAGAGGCCTCTCTGAATTTCAGAGCTGGAAAGTCATTCAGAGGATAGCTACTTAAGATCATAGGCATTTAGGACACGCAGCTCCCGGGCACCAACTCAGAGCAGGTGAGATCCTGGGACCTCCTAGGAGCCCATGAAAACAGCAAAGTGCACCTTGATTCTCAGGCTTTCACCTAAGTAAGGCTAATGATAGAGGAGAGTGAACACAGACCATCCCCCACCCCCCCACCCCCCAGCCCCTGCCATCCCCTGCCATCCAAGGTCAGGGAGTGTGGCCAGGAACGGCCAGCCCAAAGGTGAACTATCTCTGATGTCAAATCCCCATGTTAGGCCATATATATTCATTATTTTAAAATTAAAACAATGTTTCTCCCTCACCCTAAATGATACTGCCCCCAAAATGTCTCCCAGCAAAATTGATGTTTGGGATTACATAAACTCCAGTTTTCTGTAAACATAGCAGCAGCTAGTATCTATGTCACCTTCGCTGTGTCATAACTCACAGAATCCCCACAGCAGTGCCCTTGGACTTCACAGATGCACCCAGCATGCCGCAGGGGGCTGCCCCCACCACAGACAGTGACTGGCTTCTCCCAAGTCACAGACCCTGTCCACAGCCTCACTCCTACAGACAACACCGGCAAGTGTATGGAGGCAGGCTCTGCAGGCAACGGCCTGTGTAATTTGGGGCAAGCTCAGTTTCCCCACACTCTGTTCCCTCCTTCGCAATAAGGAGGTAATAATCCCTTCCTCAACAGGTTTTGTTCGGGATGAACTCTGATTAACAGAGTCGAAGTTCCAAACACAGTGCCTGGAACACAGTAGGTCCTCAAGGGGGAAAACAAAAACCCTCGCTTTTTAAACCAAGCTGGTCTCTGAACTCCTGGTAAACTCTGCACTAGAAGGAAGACCTGGGAGAGTTAAATAAGACAGTTGGCCCAGATGACTGCAGGCTCTGCTGATGAATGAAATCCTTGCCTGGGGCTGTCAGCCAGGCTGCCTGGGCCAAGCTGGAGGGCAGGAAAGTGCGGGCTTCCTTCTCCTGTAGGAACTCAGTGCTCTGGCTGCAGAGGAGCTTCCTTCAGCTGTCCCCACCCGTTCCCTCCAAAACATTCCATGCTCAGCCAGAAGACAGCAAGAAGAGGCCACTGGGACCAACTGGGAGGGGTGGGCAGAACCCCCCCTTCCAGGCCTCTCTGTGCACGACTGCTGACCTGCACCTTTGCCTGGCTCCCACTGCACCCCCGCCTCCCACCCAGAGACCAAGCCTTGGTTTGTCCACCCTACACCTGCCCTTCTCCAGCTTCTCCAGGCTGCTGGCCAGAAAGAGCAGGAGACAAGCTGAGGAGCTGGGCTGCTTGCCCTCAGCCATGGCCCTAGTTTGGCCTCTTACACTCTCTTTACTTAGGTCCCTGACTGGTCATACTACCTCTAGTTCTGGTACCTACTATAAGTGAGTCTCTTCAAGGGCAGTCATGAACCACTCTCCTCCTCCAGCACCTTCAATGTCTCCCACTGCCCCCTGAATGAAGTTCAGAGACTGCACCCTGGGATTTATAGTTCTCTCCAGTATAATCCAAACCCACCCTCCAGTCCCCACAGGGCTCATAATGAAATGAATTCTACCCAGATTTGCACACACATTTCTGGACCTGTGAGTACGGATTCCTCCTAGCTGGATCCTATTCCTCCACCACCCCACCTGACTCTCCTGAAAGCCCTTTCCCTTCCTGGCCTCTGAATCCCTCTAGCACCCTGTTCCCAAACCTCAGGCATTTGATGCCACCTGCTATCCCCACGTGGCCCCCCATGCTAGTCTTTACTTAATATTTTCCTTAAAATCAACTCACTCTTACACTTACACTTACTTTCAAAGGAAACTCTGTATCTCCACCATAAATAGAAAACCATTATCAGGGCACCTGCGTGGCTCAGTCAGTTGAGTGTCCGACTCTTGATTTTGGCTCAGGTCATGATCTCAGTGTCATGAGATCAAGCTCTGAGCTGAGCGTGGAGTCTGCTTAGATTCTCTCTTCTTCTCCCTCTGGCCCTCCCCTCAACTCACGCACACATACTCTCTCTCTAAAATAAATAAATAAATCTTAAAAAAAAAAAAGGAAACTATATCATTTGCCATAAACAGAACGCAACTGAAGAAAACAGTTATATTCTAACAGACATGAAAATAAATACATAATTCATCAAGTGTTTTAAATGCTCATCTGTATAACGTACTTAATATTACTGTATACTTAAAATCACACCCTAAGAAACGCTGCCTTGGCAGTTTATTTTTGCCTCTCGTGGCCCTTGGTTTTTCTGGCCCTGTCACACGGTTATCTGGGGACTTGTTCTAGGCCTGTCCTGGTTGACCCCAAATGTGAGCACTTCGGGGGCAAAGATCCTGCCGCCTCTTTCCTGGTGCCTACGGACAGCATGATGTGCAATAAAAATATTTTATCAAACCGAATGTTTCAATTAGCTCAGTCGTAGTAACGGGTCCCATTCTCTGCCCGGCCCCAGGCCCACTGCTGCTCAACTTTCTACCGAAACACACATCCTCTCCGCCCACCACCCCCAAATCAATCCCTGTCCTCTGGGTCTCTCGGACAATGGTACAGACTGGGACTGTCCTAGCAGCACTGCTGGGGCTCGGGGGGGGAACCCTTGCTGCCTCTTCCCCCAGAGCAGCAGGACCTGGGCAACCCCAACCCGGAAAAGCAATTAACCATTAACCATTAACCAATTAACCATTAACCCACACTCTCGAGGCCCAGACAGACACACCCTGCCCTGGGACTTAGCAGTTCTGAGAAAACCCGTGTATGGGCTGAGCCCCTGGCTCCAGGAAATACAAAAGTCTTCTTCCTGTCCCCTCACAGCCGGAGACCCCGAAACACCTACCAGGAACCGAGGGGCTTCGCCAGGCCTGGTGGTGGCACCCCAGACGGGAGGTCACTCTCCCTCCCACCACGTGTTGTCAGGGGCAACCCTGAGGAAGATCTGAATCACTCAGACTTAAGTCAATAAGTGGCAGCCACGGGCAGGCCTCAGCTGGAGCCAAACCAAGGCCTGGATTCTCCCTGGTGGACTGAAGCCTGGACAAAGGCAGCCCACGGCCAGTGTGCTGGTGACCAATTTCCCTGACAACACAGCCTTTTCTACAACTGAACAGACTCAGGACACTTCCTATTAGAGGGAGGCCTCCTTTGGGAATGTTTATAATCTTTTTGGTATTATTTTTGTAGTCTGGTCACTTTTATGAATTTCAAGGATTTTTTTGTTAGAAGGGGTACATTTCATGGAAAGGTATAAAAAAATATTCATTCTAGGGCACCTGGGTGGCTCAGCTGGTTAAGCGACTGCCTTTGGCTCAGGTCATAATCCTGGAGTCCCTGGATCGAGTCCCGCATCGGGCTCCCTGCTCAGCGGGGAGTCTGCTTCGCCCTCTGACCCTCCCCCCTCTCATGTGCTCTCTCTCTCTCATTCTCTCTCTCTCAAATAAATAAATAAAATCTTTAGAAAAAAAAAATTCATTCTAGGGGCGCCTGGGTGGCTCAGTCGTTAAGCGTCTGCCTTTGGCTCAGGTCATGATCCCAGGGTCCTAGGATCGAGCCCCATGTCAGGCTCCTTGCTCGGCGGGAAGCCTGCTTCTCCCTCTCCTGCTGCTCCCCCTGCTTGTGCTCTGTCAAATAAACAAATAAAATCTTAAAAAAAAAATTCATTCTAGATAGTGGTCATGCATGAGACATCAGCATCTCATAAGTATGGGTGTGATTCTCCCAAGAAAAAGGTAAACTGAGGAACAGATTACTTGACCAATGCCATAAGTGGAATGGCCTCCCACATGTAGCTCAAGGAGGACAAGGATAACGGAGCGAGCCCCTGCTGACACCTGCCTAAAGTGGGAAGATGACAAGGATCTCCCTTCTGACCTTTCATAGTGCAAACAGGTTAACGACAGAAAAAAGTCTGTCGTGATAAGAAAACAGCAGATGCCGGGGCGCCTGGGTGGCTCAGTTGGTTAAGCAACTGCCTTCGGCTCAAGTCATGATCCTGGAGTCCCGGGATCGAGTCCCGCATCGGGCTCCCTGCTCGACGGGGAGTCTGCTTCTCCTTCTGACCCTCCTCCCTCTCATGCTCTCTGTCTCTCATTCTCTCTCTCTCAAATAAATAAATAAAAAACCTTTAAAAAAGAAAGAAAACAGCAGATGCCACTGAAAGGGATGGATGGACAGCGTCACGAAGAGGTTCTCAAACCAGGTTCCAAGGAGCCTGGGGGTGTCATACCATCTCTTCAGGGCTTCTGACGGAGGGTGGAGGGAATACAGAGTGTGCTCCAACCCAACCCTGCACAGCGCGGCTCTTGTCTGCTTCCTCTACTGGACTTTCAGGGAAGGTTTCATTTCCAGCTAACAGTGCTGAGGAGCACTGATGTGTAACACAGGCAGCATCACACGGGGGACAGCAGAGAGTCGTCTCTGAGTTTGTGGAGAGCAGCGCCACACCCCCAGTATGCTGGGAGCCAGCCGACCCTTCCCCTGCAGGTGGGCGCTGAGGTCAGTGAAAGTGAAGGACAGGAACCTCCTTGCCAGGTCCAGCCCGGCCACCTGCCCTTCCCCTGGCAGGACCACCAGCTGGGAAGTCCTGGCGACACCAAAATCAAGCCAAGCCTTAGAGCCGAGTCAAGATCCAGGAAGGAGATTCAAACCTCAACAGGGACAGGGCCAAACGCACTCATGAGAGCCAGATCTGTGAATCCTGGGACCGGAGACCCAAAGGCCACAGGAAATGGTGGCCGCGACGAGAGCCGGTCTTGGGCAAAACCCTGGGACAAACACAGTGGCGAGAGGTTGGTCTCCACGTGCCCCTAGCGGCTTGCTGCCTGCAGACCCGAGGATGTGAAGAGGCCTGAGTGGGCATATTCCTCCCAAGAGCAACAGACATGCTCCCACGCTGCTACACAGACTCCAGAGAGCTGAGGGCCCGCGCAAACACAGAGACTGGCCCAGCCGCACGTTTCGTCTGTCCAGCACTCCTGTCTCTGAGGAGTCCTCCTCCAGACCAAGGAGATCACGCCCACAAGTCCTTGTTGGGGGGGGGGCGGGGGGCAGACACTACCCGGCCCCACATTCCCCCCTCAGGGTGAATGTGGCTGGGGTCAACCCACTAGAATATCCCCAGCCCCTGAGCACAGTGACTGGCTTAGCACTGGGCAGGCGTGTGGGTCCTCCCCCAGGGTTCTCACCACTCTTTCCCTGTGAGAGTAAGCTATGAGGACAATGTTGGCTTGGGAGGCCATTGGCCTGAGGATGAAAACAAGCTGAGCTGACAGATGGAGGTAAATAACCCAGAAGGCACTGTCAGTCGCTGGATCCAGCCATGCCTGAACCACTACTTTGATTCCCAAGTTGCCAGTGGCTCAGTCATTAAGCGTCTGCCTTCGGCTCGGGACATGATCTCAGGGTCCTGGGATCGAGTCCCGCATCGGGCTCCCTTCTCCTCAGGAAGCCTGCTTCTCCCTCTTCCCCTCCCCCCTGCTCATTCTCTCACTCACACGCTCTCTCTCAAATGAATAATTAAAAAAAATATTTAAAAGAAAGAAATAAAATAAAATTGGACATGTGTTGGCAACAGTGTTACACACTGAACTAGCTGCACAAAGCCCCTCCGGAGAGCTGGGCCAGGCCAGCAGGGGCAGCAGGCATGGTCAGGGCTGAGCTGGGGTCTGGTGGGGGGGCAGAGCCTGCCGGAGGGTGGTCCCCAAGGGTTGACAGGCACGGGAGAAGCAGGATGTAAACCGAGACTGAAGAACAAAGGTCTGCCCAGTCTCCCCACGTACTGCCTCCACCACTCCCAGGTCCGACTTGGGTCTGATTTCCCCAGCTCTCCTCCCGCCTGCCCCTGCCTGCCTGAGGTCCCTCCTACCCCATCCCTGCTCCACCCACAAACCTGCGGCCACCCCCTCTGCTGGCCTAGTAAGCCTGTGGGCACCGCTCCAGCAGCTGGCTCCCCGCCGCTGCCCTAACAGCACCCCAAAGTAATCCTGGCCCTTCCCTCCCGCAGTGCTGAAGCTCCTGCCGCCCCCCGGGGCCTCGATGACCCTCCCCTCCACCTCATCCTTGTAGACCCAGCAAGTGGTGCCACACCGGGAAGCCTTCCCTGATCTCCCCGTCCCCTCTGAAAGCAGCGTCTGCTCCCCTGAGATCTTTTAGATCCTCACTCTCCCCGCCCCCCTCCCAGCGCTGAGCATCCGCCGCCTTTTGCTGGTCTTCACTGGTGTCTTTACTTCCACCGGGCAAAGGCTGCACCTGCTTCATCTTTGTTCTTCCACTCATCCATGCCTCAGTTATGTACTGGGCACCTACGACGTACCGAACCTGGGCTGGGACGGCGCGTGAGCAGGACACACACTGTCCCTGCCGCCTTGGAGGCCAACGGAGCCACTAAGCAAACCCACACAGATCAGTACCAGCTGGGATGGGGGCTCCCGGAGAAAAGCGCATGGTTCGTGAGCCCTGAGGTAGAGGAAGAGTCGAGGAGGGCGTCTCGGCACCACAAGGGAGAGGACAGTGGGCAGGCACACTTTCTAGCCAAATAATGGGTGTTTGCTAAACATCTGAGGAACAGATGAGGGGCTGTAGCGAGTCAGACACCGCTAGTGTGTCGCTGTGTCCTTTCCGACGCTTTTATCCTGACGGGTCACTGCAGCGGGCACCCCGAGGGCTTTTGCAGCAAACATGTCTGCAGTGCACGCGGGACAGCCCGCCTCTGTCACCCCTGCGGCTCTCGGCTGCCTCGTGGCCCCCAACACCACCCTCAAGCCCGGTGAGGGCACAGCACTGGTAACGGCGGCCCTGAGCACATGCTAGAAGGATGGTAAGGCTGTCTCTGGCCTCCTCGGGCAAGGGCCACGACCGATCAGTGACGTCTGCCGTGGGAGCAGGAGTACGCCGCCGTGTCCCGCATTTTCTGTGCCACTCGGGGCCCCATAGATGCAGGCAAGAAATTTCCTGCAGATCTAATTGCCTGGAAAAGCCCTTGGCATCTGGTATCCTTTTCCTTATAGATCACATGGACCGTGCAAATAATATTGCTTTCCTGCTTTGACCACTCTTGAGTTCAGGGCTAAATTTGTGGTTCAGATGTAGCCGACTGTATACCGCTCTACGGCCTGGGCATGTCTTCTAACTCTCTCCCCGGTTCTGACCTTCCAGTTAATCTACATTTTTCCTGATCTTGCTTTTATGGGTTTCTATTTAATTACACACACACACACACACACACACACGTATCTGTGTATACAGAAAACACCCTCTTCTAGGTCTGACATTTAATATCTACTTTATGTTTCTATTACAAATACATATTTCTACATGTCGCCTATATTCAAGATCTATAGAGAAAGCTATATTCTTGCGGGCATCTCGATTCCTTCATGGAGCCAGACGCAGGCATACGGGGAGAGACGGGCAGATGACAGGGAAAACCAGGAAGAACGAAAGCATTCAGATCACCACCGCGCCCTGCCGTGAACACAGTCCGGGATCAGAGAGGAGAGGCCAGGCTTTTCGTCCCAGCTTGGACCAGCAGTGATGAGAGTTACAGGAAAAAAACTACTCTCACCAGCCCCGCCCCTCTCCAGGCAACCTGAGGTTTTATCAACTACTGAATGCATATAAAACAATCTGTCCTGGGACGCCTGGATGGCTCAGTTGGTTAAGCGGCTGCCTTCGGCTCAGGTCATGATCCCAGGGTCCTGGGATCGAGTCCCACATCGGGTTCCTTGCTCGGCAGGGAGCCTGTTTCTCCCTCTGCCTGCCTCTCCCCCTGCTCGTGTTCTGTCTCTCTCTCTGACAAATAAATAAAATCTTAAAAAAAAAAACCAGTCTGTCCTACTTACTTCACTTGGTTGTAACAGAAATTAAATGGAGAGGTTCCTGACTGCTACTCACTGGTAGGCCCCCAGCTTATGGCATCGGCATCATTATCAGTATTGGAAAGAACATTCTAGGCAACCGGCACCCAGCCATAAACAAGAAAACGCCACACCGCATGGCTTCCTATGAATGCTGCAGGAATTCAAAGAGAAGTGAGGCTTCGGCGCCGACATCTGCATGCAGAGTCCTTCCTTGTCCCCCCCGCCCCCACCATGTCTGAGAGCTGTGTCTGACTGAAGGACTTCAAGTCTCTGCTTCTCACAGCCAGAGAAAAAGTGCCATCCAGGTCCATCACACTCCTTGGGACTGGAAATGGCAGGCGCCACCTCCCCCTGGCGCCAAGGGCCGGGGGCTCCAGGCCCCCACGCATCACCTGCAGGCCAGGTAAAGAGCATGAGTGGAGGCGGGTGTGAGGTCACGGGCAGCTGACCCTCACGCACACCTCCCACCGGACGTCGCACACATTTCCCGTCCCCTCAGAGGCCCCTTTATTCCACAATCACCAGGGTTTTGAAGCACCTGAGTCAGTGCCACTGAGTTTCAAACAGCAGGTGAAAACAAGACAATGACAATAACCAGGTTCCTTTTCAACATATTTGTCAGCAGGGCATGGTCAGGTCTTTCTTTTCTGGGGGAACGGACAGAATTCACAAAGGTGGTAAGACTACTTCTACATTCTGGAATGTTCCTGGCCCAGTCAAGGGCTGAAAGTAAAGGCCAAAAGAGGGGAGTTGGACAAAGGGCTGTGTCTGCAAACCAGTTCAAGTGACAGAAGGTCTCATATAGTTTTTCACTGGGGGCAGAACAGTCCCAGGCAGCGAGTTACCTAAAGTGTGTGGGGGGGGGGGGGGGGACACGACACCCTGCCGTAAAGGAACCTGCATCTCATCCGATGTCCCTTCCCCTCCCTGGCCTTACCACAGCTGCCCAGCTTTTACACTGTGACTGGCCCCCTCAGGCCCAGCTGACCCTCTGGGGGTGCACACAGCCCAAGTGGGCATGTTGAAGTCTTTCCCCTTGAAAATCTGGGAAATGGGCTAAGAGTCTCAACAGCTCTCTGGAACAGTAAGCCGTAAACCCAGGAGCTGATGGAGGGCCCACTTTCCCCATGTGGATACCCAGGAAAGAGAAGGGTGGTGTGCAGTGAGGGAAACAAGAGGCCACATGAGGCTGAAGCAAACACCAGTCAGAGAGAGGACTCTTGCGTTTCTCTCTGGTCCATGGGCTTCATTCAGCCCTTCCAGGGGCCTGGCCTTCTGTGACATACTCCAGTACCCTGGCAATAAATTCCAGTTTTTGTTCAATGGCTACTGTTTGCAACCAGGTAGCCCTAGTTAGCCGGATGAATATGAGGCCCGTCCCCTACCACACGTTAAGCGAGGAGACCTCAGCCAGTCTCTGGGCCGATGAAGAACACCCAGGGGGGTTCAAATCAGTGGCCAGGGGAGGCCTGGCTCCATCTAGCGGGGGAACCTTGAACAATAACCTCCCTGAAATACAGGTGATCCTCTCCAATCCCTTCTCCAGGGTCACAGGGAGGTCTTCAAAATGCAGCCCCAAAACGGCACTCTTTAGGCCAATCCTTCAGGAGCTCCCTACTGCTCTGAAGATAAAACCAAAATCCTCCCCGCTAGCCCACCCCCTCCCCAGCACTCACTCCCCATTCTCCCTCCTCTCGGCACCCCCCCACCACTAATCTCCTTGCTTTCTCTATGGATTTGCATATTCCAGAATATGCAACATTTCATATAAATGGGGCCATGTAATAGGTGGTCTTTTCTATTCTTTCATTTTTCTGTGCTCTAATCTTTATTATTTTCCTTCTGCTCGCTTTGGATTTAGTTTCCTCTTCTTCTAGTTTCTTGAGACAGAAGATTATTAATTTGAGGTCTTTGTTCTTCATTAATATAGGCACTTATAACTGTAAATTTCCTCCTAAGCACAGCTTCAGCTGCATCCCGTAAGTTTGGGCATGTCATATTTTCATTTTCTTACATCTCAAAGTATTTTCAAATCTCTCTTGTGACTTCTTTGACCCATTGGCTATTTAGGTGTGTTTACTTTCCACATATTTGTGAACTTTCCAAATTCCCTTTACTACTGATTTCTAATTTCATTCCACTGTAGGCAGAGAACATACTTTGTAGGATTTTGATCCTTTGAAATTTAAGGGGGCTTGTTTCATGATACGCTATCTCCTGGAGCAAACTCTATGTGCCCTTGAGAAGAAAGTGGACTATGCTTCTGTTGGGAGGAGTGCTGTATAGACATCTGTCAGTCTTATCTGGTTGACAGTGTTGTTCAGGTCTTGTGTTCCCTTGCGGATTCTGCCTGCCCCAGTCCATCTATCACTGAAAGTGGAACCTTGACGTCTCCAACTATTATTGTTGAATTGTCTATTTCTCCTCTCATTTGTTAGTCTTTGCTTCGAGTATTTTGGGGGTCCGTCGTTAGGTGCATATATAATTGACATATTTTCCTGATCAGTTAACCCTTCCATCATTACAAAATAGCCTTGTTAGTCTCTAGTAACTATTTTTGTCTTAAATATTTTCTCTACTATCAGTGTGGCCACCTCAGCTCGCTTTTAGTTACTGCTTGTGTGGTATATCTTTTTTACTCCTTTACTTTCCACTTACATCGTGTATCTTCAAATCTAAAGTGTGTTTCTTGTAGACAGTATAGAGTTTGGTTTATCCATTCTGTTAATCCCTGTCTTTTATTGGAGTTTTTAGTCCATTTGCATTTTTTTTTTTAAAGATTTTATTTATTTATTTGACAGAGGGAGAGAGACAGCGAGAGAGGGAACACAGCAGGGGGAGTGGGAGAGGGAGAAGCAGGCTTCCCGCCGAGCAGGGAGCCCGATGCGGGGCTCGATCCCAGGACCCTGGGATCATGACCTGAGACGAAGGCAGACTGAGCCACCCAGGTGCCCCTCCATTTGCATTTAATGCAATTACTTATAAGATTTATGCCGTTTTGCTATTTGTTTTCTATATGTCATGTCTTTTTATTCCTACATTCTTCCATTACTGCCTTCTTTTACGTTAAATAGGGATTTTCCAGCATACCATTTTAATTCTCTTTTATTACACATTTTTTTTTTGGTTATTTTCTTAGTGGAGATAACAATTAACATTTTAACTTCAAACAATCTGGCTCTGATTAATACCAAATTAATTTCAACAACATATAAAAACTCCGCTATAATATAGCTCTGTTTCCTCTCCCCTCCTTTGTGCTGTTATTGTTATACAAACTACATTTTTAAATGTTATTACCCTGTCAACTCAGTTTTATAACTACTGCTCTATGCAGATAGAAGAAAAGAATTACAAACAAAATACATCTATAGCTTTAAAGGTGCCCCTGATTTCTTCATGTGGATTTGAGTCCCTGTCTGGTGTCCTTTCATTTCAGCCTGAAGACTCCCTTTAGTATTTTCTGTAGGGCATGGCTGATAGCAACAAAATTCAGTTTTGATTCATCTGGGATGTCTTGATTTCTCTTTCACTTCTGAGGGATAGATTTGTTTCTGGATATAGAATTCTTAGTTGATGGTCTTTTTCTGTTAGCACTTTGTCATCCCACTGCCTCCCGGTTTCCATGGTCTCCGATGAGAAGTCAGCCATAAATCTTATCAGGGATCCTTTGTCAGATTAAGTCTTACCCTTCATTTCTGAGCTCAACCATCTCTTCCTCCCTGGACTAGGTTAGGCCCTTTTGCACATGCCCCCTAGGACTCTTTACTTCTCCTTTGTAGTGATGATTACAACTGTAATTAAACAATTAACAAGAGAAGTAGCTCGTGTGTGTGTGTGTGTGTGTGTGTGTGTGTGTGTGTGTGTGTTTCCCTCACTAGAATATAAGTTCCATAAGGCAAGAACCAGGCCTGTTTTCTTCACTGCTATATCCTCAGAGGCAGCCCAGTGACTGCACACTGTAGTCTTTCAAAAAATACTTACTGAATGAATGAAAATCATCCCAAAGTAGACCGAGTCACTGGTGTCAATTCTTTACTCCCAGTAATAGTATAAGATAGCCACACTCTGCCATGGCCTGATGGTGGGCCTCCCTGTCCCTTGGCTTGGGATTGGCCGCGTGGCCTGGGATTAGCTGATGGGATGTCAGCCGATATGATGTGAGCAAAGGCTTGAAATGTGCTTGTGCAACTGAGCTCACTCTCTTGTACTCCTGCCTGTCACTAAGACACAAACATGACTTGGTGGTCACTGGTCCAAGGGGGATCGGAGACACACGGAACACACCTAAACCCAGCTCACAGTGTGAGGTCGACAAGTCCCACTAAGGACAGCTTAGGTGGGCCAGACCTCACCCAACCCAAAGCTACGTGAGAAGGAATAACTATTACCGCCATATGCCGGTGGGGTTTGGGGTGGTTTGTCATGCAGCAATATTGTGGCGAGAGATGACTGAGACATACGACTTGGCAAGTTTGAGGAGCACAAGGAAGTCCTGGGGAAGGTCTTCCATCTGGTCCTTCATATGGCCCATGACCCGGTCCAAACTGATTCGATGGCAGATCCACACCCCTCCTCCAGACTTACAGAATAAACTCCCTAGAATTCTACAATCCCAGAACGGGGATAATTATGCCACAAAGCAGCCTCCTGGAGCAGCCCAAAGCGGATCAGGCACACCTGCACACAGGAGCTTCACAAGAGATCATCTTTGTCCTCCGCCAGCCACCCCCTCACCAGCCCCCAACGAGGCCTGAGAGTGCATCTTCACAGCCAGGAAAATCTGGGTTTCTCTGCAGTGGGTTTGGGGAGGGGGGTTCCCAGGGCCTGACCCTTCTTAAGGCCTCAACTGATCTCAGGTAAAGAGGAGTGGGCAGGGACACGGGCAGGCAGAGCATACCTCCTTATGTTGTTACTCTGATTCAATGTATGATCTAAAGTTATATGTATCCATTCAAAATGTAGAACTGTCTCTTTCAAGGAGGGCTTGAGGCAGCTTGGAGTAAACACAATAACAAATAAACAACTCAGGGATCAAAGAGAACAGAGGCCAGGCAGAGAGCAGAAAGAGGAGATGCCACCTGAAATCTGATGATTAAACTGAGAGACGCATCTGACTCAGCTTGCTGTAGCTGCACAAACAGGGCAAGTATGTGGGTTACAGAATTCGATATAAAATCAAAGCAGCAGCCCTGGTGTCCAGGTGTGAACCCCACCTGCAGGCAGGTCCAAGGCCCAGAGGACACCCCTCAGGCCAAACCAAGACCTCATTACTAAATAATAATCACCATCACCCAAGTGCCAAGCACTGTTCTAAATGCTTTGTACAAGCCTTCTCATTTAGTCCTCATGGCAGCAAAGCAGGTACTCCTTATTTCCATTTTACAGATGAGTAAACTGAGGCCCAGAGAGGCAAAGCAACTTTTAAGGCCACAGAGTGAGGGAGTGCTAGAGGCAGGATGAAACCTCTAAGTCTGAACTTAGAGCCCAGGTCCTTAACCAGGAAGCAATCCAGCTTCTACGCTGCTCATGCCAGAAACGCCGAGCACTTCTGGCTCTGGGCCCTCCTCTCTACGAAAGCCTCCTTCCCTCTACCGCCGAAGCTCTCTCACCGCTGGCCTTGCCTACGTGTCAGAACCCTAAGCACCGGTGAGCCTCCTGCGGATAACCTGCCTGATTCCCACCTGCCAACCTCTGGAAATGTGCCTTACCTTCCTGCCCCCACAGACTCTGCACCCCTAGCATGCGCCCCGCTTGCCGCCCAGCCCTCCTCCGAGTGCAGCTCTTCCGAGCTGCCTCACGTGCTGTCCAGCCCACATGCCTGCCCCAGACTCCAACACTAACGCCCTAAGAGTCCGTGTTCTCCATCTGTCAGCAGAGCTCACCACAGAGCGATGATGTACAGTGAGCCTGCTCCAGGGCAGTGACCCATGGAGTGCAAACCTTCAACCCCTAACTAGCTCTTCGACCCACGTTCCGGACAGGCCTGCGCAAAGTGAGCTCAGCCCCCAGTTGAATTCCATCTGCTCCCTTGGCCTGTCCTCTCTGCTGTGACCTCAGACAGTGACCTAGACACCAAGTTTCACTTCTGCGAAGGCCACTGAGATGCCACACGGGGCCTGCTTGCTGCCAAGGTCCCTCCTCTGCCCAGTTACCCCCATCACCCTGTCGAGGGTGACGCAGTTCACCACAGACCCGAACCTGAACACAAGTTTATGGGAAGTCTGAGGCCATCCCAGCCCATGACACACTTTTGTGGGGAATAAGAGGAGGCTCCTTTTATCCGAGATGCTTCTGTCCCCGCTGTTGGAAAATGATTACAGTAAACTGAGAACGTGAAAACAAGAGACTTAATGTCCATTTGTTACAAAATCACTGCCATCAACCACAGAAATTGAAGCCATCTTCCTCACAGGACGCTCGTCTTGCAAAAGTGACTTTGGCAAACCCACCATGCCCACGGCCACCTGCAGCTCTGGCCAAGCCCCTGAGTGACGTGCCCGGCAGCAACCTCGACAGGGGGAGGCCACGTGGCGAAGAACCAGGTCCTGTTTCTGCTGAGCTCAAGTCTTAAGCATAAGGTCCTAACAAGCCCAGAGAGTGGGAGAAAGCTCTTCATGTCTAGGTCGGGGTCATTAGACCCCAAAGTGGTGGATTCTGCAAAAGAGGAAAAGCGCCCTGAGGATTAGAAGTGGCGGGGAGAGATGGCTGTGGGAACCGGCCGTCCAGAAAGGCTGAGGGACGGAAAGTGGGCAACAGCCGGCTGCTTGGGCAGCTGCCCTGGGACACAGCCTGGACTGGGTCTTATCAGTTGGGGTTAGAAAGGATTTCACATTCATCTCTGACCTCTTTTGGTGAACTTCACCCATGGCACCTGCCCCTTGATCAAACACTTTCCCAGACCCTGACATTAATGAGGACAAGCAGTGTGACAACTCAGACACCAGTCAGAATAGGGTCATCTCCTGTCACTAATCGGTGTGATTTGATGACATTAAGAGAGAAACCAGAAGTGAATTCATTTCCTTTTTTACTTTTAAATGAGGCCCCACTTAGAGTAGAACAATTTGGATGTTGAGCCTTCTTAGGCAAACGGTCCCTGAGGGATGGCGCTGAAGAACTCTGACTCTAGATCTACCTTCCGATCCGCGCCCCGAACACCCCCCTCCCCTAGCCCCCCGGCACTCTACGTGGAGGAGCAAGAGAAATGAACCTGGTTTCCAAAAATGAAGTTCAGAAAATCACACACACTCCTACATTTCACCTTCTAAATTAAGCCAGCGTTCTCCATTAACTTTCCACCAGGGACTGAGAGAACATTGTTCCAAAACTGCAAACTAAATTTAAAGTTAGAGGGGAAAGGAAAAAAAAAAAAAGCACGATTCGCCAAGCCCAAATGTTTGAAGTAGCTTTGCCACCAACTTTTCAATTAGCGGTAAAGTGACTACCTGTTTGAGAGCTCACCTGATCAGCCCAGGAATCCAAGGGTTCAAATGGGGTCATATAAAAATTCAGGGATTGGTTAAAGGCAGATTCTACTGCTAAGACAGTTCTAGCAAGATGAGAGGCGCAATCCACTAAAATCTGGGGGGTAGTGGTTGGGTGTGCTGTATTCATCAGTAATGTGGCCGCAAGCAACAGAAGCCCGGTCTGGCTGACATGAGCACAAAGGAATTCGCGGCAGGGATACCTCATAGCTCAGAATCAATGGCAAGGCTGAAGGTGCTGATGTGGAAAAAAAACAGGAACTCTAGTAGCTACAAGAGACCGGGCCTCAAAGTCTCTTCGGCTCCTCTGTGGAATAAGTAGCTCTACGATCCTCTCCCTAACTGCTTCCCTCAGCACAAGTGTCAGATCCCAGAATGGCAGCCCAGCTGACTGGCCCAGCGTGGGCCAAGATCCCACTTCTTGACCTGGGTGATGGTTACATGGTGGCGTACACTTTCAAAAATTATCCAAGCAGTGTACTTAGGATGTGAGTAGTTTTCTGAATGGATCTTATGCTTTAAAAAAAAAAAAAAAAAGTTAGGCCTAATCTATGATCCAGCAATTCCACTCCTAACGAAAGTAAAACATGTAAGAGAAATAATATATATAAGAGACGTGAACACATATGTCAACAAGAAGACTCAGGGCCACTCCGTTGACAATAGCCAAAAACTAAAAACAGCCCAGGGGTCTACTGATAGGCGAATGGGTAAGTAAATTGTACATATTCATACAACGGAACACGACAGCAATAAAAAGGAAGCAGCTACTGATACACCAAGGGTAAGTATCAAAACATCACGTCAAGTGAGAGAAGGAAGACTTTGACAAAAGAGTACATACTCTATGATTCCATTCATACGAAGTTCTAGCACAGGCAAACTGGTCCATGGTGGAAACAAATCCAAATAGTGGTTGATTCTGGGGGAGTGGTGTAGAAATTGCCTGGGAAGAGGGATGCGGGAACTTTCTGGGGTGATGGTCATGTTCTCTATCTTGACACGGGTTTGGGTTGCATGGGTGTATGCACTTATTTGAGCTCACTGATGGAACATAGAAGATTTGTGCACTTCACTGTATGTACATTTTACCACAAAAGAAAGGAAACATAAATAAATACTGAACTTTAGTTAACGATAAGCTTGCTGACTTAAGCTCTGACTGTTCTGTTCATCAAAAGATGCTATTGGGGTGTCTGGGTGGCTCCGTCGGTTAAGCGTCCAACTCTTGATTCGGCTCAAGTCGTGATCTCAGGGTCATGAGATCGAGCCCCATGCTGGGCTCCACGCTGGGAGTGGAGCCTGCTTAAGATTCTCTCTCTCCTTCTCCCTTGCCACCTCCCCCTACCTCCCTCTCAAAAAAAGATTTAAAAAAATAAATAAAAATAAAATATATTTTATTTTTTATTTTATTTTATTTTTTTAAAGATTTTCTTTATTTGACAGAGAGAGACACAGCGAGAGAGGGAACACAAGCAGGGGGAGTGGGAGAGGGAGAAGCAGGCTTCCCGCAGAGCAGGGAGCCC
>NC_138383.1:38725834-38748192 GCF_054177405.1 Leptonychotes weddellii | reverse complement strand
AGAAAGGAATGTCACACGGACATCAATTTGTTAACATAAAAAATGCATCTGCCCTATGACACAGGGATTCTGTTTCTCGGGATCTGCTCTAAGGAAACCTCAGCACGTGTGCACAGGTGGAAAGTTCTGGGACAGTCTTTGTGGCAGTTTGGAGTCGTGAAAAACTGTACAGTCTGAACATTCATTGGTGGTGGAATAGCTAAAGAAACTCAATCATATGGTTTGTGTGATCCATCCATGTGGTTCCATGTGCCTGTAAATGGTCCATCCTCGCTGTAGTAGAGTGTTTCTATCGTGTGTATTCCTCCCAACGTATCTGTCCATTCTACTCCATTGGGTGATTTCCAGTGTTTTGGCGATTACAAATAGTGCTGCTGTAACATTCAAGTACATGCATTTTCACCACAGCCTTTTGCCCTTAAGACATAAAAAGTGGTAAACTGAAGGGACACCTGGGTGGCTCAGATGGCTGGGATCTGCCTTCCGCTCAGGTCGTGATCTCCGGGTCCTGGGATCGAGCCCCAGGTCAGGCTCCCGACTCAGCGGAGAGTCTGCTTCTCCCTCTGCCTCTACCCCCTCACTCGTGCTCTCTCTCTAATGAATAAATAAAATCTTTTTTTAAAAATGGCAAACTGAAAAAATAAATAAATAAAAAGTTGAAGACCGCCACTTTAAGCCTCAATCTCGAGAAAGCCAACCTGCCCTACCTCTCCAATTCACACTTTCGTTCTTTAAACAGCCCTTCCATGGGCTACACCAAGTAAAGGGCACTGGCCACAGGGGCCACACTGCCTAGGACCATTGCTGTGTGTCCTCGGGCAAGCGCTTCACTTCTCTACACATCAATTTCCTTACCTATAAAATGAGGATAATAATAGTACTTTCCATTTCCCTCGGTTGAGGATTAAGTAAGGGAACAGCGTCTGCACTTAGTTAAGCGCTCAATCCACGTCAGGAGCTATGCCTGCTGCTAAAGGCACCTTTCTCAGCACCCTGAGGCACCTGCTAGGCGCCCCCTCCCCCAGGAGAGCCGAGCAAGGCTCTAGCGCAGAAGGAGGCAGCAAGTGAGGACAATCTCGCCCCCTGCCAGGGAAGGAGAGTGGCACCAAAAAGCCCTCCCCACCGCACCAAACCACTCTCTCCCTCCGCCTCTCCCGTCGTCGAGGACATCGGACACTTGCAATGGCCTTCACTCAAAATATGGCCTAAACCGGGGGCACCGTTCTAGAGGCATTATTAATGGCACGTATCAGCAGCCCAGTCACAGGCTGCTGGGGCACCAACAGTGCCCAGAAACCACTGCCTGAAAAAAAAAAAAAAAAAACCACGACATTTTCTAATGTGTATGCGAAAGGAGAGTGAAGTGTAGTATGTTGTGTTTTTAGGCGACAGAGATGGAAAAAAGCCCCTGGAAGCTTACGGTGCAGAGACCTTAGGAGCAAGAGACTCGGGGCCTCACGCTAGTGGTTGCCATGGCAATCATATTTCACAGCAGGAACTCATTTTCATATGACAGTGACCTGCAGAGGGAAGGAAGGACTAGGAAACTTCTTTCGATGAAGGAGGTTCAGTTTGGGGGGGAGCTGGGATTGATTTTCTTGACCAAAAAAAAAGCAAGTAAAAGTGCCTTAAGGGACAGACATGACCCGAACTACCTGAGGGCCCTGCAGGGTTCTCTGTACCACAACTTTTACTTAAGACACACACACACACACACACACACACACACACACGCCCTGTTTCTAAGGCCTCAGGGCAGATGTCACAGCCTCCCTGAGTCCCTTGCCCCACCATTAACCATCTGTTCTGTTACAGTCTTTCCCTGGAGTCCCAAAGCAACCAGCTGACCAAGCCACCGGCCCAGCCCCTGCACCTGGGCCAGGTGCCAAGAGGACACATAACACTCCTTGGGCTGAAGCACACGCTTCCCTGAACAGCAAATCCTAGCACTGAAAACATCTTGGTAGTCAGGCGGACTCGAGTTCCAACCTGTGCCCGGCCCGCTCACAAGCTGTGTGATGGAGGCAAGTCCCTCAAGCTCTCTGGCTTGGTGTCCTCATGGGCAGGACGAGACAATAATTGCAGCAGTCATCCCTCTGGGCATCGGGAGGATCACACATATACAAGGGAGTGCCTGGAAAGATCAGCACACTGCCCCGCTTCTAATGACCACTCAAATAGCTGCTACCATTAAGGGCCGGAAAAGCATCTCTCACAACCAGAGGCTGAAGGCAGAGAACACAGTATTCAACTGGGTGGCACACACGGTAATGAATCCATTAATAACCCAGCAGGAGTGTAGACGGATGGGGATCCGGAAGACTGGAAGAGTCTAGGACAGAGGTGCAGTTTCAGCCAGACTCTGAAGGCTAACAGGGAGGTATTCGCGGATGTCTGGGAGTGGGAACTCCTTTCTTGAGTGCTTGCAGGGGGCCCGGGTCCTGGGGATCCAGAAGGGGAACACGCTTCAAGGGCCCAAAGGGCCAGAGATCAGCAGCAGACAGCTGCACCAGGGCATGATGAAGAGGGAAAGCCAAGAAAAGGGCCCCGAGTGCAGCCAGAAAGGTCACAAAGCTTTCCCAGGGCAACAGCGACCGAGCGTGAACCCAGAGGGTAAGAGCAAAGGGGATGACTGCGGTAGGGAGGGAAGAAGCTGCAGGCCTGGAAATGGGTTTGGGAGAGTGAGGCCCCATGAATGAGGAGCCTTCAACTCAGGGCGGAAGAGCTCGGCTTTGTGTGGGAGGAATGCGGAGCCTCTGAAGATTGCTCAGGGGAGGAGGGTCAGCCACTGGGCAAAAGCAGGAGTCAGGGACCATCAGTCTACCGGTGACCTGATAGATGGACTGCAGAGGCTGGACGGGATGCTGGCACCAGACCAGCGGAAGGGCCTCGGAGCCCTGCCTGAGATGTTCGAGGCCTGCAGTAGTAGTTCACAGAGGGGTGGCGAGAGGTAGAGACACTTCAGGGAAAAGGGAGTATAACCGAGGAGGGAACCCCACTGCTGAGGAGCAAGTGAGAGCATCTGCCTCAGAGGAGGAGGCCAGACTCGGATGTTTGGTTGGGGTGTCACTCGGGCATCCAGGGGGCCGGGACTGATGCTAGAAGCCAGAGAGGGGGGCTGCCCTGAAGGGCTCCTGAAGAAAGCCCCTGCAAAGTTAAACACAGCATCTCAAAACACATCCCGCTAGGGGCGCCTGGGTGGCTCAGTCAGTTAAGTGTCTGCCTTCGGTTCAGGTCACGATCTCAGGGTCCTGGGATCGAGCCCGGCATCGGGCTCCCTGCTCAGCAGAGAGCCTACTTCTCCCTCTCCCTCTGCCTGCCGCTCTATCTACTTGTGCTCTCTCTCTCTCTGTCAAATAAATAAAACCGTAAAAAAAAAAAAAAAGAAAATATTACTTCATTATTAAAAAAAATCCCTCTGAGGGGGGAAGAGGGGTCCAAAGAGAAAGAACAATGGAGAAGAGCCAAACCAGGAGAGCGGGGTGCCCCAGAAATCACATCAAAGAAGGCTGCAGAGAAGACACACGCACACAGGCGTCCGCTCCCCAGGCAGAAGGACGAGGCCAGCAAAAGAGCAGTGTTTGGAAACAAGATGACTTTCAGGAAAGCAGTTTCAGCAGAGGGGTGGTGGGGCCAGGCTGTGCCAGGCTGCGGAGGATTAAAAGGGGAGGCAGGCAGCAGGTGCAGAGCACTTGTCTGGAAAATGTGACAGTGAGAGAAGAGGAAATGAAGCTTAGGCCTCTGATGCATGATTCCCCCCCCCAAGAGATGGGAGGGCAAGTGGATGTCACAGGCAGGAGGGGGCATGGAGACCCCGGTAAGGGCACATTCGTTCAAGGTGGAGGGAAGGGAAGGGGCAGAGACTGGACCGCAGCCCTGGCTCTGCCAGTGCTCTTACCAGGGTGCCCAGGGCCACCCCTGATTCCCCAGCCCCCAGCAGCTGGGAAGATCAAAGATTCCCATGGAGCAGCACAGGTGGAACCAGAATCCCTCTGGCCCTGATCTGAGGCTAGGTTTCCACCTTCTGCATCACACCTCTCCCTAGAATGACGTCGGGGGAAGGAATTGGGGGGGGGGGGTTACAGACCACCCAGATGGGAAAATCAGGTCCTCAGCCTTCCCAGCAGCCAGGAAGGAGACAGAAGTCTCAAACCTCCCAGCAGAGCTCTTGCTGAAGCCCAAGAAAGGGGGCTTCAGCCCCCAAAGCGCAAGTGTCATGGGCACTACTAGGCACCCCGGATGGATTTCAACACTTCCTTCAAGTCTTCTGCCTGGGAAAAACAGGTGGGCCTGATGGCTAGGAGTGGGTTTCCCGAGGGCTAGCAAACAAACCCAGGGCAGGATTCTCAGACTGAAAGAGGTGGGCAGGGTGAGGCAGAGGAAGCCCGTATGCCCAGTGAGAAATACCCGCATCCGGCACTCACACGCTCCTGGGCCCCAACGTCCCGCTCCCGACCACCTACCCAGGGGCGAGAGCCCAAACGTCCCGGGCCCGGGCCCAGCACGGCGCCCCAAGCCAATCACCCGGAGTGTGGGATCCTCACGGAGGGCAAGTGGAGCGCAGACGGGCAGCGGCTCGGCCACACCGGGGCCCCTCTCGCCGCACGTGCGCGCCCCGGCGGGCAGCTGGCGACCGGCGCTCGGTAAACACCGCACTTGTTGACCGGCTCGCGGGCCTCGCTCACCCCAGCGCCGCCTGGCGTCTGCAGCCGCGCTCGCCCGCCCGCCCTCTCGCCGCCCACTCCCCTCCCCCACCCGGCCGCCCCCGCCTCGCCCCGGCGGCGCCCAGGCTGCGGGCGCACCACGCGCTCCCCCGAGGGCCCCCGGCCGACAGCAGGCCAGACCCGGGGCGCACGCCGTTCCGGGGGGGCGGGGGGCGGGGGGGCGCTGCCCGCGGCCGCTCGGGTCCAGCCCAGGCTCCGGGAGAGGCGGGCGGCGGGCGCGGCGGGGAGGGGAGCGCGACGCCAGGGCCAGGAGCGCCCCGCCGGCCCCCGGGACTCGCCCCCGCGCGTGAGCCGAGAGTTCCCGGGTCCCTGGTCCCGCCCGCCGCTCCGCGGCCGCCCCGCGCGCCCCCACCCCCCCGAGAGCCAGACGCACCCCCCCACCCCCGGCCCTCCGAGACTGG
The DNA here is from genome assembly GCF_054177405.1 of Leptonychotes weddellii. Classification (NCBI taxonomy): domain Eukaryota; kingdom Metazoa; phylum Chordata; class Mammalia; order Carnivora; family Phocidae; genus Leptonychotes; species Leptonychotes weddellii. The sequence continues at coordinate 38,743,067 of NC_138383.1, read as the reverse complement.
GCCGCGGACGAGGGGGTGGCCCCACTTTGGCCACACTCACCTGGGCTTTGGGGGGGCGGTCGGCCGTGCCGCCCGGCGCGCTCCCTGGCTGCCCTCTGCCGGCCGCCGCAGGTACCCGGGCGCCCGCCCCACCCCGCCCCGCCCCTCGCCGCCCCGGGACCTGTGGCCGCGCGCGGGAGAGCCGGGCCTAAGGGCCCCTGGTAGGCGAGGGCCCCTCCGCGCCGCAGCCCTCGCAATGGCCCCTTCTTGTTACTGGATTCCAAACATCCCTCTTTTCCATAAGCAGCTTCAAGTCCCCAGAGCCAAAAATGACCCATTCTAACAACCCCAGGACGCAAAGGGAAGGCAGGTATGGGTTCTGGGGCCTGAAACAGAACGCGGCACCCGCTGGAGCTCAACATCAGTTTGTTGAATGAACGAACCCTCCATTGATGGTGGGACAAATGGAGGCAACGCTACAGTGACTAGAGGAAACAGCGACAAAAAGCTAAAGCTTTCATCAGCCTGGTGTCTTGGCTTCACCATTTCAAGAACATCTGCAATGTTCTCCATTTTCCTTCGCTCTGAGCCTCGGGGTGGGAGTGGCCATGCTAAAGTCCTTCAACCCTCCACTCTACCCCAAAACAATTTTATGAAATAATTCCCTGAGAGAACACCAGAAACCGGTAGTTGAGTGATCACCAAATCTGAGAGTCCTGGTTTCCAACACACAGCAGCCCCCTCCAGTACGGGGAGACACCTCCATTTGGGATCTGGATCTTCCCCATGGGAGATGTGATCTTGGCCATGGGAGCAAACGTCTCTAAACTAGCACTGTCCAGCAGGCTTCCCGCAATTACAGAAATGTCATATTGCTGGGCGGTCCACTAGCGAGTAGTCTTCTTAAATTTCATTGAATTTTACTTAATTTAAATCTAAATCACCATGGTAGCTAGTGGCGAAGTCTCAGTTTCTTTATATGCAAAATAGACATAATAGTCCTATTGTGAGGATTGAATGACCCAAGACCTGGCTCATTGTAAAATCTCAGGGGTGCCTGAATGGCTCAGCTGGCCGAGTGTCTGTCTTAGGCTCAGGTCATGGTCTCAGGGTCCTGGGATCGAGCCTCCCTCCCACCCTATTGGGCTCCCCACTCAACGGGGAGTCTGCTTCGCTCTCTGCACCCCCCCATGCTTGCTCTCTTTCAAATAAATAAATAAAATCTTTAAAAAATAAAAATAAAAGCTCAGTCAGAGGGAGTTATTAACATCATTTTCACCACCATCACCTCACTAACCCTAAAATGTCAAAGCTGCAGGGATCCTACAGGCTCTACCCCAGCTTCCCGCCCCAAAACCACCCTCCAGGAGTTGTTCTCCTTCTGCTTGCAATGGCTTGTGACAGAGCGCTTACCATCTCCGGGGGGACCTCGTTTCTCTTTGGACTGCTGACCACCTGGAGAAGATTTATACCTAACACTTTTGTGTGAGTAGATTTTGGTGGACAACTCAAAGAAGTGTTGAGTTTCAAGAGTGCTCAACAGCCAAGGGTGAGGCCCAAGGCAGGGAGCTTCGAAAGAATCAGTGCCTTAAATTAGGGACGGAGCCTGCTTTTATTTCAAGCCTACACGTACTCGTCAGGTATGTTGGAAGATGCCCCACTACTGAGATTTGTCTGATGTTTTTCCACAGTCACAGTGGGGCTAGGGGTTTGGGGAGAAAGACAATAGAGGCAGGAGCCATTTTCCTCACATCTCATTCAAGAGTTCACAACTGTTGCCATAATTTATCACCGTTGACTGTTGGCCTTGATCACCTGGCTGAGGTAGTGTTCGTCAGATTTCTTCACTCCAAAGTGGGGTCTTATGTTCCTCCTTCTTTAGGGTGGAGTAGCTACATAATTTATTTGGAATTCTTCTGTATGGCAAATTTGTCTCTTCCCCCCCTGTGATATTGTGATAGAACAAGAAATACATATTTTGGTCTTCTTCCTAACTCCTGACCAGAGCTCCTAAAATCCTTCTTATTTCCTAGGTGATAAGAACAATAGGGCCATCTTCTGTTATAAAATTTAGGTTTTGCCCCAGGCTCCTGAAACAGCCCTAGAGTGATCAAGTGAGAGGAGCATCTTTTCTTATTCATAACAAGCCCCTTTCAAGCACACCTGAGCCTGTATTAATGAGTGACTTTTGGAAAACCCTTAAGGATTGCCCAAGGGATGGATGAGCCAGTTGCCAGGGGGACTAAACTGTGCTTAAAGGGTTGGAACTTTCAGCCCCGCCTCCGGGGAGCAGAGAGGGAAAGGGGCTGGAGACTTGACTTAATGGTCAACGGCCAAGGATTTTACCCATCATGCTGACAGAAGGAGGCCTCCACAAAAATCCTGACAGGTTTGGAGAGTTTCCGGCTTGGTGAACACATGGACGGGCTGGGTAGGTGACGCCCCAGAGACAGCACGGAAGCTCTGCATCCCTTCCCACATACCTTGCCCTATGCATCCCTTCATCTTGTTCCTGTGTATCCTTTAATAAATCCTTTGTAATAAATTGGTGATACCCCCCCTCCTCCCCCGCCAATTTATAACCAATCAGTTTGAAGCATGGGAGGCCTGGACCTGTGACTGGCATCTGAATGGAAGTGGGGGTGGGGGAGGTGTTGTGGGATTGAGACCTTAATTTGTGAAGTCTGTGCTACTTCTGGGCAATTAGTGTCAGAACTGAATTAAATTGTAAAACGCTCAGCTGGCGTCTGCCGAGAATTGAAGGCTTGCTTGGTGTGGAAAAACCCATGCATCTGGTGCCAGGAGTGTTATATGTCTAAAAGGGAACAAAGCAAAATTTTCCTTCAGTCGATGTCAGAAAAGTGGGATTGGCTGGAATGGCCCTGGCTGGTGAAAACGGTGTGCTTTGGGAAGAAAAAGAATCAGAAGGTGAGAGTGAGGAACTGTGGACTCCTAGGTGGTCCCCGATGGTCTGGAGCGGCAGCTGTGCTCAGTTACTAAACGTAAATGTTACCAGTGGAATTTAGAGGTAAATCCAACTCCCAGGGAGTTGGCTCACAGGATGTATAAGGAAATGCAAACCAGTAAGAAAAAGGCAAAATACTCAGTCCTTCGGTTATTATTGGTAATAGCTCAAATGAAATTAAAAGCGAGTTCTGGGTTGGACTTTGATGCTAGACTAAGCTCAGATTTGGGTCTAAGTTTTGGTTACTAGCCTCGAAGCCCCCCACCAAGGGAAAAAGTATGCCGCGACAACAGAAACTACTTCTAAGACCTCTCTGGTCCCCGAGAAGGTAGTCAATGTAGGGGGGAGGGCAAAACCAAGAAACTACTGAAACCAGGGGGTGTAGTGTGAAGGAGCGGTTACATCTTGTAGATCGGTATCATCAGCTGCCCAAGAAACCTTTACTAGAATGGATTATGAAAGTAACAAATTTGGTGGCTGTGTCCCTGGTTTTGAATGCTGCCTAGTGGAAGAGCACGCTTGGTGAATGCAGGACCCACAGGTCACTAGGGAACACGCACAGACTACTAGATACATAACCCGGACACAAAGCAGCTTCTTCCCAAGGGAACAGCCAGCCTGGGGGACTCGATAAAAGCCACTGTGAGGTCTGTTTACCCTGAGAAGGGGACAGTCTGTGCCCCCCTATGTAGAGCAACCCCACGAAGCAGCAAGGCACGGGGGATGCTTTCTGATGACCCGGATATTCACTACTGTATATGCCCATTACTCAGATCATGATAAATGCCAGGGTTAGTGGGGTGCCTTTTACATGGGCACCCCATATAACCTTACCGCTGTAAAACTGAGGGACAATTCTGGAAGCCTTATCAAATTTGCTGCCTCAGCTTCCCCTCATGGGTCTTACTGATGCAAGCAAAAACATTAGGTGAATTAATGAGAGATGGGGGAAAGGCAAAGCCTAGACAGTGGTTTAAGTATGGTGGAAATTTTTAAATGGTTATTTAGAAATAAGGTGAGGGGTGCCTGGGTGGCTCAGTCGGTTAAGTGTCTGCCTTCGGCTCAGGTCATGACCCTGGGGTCCTGGGATCGAGCCCCACGTCGGGCTCCCTGCTCTGCGGGGAGCCTGCTTCTCTTTCTCCCTCTGCTGTTCCCCCTGCTTGTGCTGTCTGGCTCTCTCTCTCTCTCTCTCCCCATCAGATAAATTAATAAAATCTTAAAAAAAAAAAGGGTAATAAAGCAAATATTGATTAAAGGCAAAACAAAGAGGAAAAGTCATGGGACTCACCCAGCAGAGTGGAAATCTTTAGATGGGTATTAGGAAATGGTTGAATGAAGCAGACACTGATGGGGTTAAAACAAAGGTGCAAATAGATGGAGAACATAAAAACATGAGTGTTGGTAAGATTATGAAAGTGAGAATGTTTAAACAGGCTTTTATGTAAAGCAGTTGTGTCTCCTTGATGTGAAGGGTTTATGGGAATGAATATTATATCTGGCCAGGGAACACTTCTTCTACCTAGTATTGTAAAACCAAAGCCTGTTGATGGAGTCCTAATGGAGGCCACAGTTAGGAATGTAAGGGTTTGTAGAATTGGAACTAAGGCAAAAGTTTGTAGTTGGAATGTTTGAACAGGCTTTATGTGAACCAGTTACATCTATTTGCCTGATTATTGACGATGAGGATGTGTTAGAGCAGGCAGCTAGGCAGGCTTTAACAGGATGCCTGGGGGCCTGGAGGCCCGCTCCCAGGAAAGTTAGCAACCTGCCCTGACAGCATTCCACATCCGAGGCCACAAGAAGCCAGATCAAACTGGACCGGCCCCAGACAAAGGCCTGAGACTCTGACCAAGTGAGAAGGAGAAATCGCAAAACCACAGGAATCCCCTCCCCAAGTAAGAAATAGTCCACACCTTCGTGAAGGACCGTCAATAAAAGATAGAGACCCAGACCCCTGGCACAGCTCTCCCTGGGCTCGCGCTCCCTCACCTCCCCGGAATGCCCTCTCTCGCTCTTCACCTGTGGTGCCCAAACACTGTCTGGCCCGTCCTTGAATTCTTTTCTCGCGACAAGAGTAAGACTCTCCGGGGACGTCTGGGGGCTGAGATCGGCAGTCGCCTCAGAACCTGGACGTCTCCCCAGTCCACCCAGCAACAGATGGACGTTGTGTCTGACTAGGGAATGTTCCTCCTACCTGGGATTGTAAAATAGAAGGGATGTGAACCTGGGTGGCACAGTCCGTTAAGCGTCTGACTCTTGGTTTCAGCTCAGGTCGTGATTTCAGGGTCGTGAGATCGAGCCCCATGTAGCGCTCAGCACCCAGCACAGAGTCTGCTTACAGCTCTCTCTCCCTCTCCCTCTGCCAACCACCCCTCACACTCGCTCGCTGTCTTTAAAATAAATAAATAAAAATTTTAAAAAAGGAATGTAAATCCACCCTTAAGCAATATTAATTGGGCATGCTAAATGGGAACACGTAAGCCTGTCTGAGCCCACAAAGTGTCGAATAGAAGCTGGAGTGCTGGGACGCCTGGGTGGCTCAGTCGTTAAGCGTCTGCCTGCAGCTCAGGTCATGATCCCAGGGTCCTAGGATCGAGTCCCACATCGGGCTCCCTGTTCAGTGGGGAGCCTGCTTCTCCCTCTCCCTCTGCTGGTCCCCCCACTTGTGCTCTCTCTCTCTCTCTGACAAATAAATAAATAAAAATCTTAAAAAAAAAAAAAGTTGGAGTGCTGATAGGGACAAATTCTCTGGGTCATAGCCCTATGTAGGGTATAGACTGGGGCTTCTGGCAAAAAGCCTGTGAGTGATCCCCACAGTCTCCGGGGACTTCAGACTAGAGAATTTCCTTTTGAAGGGCATTGACTAGCTTGCTATCTGACATTTACTGAAACCGCCCCATGACTAAAGGACACAGAACAATCTTGAAGCCTGAAGTCTGCGGGATGTCTTGGATGAGGTCAGACAGGTACTCTCCTGAGGATGGCAGTGCCCAGAAGAGTTCCATAATAGCATGGAAACGGTTTATGTCGGATCATGCTGCCTGGGGAATGCATGATGAGGCCGGAGTTTCTTGGGCAAGAGACTATTACCGTGGGTGTTTGGCTGAAGAAGACTTCCAGTTGTGTGTGTATATCCTTTCTCTGTCCCTTTGAGAGGTACACGTACTTCCTAGAACTCAGGACTGACTTCCTCAAGGACCTGGGAGCCATTCCTTTAAAATATAATCATCAGGAAGGAAGGAAAGACAGGGCCCCTGTGTCTCAGTCTCTGCAGGATGATAGGAGCCTAACTGGGTAAGTGCCAGTTAGTGCCAGATTAGTGGCCCAATCCCCTTGACATTGACCCCTTACCCACCGTTGGTAATTTTTCACTTTCCTGACTGCTCAAGCCCCCACGTGCTCCCCATCCCTACCCCCTCATCCTCCCTTCAAAAGGCCAACTCCCCTCCACACAGATCAGCACCGAATTCAGTTCTATACTAAAGAAGTCTCTTTCCCGTATTGCTGTAGTATTGAATAAAATCTGTCTTTACCGCCATTAACTAATAACCAACTTTGTGTTTCTGTAACACCTCCCAGGAATTTTCTGGGTGAGATGGAGCCTGGGGCCCCCTGCCACCTCAGATCGACAGGCTTTGTGACTCAGAGTTAAACCGCAGCTCACAAAGGCAAGCATGACGTCAACTGACCCGCTGTCAGCCGATAAGGCCTGGATCTGGTCACACAAAAGGATCTCCACGCGCTCGGTCAGGGAGGCCCTAGAGAGGCAACAGGCTTCCTACAGAGATGGCAGCACTAGTCAACAACAACTAATACAGAAACTTCCATCTCTTGAGTTCTGGAAACAGCCTTGGGCCCAAAGTGTAGATACAATCAATTAACGTTCTGAAGGAAACCACAGTCCACAGAAGGGCCCCAGCACATAGTTGCACACAGTGTGGGGAAGGGGCTATGCAAACAGAACCGCAAGTGGGTGGGTCCCAACCTCCTGGGACTTGCAACATGAAGAGGCAGCCAACAGTGGCCCAGGCCTGGGTCACAGATCATTACGCTCATGGAGCACCCAGGCCCGATGTAAGTACTTTCTGTGCATTAGCTCATAGGCACTGTTAGAGTCCCCATCTCACAGGCACAGGAACCAGGGCTTGGAGAAGCTGAGCCTACTTCCCCAAGGTCACAGAGCTAATACGTGGCTGGCCCAGGGTTCCAACGCAAGCCGTCTCTAGAGCTGGCTCTTCTCCATTCCGACACACAACCTGCTTGGTGCCAAGGACAACCCTGAAAACACCTCGGCTCCCCCATTTCTGCCGCTGATGGAGGAGTGGAGTCCCTTCAGCCCTCGTCAGCCCCCTAGTCCCACCTCCCTGGGTTCCACCAGCAGAGCCCCTCTTCCGGGTTTCCAGACACCCAGGCTATGGGGGGACTTGCAGGAGGCCAAGGTCCCGGTGGGGGCTGTTCGATCAGGGCTGCCCAGTGGATGACAGGTGTCATTGCAATGCTCCCAGGCACAGGAAGGGAAATACCCAGGAACATCCAAGGCCCCTGTCTCTGGGCCAGGCTGAAATATTCATTGGGTCACTATGATTGTAGGGCAAAATCTTGAGGAAAACACTCTTGGTGCTGGGGCCGGAGGTATGGCCCTGACAAGCATCATTTCATTGGCTTCCACAAATTGCTTCAAACGTCCTGAAAGTTGTGTTTTCAAGGAATAAATGTCATCTCCCAGGGTCAGGCAGGAGTTGAGAATGTCATCACTGATACTGCACGCAGGCCATTTTGTCTCAAGAAATAAATAGCGCTCTGAATGCAGCCGGCATGCTGGGGTCTCAAACAGACCAGGTTCAGCGACGCACCACCAACAACAGGGTGGTGGCAAAGCCAGAAAGGAAGTCACTTCCTGAGGCCAACACGGGGCAAACAAGGGACTAATGTCTCAAATACTGTCTCCAGAGTGCCGAAAATACTTCCAGGTTTACGTAAGGAAAATGTGGGGCAAAGTGGGCGGGCAAGTGCAGGTAGGCAGTCAAGGTCAAATCTATCACTGTCTTAGAGACAGTCACGGGCGGGGGGCCTTGCTGGCTCAGGGCCGTCCTTAGTGCTTGAGGGGGTAGTTTTGGCTCTCTTCAGGGGATGCTTTGCCCGCAGGGTCTTCCACCGGAGCAAGGAGACCAGAAAGCAAGAAGAACCCAACTAGAAAGTTTGAAGTCAAAATGGGGGCAGCCAGAGTCCTCTTTCATGAAATTTAAAGCAAAGCAGGACAAAACAAAATACAACATTATACACGTGATGCCGACAGGCCGGCTCCAGGCACCCGGAGGGCGTCCCACAGGACCAGCCAAGAGAGTCCCTGGCTGTGCACAGGATAGAAATCAAATGCGAGCCAGCCAGCAGGAGGTAAACACAGAGTTTATTGAAGGTGTAGAGAGAATGCAGGTGTGTGGGAGACCCAAAGGAAAGAAGGAGGTCTCATCTTTGTTTGGGGCCTGGGGGTTTTTACTAAAAAGCATGGTGGCCTGGTGTACCTGTCCTCTCGGGCATCAAGGAACTGGTCAGAGCGAAGATGAGGGCCCAGGTGTTATTCCTTAGAGCCGGGGGGACCTGGGGTCCAAATGTCTAGTGCTGGTGGTCTGGAATATGCATATGATAGCTTCTTCCTGTCATTGGCACCTGGTCCTTCCTTAGATGTTATCCACCCTAAGGAAATCACTAACTCCTTGTCCCTTATGAGCAGGACATACACTATTTGCATTCTGAGGCATGTGTAAAAGTGAGGGTGCAGGTCCTAGCAAGAACAGAAGCAGGAAAAGGAGCAAAAAGCAGGTTTCCCTATCTCACAGGCATGAGGGACTGGATTAAAGGTTTTTCAAAAACTCATGTAATCCTCTCTGCAGCTCTAGGATGTAAGTACTCATTATGGTAACTGTTCAAAAGATGAGAAACAGAGAGGTTAAGTATTGCCCCAGGTCACACAGCAAATAAGTAACAGAGCTAGGATTGAAATCCCAGCAGTCTGGTTCCAGAGCCCCTCCAAGTAACCAGCACAGGACGCAGCCAGCCGGGGTGGGGCAGGTGGGTAGCTGGGTGGCTCCCCCCACCCCAGGCCTCGGGTCAACCCAAACAGTTCTCCAAGCTTCTGGCATTTCCCCTGCCAGTTTCTCCCTCTGGAACCCCAGCTCTTACAGGGTCTGGGTTCAGGTCTGAAGATGAGTTTTTTAAATGCTAAAAACAAGGGGCGCCTGGCTGGCTCAGTCAGTAAAGTGTGTGACTCTTGATCACAGGGTCGTGAGTTCAAGCCCCACTTTGGGTACAGAGAGTACTTAAAATGCTAAAACCAGGAGATGGGAGGATCAGTCTTTCAGTCAATGGCAGATCCCACTCTTTTCTGTGCTGTATTTGTCTGCTCTGGTGGCTGAACATACCAGGAAGTCACTCAGTGAGCCTGGTATAAGGTGGAGCATAGGAAGTGGAGAGGTAAAGCTGTGGTCTATGGGGAAGGGGGATGAAGGGGGTCGGGGGTGGGGTGTGGGGGAAGGTGGAAGACAAAAATCCGGATGAGTCTACTCAGGCTGTCACAACAAAGTACCGCGGACTGCAGGGGGTTAAACAACAGAAATTTATTTCCCACATTTATTGAGGGTAGAAGTCCAAGATCAGGGTGCTGACAGGAGTGGTTTCTTCCGAGGCCTCTTTCCTTGGCTTGTAGACAGCCCTCTTCTTGATGTGTCCTCATATGGTTGTCCCTCTGTGTAAGTTGTATCCTAATTATAATGATATCAGTCACAATAAACTAGGGCCCACTCTAATATCCTCATTTTCATTTATTACTGCTTTAAAGATCCTATCTCTAAATACAGTCACATTCTGAAGTACTGGGGGTTAGGATTTCAACATGGGAATGGAGGTGACACAGTTTAGCAGATAATAGGATCCTAAGGAAATGTACAGGCTGGAGTTGTGTGAAGTTTTGAATTGCTTAGAAAACATTTTAGACGGGCACCTGGCTGGCTTAGTTGGAAGGGCATGTGACTCTTGATCTCAGGGTTGTGAGTTCAAGCCCCACGTTGGGTGTAGAGATTACTCGAGTAAATGAATAAAAATAAAAACTTAAAAAAATATATTTTAGACATACCAAAAAGTATAAGGAATAATATAAAATATACATAAATGGGGGTACCTGGGTGGCTCAGTTGGTTAAGCATCCGACTCTTGGTTTCAGCTCAGGGTCCTACGATCAAGCCCCATATTTGCTCCTTGCTGGGTGTGGAGCCTGCTTAAGATTCTCTCTTCCTCTGCCCCTCCCCTATTTCCCTCTCTAAAAACAAAATAAATAAGTTATGTACACACATGTCTCCCTCTCCCACTCCCCCTGCTTGTGTGTCTTCTCTTGCTGTGTCTCTCTTTGTCAAATAAATAAATAAAATCTTAAAAAAAAAAAGAAATGAAATGTTTCTGGGGCTGGCTCAGTCAGTAGATATGCAATTCTTGATCATGATCAAGATCTTGGTCATGAGTTTCAGCCCCACTTTGGATGTAGAGATTACTTAAAAAAGAATTTAAAAATTTTTAAAAATGAAATGTTTCCAATACAGTGGAAGCACCTTGTATAATCTTTCTGGTTATGATCACCTCCCAACCTCCAGAGGTAACCTTTTCTAGAATTCAGTGTTTCTGGTTTCCCTGCATTCCTTTATACTTCTACCACGTACCTGTGCATCCTAAAATGAAATATTGTTTTTTGTGCTTTAAACTTTATGTAAATGGTAAAATTCTCTATGCTTTTTTATTTTTTTAAGATTTTATTCATTTATTTGAGAGAGAGAGCAAAGCAGGGGGAGGAGGAGAGAGAGAAGGAGAAGCAGACTGCCCACTGAGCAGGGAGCCAGATGCCAGGCTTGATCCCAGGACCGTGAGATCATGACCCGAGCCAAAGGCAGACACAACCAACTGAGCCTCCCAGGCGCCCCATAATTGCTCAGTTTCTAAAACTTGAATGAACTCATTTTATTTTTTAAAGATTTTATTTATTTATTTTATTTTAGAGGGGGGGAGGGGCAGAGGGAGAGGGAGAGAGAGAGAGAGAATCTCAAGCAGACGTCCCCCTAACCGCGGAGCCTGACACAGGGCTCGATCCCATGACCCTGAGATCATGACTTGAGCTGAAGTCAGAGGCTTAACCCACTGAGCCACCCAGGTGCCCCTACAATTAACCATTTTATTAATTAATTAATTAATTTATTTATTTATTTATTTTTTAAAGATTTTATTTATTTATTTGACAGAGAGAGAGATAGGAGAGCAGGAACACAAGCAGGGGGAATGGGAGAGGGAGAAGCAGGCTTCTTGCCGAGCAGGGAGCCCGATGTGGGACTTGATCCCAGGACCCTGGGATCATGACCTGAGCCGAAGGCAGACGCTTAATGACTGAGCCACCCAGGCGCCCTACAATTAACCATTTTAAAGTGTACAGCGCAGGGTATTGAGTGCATTCACAGTGTTGTGCAACCACCACTTCTCTCTAATTTCAAAATTTTTCATCACACTAAAAGAAACCCCCACATCCATTAAGTAATTACTTCCTGTTTCCCCCTTCTTCCCACCCCCTGGCAACCACTAATCTGCTTTCTGTCTCTATAGATTTGCTTATCTATATTTTGCAACTTTTTTGCTCAACATTTGAGAGATTCATCCATGTGGTCACATTTGACCATAGTTTGTTTGCTTTTCATTCCCATAAAATAAAATTAGTTCCATCATGGGACTCAACCACATTTTGAAAAGTCTTACTCTTAAAAAGTTTTTTTAAATAATAAAATAAAATTCTTACTCCTACTGATGAATTTATGGAAGTTTAAAAAAATCGTTTAAAAAATAAGTATTATATGCATTGGACAACAAAGTCAAGCATCACAAAAGAAGATAAAGTGAAAATTGTCTCCCCTGATTCTTATATATCCTTTTAGCACTATGCCAGGCACACACACACACAAATATATATGTGTATTTACGTTTTGTTTTGTTTTTTTTTTTAAGTATGCTCTATGGCAGTGTGCAGTCCAACACAGGGCTTGAACTCACGACCCTGAGATCAGGACCTGAGCTGAGATCAAGAGTCAGATGCTCAACCAACTGAGCCACCCAGGTGCCCCATATATGGCATATATTTTTTACACATGTGTTATTTAATAAGCATTTATTTCTTTTAAAGTTTATTTAGGGGCACCTGGGTGGCTCAGTGGTTAAGCGTCTACCTTCGGCTCGGGTCATGATCCCAGGGTCCTGGGATCGAGCCCCGCATCAGGCCCCCTGCTCGGCGGGAGGCCTGCTTCTCCCTCTCCCACTCCTCCTGCTTGTGTTCCTTCTCTGACAAATAAATAAATGAAGTCTTAAAAAATAAAATAAAGTTTATTTATTTTTAGTAATTTCTACACCCAGTGTGGGGCTCAAACCCACAACCCCAAGATCAAGAGTCGCATGCTCCTCCGACTAAGCCAGCCACGCACCCCTAATAAGTATTTATTGAGTGCTTGTTGTATGTCAAGCACTGCTTTAGGTGTTGGAGGTACAGCAGTGAACAAAACAAAGTCTCCAGCTTATATTCTAGCAGAGACAGAGGAGGCACAAACAACTAGATGTAGATGTCAAAGGATGATAAATGCTCTGGAGGAAAATAAAGGAGAGTCAGGGACAGTAGTCAGGAAAGGCTTCTCATAAGATAATATTTGAATTGTATCTATCCTCCACCGTTTGTTCGGTCGTAGGACCTGTGAATTAAACTGATAGAAGACAGATTTACAAGAGAATAAAAGTTTTAATTATCTATACACCAGAGCTTACAAAGACAAAAATGTGGCCAAGGAGGGGGCCAGGTGCTTGAGGCTTGTATACAGTCTTAGGCTAAACAAAAGAATAGGGATTTGGGGCTTTTAGGTGGGGAGGGAATAGGGGAAGGTGACCGGGAGTAGTATGGTAAGCAAGGGCTGTCTAGTAAGGTTTGTTATGCAGATTTAAGTCAGTGACTTCTTGGAACTAAGAGTTCGTTTCTTCTGGTAGGGGAGAAGGAGACATCTCTACAAAGGTAAATTTCTTTTATAAATGTCAGTTTCCGTTACAAGAGCTTTTTAGAGCTTCTCCTGTGTCTGCTAGTTCTCAATGGCCTTTAGCTCAAAATAAACCATATTCCAAAGAGGTGTATTTTGGGGTGGCATATTCTGGTACCCTTTAGAATGAAGGCAGGACATCTAGAGCAAGACTGTTCTGGGGCAGCAAGCATAAAGACGGGAGCTGAGCTGTCTCAGCGTGTTGAAGCAGCAGCAAGCTTGGGGGCCTGGAGGGGAGGGGGGGTGGCTAGCAGGTGTTAGCAAACCATTTACACTGCTCTGCACTATTCTCCGCCATGAGCACTCTCTTGGCCTCTGTCCCGAATCGGTCTAAATCAAGCTGCCTCATTCTGTTTCAGAAGCTGCCAGGGACTCCACCATATGGATATAGTGCAATTTATTTAACTGGTTGTAGGGTTTTCCTTCAACTTTTTTTTTTTTTTTTAAGGTAACATGAGGTATGAAGTGTGTAAAAAAGAAAACCACAGGCCCAAAATGGCATCACTTAGGCCAAGTCAGCTAACCAAGACTCACCTAACCTAACTGCAGTTTCAAACTCCCAGAAATGTAACCTTTAACCAGTCGACATGGAATTTCCTGGTCAATACTAGGAAATTTACTGATATAACCCTTCCACTCCCCTTAGGAGGGCAATCTTGCCTAAACAATGCATTCCTTGCTAATAATTTCCTTCCTTCCTCCCTCCCTCCACTCTTCCTTCCTTCCTTCCTTCCCTCCTCTCTCCCTTCCCTCCTTCCCACCTCTTCCTTCCTCCCTCCCTCCCTTCCTTCTTTCCCTCCTTCCTTCCCACCTTCCCTCCTTCCTACCACCCTTCCTTCCTTCCTTCCTTTCCACCTCCCTTCCTACCTTCCTCCCTTCCCATCTTCCTTCCTCCCTCCCTTCCTTCCTTCCTTTCCACCTCCCTTCCTACCTTCCTCCCTTCCCACCTTCCTTCCTTCCTCCCTCCCTCCCTCCCTTCCTTCCTTCTTTCCTCCCTCCCTCCCTTCCTTCCTTCCCACCTCCCTTCCTTCCTTCTTTCCCTTTTTCCCCTCTCTCTGTCTTTAAAAACCTTTCTTTCATTTGGCTCAGCGGAGCATCTCTCTACTTGCTAGATATTGGGATGCTGTTCAATTCATGAATAGATTGATAAGGCCAATTAGATCTTCAAATTTATTCAGTTGGAGTTTTGTTATTTAACAAGTGAAAATCAGGAAGTGGTTGGAGTGGGTAATAAAAGGAGGAAAGATAAAGAACAGACTTGCTCTTAACAGTTGCAAAGAAAGCCTGGGGCAAGAGTAGAAATGGAGGCCCACGTACCCTATGTCTAAATATTAAGAGTTATAAATTAAATTGACACACTGTGAAATAAAAGATGTACTATTTCCCGCCTTGACAAACAGACCTTCATAACAATCTGGAAGGCTAGATTTTAATTTAAAATTTCAGTGCCTTTGCAGTTCTGCACCTAGCCCAGGGCCTGCCACCCCTCTTCCCATTCCCAGCTCCATCCTGCACTGACAAGGTCCTTGAATGAATAGGTCCGGACACCTCAGTCTGCCTATCGAGTTGCCGTCTATGCTGTCCTTGGCCCAGGGCTACTTGGGAGGATAGGCTCAGGAAAGAGGCCCAGACAGGCCCTACACAGGGGCTGGGGTCATTTGGGCAATAAAATCCAAGACCCGCCAAGACTCAGATTGTGGGTTAAAGGATGGGGGAGAGGGACTAGGAGAGCAGGACCACTCGATTCCACAGATTTCCTGTCCCTTAGGAGGGAGAGAGCTGGAGGAGAGTCAGAGCGGGGTCCTGTGAAGCACAAGACCCAGGGCAGGGTCTCCCTTTGCCCAAGTCTAAGGCTGGTGCTGCTGAGGTATGGAGACTGCCTGGTGGCCTTGGGAAAGAAACTGAGCATGGAGACAGTGGGCAGGACAGACCAGGGAGCAGGAACCATAGCCCAGCCAGCTGCAGGGACACAGGCTGAGCAGGTAGCAGGATGGGGTAAAGTCGCAAGTTCTCCAAGGCATGCCCATGTCAAGCGCTGGCCAAAGGGAAACTTGATCCTTATAAAGAAACCTCAGCTTTTACCTGCTCAAAACAATACCAGCCACTGAGACCACAAGGAGAAAGTATAAACAAGGAAGCTGTAACAATTATAAAAACACTATCAGCTCTTCTGTCGGTCAGTGAATATCATGGTAAAATCGATGGCTCTCCTGCGAGGGATGTAGAGCTAGGAAGGTGGGTTTTGTCACCAGCAAGACTCCAAAACCTGACCTTTACTGCCCACCTGCGTGTACCCATTCACTGTTGTTTCCTTAAGTTCTTCTTTCCAGCTTTTTTTTATAAGTAAACTCTACCCTCAACGTGGGGCTAGAACCCACAACCCCAAGATCAAGACATGCAGGCACTACTGACTGAGCCCGCCAGGCACCATATTTCCAGCTTATCTTTTAACTCAGGCAAAAGATCCCACAGGCATAGCATCCTGTGATAGAAACCGAAACTACCCTCTAAGCAATAAGGACCGCCCTGACCACCCAGACCAGTTTGAGCTCAACCAAAGACTCACAGCTGTGCAGAAAGACCTAGTGTGAGAGTTATCTCTACCCTCATTATAATGCTAAAATCTGATGCTGAAATCTCCACCCAAGGAGGAGCTGAAACTCATTAACGTAACATACAATGTACGCACGCTTAGGCGCATTTCCTTAAGACCCAGATGTGACCTTATGCCCACCTCTACATACAATGACAAAACTCCTCTTTCTGAATATTGATCCTAACCCTAAATAAAAGAGACCCATTCACCCCTGCTCAGGGAGTCACAGCGTTGCAAGTCATAGCTTTGGAAGTTATTCCTCATGATCTCCTTATTTGCTGCAAATAAAATTTCCTTTGTCTGAAACTCTACCTGGTGTAGTCTCTACCTGGAACTCACCAAGGAGGGAACTCACATTAGTTCAGTTGCAATTTCAGGCCTGACTTGGTGGCCAATTTAACATAGAGAGATTGAGCAAGTCACTTCGCAAGAGATTTTTATGATTATTCAAAAATGCATTCTGGGGGCCTGGGTGGCTCAGTCAACTAAGTGTCTGCCTTCTGACTCAGGTCATGATCCCAGGACCCTGGGATCAAGTCCCACATCGGGTTCCCTGCTCAGCATGGGGTCGGCTTCTCCCTCTCCCTCTCCCCCTCCCCCCTGCTTATGCTCTCTCTCACTCACTCTATCAAATAAATAAATATTTTTAAAAAACAAAAAATGCAAACCCCCAAATCCCAAAAATGCATTCCTGGGGTCCTGGGTGGCTCAGTCAGTTAGGTGTCCAACTCTTGATTTCAGCTCAGGTCATGATCTCAGGGTCCTGGGATCAAGCTCTGAGTTGAGCCCGGTGTCAGGATCTGTGGTCAGCTGGGAGTCCGCTTAGATTCTCTCCCTCTGCCCCTCCCCCCACTTGTGCTCTTCTCTCTCAAATAAAATAAATAAATATATAAATCTTTAAAAAAAAAAAAACGGGGGTGGGGGGCGCCTGGGTGGCTCAGTCAGTTAAGTGTCCAACTCTTGATTTTGGCTCAGGTCATGATCCTGGTCATGGTCATGGGATGGAGCCTGGCATTGAGCTCCCCACTCTGCAGGGAATCTGTCTGTCCCTCTTCCTCTGCTCCTCCCCCCACTCACACTCTCTCTCTGTCTCTCAAATAAATGAATAAATAAAATCTTTTTAAAAAATGTATTCCTGAGGCGCCTGGGTGGCTCAGTCATTAGGCGTCTGCCTTCAGCTCGGGTCATGATCCTGCGGCCCTGGGATCGAGCCCCACGTCGGGCTCCCTGCTTTGCAGGGGGCCTGCTTCTCCCTCTCCCACTCCCCTTGCTTGTGTTCCCTCTCTCGCTGTCTTTCTCTCTGTGTCAAATAAATAAATAAAATCTTTTAAAAAAAAAGATTTTATTTATTTATTTGAGAGAGAGAGAATGAGAGAGAGAGCACATGAGAGGAGGGAGGGTCAGAGGGAGAAGCAGACTCCCTGCCAAGCAAGGAGCCTGATGGGGGACTCGATCCAGGGACTACAAGGATCATGACCCGAGCCGAAGGCAGTCGCTTAACCAACTGAGCCACCCAGGCCCCCAAATAAATAAAATCTTAAAAAAAAAATGTATTCCTTTGCTGAGTGTGAATTTTCTCTTTCAAAGCTGACTGGC
>NC_138383.1:38718423-38725734 GCF_054177405.1 Leptonychotes weddellii | reverse complement strand
TTCTCCCTCTCCCACTCCCCCTGCTGTGTTCCCTCTCTGGTTGTGTCTCTCTCTGTCAAATAAATAAATAAAATCTTTGGTCAAGCCATCTCCTGGCAGATGAGCACCCAGGCAAGGAGGACCATCTGAGAGGGAAGCCATACCAGCCTTTCTTGGAAAGGGAGAGAAGACAGCCTTTCCAAGCACCTGTCTGCAAGCACCAGGGTGAGTAGGGCAGTGTACCTGGAAAGCAAACCCTGACATCTTGTCTAGCAGGTGATCATTTGCACAAAGGATCTCTGTCATTTACATTTCACTTAGCTCCTAGGGATAAAAGCAGACAGGCAAGGGGCAGATACCAAGCACTCACCGTGTATCGAGTTGTGCTGGACAAAATTGAGAGCTTGCCAGTGTCTGAGAGGACTGAGGACGCACATACTGAATAACAGAAGGGTCCCTTACAGAGTAATGTGTCCACACATGCCTGAGTGTGGATCAATACTAATGACTGTCATTACTGAGTAAAAGAGTGCCAAACTTGATAGATTTGATGCAATCGCCATCAAAATCCCAGCAGGCTATCTTGAAGAAATAGACAAGATGATTTGAAAATGTATATGGAAAAGCAAAGGCTCTAGAATAGTCAATCTTCAAAATGAATAGAGCTGGAGGACATACACTACCTGATACCAACATTTGCTATAAAGCTTACAATAACCAGAGGGGCACTTGGGTGGCTCAGTCCGTTAAGCGGCTGCCTTTAGCTCAGGTCGTGATCTCAGGGTCCTGGGATCGAACCCTGCATCAGGCTCCATGCTCAGCAGGAGTCTGCTTCTTCCTCTCCCTCTGCCCCTCCTCTCCCCCACTTGTGGCTCTCTCTCTCTCTCTCAAATAAATAAAATAAAATAAAATAAAATTTTAAAAAAGCTTACAATAACCAGGACAGTGTGGTATCAGTGGAAGGAGAGACAAATAGATTGACAGAACAGAATAGAATCCAGAAATGGATTCATACATATACAGTTAGTTGATTTTCCAAAAAAGTGCCAAGTCAGGTCAATGGGGAAAGGAATGTCTCTTCAATGAAAATTGCTGAAACAACTGGAAATCGATTTGGAAAAAATGAATCTTGACCCTTATTTGACCTTATTCACAACATTAATTTGAGGTGGATCATGGACCTAACCTTAAACCCCAGGCCCATAAAGCTTCTTGACAAAAACAGAAGACTGTCCTTGAGCAGGATACAAAAGGGAAGAAAAACCCTGCTAAAATGGCTTCATCAGAATTTAAAATGTCTGCTTATCAAGAGCACTATTAAGAAAATAACTGACAAGCTGCAGACCTGGAAAAATATCTTTGCAGCCATAAAACTGAGAAAGGATGTATATTCAAGACATGTAAAGAGCTCTTACAAATTGGCACTAAAAATAAAAACATTCCAATTACAAAATGGGAAAAGACTTTCAACAGACACCTCACAAAGTAAGATATACAAATGGCCAATAAGCAGTCGAAAAAGCCCTCAACATCATTAGTCCTCAGGGAAATGGCCGGTATAAGAACAGGGAAACATGACTTCATACATACTAAAATGGCTAAAAAAACCCTGATGTTCCAGTAACCTATTGCTGCGTATCTTGTCACCCCAAAACTTAGAAATGTCAACCATTATAATCATTTTATTATCTCTTACAATTTCTTTGGGTCAGGAACTCTGGAAGGGCTTGGCTGGGTGAGACTGGCCTGGGGGTGGGGGAGTGGTCTCTCCTGCTGTTGCAGTCAGACTATGGCCAGATGTGGAAAATCGGGGACTGGAGCAGCTGGGGCCTCGCGCTCTCTCTCCCTTCACACAGTTTTATGGTCTTTCCATGTGGTCTTGTTTGGGCTTCTTCACAGCATGGCAGCCTCCAGGTACTCAGACTTCCTTCCAGGGAGCTCAGGTCTCCAAGGCTAACAAGGATGCTGTTGCATTACGTTTTATGAACTAGTTAAGAAGGGACGGCATCACTTTCACCACATTCCATGGGTTACAAGTGAGTCAACCAAACCCACCTAGATTGAAGGGGAGTGGAATTAGACTCTGTCTCTTGATGTGGAAGTGGCAAGATTCTAGAAGAGCAAGGGGGGATGAGAGCTATTACTGCAGCCGTTTTTGGAAAATACAATCTGTGGTGGATAAACCTGTCATGAAAAAGCAGACAGATCACACCAGGCCTTGTAAGCCACACTAAAGTTCAGTCTTGATAGGTATTGTGATGGGGACCACTGGAGGGCTTTAAGCAAGAGAGTGAAATTAGCCAATTGTCTTTAAAAGCTCGTGGCAGCAGGTGTTGGATAAAGAATTTGCGAGGAGGGTTTGGAAGCAGGGAGACCATTTAGGAGGGGGGTTCAGAAGTTCAAGTGCCAGGCATGGCCAGAGTCCCGGCCTAGGTGAGTGTCGGGGAAGGAGGGCCGCCAGGTTTCCGCCTGTCCAGCTATTTTGTTCACTGAAAACCACGGAGAAGCAAGTTTGTTTGAGACGCGTTGGGCTTGAAAGGCCACGGTAGACAAATGAGACTGGAACTCGGGAGATAAAAAATTTAGGGAGACAACCAACAGCATTTTAAAAGGCACAGATGTGGACGTATGTGTCAGGCCAAGTTTTAGCAACTCTCCACTCACTCGTCCCGACGCGCCTCGGACTGTGCCAAGTTCTCGCACAGGCTGAAAGGCGCGTGCGCACACCTACATCCCCCCCCCCGGGAGGCCCCTGGGCGGCAGCTTCCGGATTGCGCACGCGCGGTGTGCGGCGGTCGCCATGGAGACGCGTGGCGCTGGCCGGGCGCTTAGCTCCTGCGGCCGCGGGCTCGGCGGCGGGGGTCTTGGGCTGTCCCTGGCGCGGGTGGCGGCGCGGAGGGCGAATGGACTGCCGCGGTGGAGCGGGGGCGTCGGGGTACGGCGAAGAGGGCGAGGACGACGAGGACGACGAGGAGGAGCGAGAGGGTGGCACTGCGGGCTTTCAGGGCGCCAAACTGCCCCCCATCGCAGGCAGCGCCTCAGAACTGAACAAACGGAAGGTGAAGAAGAAAAAGAAGAAGACGACGACCAAGGGGTCCGGCAAGGGGGACGGTAAGACGAGCAGCTAGCGCAGCAGCCTCAGCTCCCCGTACCAGAGTTCCCCAAGCTCACCCATCCCCAGTCCTCACAGAGACCCCCATCTACTTGGGAACCACTTCACACCAGAAACAGAAACTCGCCAGTCCCAAACAGAGGTCCTTCCGCTCCCCACACGTACCACTTAACGCAACACAGTGATGACCCAGCCCTCTCCATAAAAACCATACATGTCCACAGAGACCCCAAATCCTGCACAGAGAATTTTCAACATCCATGGAGACCCTCTACCCCACAGAGATCCCCAGCATCCCCAGCATTATTCCCGCAGAGCCTCCCAGCTCCACACAGCAGCTCAGCTTTGCACGGACACCCTCTCAATTTCCTAATCCCTCAGCTAAAACTCAGAATCTTAAATAACCACACTTTCCCCACAGAAACTTCAAGGCCTCCTACAGAGATTCCCTCATCTTCATAGAGACTTTCCCCAAGCCTAAGATGCTAAGACACTGGTGACAAACAGGCACAGAAACACAGGTTTTTGCCTTTTGCTCCATGCGTTAGGGGCACCTGCCCTCTCGATGTCATGCAGACATCCTGTAAATGTATAGAAAGTATCTTTCCTGCACGGGCTGTCTCCCGCCACCCCCCATTCGCCAGGGCCAGCCCTCAACTGCACACACACCATCACACCAGTCACTGCTACATACTCTTGTAATCCCCAACACCCTCAACAACAGCCCCTTATAGCATTATAACCACCAAATAAAACTAAAGCACAGATACCCCATCCAGCACACACATTCCCAGGCTACACGTACGTATGGGTACTCGGCTACACACTCATGTGCTTAAACCCCACCAGCCAAACACTGCCTGGACACATGCACTCAGGTTCTCACTCCAGTCTCTCCCATGGACACCTCACGTACATACACACACCAACACCTGCCCTAATCCCACAGAGTGCCTATATCTCACCAAGTTCCTCTCCCAGAACCCCCCAGATTTCTTGACAAAGGTACTGAGCACCCAGTTTATGGAGAGAGCGTGCAACAGTAACATAGAAGGGACCTGCCTTGAGTGCTACGTTTCCAGTGTCACTTGCGTGGTCCCCTTCTGGGGCTTTGACTGTCAGGGAGGTGGCTCTCACCTCCAGCACGGGTAGTCCTTGGTTCAGGTTTCGGGGCCCTGGCCTGTAGCGTGTAGAGCTGGCACCCCCGGCGAGCTGGAGGCAGAGGGAGTGGCAGTCTTCCTCGTGTCATGCTTGTAGTTTGGGAAAGGGAGCAATGGGAGGGTTATAATGACTTCTTCAGGTGGAATCCTAATAGAAAGGCAAGGAAAAAATTCTGGAGTTGAGGTCAAAAAGCCCCATGTGTATCTGCAAAACCAAATTAGGAAACCTGTTGTCCTTTTGGCTTACTTTCCTACTCTGGAAATTATAGTGGCATGTAATTCATATGGTCAGCAGGGGACACCAAATAGTATTGGAGGAATAGGAAGGCATAGAAATGTCCAGAGAGGACTTTTTTTATTTTCTCTTTTTTTAGGGGGGATTTCTGTCTCCCCAAAAGTAGAAGGATGAGCTGATGAAAGAACCACAACTGAGAGTACTTTATATGAGGGCTCTATAATTCAGAAATGCTATTAATTTAAAAAAACAACTCAGTACAAGCCACACAGCAGAAAAGTACTTCCTGGCTTGGCATGATATTGGTTTCCACAATCAGATTTAGGAAGCTTTTCTGCTGTACTCCATTTCTCCCATCATAAAGAAGTCCAGACTAGGGGTGGAGTCATAGACTCCTCAAACTGGAAGGTACCTGGATGAGATATGGAGCATGAATCGCACAGTGGAAAGAATAGGAACAGGGCACCGGGAGCCAGGCCTGTGTTCGAATCCTGACCCCTGCCACTTACTATGTGATATTGGTAAGGTAGACTTTTGGAGTTTCAGTTTCTTCACCTGAAAACAGGGTTGATAACCTTTATCCAGAGGACCGGCCTCTAGTACGTGCTCTGTAAATGGTTCCTCCTTCTCCAAAATGACTTGAGGAAAAGCCTAGAGCCGGTGGGTGTGTAGGAGGCTGGTGGGCTTGGCTCTCTGAGCCCTAGGCCAGGAGGGGCCTCCACCTCATACACCTTCGGGGACTTGGGCAGCGCACCCGCTAACCGGCTCGTCTGCTCAGCAGATAAACATCAGAGTCCAGGCCTGAAGAGTCAGCAGCTATCCTCATCCTTTCACCACAACTTAAGTCCCAGCAAAGATCATGGCCCCAGGCAAGAGCACAAACAGGACAAAGGTGAAAACAGGCCCATCCCCCCTTACTCCTCCACTGTAAGTCTCCCCCATTTTGCTGAAATAGAAGAGAACCTCTCCAGCCAGATCAACGAAAGCCTGCGTTGGGACGGAATTCTCGCAGACCCAGAGGCCGAAAGAGAAAGGATTCGCATATACAAGCTGAACCGGAGGAAGCGGTACCGGATTTTGGCCCTCAAGGGCTTCCACTCTGACCTGGGTGGCCAGGAGAACCCCGAGAACCTGCCGTACCTCCCGGATAAAGAGAGCAGCACCGAGGGCAGGCAGCCCGCGCCGAAAGCCGACCGGCCCAGCCACGGCTTGGAAGGAAGCCTCACGCCCAGGCTGCTGCGCTCTGATCTGGCTGCCGCTCTGCCAGAGTGAAAATCCAGCCCGATGCCAAGTCCGCACTGCCAGTTTCTGTGTCACAGAAGAATAATAATAAACGGAAATCAGAACGCCTGAAGGAAGCAGATGTCTGGTGTGTCGACGGGGCCCGCCTCTCCTTCCACCAGGGTGCCTTTCGTGGCCCGGGGAGGGCACAGCCATGTAATGGACACAGCTCTTTCTGGATTTTTTTTTTCTTAGATAATTTGGCATCTCTTTGTTATTTAATTTCTCATCACAGATGTCTGTAATGTTCCCCTCTAAAAGACAGAGTGTGTAGATTATATCAATTCCAACTCTTAAGCTAATTTAATGGGTAAAACTCCTCACACAGCATGCTTCTCTAGGCCCAATGAAAATGCCCCAAATATCCCGGAGGCTTTTTTTCCTTTTTTTTAATTACATACACTCCCTGCCCTTATGTGGTCTTCAGAATAACTGAGTTCCAGAACTCCATCCCTGGGAGATAATTATGAGAAGTCTCAAAAGAGGTATTGCTTCTCTTCTAAATATGGTCATCCCAGGGAGCAAACTAACTGGTGGTTGCCAGAGGGGAAAGGGGTTGGGGGTGGGGGAAACAGGTGAGGGGGCTTAATTGTACAGTGATGGATGGTAACTGGACTTGTGCAGTGATCACTTTGTAGCATGTACAAATACTGAATTATGATGTTGGACACCTGAAGCTTATGTAGTGTTACATACCAATTTTACTTCAATTAAAATATATATATATATATAGTCCTCCTCTAATCCCCTAAAACAGTGTTTTAAGCAAAGTTCTGGAGCATTAAAAAGGTCCTACTATACTACTTGTCCTAAATTAATATTCTTCCCTTGCACCAATATTTATTGAGTGGGAGCCAGTGTGTTGTGTTAGTTTGAGTTCTCCAGAAGCAGACCCTGAATCAAAGACTCAAATGGAAATAGATTATTTGGGAGCCAAAGGAAAGCTCAGTAGAGAAGGCACAGGGAGGGGAAGACAGCCAATCCAGGGACACGGTCAAGCCAGTTTCCATATTGGCTAACTGGAGCTTAATCCCACTGGGAAACACTGTCAGGATTATGTCCCCTGAGCGTGAGGGAGCTGGGCCCTTCTACTGCCCATAGGCATTGGCTGAGGGATGGTCCTGGGGGTGTTAATTTCCTGGCATTTCCAGCCTGCCAAACAGGTTGGCCCAGAGGCCCTCCTCAGGCACAAAGATGCAGACTGGGAGGTGCAGGGGATGGGGTAGTCTCTATGCAACACGGTGTAGGGTCCAGGAGGGACGTAGTGGAGGTTTAAGATCAGGTTCCTGCCTTCCAAGGAATTATACTTGGAAGAAGTTGAAAGCCAGTACAAAACATTACAGAATGCTTTTTTGAAAGTGAAGCGGAAGTGGTCATCTCGGTCCCTGCTAGCCCCAGCTGACAGAGAAGCCCTCCTCTTACCTTTCCTTAAATGGCCACTTACAGAGTTGTCACATTCTGGCCATCGTATTGTGGCAAAATATAGCAAAAGGACTTTCGGAAGAGCCCCGTCCTCCCCGGCGGAGAGGGGGTTAGCAGGCTCC
>NC_138383.1:38676821-38717923 GCF_054177405.1 Leptonychotes weddellii | reverse complement strand
AGAGACAGCGAGAGAACACAGCAGGGGGAGTGGGAGAGGGAGAAGCAGGCTTCCCACGGAGCACGGAGCTCGATGTGGGCCTCGATCCCAGGACCCTGGGATCATGACCTGAGCTGAAGGCAGACGCTTAACTGACTGAGCCACCCAGGTGCCCCTCTTTTTTTTTTTTTTAAGATTTATTTATTATTTATTTGAGAGAGAGAGAGAGAGAGAACATGCAAGCAGGGGGAGGGGTAGAGAGAGGGGGAGAGAACCTTCAGATTTTCCACTGAGGGCAGAGCCCAACATGGGGCTCAATACCAACACCCTGAGATCATAACCTGAGCTGAAATCAAGAGTGTGATGTTTAACTGACTGAGCCACCGAGGTGCCCCTTAAATTGCATTTCAAAAAACGTTAGTCCTATGAAATGCTCATGTGTTCTCTGGTCCATGCTACATTTCCCAAATAGTAAATTTTCCCTTTTAAAGATTCTTAATACACATTGCCATTTTAAAAGCTATGGTAGCTTATTGTACAGCAAATCTTTACTCCCCCCCATTTTCATGGGGGAAGTATGGTTCCCTGACCCACTGATGTTAGGTTGGACCATGCGACTTGCTTTGGCCAATAGAACAGGCGTGGAGATGACTGGGTGGCAGGAGGGCAGACTTTAAGAGGTATTGTATGTTTCTTCTTGCTCCTCTTGATCTTTTGACCTCCTCCATGAGAAGAATGTGCCCCAGCTAACCTCTCTAGTCTGCTTTAGAGACAAGTGGAACAAACCTGAACTCAACAGCCAGCCTTGGGCAGAACTGCCCAATCAGACGTCTGCATGTTTACACCAGAAATAAATTCTTGCTGCTGTGCACCACTACGATTTTGTGGTTGTTACGCAGCAGAAGCTGACAATGCGGGTGCTCCATGAAGCCCCACAATAAACATATTTGGCATCTTCAGCTTTTCATTTTCCCAAACTTATTTGACCATAGAACCTCCTACTCCACAGAAAGCACTTTGGGAAGTAGTGTTATGAATGAAACACTTTGTAGTGATTATGCCCTAAGATAAAATTATTAGAATTCTATTTTGAGAAGAGGTATTTCTTGCAATAGGATTTGTTACCCAATCAATAAAGTCATTCCTTTCTCTCATTTCTGGGAAGTATACCAAAATGGCTTCCTCAGATTTATCATATTATTTTTTTTAAAGATTTTATTTATTTGACAGAGAGACAGTGAGAGAGGGAGCACAAGCAGGGGGAGTGGGAGAGGGAGAAGCAGGCTTCCCGCCGAGCAGGGAGCCCGACGTGGGGCTCGATCCCAGGACCCTGGGATCATGACCTGAGCCAAGGGCAGACCCTTAACGACTGAGCCACCCAGGCATCCCAGATTTATCATATTAATAATTACACCTACTACTTTTTCTCTTGAGGTGCCAGCTTAATCTGATATGCTTAGGAAGGTATTTTTTGAGGGAAAATTGAAAGACTATTAGTTTCGGGGCACCTGGGTGGCTCAGTCAGTTAAGCATCTGCCTTCGGCTCAGGTCATGATCTTGGGTTCCTGGGATCAAGCCCTGCATCGGGCTCCCTGCTTGGCGGGGAGCCTGCTTCTCCCTCTCCCTCTGCCTGCCACTCCCCCTGCTTGTGCTCTATCAAATAAATAAAATCTTTAAAAAAATTATTAGTTTCAACACTTTTGCTTCTCTCTACACACACACGCACACACAATTATAAATCTACATGCTTTAAATATTTTTCCAGCATAACCTTGGAACTGCTATTAGCTCATTCATTTTGTGGGAAATTTACACTATATAACCTAAGTGGCCATATTAGTTCTTGCTGTCATCCCAGCCAGCCAAATTAGACTTAGTTTCTGTTAAAAAGGGACCGGCTTAAAATACACACACACACACACACACACACAATAATACACATTCCTGGGACATATTTAAGTGTAACTCAAAGACTAACAGTAAGGCACAGAGCCTTGCCGTGAATTTGACACTTGAATGAAATAAGATGCCTTCACTTTTGATTAATTCTTATCAACTCTTATCAACACTTTGCCCAAAGGGACTTTCCTTCTGGGAAGACAATGGCCTGCCATTGAAGAGGTTGCAGGTATTAAATGAATAGTGTTACCGCTCCAACTGCCTCAGTTTGAGATGTTGGCAGTAAGAAGTTCCCAACACAGGTCAATCTTGCTTCTGCCACCATACTTCATTCTTGTCAAAATTATGTGTAGGACACTGACAGACGTGGAGCCCTCAGGTCCTGGCGCCAATACCACTGTTTATAACTGTCCCTTTGTCCAGTGCCTATAGGTTTGTCCAGCCCAGAGCAAATATCCCGCAATGAAATAAGGATGTGTTAGACTAACGCATGTTATTTCTTCTGCAAAATGGGAGAAAGGCAATTTGAAAGGGGAGGTGGGAAGGAAGGACTGGACCAGTCATAATTTCAGGGTAGATGAGTTTTAGCAAAGAGTACACACTGAATCTGGGAACAAATTCCCTAAAACTATCTGTGCTGAGGGGTCCCTGTGAAATCTCGTATCCCAGGGGAATGCATACTCCAGACAGAAGTATCGTAGTATTAAATACAATCACATCTTAAAATTTCTCAAGATGAGGTGTTTTTCTCATGTTTCTTCACCAAAACATTATAATTTTACTGTAAAAAAGAGAAGCACCTCTAAGTTTTGTTTCTTTAAAGATAATTTATTGTTAAATGAAGAAGTCACAAAGCAAAATGGAATGGGACAGACGTCAAAGATAAATTTAAAAAATAGTTTTTGGCAAATACAGTTCTGGATTTCCTAAGGTTAGAAACAGGAAAAGAGTCAAATGAAAAGGTAATCGTTCTTTTTAAAAGGTCTGACTTTGAAAAGAAAACAACTTTTCTCTGAAAATACAAATCATCCTTCTTACATGAAAGCTGTAATTTAGGAGACTGAGAAAAAAGACTTCTTAATAAGTAGACTGTATTTCTCAGATATGCTTAGGAATGGTTGATTTTAATGAGTTTTAAAAATCATTGCTTCTACCTCGTAAACTAACACAAGTCCACCAAGATCAATGTCATTTGATCCCCCCTGAAGTGTCCCATTAAGTCTTCTTATGCTTCTTTCCTGTAACTTGCAGCAAAGCAGGTTTGAAGAAAAAGAGAGGATTAGAAAGAACTACAGTTAGTTCCCTAGTGAATAACTTAAGATAAAACCTGCTTTTCCATTCGCATTACACATTCACAATTGCTCACTTCTACTTACTTTACAGATTTATTTCAGATTCTCTTCACACCTAGAACACTTTGTCCGAGCTTAACCCAACCCCCCAAAACAAAACAAAAAAATCTCATATGGACATCCCAAAATGTTGCCATGTACAAAGGCCATGTTCTCCCATATGTCTCTCCTGCCACGCTGCCCACAATACTGTTCTGAGCTCATTCAAGTGTCCCCACTGGGCCAGGACAAAGCCTTGGGAACTCTCTTAACCTTATTTAAAAATTATATTTACCCCTTGTCTTAAATGCCAAGATTATGAAATCAGAGAGAAAAAAAAATCCATTTTTATCAAGAAAAGCCACATAATTTCCTCCAGACAGCATTTGTCACTCTGCATGATGAAGGAGGTCATGGAGTCCCAGAGTGCCCCCTTTATGGGTCCCTTCCAAGCCTCGCTATGGCAAACTCAGGACCACGGACCCACCCGCAGGATCCACTGAGGGCTGCGTCCAAACAGTTAGGGGCCTGACAAGACCACACATTGCCAAAGCTGAAGAGGACACCAGAAAGTTTGGCTCTAGAGGCTTCCAATGACTTTAAGTGAGAGCGATTATCATCACACCTGCTCTCCTCGGAACAGAAGTCCCTGCTGTGGCTCCAGGGTACCCAGAGAGCTACCAATTCTGCTTTCAGGACACACGGAAGCCATCAACAGAAACCCCCAAATACAGCGGGAATCCGGGTTCACAATACTCTATAACCCTCGAGCACATGGTCTAGTTTGGATGTATTCAAAGGAAATATTCACGGATTGTTCTTCCCCAAATTGGAAGAGAAAAAGCCACCTGCCACTGTCTTCACTCAAAACCCTCAGGGATTGGCAGGGGAAAGAAGCATGGGCTGGTGGGGAGGCAGGGTGGGCAGGGGGCTGAGGCCAGAGACAGCCGGGCCCACCGCAGCCTCTGGCCCAGGCGCCCCACCTGCCTCTGAGGCCGGTTCAGCTGAGCTCACAAGTGTCTTCCACGTGCAGCTAACGCCACGACTGTCCCTACATTACAGTAAGCACTCACAAGAAATGTGTACCATCCCAACGGCGCCCAAGTTTTGGAGTTTGACTTGTGACATCAATCCCTATCCTGCAGTCACCTCTCCTGCACGTGGAGGGAGGGTTGGGGTGGCTTTCTTGCTTTCTGGCTTAGACTTAAGGTGCTGGCATAATTCCTCTGTGGTGTTGAGCCCGTCCAAGTTGACCTGGGCTCCCTGGAGAGGACACCCATCCTGATGGAGCAGGTCACCAGAAACATCCACATCTGCCTCTCCCAGATGCTGGCCAGTCCTTGGTGGAGCGAAAGCCCCTCATGGGGTCCCCAAAAGTGGATTCCCTAAGCATTCTTTCATAATGCTGTTACTCTCAAAAGGGCCCTCGGCTATGTTCTGCCTTATGAAAAAAATAGGAAAGTATTTGGAAACCCCAAAACACATATCAGGAGAGTTACACACGCCTGTGGAGACATTACCAGATGCCAAGGGTTCAAGGTACTTTGCCAGCGCCCAAGCTCGCACCCAACCAGTGGAAGGACCCAGAACCGAAGCCCCTGGTGGACGTGAGTCTCCTGAAGAGAGGGGAGAACAGCGTGAACCTTTTCTCTCTTTTTTTAAAAAGGCATCTTATAGTGTGGTTCGGGGTTTTTTGATATGAAAAGGATTTAGGGAATTCCAAGAGTTTTGGTGAACAGGAAACACAAATGGACATAAACGATGGAATGGACCTCAGCTGTCCACAGACTGGACCCACAAGGATGTCACAGCTTACAGAACTAGTACCGCTGTCAGTGACGACACCCGGGGCTGGAAGGTCTCACAACTCACTTTTTCCCCCCCAGAGACTCTCCGCGCTCTTCCCCAGGCTAACTGACCAATGGGAGAAGAGCCATCTCCTCCCTCCTTATCTCAAACTGGGGCCATCTTCCTTTTGCTCCAGCTGGCTTTCTATTTGCTCATCAAATGGAGACCCTGGGGAAGCCACGCAGTGGCAAACGAGAAATCTACGCCTTTGGAAAGCAATTTGAACATTTTAAAAAACCCAGTTCTCTCCCTGATTAGAAGAGGCCATGACATGGTTTTCTTCCCCAGGCCGGGCTTAGAGGTATGGCGAGGCCAGACCCCGCTGGAGCATGAACGCCACGCGAGGGCGGCGGCAGAGCCGGTCCCAGGCTGCCCGGGCCCCCGTCAGCACTCATCCGAGAGGCCGTCGCTGCCCAGGAGCTCTGAGGCCTCGAGCTCCACGCTAGACAGGAACCTCCTCAGTGTCTTGCGGCAGTTGTAATCCAGCGTGGTGGTGTAGACGGTCTTGGGGTACTTGGGGTAGACGATGGTGGTGCTGAGGAAGCGGGTGGCCTTGTGGCGGGGCTCGAAGCGCACTTCTGCCTTGTAGCTGCGCCAGGTGCAGTTGGGGATGCAGGTGACCGTCTGGCTGCAGGAGGCCACCGCCAGGCCCAGGGGCAGGTGGACATCATCGATGAAGTGCCGCTCAGAGTCGTACTTGACCGACGACGTGTACCTGGGCGGGAGAGAGAAGGCAGCACGAGGCCGTTCGCCTGAGCCCGGGGCACAGTGGTCCCTACTGTGACCTTGATCCTCTCGTGGGGTGCAAACCCTGAGACGTGGCTGGTCTCGTCAGCAGCAGCCCAGGGCTGATGAAGTGCTTATGGGGTGGTACTGTTCGAAGCACTTTCTTTCCAGGATCAAATTGAACTGAACCAACTACCCCGGGAGAGGAAATGGCGGAGCAGAGGTCAAGGTCACAGTGGGAGTGAGTAGTGGGGCTGGGGCTTACCTGCAGGTGTGCAAGATCCCCATGTTCACCCCGCAGGCACTGCTTCTCAGGGCAGGCAGCAGCCCGGGGGAGCCGCAACCGTGCGGGTCAGCTCGGACAGCCTGCTTAGGCTACTTCTCCGAGCCTTGTTTCCTCTTTCTGTGAAACGTGCCCAGAAGTAACCGAGCAGAGTGTTCACACGCAGCAAGTGGTATAAATCAGTGGTAGAACAATGCGGGTTCTACCCTCTCACCTAGGGGTCAATGCTTTGTTTTCTCTCTCCCCTGAAGTCACCATCAGCTTGCTTTCTTTTTTTAAAAAATGTAAGCTCTCTGCCCAACGTGGGGCTTGAACTCACGACCCTGAGATCAAGAGCTGCATGCTCTACTGACTGAGCCAGCCAGGCGCCCTCACCATCAGCTCTTCATTTATTTATTTAAGATTTTATTAATTCATTTGTTTGACACAGAGAGAGAGAGAGAGAGCACAAGCAGGGGGAGCAGCAGGCAGAGGGAGAGGGAGAAGCAGACTCCCCGCTGAGCAAGGAGCCCGAGCCGGGATCATGACCTGAGCCGAAGGCAGATGCTTAACCGACTGAACCAGCCAGGCGCTCTTTAATGACAGGATGACGGAACCCAGGAATTCTTAAAGTTCAGTAATACCAAGTACTAGCACGTGGTCCCCCTTGGCCTTCGGTGTGGAGACCACTCAAACCAGAGACTCAAGAGATCTGACCTTATCAATCAGAGCCAATTACCATCTTGATTTCCATAAAATAAATTAACTTCCATGTTCCTCAGCAGCTACTTTACTTTTTTTTTTTTTTACATCTTTCTTTGGTAATTTGGGAGCTAAATTTTTTTTTTTTTTTAAGATTTTATTTATTTATTTGACAGAGAGAGAGACAGCAAGAGAGGGAACACAAGCAGGGGGAGCGGGAGAGGGAGAAGCAGGCTTCCCGTGGAGCAGGGAGCCCGATGCGGGGCTCGATGTCAGGACCCTGGGATCATGACCTGAGCAGAAGGCAGACACCCAACCGACTGAGCCACCCAGGCACCCCAAGCATGAGTTCATTTTATTGAGTAATTATTACAGCTTCATAGAGCATCACAGAGCACTGCCTCCCACCAGCCCCTACCCACTGGTCAGGAACTAAGAATTAGCCTTCTTTTCAGTGGGTTGGATGGATGATGGAAACGTGTATTCTCCTTAAGCGAGTAGGTAAGAGTCTGGGGGAAGCTAATGTCATGAAGTCATGTCCTCATTTTGTTCAAAATACAAGCTCGGCAAGAATAAAGGACTGAACCGCTCACCTCCAAACTGGTGAGCTGCCTTTTTTTCCCATCAAAGGGCCCTTTGTGTCAAGGGAACTGAAACTCCAGCAAAAAAACCCCCACCAGCTACCAAAAGTAAAATTCCTTTCCCTGAAAAGACAGATCTTTAACAGAGGCTCTCAATGGATCTCTGCCCCCAGGTAACCTGGATGAGATCAATTCCCAAAGGAACAATGGTACTTGCCCAGTGAAACTGTAATAGGAGACAAGGTTATAGCCCCTTGAAGCAGGGTGGGGCAACGGGGGAAGCAGCTTCTGGAAAGAGGAATTATTTTATTACAAAACTGTACACATCTGATGGCCACGATGTGCAAAGGCAAAAAGTGCAAAAAGCAAGTCGCAGGACTTTACGTATAACATGATGTTTTTATTCCAAAAGGCATGCCTATATATTTAACTGGTTGGAATACACGAAGAAATCCAAAATAGTACCCAACAAACTATGAGTAGTCTTTGGCACACTTTTGTGATTAACTTATTTTTTTTAAATAACAGGCACTCATTTCTGGAATAAACAATGAAAAAATGAAAAACTCCAATCAAATCTGGGCCTGCTATATTTACCTTACTTCCGTCGGTGGTAAGGGGTCAAACTCCACTCCTTCGCCAAAGGACAGGGGGCACAGCCTTGGCGAGCAGGCAAAGGCCACGGGGCTGGGCAGAGATGCTGGATTCTGTGAGGATGGAGAAGGCAGTTAGACCACTGGCCGGGCCGGCGCATCCCCCACGGAGGTCCTGGCTCGAAGCTTGCGGCTGATGGGCCCAACTGTGACCTGTGTCCTCCTCCTGGGAGTGATGCCAGAGAAAGGCCGCCCCGCAGCCCGGGAAGAGTTCTGGCTGGAGAGCCAGGAGGTCTGGGTCACACCCCATGCCCCCTGACCTTATCTGCACACCAAGGGGGATGCCTCCTTCCTTCACGGGGCTTTTGTGAGAGGCTAAGGAGCTCGGTGTCATGACCCTGGAGGGACCCTGGGGCTGCTGCACTATCCCACAGCAAGGCAGTGAGAAAACCTCGACGAACTGGGGCTTCACTAACCAGAACCCTCAATTATGTGTCCCCCAACCCTGTGTCTCAGCAACACTTCAGAAAAGGCCAGAATGAAAAAATTCTACCAGAAATTTTTTCACACTGAAGATTCAGCGGGACTTCCGCCACGCCTTCTCTGCCTCTGGAACGACTAGATTAACACCCTACCAAGACGGAGGTGAACACCAAGAAGTTCTCTACACCACCTTCCACAACTCAGCAAACTCAAAGAACCAGAGCAGAGCATCCCTAGAGGTTAACTGGCTCCTAGCCTGGATGACGCTCCGAACTTTCTGGTTCATCAAGTCGCCTGAATAAGAGCCAGTCCTGTCCGAGACACAGGTGCGAGCACCTGATTTGAATGGAATTGGGGTTCTTTGTTAAGTGTTCAATGGGGAGCAGTCCCCTGGGTTCCAGGTTTACGGGCTATGTGTCATTTTCTTTGCCTAACTTGAGAGGAGGATCCACACTTGGGCCAGGATGTGGAGGTGGCAGCCCCGCCCCCACGCCTTCCAGGGTAGAGAAGGAAGCAGACAGTTTTAGAAGGGAGGCTCTAAGACTCTTATCATGTTACCAGGACAGAGTGTCAAATGAGGGTGTAGGGTGGAAATACAAAGTCAAAGGGGACCAGGCTAGGGGACCAGGGGTGAGGGAGGGGCAAAGTGTACTCAGGGTCCAGCTCCTGAACCTGGGTGGAGGGCTGAAGAAGCCCTGGCTGGGGGAGGGGCTGAGTCTGGGAACCGCGGTCAGTAGACGGGGGCAGGGCAAGGTGCGGGCACTGGCTGCCACAGAGCTTTCGGGAACAGCCCCCGAGCAGTGACAGTGGGTCCTGCTCTGCCCCCAGCTCCCTGCTCCCTAGGGAGCACCTGCAGGCAGTCCTGGGGGCTGCGGGATGACAGCAGGCGGGGAGGGGGACAACTCTTCCACACTCACACTGAGCCAGGAAGCCACACGAGCACTCAGTTCTCTTGCCCCTGCCTCAGTGGCTCCCTCCTCCCTGCCCACCCAACAGACAGTCCCTGGGCACACACCTCGGCCCAGGTGCAGGCTGGAGATGGGACAGGCAGCAGGAATGACAACAGACACCAGGGAATGGGGACCAAGCCATGGATTTTGACGTGGCTCTGGGAAGCATCAAGGAAGACTCCCCAGAGGAGGTGACAAGTTGGGCTTGAAGGGCCAGCAGGGCTCTGATAGGTCAACGAGGCGGCCGTAGGAGGGGATGGGCTCAGAGGAAAAGGCATATGCGCATTAGCGGAGCAGCTACGGAGCACGGACGTCTGGGTCCGCCTGTGGTCAGGAGCGAGGCTCGAAGGGCCCGACAGCAAGGGTCTGAAGGCCAAGGTGAAGCAAGTGCGGCCTTCCAGTGGGAATGAGAGAGGGCACCGATGTCCCCGAGACGGGTCAGCGGGTCAATGTGCATAGGTCTTACTTCACCCCAGGGGAGACAGCCGCACACACCCATCCCCCAGGGGCCCGGTTTGAGAGCCCCACTTTGAGCCTTGGCTGTGGACAGGATGTGGCTTCCCCCCAGCTCTAGGTAAAGGCAATAACCACCACCACCTGAGCGATTACTGAGGCAAAAAAGACTAGGTGTTTTTTCTTTACATAAAAACTTTCAAATAAAATAAAAGGATTCCTTTTTGAAAGGTTCCACCCATCTAAAGGCCTCCCACCCATCAAGTGCCAGACACGGGTTAGGTGACAGGGTGGGGGGGGTACCAGGAGGCCAGAGGCTCAGGGGGTAACTTTTCTCCAAGGTTCCCTCCCACACCACTGACACGGTCGCCAAAGGCTGGCCCCACTT
The DNA here is from genome assembly GCF_054177405.1 of Leptonychotes weddellii. Taxonomy (NCBI): domain Eukaryota; kingdom Metazoa; phylum Chordata; class Mammalia; order Carnivora; family Phocidae; genus Leptonychotes; species Leptonychotes weddellii. The sequence continues at coordinate 38,707,728 of NC_138383.1, read as the reverse complement.
GCTCTGAATCAGGGGGCCGGAGCACACACACCCTTCTCCCCAAGACCAGCCAGGAGGGGCCAGGTCTTTGGGAGGCGCCGCCAGGGGCGGCAAAGCCCGGGGGTGCCAGGCCCGCAGGACGGGGAAGGCTGGCGTTCCTTCTCGGTGTCCCCGAGGCCCCTCTCCAGCCCGGCCCGGGCAGAAATGTGGCCGAGCCGCAGCCTGGCTGCCCCGGGGGCCGCCACCCCAAAGAGAGGAGGCGGGGGTTCGCCTCTCCCGGGGCTCCCGCGCCTCCCAGGCGATGACAATTTTCCAGCCACCGGCTCCAGCTGGCCAGGCTCTCGCCGCGCTCCCGCCCCGGGCTCCCCGCGATGGCCACGCCGTCCCGACGGGCGGGTGGCGGCGCGCCGGCAAGGCTTGCGGTGGTCCCTGGGGAACCGGCTGCGGGAAGGAGGGGGCCTGAGCAGGGCCACTCACCGGGGCCGCGGGGGTCGCCGCCGCGTCGGGCTCCAGTGTCCCGGGGGCCGGCGCGCGCTCCCCGCCGCCGCCGCCGCCGCCGCCCCCGGCCGCCGCGAGCCCCCAGTGACTGGGGCTGGGGCTGGGGGGCAGCCCCGAGTCCGGACTGTCCAGGACGCCGTCGCCCTTCTTCTTCGTGTCCACGAGCTCGGGCACATCCTGCAGGCTCAGGCGGCCCACCATGGCTGTTAGCGCGCCGGGGCCGGGGGCGAGCGAGGGGCGCGAGCGGCGCACACGCGGGCCGGGGCCGCTGCCCGCCCGGCCGCCCTCCCTGCCGGCAGCCCGCGCGCCCTCCGGGTCTCGCCGGCGGCCGCGCTCCCGGCCCCGCCCCCCGCCCCGCCCCTCCCCGCCCCGCCCCGCCCGGCGCGCGGGGACCAACCCGCACCGGTCGAGCCGCGAGGCCCGGCGCCAGGGGCCGCTGCGCTGCCGCCGTGCACCGCCCGCGCTCCGCTCCGCAGGGCAGCCCAGCCCGCCTCGAGCGGCCGATCCGGGAGGGAAAGGCACCCGAGCCCCGCCGCCGCCCCGCGCCCTGCTACAGGTGGGACGCGGGACCCCGCTCGCACCAGGCTCCAGATGGCGCCTTGGCCCCTGGTCCTGGCCCGGCAGAGCCCGGCGAGCGCTAGTGTGGAGCCCTGGCGGTCTGGGGAGCCAGAGTGGGGGAGCCGGCCGAACCCAGCGAGCAAACAACTGGAAATTATTAATAGTTAATGCGCCTCGTATGGCTCCAACCGCCTCTTGGCTCAGCCGTGCGGGCTCTCTGTGTCTCTGGCTCTCATTTCTGCCCCGGAGGAAAAGAGGACCTACTCCGAGTATCCTTAGGGGATTCCAGGCGGGGGACGCGTGTCCCTCCCCGGTCGGGCTGCTCAGCTGAACAGGCCGTGACCACACCAGACAGGGAAATTCTGCAGTGGGCACAGACTGGGACCTCGAACGACAGGAGCTCAGCAGGCTGCCCACGGGCTGTCTAATGGGCCAGGGGCTCCCTGGTGGGGACCACAGCTTTTCATTCATAGGAGTTCCTTTCTAAAAAGCAGATTGGGGATTCCTCCCTTCGTTAGTTTGACAGAGAGGCTCCATCTCGGTGGGAACTCAAATCTAGGACTTTTGCTCACAGAGCCCTTAGTGATTTTCAGTAAATATTGGAAGCTCCCACCCCCCTCCCCCAGGGAGTTTCTGATGGGTGTTTAGCTCAGGGCTCCAAGCTGGAGCTGCACCCAGACTTAGCTGGCAGGTGCCAGCCCGGAGAGGCGTTGTGCCCTGGCTGGATGAGAGGTGGGCTGTGTGCATGCCCCACAATGGCAGCCCAGTCTACATTCTGGCAAAAACAGGTCCCTGCACTTGGGACCTGTTAAAGTCAAAATTTAGAGTGGGTCCATGTTAGAGGTCTCCTGGCAAAGTTCAGCCCTCCTACCTTCCTCACTCATTTTGAAGTACCAGAAAAGGGACTTGACTTGGTCCAAGTCACACAGCTGGTACGAGGCAGCTTGCCTTGGATCATTCCCTTCACTGGAAAATAAAACCTGGCACATGCCCGTGTCCTGGGAGGTCACTCATTCATTTAGGGTCTGTGGGAATGGATTACAAAGTCAACAGAGCACAGTCCTGGATCAGTGGTTAGTGCAAGGATGTACTGTTAGCAGTGGGCCGTAGAAGTTGGGCCAAGTACATGGCTATTCCTTCCTGCCCATGCTGATCCCACCATCTGGTCAGCACACCCCAGGCTGCCTTCAACATGGGGCATCATGGGAGGAATGGCCGCACTTCCTGGGTTGTGGAAAGGGTGGTCTGTTCGCAGTGGGAGGACTTGGCGCCCTGGAGGGGATTTACCCCCCAGCATTCCCAGGTAGATCCTAAGAACCCTTCAAGCAGAGATTGGGCGGGGCTTTCTGAACCCAGAGGACATCCTAGGGCCTCGCCCAGGACAACTGCCAAGGAGTTCCTGAAGCATAAGCCGATGGCCCACCGTGACCTCCTTCCCCACAGAGGAACCCAGCGTTGATACACACACAGAAGAAACTGGAGGGGCTCGAAGAGGAATCCAGCCCCAGGTCTGGACACTGATGGAGAAGCAGAGTTGGAGACCATGGGCCCACCCAGATTCCCCGGAAACAGGTGCCCCCCTCTCCATAAGCTGCACCAAACTCGGATCTTCCACTGGCTTCCAGCCAATCAAAAGACAATGAGGAGGGACCCCAGCTTGGTACCCTCCCGTCAGACTGTGAAGAGCTCAAAGAGAAGTCTGAGCCGACTGGAAGTCACACGAGGACCAAGGAGAAGGTGGGGAACGTCCTGCTTTCATTGGCATCTCTGCCAACTCATGGCGTTCCCGGTGGAGACAAGCAGAGATGTTCTTACAGCGGCAGTTATCCGACTTAGACCTGCCCATGTGTCCTTCTGAGTGCGAGGGCAGGGGGTCGGCCTCTGTGGCTACGAGGGAGCCATGCAACTGACTCAGCCTGGACGTCAGCTCTATCTGCTCGGCCGAGCAACGAGTTCCTACTGTGAGTTCGTACGGTCGTCCTTTGGAAGAGCCCCATTGCCTGTGCTCATCATCGTTGTCCTCATCTTATTCCAGATTGCCTTCCCAAGGATGCTGCTTTAAAAATCTCTCACCAGAGCCAGGAAGGACAATGGGTCCCACCTTTACCCACCCCCTGGTCCGGCTCTGAGGACAGGCCTTCTTTTGAGGCGTAGCTGGGGCATGCCTAGAAATCAGGGGGGAGCTCCACAACACAAGACCCCAGAGCCTACTGAAGAGTGGCCTCTTCCCCAAGCTGGCCTTTCAGAGCGGGCCAGGGCCCTCGTCCCCCTGCCTGGATCACAGAGACCGATGTCCTCACAGGACTTGGCTCCTGGCCTGAGGCCTTTCTCAGCGGGGTCTGAGGAACAAAAGACGCCTAATGATGATGCCAATCCTGCATTTTCCCTTTTTCTGCACTAAATTAAGCGGAGGCCTGAATGGAGTTGAGTCAGACAAGCACAGGGCTGGACCCCCCCCAAACTGCCGCTGCTTATTGTTTTGGAACAGCTTGTCTTCAGTGAACTCAGCCAGACAGCAGATTAAAAACACTTTCAGCTCCAGCACTCGGGCTTGTGCCCCACGCCCCATGGCACTTTGTCGCCCCAGCCCCTTGGGTCCCGGTGTTCTGGAATGCCTGATGCGGTGGATTTGCCTTACTGTGGAAGCAGGGCCTCCCCTTCCTTCATCTGCCCCCGTATCAAGCCAAATGCTTTACAAAAACTTAAACTTTGTTTCCGTAAGTATTTTAGGATTAAGATGACAGTTTTCTTTCTTCTTTTTTTTTTTTTTTTAGATTTTATTTATTTATTTGAGAGAGAGAATGAGATCGAGACAGAGAGAGCATGAGAGGGAGGAGGGTCAGAGGGAGAAGCAGACTTCCCGCCGAGCAGGGAGCCCGATGCGGGACTCGATCCCGGGACTCCAGGATCATGACCCGAGCCGAAGGCAGTCACTTTAACCAACTGAGCCACCCAGGCGCCCAAGATGACAGTTTTCAAAGAACATCGAAAGTGACCTGCCGGATTCAAGAAAAAAAGGAACTGAATTAAAAAGAGCTACTTGGCGAGGACTCCGCTCACAGGAGTGTGTGCACGGGCTTCGCTGAGGTCAGCTTCTGAGCCTGAGCTCCAGGCGCTCACAGAGACAGCGTCCACCAGATAGAGCCGAGGGATCCCAAAGTTCTGGTTTAGCAATTTCATAGGGAAGTGGGCCTGGGGGCACAGGTCCCCTCCATCTCTGACCTTTCAACTGGGAGCCCACCAGGCCAGGTGGCAAGTTCTCTGGCCCAGCCCAGCAGGCGACACTTAACCTAGAAACTGAATGCCGCTTGGGGCGGAGTCAGGCTGGTGTCCCCTGTGTGGAGAGCCCCGTGACCCCAGATACAGGCTCTAGCCTCCTCTATCCTATTTGTTCGCTGAGAGCAATGCTCCCAAAAGCTCCCCAGTTACACAGAAAAGGGCCGTGGCCTCTGCGAAATAAAAGCCAGATGGGATTTTGCAAAGAGCTGGGGCACGTGGCCTCCTTGGAACCGCATCAGTGCCCTTGCACCCCGGGCTCCGTTGTGCGTATTCACACTGGACAAGGACTTGCAGCCCCAAAACATCACCCTGAGTTGAGCAACTGAAGTTAAGAGCCTTGGCTCCTTGCTGTCACCGTCCCTGGGGGACCCGCGGCGGGTCTCCGTGGTCACACTCCAAAGGCCGCCGGGAGACGCCACGGTGTCTCGGGAGCGCCCGGGGATTTGGGCCTGCCTGGGCGGCGCGGGGAGAGATGGTGCGGGGGAGCCCGTGGAGGCGGCCGGTTGGCTCCACAATGATGGTCTGAGCCACGGTGTCCCCTCCCGGGAGCCACAGCCCCGCAGTGCATTCCTCTGCTCCCCCAAATTCAAAGCAGGGTAGACGCAGCAGCGGGGAGGCGGCTGGGGCTTGCAGCCCTGCACGTCTGGGGACTCTCGGTACTTGCTGAAGACAGTTGCGTGCCTTTGAAGAAATGTTTTTCAGTTTTGAGTCTTGGCTGAACATTAGCCGGGGGTGGGGGAAGAACATGGGGTAAGAGGAGAGGTACCAAAGAAAAACCGTGGTTCATGTTTTCCCACGCCGTATCCCTGTGCGGGGGGCGGGGGGGGGGCGCTAGAATTTTATTGCCTCTTGCCCTGCACTTTTGCAGGATGACCCCCAACCACTGACAAGTATTTCTGGAAATCTCTGAAGGTGTCTCTCATGTGCTCATAAATAAAGCTGGTCATCCACATGGGAGGCCTGCGATCAATTGTCCTTTTCCTGCCCCCACCGCCCCTGCCTCTGGTTCTGCTAAGTTGTGTGACAGAGTCCCACCACGGCCCCCTGGCAGGCGGCCTTCGCTGAGACCGGGAGGGGTCACAGCCTTGTCACCGTGGGTACCGTGCCTCTGCCCCTCGCCAGGCACTACCCAGAGCCCCGGGCACTGCTGCCAACATTGACGGCCGGGGCGGGGGCGGGGGGAGCGGTTATTTTGGACGGTGGTCCTGGAGCCGTGTGGCTTCCTTTGTGCCGGCTTCCCACTCTAGGATTCGAACTTGAACCCTGCAGGGCTAGGCCAAGAAGCAAAGAGTAAAAGAAACACAACCAAAAAACCCCTTTGAATTCCAAACCCCTCTCCCCTGATACAGGCCCAGCCTTCTGCCACTTCTCTTAGGATTTCTCTAAGAGGCTCCCAGGTGCTGTATGGAAAGAGGCTGTCTGGACCTGGGGATGATGGGGATACTCCACTTCGGCCTCAGCTGGGACCTCTGGACCAGCCAGCCGTCAAACATCACCCAAATCCTACCTCAATGCCTCGTTTTTGTGTTATTGTTGTTTTAAAGATTTTATTTATTTATTTGAGAGTGAGCAAGAGAGAGCATGAGTGGGGGGCAGGAGCCGAGGGAGAAGCAGACTCCCTGCTGAGCAGGGAGCTCAACATGGGACTTGATCCCGGGACCCCAGGCCCCAACCATGGGACTCGATCCCAGGTCTCAGGGATCGAGACCTGAGCCGAAGGCAGATACTTCACCGACTGAGCCACCCAGGCGCCCCTCAACACCCTGTTTTTGAGGACTGAAAGGTGGACTCCGATATCCCAGGGATATCAGCTAACCTCCTTAGCATCAACGCTGTCTGCCTGGCATGCTTTGGGGCCAGAGCTACCAGGTTGGAGAACGTGCTTTCTGCTCTTAGCGGGCTGTGTTGGAAGCAGGAGTTTCTAGAATGTCAGACATCATCATCTTCCACCGCCTAAGTCAGGCTTCTACATAGGACATAATGTGTGCCTGGCCTTCTACACACTTGTAATCCAAAGAGCAGTTAATACAAGCTGGGCCCCGGCCTTTCATCACACATGAACATTAAAAAACCTGGGCTCGGGTGCCTGGGTGGCTCAGTTGGTTGGGCGACTGCCTTCCGCTCAGGTCGTGATCCTGGAGTCCCGGGATCAAGTCCCGCATCAGGCTCCCTGCTCGGCGGGGAGTCTGCTTCTCCCTCTCCCACTCCCCGTTTGTGTTCCCTCTCTTGCTGTGTCTTTCTCTGTCAAATAAATAAATAAAATCTTTAAAAAAAAAAAACAACAAAAAAACCTGGGCTCTGTGCTCCTAGTTGAAATGCTATTTATGGGCTTGTTCCACCAGAACGCAGTTTACCTCTACTCCCAAGGCTGATAGCTCTTACCAAAATCTGTTTTGGATTTGAGTGTCTGCTCTCCCACAAGACTCATTCATTCAACCAGCACCTACCAAGTGCCTCCTGGCTGAGAGGCAGAGAGTGTGGGAGCAGAAAGAGGGCTCCACCCAGCTCGAGGAAGGAGGGAGGTGAGGCTTGGGGAAAGATTTCCGGAGGAAGTAGCACGTGTGCTGATCTTAAAGCACCAAGTAAGAAATAGGCAGGCAAAGAGGGGAGGGGGAGAAGGCAGAGGAACCACAGGCCAAGGCTGGGAGCTCTGAGGGTCTTTGCTTACGACTGAGTAGGAGACCATAAAGCCTCCTCTTTACCAAATGCCACCTGCTTCGTGATCAATCTTGGGAGCTTCTTGGTGGCCCCAGCCAGGAAGGCCTCAGACTGCCTAAACTGTGGGGATAAGGGGCACTGTTGGAATCCAATCATGTTTCCTCGAGTTTGCCTAACAGTCTCGGACTAGATCTTGAGACCTCATGGCAGAGCTTTGGTGGTCATCTTTCTCTTCTGGCTTAGCTTCATTGGGTAGAGGGCACTGCAGACATGGCCAGGCTCCAAGTACAATCCCTTCTGGAGTCAGTCAGTTCCACTGCTGGTCATGCATCATGCAAAGGTGTTGCACTGGTGACCAAGGGAAGCAAGAGTTAGGGTGGCTGGCTTGGGCCAGCCATACTCTTGGCTGGAAATGCAAAGTCAAGTACATGGTGACCAGATCCTAGTTCTCCCCTTCATTTGTGATGGGGATTGTTTTGTGATTGTGTACTCTGGCAGATGAGAGGTTAATGTTCTTTTTTTTTAACTGGACTCAATTGAGCTCATGTGTCCCCATTTTCTCTCAATGGAAAACTGTCTTGCTAACTCAGTTTGGTTTCTTATCTTCTGGAAATGAATAGAGGCTTTGGGTAATTATCACTCTTGCCCTTCTCTTTTGCCTGGGTGGCTTCTAGGGATCATGGCAGCAGGGGTGGGGTGGCTGGGCTGAGAGCCTGGTCCATGGTCACCTTCCTACCTCTCTGGCCTCCCCTAAGGTATAGCTTGTTTTGCTTGGCCATGGAAGGCTACGCTTTACTTTTCATACCCACAGGCCACCCTTTCTGCATCACAGTTGTCCCTTTCATTACGTCTGGGGACTCAGGTTGCTTGGGAGCCATCACCTGCCCATGATGGGGTGTGAGAGACTCTGTGGGGTACACCCTCCCACAGGCCTGTCTGTCCGGACAACACCCTCAGACACTGTTTCTGCCTCCTCCAGGCTTCTCTGTGGGGCTGCGGTCTCCTAGGTTGATCACTGGAAGCCAGGCAATGGCTTCCAGTGATCAGGATTTCCCTCAGACTTAGGGAGGTGTCTCTTATACCCCCAGAGGGCTCAGCCCAGAGCGGTGGGGCTCTGGATTTCTCCTCAGTGGCCTTCAGCCTCTAAGCCAAGTCATATTCCCTCTAGTTTTTCTTTTCCTGACAGTCAAAACCCTCTTTCTTTTAAAATGGAAAAAAATATTTATGTCAAAAGGCACTGTCCCTGTGATGAGGTGTGGCTTGCATGCAAAGTACTCCAGAATTTCGGCTCTTAAAACGTAAAGGTAGGGGCACCTGCCTGGCTCAGTTGGGAGAGCATGCGACTCCTGATCTCGGGGTTGTGAGTTCAAGCCCCAAGTTGGCTATAGAGATTACTTTAAAAAAAATTTAAAGGTACACTTTTATTTATTTTTATTTTTTTATTTATTTATTTTTTTAAAGATTTTATTTATTTATTTGACAGAGAGAGACACAGCGAGAGAGGGAACACCAGCAGGGGGAGGGGGAGAGGGAGAAGCAGGCTCCCCGCAGAGCAGGGAGCCCGATGTGGGACTCGATCCCAGGACCCTGGGATCATGACCTGAGCCGAAGGCAGTCGCTTAACCAACTGAGCCACCCAGGCACCCAAAGGTACACTTTTAGAATAAGAAACAAAACCCAAACACAATGCTATCCCAACACTCTTGCATGGACCACCACGGCTTTCAAGACCTCTCAAGACGTTTGTCTCTACTACACAATCACAAAAGTCCATGTAGTTCCAAAGCTAAGAATATAGGCCATTACATCTCTATACATTCCCACCCAAGGCCAATGCACAGAGGACACGCTGCCTGCTACCGGAGTGCCGGGGAAAGGGAAGAGATAAAGAGGAATAGGAAAGAGGCCCGATTTAATATCAAACTATTACCTCTCTCATATACAAAGAATCACCATTGCTTTCTTTTTTTTTATTTTTATTTTTTAAAGATTTTATTTATTTATTTGACAGGCAGAGACACAGCGAGAGAGGAAACACAAGCAGGGGGAGTGGGAGAGGGAGAAGCTGGCTTCCTGCCAAGCAGGGAGCCCAATGCAAGGCTCGATCCCAGGACCCCGGGATCATGACCTGAGCCGAAGGCAGACGCCTAACGACTGAGCCACCCAGGTGCCCCTAACCATTGCTTTCATGAGCGAACCAACAAAGCACGTCCCCCAGGAGCCCTGACCACGAGGGAAGCCACAGGGCTTTTGCTTAATAAGGAAGCTTTCTTGCTGCAAGGTACGGGCCCGGTTGGGTCACATTTGGTTTTATGCAATGAAACCCAAAGGGACACTTCTGCTTGCTGGGTTTCTATAGGCAGAGCTGCAACCACATCCTCTAGATCAAGAAACGGGAAAAAACATCTAGGGCCCGTGACGTGGAGAGGTGGGTACACACGTGCTGTTGATAAGAGCGTATAGCAAAACCGTCTCTGTAGGGGACGTTCTGGCAAGGGCTAGCAACATCTTAAATGTGCATTTTAATGTGTCCTTTAAATGGGAACAGAACAATTTTAGAAGAGTATCCTGCAAAAAGGTAAATAGCCCCAAAATATAAACCATCTATTTGTATATTGATAGGAGACTGGCTAAATAATGATATATCTGAACTATAAAATAACATGCAGCCATTAAAAAAATGAATAGATCTCTAGATACTGAAGAACAAGATGTCCAAGCTCTGTTGTTAGGCTGCCGAAAAATATGCAAATATGCTTACTATTGACCCTTTTCTTTGCAAAAGCCCCTCCCCCCACAGTATGGACACAAAGTCTAGAAGGAGTACAAGACTTTGGATATCTTGCCACATTGTTTTAACTTATTAATAAGAATACTGATATTGTACTTTAAAAAATATTTTATTTATTTATTTTTAAAGATTTTATTTATTTATTTGAGAGAAAGAGAAAGAGAGAGAGAGCACGAGAGGGGGGACGGTCAGAGGGAGAAGCAGATTCCCCGCCCAGCAGGGAGCCCGACGCGGGGCTCGATCCCAGGACCCTGGGATCATGACCCGAGCCGAAGGCAGATGCTTAACAGACTGAGCCACCCAAATGCCCAAGAAAATGTTTTGTGATCAACTAACCGTGTTGGTTGATGAGGAGAGTTGTCAGGGGTGACTAAGGCTTTGAGACGGGGGAACCAGGAAAGGAAGGTGGTGCCACAGAGAAACGGGGAATTCCAGAAAGGGGGCCGAGGTTACCCGGAGGTGTTACCCATGAGCTAATGATGGGACATGCAAGTAAGCTGGAGTCAGATGAGGGGGAAGGACACAAACTAAAAATCTGAGAAACTTCAGAAGGCACAGCTGGTGTTTACACCTGTGATAGATACGTTCTCTGAAGGAGTGTGGAGTGAAAACCTCGGGGCTTGACCATAGTCAAGGGTCAGGGCAAGAAGAGTCAGGGAAGGAGACCAAGAAGTATGGGAGCAGGAAAGCAAGGCATCAAAGGAGTTTAGGGAGAATTCCCAGCGGGACTCATCAACTAAATGGAGAGTGCACAGAGAATGAAAGTTTAGCAAGAAGATCATCGGTGACCCTCAAGAGAAGCTTCTGGAAAGTAGCTGGCTGGATGCTGAGTAAGAGGAAACATATGTGGGGGATGGAGGCAGTGGCTGAAACGATAATTAGAGCAAGAGAAGTAGCAGGGGGGCTGGGAGGGTGGGGGATCATAGTGGGGATAAGCAAGGGATCAAAACTCTCAGGGCCTCCATTTCCCATCTGCAAAATGAAGGAATTTGACCAACGTTCTAAAAACAAATAAACTAACATACTACCTAACACTGATGCTCCAATTTGGAGCTTCCCAACTACAGACCTGGGAAAAGCTCACACACGGCAAAGGCCCACATTGATCCCCCCCAGCTCTGGGGCCGTGTGGGGGGCACCCTGAAGCAGCCACAGTCCCCACGCCCATCGCCTCTGGCCCTAGCGCCCTCTTCAGCAGGATTGCCTCAGTGGGAGGAATGGGAGCACACATATTCACATTTCTGTGTTTCGAGTCCGAGGACGTTTGGGAAGCACTGCACGCGCAGACGTGGGACCTCAGGCGTAACATGTGAGCCTCATGGGGGTTTTGAAAGAAGGATGGGCTTCCCTTCGGACGGTGCCCAAGGCTCCTCGGCTCATTCCAGGGGCACTGTTTTGTTCTTAGAACACGGCTGCCTTGCACCAGGGGTTCCTTACCTTCCGATGGCCTTTCTAAAGGTGGCAAGGCTAAGCCCAGGAGGGGGCCTCTAGGGTTACTACTCCCACAGGATTTGGGGGCCAGCTCAGCTGTGCTGCTGAATGCGGAGTGAACTTCAACTGAAATGGTGCTCTTTCTCGTGCAAAGGCGACACTGCTCCCCGCCCGACCCCACCCCAAGGTCAGAGAAGCCACGTGCAGCAGCTACAAATGAGGCTGGCAGCTTCCAGACTGACTTCTGGGGAAATCTGTGGTTCTTCAGATGTGTTCTGGGGGGCAAAGGAACTCTGCGAAGGTTCGATTCTAACTTCCCCTTCAGAGTGCATATTTGAAACCTACTCTAATAACTGAACATTCGAATCTGTAGTAACACAACACGCGTCCTCAGATGTGTTCCAGGCGCAAATGTGTGATGATGCAGACCCTCCGTGCGTGAATGGGAGCTGTTGGGGCTTCTCACGCGCACGCAGACCTCAGGATCGAGAGTCCTTGTCATGTCTGTGTAACTGAAGAATATCTGGGATTGGAAGGAGGGCTGTTAAAACAAAACTGATGTTAGTTGCAAATTCTAAGCTGGATGAAATCAAGATTTCTGTATTCTTTTTTTTTTTTTTTTAAGATTTTATTAATTTATTTGTCAGAGAAGGAGAGTGAGCACAAGCAGGGGGAGTGGCAGGCAGAGGGAGAGGGAGAAGCAGGCTTCCCGCGGAGCAGGGAGCCCGATGTGGGGCTCGATTCCAGGACCCTGAGATCATGACCTGAGGGGAAGGCAGAAGTTTAACCAACTGAGCCACTCAGACGTCTCAAGATTTCTGTATTCTGTGCAACCAAAGCCAAACACAGAAATAAACTGGATGCTGGGATTGATGCACATAAACTGTCATCCCTAACCTTGGATTTAAAATGCTTTCCATTGGGATGCCTGCGTGGCTCAGTGGGGGTAAGCATCTACCTTCGGCTCAGGTCATGATCTCGGGGTCCTGGGGTGGAGCCCCACATTGGGCTCCCTGCTCAGTGGGGGAGTCTGCTTCTCCCTCTGCCCTTCCCCCTGCTGTGTTCTCTCTCTCTGACAAATAAAATCTTAAAAAAATAATAAAAAACTGCCATTAAAAAAATGCTTTCTATTTAATGAAATAGTTTCAACGTTCTCACTGATTTGCCTCGAAAGTTATTTGAACTCAGAAAATACGTTAATAAAACTTCTGTTTCGTAGAGTGTGTCTCGTACATTTGCAAACCACAGGTGTAGCACAAAGAGCATGTGCGGACGGAGGCCGGAGTCAAGCCCCCGCACCACCACCTACCAGCCACACAGCCTCAGTGGCATTTGCCCTCCCGGCCTCCAGCTCCACATCTGTGAAATGGAGCGGATCATACCGACTTCACAGGGATTTGGATAGCACCATGTATTCGGGACGCAGTAAATCCTCAGTGACTAGCTCCCGCCCAGATACAGATAGGATTGGATCAGCGCAGACCTCACAGTCTCATGATCAAAGGTATCACCTGCCTGCCAGACAGCAGCCGGGCTGCAGCCAAGGGCCGGGGCTGAACCAACGGGCCCTCACCTACAGTCAGCGCCCTCCTCTGACAACCAAGCTGGCGAGCTGCGGTGCCAACACTTCGAATCCTTTAAGAGCCGTGCCAGGGATGCAACAGGGTATGAGGTTGTGGGGTGTGTCTGTGTGAACTCATGTTTTCTTTATACAATATGTGCCATTTCTCCATCTGCCTGTTAATCCTCTTCGGGGCTCTGCTAGGCAGCGCCACCACAGGGCTTTTGTTTGTGAAGGATTCTGTGGCATGCAGGCTCTCCAGCTGCTGGTCCCTTCCCTTCTCCCTGAGAACCGCCTTCCTTCTCCATCAGCACAAAACAAACAAGCACAAGAAGATAGATTTTCTCTCCATTTCACCTGGTACCCCTGAAAGTTGTGGCCCGCTTTGCAAATACTTGTCTTGGCCTCAGAAGGAAAGGGAAGTTGTTTGAGAAGCTGTTCTTAATTTCACACTTTTGAAAAATTACCCCAAACAGAAGGAGGCCCGGCAATCGTACAGATTCCATTTGATTACTGAGCAGAAGCTACCAGAGCCCTCAGATTAAGTGATAAACATTCCCAGGGGACAAGGCATCGAACCCTGTTTAACTTTAATATCGCTCTATCACTTAGCACTCTCTGTATCAATATCCCCAAAGGGAACTGAAAACCCAGCTTACAGGGGTTCAGCTGGCCTTGGGAAAGGTCTAGACCTCTTTGAAAGGCAAACCGTAAAGTAAACCAAATAGCTGGTGAACGTCTGTCTGTCCCAAGATACTCTTGCGTAGTTTTTCGGTCACTGTAGGTAAGGGAGGGTGGGGGAAGTGGGCAGGCAAGAGTTTTGTCCCTGCCTGCCATGAATGGCCAGTTGAAGTCTGGTCTGTAGACACCAGACACCATATCTAAAGAATTCGTTGGGAGGGCAGCCTTTGGCAGCCCTTCTAATTTGCATTCAGAGGAAACATGCCACATTTTCCACAACAGGCTGCCCAGCCAACAGGAGGGAGGGGGGAAGCTCTCTTCTCCGTGTCTGCAGGTTTATCCCTAAAGACTATGAAAATAGCAGCTGCTAGGGCAAGGGGATTATAGGGTTTGGAGAGTCCTCAAGCTTTTGAGTAAGTTGTGTATCTCGAGCACGACCCAAAAAGGCAGAGGCCAGCTATTCTGACGCCTGCCTCAGATGCGGCTGGAGCTCAGCAGCACAGTTATGTTGGGCACGGGCCATTTTGTTCAAGTCAGTCCAGGGACAGAACAAGCCCTATGGCCACCCACCATCCAGCCAGGCCAGCTGCCGGTGGTTCAGGCCTGGCCAGCGATAATGAACGCTTCCTACTTCACACTGAGCATGTGCACGCCGCCTAGCCTTAGGCAACCTACACAGCCCGATTCATCATAATTCCCTTTTACAGGGGGCGCCGGGGTGGCTCAGTCGGTTGGGCGTCTGCCTTCGGCTCAGGTCGTGATCCCAGGGTCCTAGGATCGAGCTCCACGTCGGGCTCCCTGCTCGGCGGGAGTCTGCTTCTCTCTCTCTGCCTGCCGCTCCCCCTGCTTGTGCTCATTCTGTGTGTGTCAAATAAATAAATAAAAAATTAAAAAAAAAAAAAATTCCTTTTTACAGACCCTGGAAACTAAGGTTCAGAGGACCAACGACTCATCTGACGTCAAAGTACCAGAACCAGACCTGGAGACTAGGTCTTCTGTGGAAGTTTCCAGTGTTGGGCTGCTTGTGTTTCAAATGGACACCTTCGTCCCATCCTGCTGCTCTCCAGGGCCTCCCACGCCTGGCTGTGTAGGTGGGCAGGAAGAGAACCGGGCAGGTGAACCGGCATGCACTGCCCTTCTGGAGGGTTATAAGGAAAGGTTTCTTTTTTCATCAGCTTGATCTCTGGGCACCCTGTTGAAGTGGGGAGCTGGTGAAAATAATGGAAACTAGGTAATGATCTCCAAGCCAACCGAATCAAGTGCCGCAACAGATTTTCCACTGCTGAAAGAAACACCAGACTTCCCAAGAAGTTCACTGCAAAATGCCCACCCAGTTATTAAGGAAACAGGATTAACTTACTGTGTACAGGAGAGCACTCCTTTGCAGTCACATGGAAAAGCAGGCTATGACTGGAACAGCACAGTGGAGAAGGGAAAGTCAACAGGATAGAAATTCAGGGCACAGGAAGGGTTCCAAATTGGAAGCAGCACACTTTATACATATTTATAGAGGGTGTCCAGCACAGCCCGGACATGCTAGGACCCTGCCGACGAGCGGGGCTGTCTTCAGGCATTGCTCCCTTCGGGAGTCAGGGAAGGGCCCCGTCTTGGGCAGGGGGCAGGGGAAACGCTGCGGGGGGCCCACGGCTCATGAATTTCCTGATTCTTTCCTATGGTCCATTCTGTTTTCTGTCAACAGTGAGGAAATACACCCTAGCAAATGACATCCAGTAATGCTTTAATTAACTGTAGTACTTCATGCTCCAATATGCACCGAGAAATCACTTCCAGATGGGGGAAATGAAAGATATTTACACAAAAAGCAGTCCCTTTATTTTAAGGAAATTGATATCTCCCAAAGGTATAGAACTTTGAGGGTCTGAGAGACTATCTCTTTTGATAAATACTAGAATGAGACTGGAAATTTGGATTTGCAACACGGACTCTTTCTGCACTCCAGCTTCTCATGTGGCCATGTTTCCAAGGCTATTGTTTAAGTGGCCCAATGCAGTTCTAATGATTTTATTTTTAGAAATCTGACTTGGAGTAGATCAGAAGTGTGAAACCCTTGCTTTCACCGTCAGCAAGCTAGTTATTTTGGAGACTTCTCTTCCTAGGGAGAGGAATTACATTTTCAGCTGTGACCTTTTGGCATTTTCCCTAGCATTCCGCAAACAGGGGGACTAGATTTCCTTGTGCAACGGCAATCCAGGACAGGCTGGGGTAAGAGCCCCCCATCGGCAGCAGCCGCAGACCTGCTTGCTCGCCCCGTCCGCCCTGTGACTGTCACCCTGGTCTTTGGCAGTCTGCTCTCAGTCCGTTTGATCAGCACCGAAGAGCCATCCTGGGCATGAGAGACCAGGTATCTTTCTCTGGGGGGCAGGCAAAGTCCTAGGTACTAGTTCTTTGTTCTTTAAGAGAGGGAGGAGTGGTGACAGTTTCAATTCCAGAACTGAACTTGGAGGTCAAAACACTCTTGTCCGTTGTGGTTCCTGTCTCACTGTTATGATCCAAACGGAACTTTCTCCAGCCTGGGCACCTCTAAGCCAGCTATCAGGAAGTCTGTCCGTAAGAAGAACAGCAGATCTTTATCAATCATAAATTATTAATATTTATTTTAACCACACAAAGTGTCTTCAAAGTTTTTTTTTTTTTAAAGAGTTAGAGAAAGCCGGGGGGAGGAATGGGTACAATATCTAATTTAGCTGAGTAACAGTGTTGTTAAGTTATTACCAGTGAGTCCTCCTTCATGTTATTTTGAAGTGACAGTAATAGAACAAATCTGTTTGGGGCTTGGCCGTCAAAACTTTAAGAATTCTAGTCTGTATAGGGACAGCACAATTCTGGCATGATCCCTATCATCAACACAAGCTTAAAATTAAAGCTGCTGGATATTAGCAACGAATCTTTACCATGTTGGTCCCAGCTCAATTGTATAGGAATTACACTTGCTTAGAGAGCCAGGATAAATATACATTTATGAAAATGTGCTACAGGAACACTGTGATAAAGCAAATTTCTCTCTATTGCAGTGGTTTTTAACAAAGGGGTAAACATTGTAATTACTTCTGTACCTGGCCCCACTCCAGACATACTGATTCAGAATCTCCAGGCAACTATACGTGTAAAAAGGGCCCCAGGTGATTCTGATGCGTACCCCCGGTTGAGAAACGTGCTCTGTCTTTAGAGGATGCATACACAGCATTCAGACCCCATCAACGAGACATTTAATATAACTCCTACTGACATCTGTTAGCTCCTTGGAGATTCCTGACAATGTAATAAATCAAGAGAGCAACTTCCCTGGCTGTGACCACCAACTGGGAGAAAACAGCGGCTTGACATCTCAATGCGTTACGGGGATGTCCAGAAAACGACTCCTCAGGAATGAACCAAAAAGAGAAGTGTGCATCTATAAACACCGAGAGGGACAAGAACCAGGTGGGGTCCGCCGGCTTCCCCGGCTCCCCAGGTTGACGACGGCTGGCCCAAATGGCTGTGCCGTTTGCAGATGGGCCCATCGGCCCCCCCTTTCAAGAGCAGGAAGAGAGGCTAACCTCCATTAGTGCGGGCGGTAGGACGTCACCGGAGTGAGACGACGGCTGTCCCGGCAAAGTGAAGTCTTGCCGGCTGCTCTGCCCGCGTGCTTGCCCAATCCCCTCCCCACCCTATCTGCCCTTTCCTATTTAGCAAGCTTTTCCTGAGAGCTCAGCCAAGGGCCGCACTTTCCTCCCAGCGCTGTTGAGTTTGAGATGCTCAGCATGTCAGAGTCACATGGACAAGCAAGAGGAGCCTGGAAGCTGAGGAAGAAACAGGGCTCAGGATCAAAGCTGGGGGCGATGGACAGAGTCTGGGAGGAGGTTAACGGAGAGGGAAGGGGATTGGAGAACAAGAAGGGGGGAAATCATCAGTTCCTGGTCTGCTTTTCAGACCTTAAAGTGTCCTCCTGTGTGGCTATCACAAGTTGTATGGATTTTCAGGAAACTTCCTCTATCCTGAAAACCCATTTCTGAGTGCTATTTGATATCCCAATTTTATCCCGAGGCCTGTTACGTGCCTTCTCTGTAAAGAGCTCCTCCTTCCTCCTTAGCTCTCTCCCCACCTGGCCAGCAACTTGTTCCGAATTCCCGAAGAATGCTCACACTAACAGCGGCCCCCCCGAGGCTGTGGTCACGGTGAGCTGGGGTTCGGGGTCCCCGCGAACCTGGCCAATCAGGGCAGCTACCTGCTACACTGCCCGTTCTCGCGCTGCAGGACGATGTGAGGACGGAGGCAGTTCTCTCTGCCAAGCTCTGCTGGCTGCGTGCCAGCGGACAGGACGGGCAGGCCAGGGGTCAGGGGTCGGGGTGTGTTCTGGGCTGGGCCAGGCTCTGAGCAGGTGTTTAAGGTCAACATTCTGTTCCTAAGGTATCCATGGATCTGGGTTCTTTCCCGTTAATAATAAAGTCATATGTCATTCTGGCACTTCACATCACCTTTGTTGTTTCAGATCATTCTGGAAAGTAATTTGGGCTTGAAAATAAATGGGCAGGAAGGGGATTAGAGGGCCCAGGCCTCCTGCACTGTCCCACAGCTTCATCTGAGGAGAAAGCCTAGGACAATTTTTCTAGGAAAAAATCTTAGTTTCTCTTCACAGAAGGCAATCCCTCCTCTAGAAGTCAGGAGCAGGGTGGGAATAAAGAAATGGAGAAAATAATCTGCTTACGTCATGCAGTGAGTGTGCAGATATGGGTCTACCCCCACCCCCAAGCAAGGAGCCCTATGGCACAGAGGACACCTGCTTCCAAGGCCTGGCACATACAATCTTCCTGGGTGAGAGATACAGTGGGACTTTCTCCTTGGATGTATACAGAGGACTGCAGGTTAGGGGGAAACGGGAAGAAGGCACTGCCCCAGTCATGACAATACGTACCAGGAAATGGATCTACAAGGAAGAGTGCTCCTGCCTCCATGGCCTTCATAAGGCAAGGCCAATGTCCTCCACCTGCCATTTACCAACTCGGGCCCCAGAGCCACGCTCACGGAGCAGGGAGGACAAATCTTAGGGCCTGGCTGCAGAGGTAACCTCAAACAGCGGCAGATGGAAGGGGGGAGACCCAGGGTTTCTCACCCAAGTTGCCTGCACAGGCACGGGAGACGGGGCCACATGCCGGGCGATGTCACTGCAGAGGTGAGGCGGTGAGGCCAGTGACAACTGGACGGGTGGGACACAAGTGGACTGCAGGGCCCTTTCGCCCACCACTGCCTCTGCTGCAGGAATCCGGGACCAACTAAGGAGGCTTTTCATCACCCTGCCCTTGCTTGGCTTCTTGATCAGGACGCGAATCAAGACAGGTCATGGGGAAGACTCATGAACAACCCAAATGTCCCAGGAAGTTTCAAGACTGATGATCTGAAAGTCAGGGTGAGCACAGGAGAGGTGGGCGGGTGGGGGGGCTTCCGGGCAGCGGGGTGCTGAGGGTCATGGGCCAGGGGTAAAAAGTGCCCCGTGTAGGCTCCTACAGTCTCTTTTTAATCAGTTTCTCCAGCTTGCGGATACGAGAGGATTCCTGTTCCGGTGTTGGAGCCAGCAGGGACAGTGAGCTGGAGCCTTCTGGCCCTGAAGGCGGGGTGGGTAGCCTCTGGCGCAAGAGTTCCAGCATGCTGCTCTGCTCGCTTCTCTTCAGCCCCTGAGGTTGAAAGACAAAGGAGGATAATCATGAAATCTGGCCCCAGAAAGGCCTGAGGGGAAAGTGCAGTATCTGGTTGTGCAAACGGCATAATTACTCTAGGCTGAGGATGAACACTTTCTTCAGGGGAGTTACCAGCCCGGGCCAGTAGTAGCCCGGGAGAAAAGCAGAGGGAGGGAAAACAGATAAAAGGAAAGGAGAGAAAGAAGGGGTCGGGAGAGAAGGGACAGCGTGGGGAAGGGTACTAGTCCTCTCCACTGCACTCCTTCTGCCCCCAGCCTTCTGGTTCTTGAAGGGGCATGGAGGTACCAGCAGCATCAGGAAGTTAGCCTGAGATCCTTCTCCTCAGAAGACTTCTTAGAATCTGGTTTGCAGCATGGGGTCAGGCATATGCACTTTGAGAAAGCTCCCCAGGAGCCCGTATCCCACCCCCCAGCCCCCGTTAAGAACCACTGAGTGCGACAAAGGTATGCAAGTGTGGACAAAACAAGGCACTGAACTAACCTTCATGTCCAGTATCTTCTGGAAGGTTTCTGTGTTGCAGTCCGTAAGGAGTTTGATATAGTTGTCAACAAACACCACCAATGGTTCGTGAGGGGCCATCACTACCTACCAGGGGAGAGAGACAGCAGTAGGCCTGCAGGGAAAGTCATGACTGCAAGGCAGGTGATCATTTCTCCCTGCTTGCAAGCTGACCACGAAACGGATTCTGTAAGATTTCCTTAAGCAACAGCAGCCCTAAGCTCAGAAATGTCCCGATGGCCTATTTCATCTCAAAATTCAATGAGAGCAATGTTTCTTAAATTTGCTAAAGCATAAATATCACCTGGGTTGCTTCTTAAGTAACAGATTTCTATGTCCCCCTCCTGAAGATTTTAACTCAGAAGGACCCGCGTGGGTCCCAGGTGATTTTTACATATCAGAACCATTTGTGAAACACCTTGTTGGAGAGTCTTCCTGTCTGGAGACAGGGTTTCATGATACCTGCTCCTTCTGTCCTGAGGCACCTTTATCCCTGAGGGATGGGTTGCAAAAGCCATAGATCTAAGTGGATTTTCCCAAGGACAAAAATCCCAAAGCTGCCTCACTCTTCAAGACTTAAAATCTGAACTTCATTTAACTACATTGTTTATATTGAAGATTAACATACAAATGGCATTGCGATCCTCAAATTCATTCCTACTTGGTTTTGGAATGCAGTGTCTGATTTTCTTCCTGCAGTAGACTGGTTTTGTTTTGAACTCCTGAGAATGGACCACAGAGGGGCAAGGAAGGAGTAGTTCACTCAGAAATTCCCTGCAGACAGTTCCCAAGCTGCATGCTCTCCTCCCCGGTGAGGAAGACAGCTGTGGGGAGAATCGGATTAGGCTGCTTCCGAGTTCCTCAGGCCGGACCCTCACCTGGTCCCGTGCATGTCTCAGGTCCCATAGCTACTTTTCACTCCTGCCATCATTTGAGCCATTCTGTTTGGGAGACAGACCTGATGAGCCTGCAGGCCCTGCACTTTTAGGAACATTTCATGATAGTTCCACTTGTTCTCCAGCCTTCCCCTCCCCCAAGAGGCCCCCCTCTCTTCTCAAGGGCAGGTGAAAATCAGATACAGGTGCTCAAGGCTTCAGACATTTTCTTTTTTTCTTTTTTAAAGATTTTATTTTTATTTTGAGAGAGAGAGAATGAGAGACAGCATGAGAGGGAGGAGGGTCAGAGGGAGAAGCAGACTCCTTGCTGAGCAGGAAGCCCGATGTGGGACTCGATCCCGGGACTCCAGGATCACGACCTGAGCCGAAGGCAGTCGCTTAACCAACTGAGCCACCCAGGCGCCCCAAGGCTTCAGACATTTTCAACATCATCACCCACATATAATAATTTGTTAAATGGGGCTTTAGAAAGCCCATTTGCTGATTAGATTCAATTACTGCAACATCTGTTTGGAGTTCCTGTAAAGTTGCAGAGTACAGAAAGCCGAAGAGGTTTATGTGGAAGGGAGTAACTGATAGCTGGGCTGGAAATTCCTGCTGAGAAGCAAAGAGATCCTTGACTGAGACACTGATTCACCGCGACAACCCACCTAATTTCCAATCTTGGCCAAATCCCACTACAAGAGAATCCCTTTGCAAAGAAAAATTCATTTGTCAGAAAGAATTACTGATCCCCTGAGTAACTGTCCATTGACTTTCAACAATATCTGATGAGGCCAAAATCTAGTCCAGCCAAAGAATGTGGACAATCCTTTGGGACTGACGGACACAGGCCCTAATCTATACTTCCCAAAACCAGTTCTACTTGGAATAAGTCATCAGATAACCAGCCCCTTTTAACAGAAACCCTGAAGAAGATACAAGCCCCACCTTGAGTATCATTTCCGCCCGAGTCATGCCTTTCACAACAATCTTAGTGTAACTGGCAGGTGCTTTCCTCACCACCTGTGAGCCAATGGAAGGTAGATCGAGCAGGACCATCTTCAAGGAATGGGTGTCCAGCAACAGCTGTGGGAATGAAGCAGAATATTACTAGCCACTTCAAAGGGACACAATGCTTAGTATACCTACGCCAATTAATACCATTTTCCTGATTTTAAATGTAATACACTGGAGAGAATTTGGAAAATAAACAAAATTATGAAAGGAAAAACATTCATTACAACTCCTACTGTCCAGGAAAAAACACGGAAGACACAGCTAAATGTGGTATATTCCTTTGAAAGTTGGTAAGAGAGTAGATCTTCAACGTTCTCACCACAAAATAGAAATGGTAATTATGTGACAGGATGGAGGTGTTAACTAATGCTGTGGTGGAAATCATTTTGCAATATATAAATGTATCAAATCAACACACTGTACCTTTAGACTTACACAGTTTATATGTCAGTTATATCTCAATAAAGCTAGAAAAAAGATGTGGTATAATTCCTGCCAGTCTATGTGTGTGTATACAAAACTAAACTAGAATGGCGCCTGGGTGGCTCAGTCGGTTAAGCATCTGACTCTTGATCTCAGCTCAGGTCTTTATCTCAGGGCCATGAGTTCAAGGCCTGTGTTGGGCTCCATGCTGGGCATGGAGCCTACTTTTAAAAAAATAAATAAAATAAAATTTAAAAAAACCCCACTAAGTTAGAATCATAGTATATATACAGTTTTATAACCTGGTTTTCCCAGATAATATATGAAGTTTTTTGTATTTTATTTTCCCATCTTGGCAGTCTTAAAAACTATTTTTAATGGCTATACTTACTCTATGGTGTGTGTGTACAAAACTTTATTTATTATTTATTTATAAGATTTTATTTATTTTAGAGACAGAGAATGAGCATGGGGAGGAGCAGAGAGACAGGGACAAGCAGACTCTGCACTGAGGTAGAGCCCGATGGAGGGCTTGATCCCATGACTTCGAGATCATGACCTGAGCCGAAATCAAGAATTGGACACAACTGACTGAGTCACCCAGGCACCCCTAGATTTTTACTACTATAAATAATGAATGCTGTGGCGAACAACTTTGTACAGACTAATTCTAGGTCTATCAAAGGCATTTCCTCAGGACAGTCTTTGGGACAGATCAAAGGATAAGGACATTGTAAGGTTTTTGATACGTATCTTGAACTGCTTTCAAACGGAATGTGGGCCTACTCACATATCTGCCAGAAGTGCAGGCTACACCCTCCTCAGCACTGAAAACTGTCGTAAAAATCTTGCTTATTCAACAGGCAAAAAGTGGTAACTTGGTATTGGTGTATATATAATATATATGTATAGAGAGAGAGAAGAGAGAGAGAGGTAGAGAGAGATCATAATTTTCTTCTTTAAAGTAAGCTCTACGCCCAATATGGAGCTTGGACTCAAGATTTTGAGCTCAAGAGTTGCACACTTCACCGACTGAGCCAGCCAGATGCCCCAGTATTGCTGTATTTTTGGATGTTAGTGAGGATGTAGAAGATGAAACCAAATTTAAACATCAGTATCTTGGTAACAATCTGCCTTTTCCTTCCTTCGTTCCTTCCTTCCGTTCTCTGGATGCCAATTATTTGGAAGGGTATTAACCTTCCTGGTTGCCCACCAACTGCCAGGAAAGATGCTAGGGATGTTTCATCTCATTTAATCTTTACAAGAGTCTGCCCCATAGCTATTTATTGTTCCCATTTTATAGATGACAAAATCAAAGTTCTAGAGGTTACATAACTTGCTGAAAGTATGTCACATGATGGATAGGGGTTAGATGTATCTCACGTAATGGACAGGCGTTGAATGATGAGGTGGACAGGACACTGGATCTCCATTTCCTGCTGCCCTGAGCTGTGCTATGGTACAGTGTTGGCTTAGAGTTCACACTGTTTCCTGCTGACTCCACACGTACCACTAAACAGCTGCGCTGTTGGCAAGCAGGTGGCAGGGAAATGGCTGAAGCCTCCAAGGGCATATACACTCTGGCCTGCTCCGGCAGTTTAGGAGAAGAGAATCACATACCCACCAAAGGTGGAGGTGGGGTGACAAACCACTGCTCTGATGGTGAATCTTTTTTTTTTTTAAACATTTTTAAAAGATTCTATTTATTTATTTGACAGAGAGAGAGCACAAGCAGGGGGAGTGGCAGGCAGAGGGAGAGGGAGAAGCAGGCTCCCCGCTGAGCAGGGAGCCCGACGCGGGGCTCGATCCCAGGACCCCGGGATCATGACCTGAGCCGAAGGCAGACGCTTAACCGACTGAGCCACCCCGGCACCCCGCACTCTGATGGTGAATCAATCTTATGTTTAGGACAAGGCCTGCTTTTTCTGCCACTACCGCTCCTCTCAGAAAGCCTTTCATAAGTATATGGAGCAGGGACGGAATGGGAGCCCTTAGGGCCTGGGACGTTGCTTTCCCATCCCCCTGTGCTTTGCTATGGACAGGAGAATAACCAACTAAAGGTAGGATAAACTCATTAATGAGAGACACCATTGACTTAATGGTCATGTGATTATAATTTTGACAATAGTATAAAAGTTTGGAGAAGACATCTATGTTTTACTTGGAATTACTTAGTAGAAATATTGCTCTCAAAAAACGGTGAGGTGTTGACAAACGGATTCTAAAATTTATATGCAGAAGCAAAAGACCCAGAATAGTCAACACATTATTGAAGGAGGAGAACAAAGTTGGAGGACTGACACTACCTTACTTCAGGATTTATTATCAAGCTTCAGTAATCAAGACGGGGTAGTGTTGGTGAAGAACAGACAAACAGATCAATGAAGCAGAATACAGAACCCCCACAAATACAGCCAACTGATCTTTCACAAAGGAGCAAAAGCAATATAGTGGAGCAAAGACCGTCTTTTCAACAAATTGTGCTGGAACAACTGGACATCCACGTGCAAAGGAAATGAACCTAGAGAAGGACCTTCCACCCTTCACAAAAATTCAGAATGGATCACCGACCTAACTGTAAAACACAAAACTAGAAAACTCCTAGAAGATAACATAGGAGAAAACCTAGATGACCTTGGGTATGGTAATGATTGTTTATACATAACACCAAGGACATGATCCATGAAAGAAGTCAGTGATAAGCTGGACTTCATTAAAATGAAAAACTTCTGTTCTGCAAAAGACAGTATCAAGGGAATGAGAAGACAAGCCACAGACTGGGAAAAAACATTTGCAAAAGACATATGTGATAAGGGAATGTTATATAAAATATATAAAGAACTCTTAAAACTCAACAATAAGAAAACAACCCAAATTAAAAAATGGGCAAGGGGCGCCTAAGTGGCTCAGATGGTTAAGCATCTACCTTCGGTTCAAGTCATTATCTCCAGGTCCTGGGATCAGGCCTGCATTGGGCTCACTGCTCAGCGGGGAGCCTGCTTCTCCCTCTGCCTCTCCCCTCTGCTGGTGCTCTCGCTCTCTCTCAAATGAATATATAAAAAAATATTAAAATAAATAAATAAATAAAAATGGGCCAAAGACCTTATAGACACCTCATGAAAGAAGATACACAGATGGCAAATAAGCATTTTTTTTTTTTTTAAGATTTTATTTATTTGCGAGAGAGAGAATGAGAGACAGAGAGCATGAGAGGGAGGAGTGTCAGAGGGAGAAGCAGACTCCCTGCTGAGCAGGGAGCCTGATGTGGGACTCGATCCCGGGACTCCAGGATCATGACCTGAGCCGAAGGCAGTCGCTTAACCAACTGAGCCACCCAGGCGCCCCAGCAAATAAGCATTTGTAAATACGCTCCACATTATATGTCACCAGGGAAATGCAAATTTAACCAACAAGATACCACTACACATCTATTAGAATGGCCAAAATCCGGAACACTGACAATACCAAATGCTGATGAGGATGCGGAGCAAAAGGAACTCTCACTCGTTGGTGGGAATGCAAAATGGTACAGCCACTTTGGAAAATAGTTTGGTGGTTTCTTACAAAACTAAACATACTTTACCAAACAACTCAGCAATAGTGTTCCTACGTTGTTTACCTAAAGGAGTTGAAAACATATGTCCACATAAAAACCTATACACAGATGTTTCTAACAGGTTTATTCATAACTGCCAAAACTTGGAAGCAACCAAGATGTCCTTTAGTAGCTGAATAAACTGTGGTAATCCAGAGAATGGAATATTATTCAGTGCTAAGCAGAAATGAGCTATAAAGCCATGAAAAGACATGGAGGAACTTTAAATGCATACTACTAAGTAAAAGAAGCCAATGTGAAAAGGCTATATACTATATGATTACAACTATATGACATTCTAGAAAAGGCAAAACTATGGAAAAAGTACAAAGATCAGTGGTGGCCAGGAATTGGGGATGGTGGATGGGATGGATACGTGGAGCGCAGAGGATTTTTAGGGCAGTGAAACTACTTTGTATGATACCATGTTGATAGATATATGCCACGATACACCTGTCTGAACCCACAGAATGTAACACCAAGAGTGAACCATAATGTAAACTACAGACTCTGAGTGATGATGATGTGTCAATGTAGGTTCAGCAATTGGAACAAATGTACCAATCTGGTACAGGATATTGATAATGGATGAGAGGTCATGCTTCTCATGGGGGCAGGGAGGCATTTGGGAACTCTATACCTGCCCCTCAGTTTTGTTGTGGGCCTTGAACTGCCCTAAAAAACATAAAGCCTTAATTAAAAAAAACTGTGAGTAAGCTACACTAAGGAAAGAATAATTCCATGTAGTAGTGTGGCTAGTTAAACCTCCGTCAGTCATTCCACCTGGGGCATTTTTAACTCTTCTTGGTTTCCAGAGATGAAAATTCTTACTCTCCTACTATCCGTTTTTTGAAAAGGCCATGGGTTTACAGAGTAAAGTACCTAAGCATGCATAGGAGAGATGAGGATAGACTGCTTGAGGCCTATACGAGGAGTCCAGCATCAGAACACTTCTCAGAGCCCACTAGAAACGATCACTGCTTTTGCTCAGAGGGAACCCAATACATGCCTCTGAAGAATAAGCATGCTAAATCCCAGGTAGATTAAAAACACAGATATGAAAAGAAAAACTTTAAGAAGAAAACAGAGATATTCTTATTACTTATAGGTAGAGAAGAATGTGAAACAGGACAGATCGAAAAATCTATTACCTTAAAATGAGGCTATATCAAAAGGTACATAAACAAAGGAAAGACACAAACCGAAAAGGGTATCTGCAGTACTGGCAAAGGAGTAATATTCAGAATACATAAAGATTCCTACAAAGCAACAACAACAAAAAAGATCAGCAACCCCAATAGCAATAATAACACCAACAGTGGGGCAAAGATTTGAACAGGCAATTCACAAAAGCAGAAACTCAAGTGCTCACGAGGCATCTGATATGATACTTGACGTTATTAGTAATCCAGTAAATGCAAATTAAAAACACAGTTTTATACTGTTTCATAATCATCAGAGAGGCAAAAGTAAAAAGGCGGATAACACCAAATGTTGGCATGGATGTAGTGCAATGAAATTCACACTTGTGGTAAGAGTACAAATTAAAGCACTCTGGGGGGAATTCAGTAATGTTTTCCTACCTGGGGATGTGCATAACCCATAATACAGCCCTCACACTTACATCCTTTAGAGAAATTCTTGCCCATGTGAAAAATGTTCCCTGCACCCACTGTTTGTAAAAGCAAAAGACTGGAAACAATCTAAATGTCCATCAACAGCTGAATGGATAAACGAATGGTGGCATATTCACGCAATGGAATAGGATACTGAAGTTAAAATGAATGAATTCAAACAACATACATCAACATGGATACATCTCAAAAAACTATGTTAGGCAAAAAAGCAAGCCGGGAAAGGATATGTATAGTGCCATTTATATGAAATTTTAAAATGCAAACAAAATCACATTTAATTTGAGAATATATACAGATGCAACATGCCAAAATACACATGGGAATGATAAAAATAAAAATCAGAGTAGTGGTTACCTCTGGGCCTGGAGGGAGAGGAATGGCAGCGCAGGGTACACAGGGGGCTTCAGTAATAACTGTAATGATTTAATTTAAAAAATCTAAAGAAAATGTGGGAACATGTTAAGATTTGACTGAGCTGGGGCGCCTGGGTGGCTCAGATGGTTATGCATCTGCCTTCGGCTCAGGTCATGATCCCAGGGTCCTGGGATCGAGCCCCACATTGGGCTCCTGGCTCAGCGGGGAGCCTGCTTCTCCTTCTCCCTCTGCCCATGCTCTCTATCTCTGTGTCCCAAATGAATAAATAAAATCTTAAAAAAAAAAAAAGATTCGACTGAGCTAAGTGTTAATGCCAGTATTCTTGACATTAGTTTCTATACTTTTGTTAACTGGGAATATTTCTTTTTTTCTTTTTTTTTTAAAGATTTTATTTATTTATTTGAGAGAGAGAGAATGAGAGAGAGCACATGAGAGTGGCGAGGGTCAGAGGGAGAAGCAGACTCCCCGCCGAGCAGGGAGCCCAATGTGGGACTCGATCCCGGGACTCCAGGATCATGATCTGAGCTGAAGGCAGTCGCTTAACCAACTGAGCCACCCAGGCGCCCCTCTTTTTTTCTTTTAATATTTTATTTATTTATTTGACAGAGAGAGACACAGCGAGAGAGGGAACACAAGCAGGGGGAGAGAGAGAGGGAGAAGCAGGCTTCCCGCAGAGCAGGGAGCCCGATGCGGGGCTCGATCCCAGGACCCTGGGATCATGACCTGAGCCGAAGGCAGACACTTAACCATCTGAGCCACCCAGGTGCCCCCCCCTTTTTTAATATGTTATTTGATGCCTGGTAAGGATTTAACTTTATCTTCCATGCAGCAAATTTTCAGAGCCCTGTCAAAATCAAAGCCAGGTCTTTGCACTATTTGTTGGTGGGAAAAGATAATTATGTTTTAAAACATATGGGGATACTTCCTACTTTTTCTATCTTCCCACTTCCCAGAGACATATTGTATGCATAAATAATTGCATAGTCTTAAGTGACAGGAAGAGTTTTGAATGAACTTGACATAATTCTTTGGGTCTCCCATATCTTGAGACATAGGACATTTTCAGTCCCTGGCCAATCACAATAAAATTCCGTTCTCACCAGACAGCTGAACAGATGGAAACCTTGGTCTCAGGTTTTACGAAAAGCAATGAGGTCAGAAAAGGCAAAAGCCAGTCTGACAGGCTTTGCAGCTGTCTGTGGGAAGTGCAGGTGAAGGCTCCATTTATCATGGAAATCTGCTGGTTTTCATCTTTGAAAATAGCTAATAGTTCATCTCCTTAGGCATGAAGCATTGGGCAAGAGGTGGTCATCAGCCAAATTTGTTTGAGCCTCAGAGAAAACTTTTGGGGTGGTACGGTTCCTGTTGTTCGTGTGCTGTTGGGGTGCAGGGCTGGCCAGCCTGTGTCTGTGGAAGGTCATCACCCAGACATGAAAAGTTTGAGGGTTCATTTTTCTTTTTTTTTAAAAAGATTTATTTATTTTTTTGACAGAGAGAGACATAGCGAGAGCAGGAACACAAGCAGGGGGAGTGGGAGAGGGAGAAGCAGGCTTCCCGCGGAGCAGGGAGCCCGATGTGGAACTCGATCCCAGGCCCCTGGGATCACGACCTGAGCCGAAGGCAGACGCTTAACGACTGAGCCACCCCAGGCGCCCTCTTCTCTTTTTTTTTTAAGATTTATTTAAGAGAGAGAAAGAGTGCAAGAGAGCACGAGTGAGAAAGCACATGAGCATGAGTGGGGGAGGGCCAGAAGGAGAGGGAATCTCAGACTACCCCCTGAGCGAGGAGCCCAACGTGGGGCTCGATCTCACGACCCTGAGAGATCATGACCTGAGCCAAAACCATGAGTGGGATGCTTAATTGACTGATTCATCCAGGCACCCCCAGAGGGTTCTTTTCTTTTTTTTTTTTTTAAGATTTTATTTATTTATTTGACAGAGAGAGCGCAGGAGCAGGCAGAGCAGCAGGCAGAGGGAGAGGGCGAAGCAGGCTCCCCGCTGAGCAGGGAGTCCAACGACGGGCTGGATCCCAGGACCCTGGGGTCATGACCTGAGCCCAAGGCAGTTGCTTAACCAACTGAGCCACCCAGGTACCCCAGGAGGGTTCATTTCTTAAAAAGCCTCCTACAGGGGGCGCCTGGGTGGCTCAGTTGGTTGGGTGACTGCCTTCGGCTCAGGTCATGATCCTGGAGTCCCGGGATCGAGTCCCGCATCGGGCTCCCTGCTCGGCGGGGAGTCTGCTTCTCCCTCTGACCTTCCTCCCTCTCATGCTCTCTGTCTCTCATTCTCTCTCTCAAATAAATAAATAAAAAATCTTTAAAAAAAAAAAAAAAAAGCCTCCTACAGGGGCGCCTGGGTGGCTCAGTCGGTTAAGCATCTGACTCTTGATTTTGGCTCAGGTCATGATCTCAGGGTTGTGAGATGGAGCCATGTGTCAGGCTCCATGCTGGGTGTGAAGCCTGCTTAAGATTCTCTCTTCCTCTGCCTCTCTCCCGACCCTTCCTCTCTAAAAAAAAAAGAGCCTCCTACAAATCTTGGGGGGCAACATGACCATCACTAGTGGTGAAAACACTGAGAAGATAAAGGCACATTCCCAGAAGGTATTAATTATTTTTTTTAGAAGGTATTTATTTAGTAAAGATTTATCATTTTAGAGACAGAGCATGAGCGGGCGGGAGGAGGGGCAGAGGGAGAGAGAGAATTCCGAAGCAGACTCCCCGCCGAGCAGAGCCTGACATGGGGCTCCATCCCAGGACCCTGAAATCATGACCTGAGCTGAAATCAAGAGTTGGCCGCCCAACCAACTGAGCCCAGGCACCCCTATTTTTCACCTTTAGAGCTTTAATCCACCTGGAATTGTTTTTTTTTAATCGAGATTCAATTCATATATAATAATATCTACCCTTTTAAAGTATGACTCAGGGTTGTTTTTTTTTTTTTTAGTATATTCACAAGGTTGTGCAACCATAACCACTATCTAGTTCTGAAACATGTCATCACTCCACAAAGAAACCCCATACCTCTTTGCAATCACATCCTGTTCCCTCCTTTCCTCTTGCCCTCACCAACCATGAATCTACTTTCTTTTAGATTTGCCTGTTCTGGAAATTTCATGTAAATGGAATCATACAACATGTGGCCTCTTATATCTGGCTTCTTCCACTTAGTGTAATGTTTCCAAGGTTCCAAGTACTTCATTCCTGTTTATGGCTAAATAATACTCCCTTGTGGGCGCCTGGGTGGCTCAGTTGGTTGAGTGACTGCCTTCGGCTCAGGTCATGATCCTGGAGTCCCGGGATCGAGTCCCGCATCGGGCTCCCTGCTCGGCAGGGAGTCTGCTTCTCCCTCTGACCCTC
>NC_138383.1:38648360-38676321 GCF_054177405.1 Leptonychotes weddellii | reverse complement strand
AAAAAAAAAAATACTACTCCCTTGTGAGATTATACCACATTCCTTTCTCCATTCATCAGCTGATACACATTTGAGTTGTTTCTACTTTTTGGCTATTATGAATAATGCTGCTATGAACATCTGTGCACAAGTTTTCGTGTGAACATACTTTTCCAATTCTTTTGGGTATGTATCTAGGAGTGAAATTGCTGGGTCGTATGGTAACTCTATGTTTCACTTTTCGAGAAACTGCCGAAGTGCTTCCCACAATTTCGGCATTTTACATTCTCACCAGAAGTGGAGGAGAGTTCCAATTCCTCCATGTCCTTGCTGGAACTGATTTTTGTCTATGGTGTGGGGTAAAGGTCAAGAATAATTTTTTCCCCCATTTGGATATTCAATTAGCACTATTTATTGAGAAGACCATCCCTTCCCAACGGAACTACAGTACCACTAGGTCATAAATCAAGTGTCTACGTATGTGTGGGTCTATTTCTGAACTGGATTCTGTTCTGTTGGCCTATCTGTCCCTGCTGCCAGGACCGCACAGCCCTAATTAAGACAGCATTAAAGTAAGTCTTGATATCCGGAGATGTAAGTCCTCCGACTCTGTTTTTTTAAAAGATTATTTTAGGTATTCTTAAGTCTTTTGCATTTCTACCTAACTTTTAGAATCAGCTTATCAATTTACACCCACACTCCCATACACCCTCCAACCCAACCCTTGGTGGTTTACTGTATCTATAGATTAATTCTGGAAGAATTGACATCTTCTTAATATTGAGTCTTTTAATCTATGAACTTGAGCTACCCTGCCATTTTAATGTTTCTTAATATTGTGTTGTTTTCTGTGTAGAAGACTTGAAAATTTTTTGACAGATTCATTCCTGGGCTGTTTCCTGATGCTACTGTATACGGTTTCATTTAAAGTTTTCATTTCAAATTGTTTGTTGCTGGGATATAAAAATATGAAAAATAATTTTAATACTGACCTTATATTCTACAACTCTGCTAAATTTGTATTCTAATAGTTTACCTGTAGATTTCTGGGGACACTGTCATTCATAATCATATTCTCTGTGAAAAATAAGTTTTACTTTCTTTTAAATCTGTACCTATCTTTTATTTAAGAATCAATTTCCTTTTTGTCTTACTTATTGTTCTGAACAACAGAACTTCAAGGGCAATATAGGAGAGAAATGGCTAGAGAGAAACGGTGGTAGCAGACATCCTTGTCTTATTCCTAGTGTGAAGACAGAATCTTTTTTTTTTTTATTTAAGATTTTATTATTTATCTGACAGAGAGAGACACAGTGAGAGAGGGAACACAAGCAGGGGGAGTAGGAGAGGGAGAAGCAGGTTTCCTGCTGAGCAGGGAGCCGGATGTGGGGCTCGATCCCAGGACCCTGGGATCATGACCTGAGCCGAAGGCAGACGCTTAACGACTGAGCCACCCAGGCGCCCCAAGACAGAATCTTTCTATAATTGACCATTAAGCGTGTTTATTGTAATGTTTTTTTCATTTACTGATTCCTTGATTACCCAAGCTTACTTGGTCCTTCCATCTCCAGGGCCTTGCTGACCCTGCT
Organism: Leptonychotes weddellii; assembly: GCF_054177405.1. Taxonomy (NCBI): domain Eukaryota; kingdom Metazoa; phylum Chordata; class Mammalia; order Carnivora; family Phocidae; genus Leptonychotes; species Leptonychotes weddellii. Next base: position 38,674,753 of record NC_138383.1, on the reverse strand, counting down.
GATGGTTGTAAACTCCTCTGGGGTGTGGCTATGTCTGTCTCCTTGCTGTGTGTGGCACAACGGGAGGACCCTTTTGACTGAGTGGTAGAAGCTCTCAGTGGGAAGGATGATCTCATAGAAATCAAGGTGGGCCACAGCCTAATGAGACAGAGAAAAGTGAGTGATCGGGTAGGTAAGAGATGCAAAAAGCTCACAAAAGGGAGAAAGCTTCACAACTGGGACAGTAGCACATGCGCACAAAAATTGGAAGGAGAAAGTTCAGTTTTTCTGAACATAAGTTCTTTTCTTTAAAAACTTTTTTTAATTAAAAAAATTTTTAAGTAGGCTCAGCATGAAGAAGCACAACATGGGGCTTGAACTCACGACCCTGAGGTTAAGACCTGAGCCGAGGGCGCCTGGGTGGTTCAGTCGGTTAAGCGACTGCCTTCAGCTCAGGTCATGATCCTGGAGTCCCTGGATCGAGTCCCGCATCGGGCTCCCTGCTCGGCAGGGAGTCTGCTTCTCCCTCTGACCCTCCCCCCTCTCATGTGCTCTCTGTCTCTCTCATTCTCTCTGTCTCAAATAAATAAATAAAATCTTAAAAAAAAAAAAAAAGACACTGTCATTCTCATCACACCGCATCCATGCCTCTGGTCCAGCGGCTCTCACCAGGGGTGGTTTGGCTACACCTTCACTCGTGCTCGGATGTTTGGCAATGTCTGGAGACATCTTCCCTTGTCAAAATCGGGAGGGTGTTGCTGGCAGCTAGTGGGTAGTGGTGCGGGGTGCTGGTAAACATCCCACAATGCACAGGACAGCCCCACAGTGAAAGGTTCCCTGGCCTGAAATGTCAACAGTGCAGGGGATGAAAACCCTGCTGTCAATGCTCCGTATCCCTCACTTAATTTTTTTGAGGTAAAATGTACATATATTGGAATGTACGATTCTGAATTGCATAATTCTGACAAATGCGTTTAGCCTTGTAATGCACACCCTCTCCTAAGTTTCTGTATAAAACCTTTATCAGGTGCAACCATCTTACTTCTATTCCTACTTTGCTGAGGTGGTGGTGTTTTTAAATCTATCGCTTATGGGTATTACATTGTTATTGATCCACTTGCTTTTTTTAAAGGAGTGCTTAAAAACACTCTACCACACTTTGGAGATTTACTGAGAACTGTGCCCAAGAATATTTTCTCATTTTTTCCAACTGCCATTATGCATGTACTACCTGATTCTCTTTTTCCTTTTCCTTGGTGTTTGGGCTTAAAAGAAAAAAATCTAAATTTTGCTTTAAATATTTTTTCCAGGTGGTTTTGAATTATGTGAATTTTTAAAAAGTTAGTATGGTCAAAATGTGTGTGTGTGTGTGTATATATATATATATACACACATATATATATATATATGATGGAATATTATTCAGCTGTAAGAAGGAAGGAAATTTTGAAACATGGATAAACCCTGAAGACATGCTAAGTGAAATAAGCCAGACACAAAAGGACAGATATTGTATGATTCTACTTAGATGAGGTACGTAGAGCAGTCATATTCACAGGGACAGGAAGCAGAATGGTGGTTGGCAGGAGGGAAGTTACTGTTTAATGGGAATGGAGTTTCAGTTTAAGAAGATGACAAGGTCTGGAGGTGGATGGTTGCACAACAGTAGTACTTAATACTACTGCACACTTAAAAATGGTTAAAATGGTCAACTTTATGTTATGTATGTTTTGCCACAATAAAAACAAGGTCAATATGTATATAAAGATAATACAAAGGAAAAGAAAATAACTTCACAGCTCAAAACATTTCAAACTCCATAATATGATAGATCTGGAAGGGGCGTGTAAGAGTCTGATTCAGTGCTCTTATTTAAACATGAGGAAACTGAGCCTAGAGCGGGGAAGCAATGGCTCATGATCACAGGGACCATTAACAGCAGAGTAAGGACTGGACCTTAAGTCTCAGGGTCCTTTTTCCCACACCATATTGTGGGGCTTTCTCTATGGTAATTTTGTGCAAATGGATTCTATTTCTATTGACTGCTCAGTCACAGATACCATCGCCATAAGACTAATTAATGACCCTGCAAATCCCGTAAGATTCTCTGAAAGATCACGATCTAGGAAGAAGCATTATGAATATCGGTATGGTTCAGTTCCATGTGCCCTTGCAATTGCTCAAGAGGACTCTGGGGCCCACAGATAAATAATTCACTTTATGTAGTAATCAAGAAGAGAATAAAGAGCAGGAAGATGTCTCCTTTCCTATTTTCGGCACAAGTATTGAAGATAATCTAAATTTAGGATCTAGTAGTGCCTTTGTGGCAAAGCAAAGGCAGCTGAGATTAGGCTAAATCTTAGCTTTCAATTCCACAGCTTTTGTGAAAGCTTGGATTAGAACTGCTACAAGACCTGAGTCAGAATCTGTTGCAGTCTTTGTTAACTACCTGATTCCTACGGTTCTGCTGCCCAAGTAAACCATGCCTCCAGCCATAGGACTGCTTGAGTTTCTCAGCTCAGATTCTCGGGGCAAGCGTGGACCTGGCTACACCTGAACTTCATGTGGGAATCCATCAAGGGTCACCTTGCCCTGCAGTTCCCATCCGTGCCCTCTTCCAGGATGGGCTCCCTTATCACCCACTCCCATTTGCCTTGTGAACAAAGTAAAATCCCAGCTTCACAGATGGTTTTCTCATCCACATCTCAAAGCAGAAGTTAATACTGGCCAAACTGCTATTTTTCAGAAGATATGGGCTTCGACTCCAAGCTGATTATTTTAACACTCTTTTGAAAAAGAGAAAATCTGAGGAACATAGATATGATATTGGATTTATGCGACAGTATGAAAATATCATGGTTATCAGACACTAAATCAGCTAGTATGGCCCAGGCAAAGCTGCAAACTCATGAAAACATGTTCCCAACGAGCCAACTTTATGTTCCAGTGGCTTCATCAAGTCTAGAGAGAACATTAGTAACTCGTAACTCTAAAGCTTCTCTTAGATACACAGGTCATTACTCCACATCCTCTCTGATTATACACAACAGTGAGGTGGACAGAATGAATTCCCAGTGAACAGGTACTGATGAAACTGGAGACATGCTGAGGCATTATTCTGCTGTCTCCAATGGAGAGAATTACTTCTATGCTTATGACATTGAAGAGTCAAGAATTTCAAAACACTGAAACTCTACAGTCAGTGTCTGTCTGAATCCATGCAACCTCCCAGGAAGCTTTCTGAGACAATACTTTTGACTCTGGCTTTTAAAGCTGGTCAGCCAGATAGCCTGCAGCAAGTAGCAACCAGATGTCATTACCAGGTGAGGCAGGTACTGAAAGCAGAAACAAAGGCACATTCTTGGTCTGAGAAAGCGAAAATTAGGAAGAGCTGGAATCTGCCAGGGGCTTACATGTGCCAGGCACTGCATCAAGCACTTGACGTGCACGGTCTTGTTCAATCCTCACAACTGCCCTGCAAGGTGGGACCACGTCATCCCCATTTTCCAGATGAGGACACTAACGTGCTGGGAGGTTTGTCGAAGGACAAGCAGTTGCTGTGTTGCAGAGAGAGGATTTAGCTGCACACCTTCATGATTCTGCACCCCAGGATCTTCATGCTCACACCATACTGCTTTTTCATAAGCTAGAAAGGCGATGGCCTTACAAAAAGAGTATAAAAACTTTTTGTATAAGTACAAAAGGAGTATAAAAAGAGTATTAAAATAGAGTGCACATATCAGATTCAAGAGATTCCTGATGTTCACAGCTATTACATCTCCGGCTTCGATACTTCACGAGAGATCCATGATGCACTGGGCACATGCCAACTTGCCGTCTTCCGGGGACATGACTTGGGTCGGCAACGCTTGAGGGCCCAGGGTGAGGGCAAGTCACTGAGCTGGGAAACAGCTGAGCCTCTACCAAGTCGACTAACTTGGTGGAAGAGCAAGACTTACGGAAATGTCTTGAATTATATTATCTTACTTAAAAATGTTGTTGGGAGTTCTTTCAAATATAAAATGTAACTGGAACAGGTTAAATGTTGCTACACAGAAGTCTAGAGAGGATTTATTTTAATGAATATATGAGAATCATTTATGATCAGTACATGAATAGCTTGTATCTGAATAGGTGTTTGTCAACGATTAGGGGCTGAATTATTGTTTTTGTTTTTAAAGTAGCTTAAACTGTTCTCCAAATTCAAGCTGCTCAGATTTCAGACAGTCTGGATAGGTGGTGGCTGAAAAGAGGTGACTCCGCTGCAGCATGTAACTCAACTCACCAGTGCTGAGGGGATACAGCCGGTGAGGAGAGGTCTTGAAGCACAGAATTCAAGTGAACAGAGCGGGGTTAATCAAGGAAGGCTTCTTGGGTGAGGTGAACAGCGTCTCAGTACCAAAAGGAGAAGCCTTTCTTTGCTTGCTACTCTGAAGTGGTGTCTGCCCAACCACTACGGGATCCAAAATAATCAGAGCCTTTGCGGCTCCCTCTGCCTGGACCTTTCACTCCTAGTTCTTCTCAAGCGCCAGCTCTCGGAGGAGCCTTTGCGGGGTGTCCAATCTAAAGCCATTACTCCCTCATGCCCCTAAGATATTCTTTCACAGAACCTAGTTTTATACCCTTTAGCATACTCAAGGTAAAACTATCTTCTCATTTATTTGTTAACTCACATCTTATCTGTCTCTTCTTACTAGGCTGTGAGCACCACGAAGGAAAGAGCTTTTCTGTTTTGTTCACTGCGGTACGCCTGGGTCCAGCACAACGGCCGGGTGCTCAACAAAAATGGTTTAAATAAGTGGATGAATTAAGCTGCCAGGTCATCCTTCTGTCCCCAAACGGGAAATTGGCAATTTTATTTCTTCAGAGTAAATCCCTACTAGAAAGATTTGTGTTTGACCTAAGACAAAAGCCATAAGAAAAAGACTCTGTACCGATTCTTCTCACCTGTTCTGCTCCCACCATGCTAATTGGCTTGCACTTGAAGAGGTGGGTGATGAACTTGGGAATGAAGGAGCTGTGAATAAAAAAAAAGGGACAAATTAGGCTTATTTTCTCTCTCTCTCTCTTAAGATTTTACTTATTTTAGAGAAAGCATGTACCAGTGAGGGTGAGGAGAAGAGGGAGAGGGACAAGCAGACTCCATGCTGAACGCAGAGCCTGACGTGGGGCTCGATCTCATGACCCTGAGAGCATGACCTGAGCCGAAATCAAGAGTCAGATGCTTAGCAGACTGAGCCACCCAGGTGCCCCAGGCTTATTCTCTTTTTGGTAAAGAACTGCAGAAACTTTTTTAAGATTTATTTATCCATGAGAGAGAGAGAGAGAGAGAGGCAGAGGGAGAAGCAGGCTCCCGCAGAGCAGGGAGCCTGATGTGGGGCTCGATCCCAGGACTGCAGGATCATGACCTGAGCCAAAGGCAGACACTTAACCGACTGAGCCACCCAGGCGCCCCAGAAACTTTTTTAAAGGCCCTACTTCCTTTCACAAGAAAACAGAAATCAAAGTAGATGCTACTGTGGCCTCCTGGCATTCACTGCCTTCTGTTTCTTTCCAGCCCAAACCCTGGTTTTATTTAGGTATATGTGGTTTTAGAATGCTGGGGAAAAGCTGATCCCTCCTAAACTGCAGAGGTGAATTCTAATTAGCCTCAGCCAGTCAGAACATGGCATTCCCTTGTTGACTGTTGCTGGTCCTGAGGTGGGGACATGATCTAAGCCAGCCAATCAGACCAGAGGAATGGACTTCATTGCATGGCTGGGGGAAGTCTTTCTCTCCTTCTTCAGGGTATTCTTACATTTGGACAGAACACCTAGAGCCACTTTGTCACCATTTTAAGGATGAAGCCAGCCCCAAGGAGAGCAGGGTAGAGTAAGGAACTTGGGTCCTTAGTGACATTGCTGAACCACTGAATCAACCATCTTTGGATGTGTCCTACCTCTGACCTTCTGGTTATACGAAATACAAAGTTCATCTTATGTTTAAGTGAGTTTAAGTCACGGCTTCTATTACTAGCATCTGAAAACACCCTAACAGACAAGATAGTGAGATAGTTATAGGATGTTAAATGCAAAGACAGGAAATAATTGCAAAGGGAGTAACTCTCAGAACAAGGGAAAAAATATATGATCTCTGAAAAATTTACTGGGGACTGAAGGGCAAGCTGGTTTGGGGAAAGGGAGAAGGAATTTTAATAGGGCAGGAGGGCTTTTTAGAAAAAACTGTGGGGCTTGAGTAGGGAAAGCTATTGTACAGGTGCAGAATGGAAGGTGTGGGGATGAGAAATGCCTATAACCAAGGCCAGACCCAGGGTGGACTGATGAGGAGAACATAGGGCCCATGACCAAGGGAGGAGGGATAATAAAACAGGGTGTGGAGGTCAAGATAAAGGCTGGCTAGCTCCCTCCTCTCCCACTCTGCAAAAGCTGCTCTCAGGGCCATGCCTCCCCCTCTCCGATCTCTCTACACATCTGTGCCTGCTCAAATACCCCATGGAGTACTGGTCACCTCACTGGAATGGCACTGGCACCTCAATTCCAGCGTATCTGGGACTCAGCCCCACCCTGGAACCCAGGCCCAGTGGACCCGAGCTCATCCACCCAGTCATCCAAGCCAGAAACCACGAGTTCCTCGAAACTGCTCCCTCGGCCGTCCACCCCAATAGCACTCAGTTTCCAGCCCTTCGCCTGCACTCCCTTCCTCGGCCTCCTGACCATGCCCACCACTGCTGCCCTTACCCTTCTCACTTGAGCTCTTTCAATTCTTTCCTAACTGGTCTTGCTGCCTTCAGCCTCATCTTTGCTAACCATCAGCTGCTGAAGGGATTTGTTGCAGATGCAAACATGCTCAAGACCCTTCCCTGATTAAAATTCTTGTAATGGCTGCAGACAAGGCCTTCCTTGATTGTCTTGATTCTCTGTCCCTAGCCTTACCATGCTAAGCTGTGGCACCCTATGCTTGATTCTGCAGCCTACTTAATGCCTCTGTGCGTTTGCTTACACTGCTCTCTGTGCCCAGAATGCCCTTCCCTGTGGTCTTGTGGGTCAGTACACATACATCTCTTGTACCCTGCTCAAGGATCTCTCTCCTTATTTTTTTTTTTAAAGATCTTATTTATTTATTTATTTGAGAGAGAGAATGAGAGACAGAGAGCACGAGAGGGAAGAGGGCAGAGGGAGAAGCAGACTCCCTGCTGAGCAGGGAGCCCGATGTGGGACTCGATCCTAGGATTCCAGGATCATGACCTGAGCCGAAGGCAGTCGCTTAACCAACTGAGCCACCCAGGCACCTGGATCTCTCTCCTTATGAAACCTTTCCTCATTCACCTGCACCATACTCTACATAGAGCCCACAGACCTCTAGCCTAGCATATAACCCTCTTTACTATACTTATTTGCTTACATGTTTATTTCCCTCCACCTGACTGTAAGGCAATGAAAACAGGGACCATATCTACTAAGCCAAACCACTTAATTCTCTGTCTGGGACATAGCAGGTGCTCAAATGGCTGCATGCTGAATAAATAATAAATAATAACAAATTAAAATGGTAGCAGCTACCACTTTTTGAATGTTAGCTTGGTACCAGCAATTTACCAGAAGTTTACACATTTTATCCTCTAAACCACTATTAAGAGATTTGTCTTATTGCCCCCATTACTGAATGGAAGAGACCCAGCTTAGTGGATGAGGGAAGCTGCTTATGGTTCAAATAGTAGTTTTTTCATTTTTTAAGATTTACTTATTTATTTGAGGGGGGGAGGGGCAGAGGAAGTGGCTCAGTCACACAACCCTGAGATCATGACCTGAGTTGCAACCAAGAGTTGGACGCTCAACTGAGTGTCCCTCAAATAGCAGTTTTAATTGAGGGGTGATCTTGATGTCTAAAGAGGAAAGACTGCTGTTGCTTCAGAGACCAAATGTAGGCAAAAGGAAACATGCATGGCTTTGCACTGATGAGATAAGAAAGGAAGTTAAAGAGAAAGCAACCTAAACTCCAGAGATCAGATCTAGGGGGAGGTTTGCTGATCAGGAGGGAGAAGAGGGACCATGTAGAAGGGATTCTTCAGGGCTCGAAACCAGAGCCAGGCCAAACAAGTAACGTGAGACTGAATTCATGACTAATCGCAACGGTACACACAGCGTATAACCTTAGTTACTTCTCTCCAGAGTAGGCTTTGGTTGTACCCTGGAATCGGCTCTGTGTGCTAGCCTGCAAGAGTAGGTGAGGAAAATACAGGGACCAGAAACATGTCACGGGGAGGGCGAGGGGAGAAGTCCTGGCAATGGGATGGGGAGCTCATGGGGTGTGGCCGGGGCTGCCCCAGCTGTGTGGGGTGGTGGTGGCTCTTGCTCTTGCCGGGGAAGGATCTTCCCACAGCGCTACCTCTGAGGTTTCTACTCTTGGCTAGGATTTTACAAGGAGGAGAGGGTACCATGGATTAAATCAGAAAACCACTTTTTCTATTGGAGGTTAAACTTTTCCAGATGTGAGAGATGGGCATCCTGTTCCTAGCTCACCCAAAGTGAGCTTAGTAATAAAATTAAAGGGCTCCGAGAGATTGTGAGGCTGATGCCGGGACTAGCGAAGCCAATGGACCCTTTACTCACTTTAACGTTAGCTCAGTCTGACCCCTGTGCAACCACACCAGAGATTTTTGGCCATAGTAAAATTTTAAAGAGACATTGTTTCTACCGAGGGTATGGGTGTGTCACAATGTGATTTATCAGCAATGCCTTTAACACACACTGATGAGCACTCAGAGAGTGAAGGGAACGTCAACTCCTGGTTCATGTGCCATATTGCAAACATTAACGCCTCCCTGGAGAGTCTACTCGACCCTTTTCTGACAAACTAGAAACTGAAGCTAATGCCACAAGCCCCTCCATTAATTGCTGTTCCTTAGGGATTTATTTATGAGGGAGAGAGAGAGCCTTAATTGAATACAAACCGGGAGAGATTTGGGGAAGACAGAAACTTGGAGCCCTAAATCCCCCCTTGGGACTCGGATGAGGACAACCTAAATACAGTAGCTTGGGATAGGCTGACCTTCCTGAAGCCCTTCCTTGAGATGTGTGTGCCAAAACGCTTGTTTGCTCGTTGGTCAGAGGAGGCACTGACCCTCTACTTGCCTGGCCTCAGGGGAAACGGTGCTACAGCCAGATGCTGACTGGCAAAGGACCAAACCATTTATTTCCCTACTTCCAAACGTCAAGCCAGAAATGGCCACACACGAGGACGTAGCAGGAAGACATGCAATGCAAGCGTTCACTTCATGTCCTTTGGCAATGGGACCCCCAGCCTTGCTCTGACCAGTTTCTAGTACCTTCCCTGGACTCAAGGATGTCCAGAAGCAGATACATTCTGGCAGCCCCAGTAATGAGTACTATGAGGAAGGAGAAAGAGAAGACTTAAAAGAAACAGAACTGAGGGTTCTTACCCTAAAAAAGCTTATAATGTAGTTGGAAAGACAAAATATATACATGAAATCACTGAAAAATAATTTTAATTATCCAAACCTGTGGGGAGGCAGGGGCACTGTTATGTTCACATAATTCAAAGTAACTGTTTTCCCAACTCATTTCTGAGTTTGTCTTCATGCTGTTACTGCTGTTTGTGACTTTAAGTAGTGGATTTAGTTTTATTATGCTTCTTTGGGGTAGAAACATATTAGTTCACCTACAGGCACCAGAATAAGCCCCAGCTGGATAGTGGGACACCTGGATTGGGAGCATGCTGGTCGTAAGTATGGCATTCAAAATAACCAAGTGATGAGAATGTTCCAGGGGCGCGTGGGGTGGGGGCGGGGGAGAGGGCTCAATCAGTTAAGCATCTGACTCTTGATCTCAGCTCAGGTCTTGATCTCAGGGTTGTGAGTTCAAGCCCTGTGTTGGGCTCCAGGTTGGTCGTGGAGCCTACTTAAAAAACAAAAAAACAAAAAAAAAAAAAGGAAGGAAGAAGGAGGAGGAGGAAGGAGGAGGAAAGGGAGGAGGAGGTTGTTGTTGTTCCAGGACTTACTTTGCAAATTTAATGCAGAACTGAGTGAAATATTTCCGTGTGGAAGCCAGGTTGTCACGGATAATAGGGACATTCTGCTTAATGTGAAGAATGACAGAGGTGACATAAGGGCTCTGGTCACCAACGTGCTCCACATTCTGCCACTGCATCTGAAAATGGAGATAGGGGAAGAGAAGCCTTTAGATCCCTCACAGGAGGACAGTCTGACGGGTTCCCGGGTAAGGGACAGGTGGAGCGGCAATGAGGCTAGAGCTTGCTCTCACAGTCGCCATTTTATCTTGGGCAGTGTGTCTTATCCAGCCTGTCGCGGCTGAGTGTGGATAAAAACAAGTAAGCCCACCTTATCCTGGCCAGTGAGATGTGACTTAGGTATCTTTTCCTAACTTGCCCCCTCATGCTTGAAATAGCCTTTCCTTCCCATTTAACTAGCCATCTTGTAAAGGAACCCTCACCAGGCCGGTGAACTGGACTGTCCTGCAGCTGTTCCATCAGAAGGGGGCTGAGTGAGGACAGGGCAGGGGCAGCCGCTTGTGAGCAGGTTGGCAGCTTGGGAGATTGGAGGCGGTTGGGGCTAAGTGAAATGAAACCTGGATGAGGGTTACTTAGGTCTTTCTCTTAAGTGAATTGCGAAGAGGGGAGGATTTTGAAAAAAGGGAACTGGACATGATGTGACGTGTGAGACTTACTTCAAAATAATCTAGAGTTAGGAGGAGTAGATGAAAGAAGATTAATGAAGCTGGGTGACGGGTCCATGAGGCTTGTTATACTGTTTTCTCTACTTTTGCACCCAATTGAAGTTTTCCATAATAAAACATTCAAACCTTACTCCTAAAACCTTTGAGATTCTGTTGGGGTTTCCATCAAGGGAAAGAAAAGAAGATCCCTGGCAATTATGAGGGGGCGGATCAGGGGGTAAGACAGCAGCACGAGGAAGAGGGCAGGAAAGAAGGGCAGGGACTGCGTGTATGGCAGGCTCGGGGCAGACAAGCACCACCGACAGGACCCGAGTGGTCCCTGACCAGGCCATGAACACAAATGAGAGACCTGCTTGGCTCAAGCTCTAACCATCAGAGAAATGGGAGAAATGCTCTGGAAAACGTCTACAGTAAAACAGGGAATGAAGCAATGCTGCGGTGCTTCTCCTGCCTTGGATACATAAGGACAAGAGAGGCAGAGTCAGCTCCCAGCCTGCCCGGAAGCTGGCAGCAAATGGGCACTTTAATCCCGAAAAGACCAGGAATGTGCCGGAGGAGTTCTGTTGAGTCAGCCTCTCAGACTGGAGCTGGGCTGTCTGTTAAAAAGATCTGAAGCCAAACACAAACCATATAATATGTTCATAGAAGAAGGGCAGTAGTTCTGAGGCCTTGATGTCTCTGGCAAGAAAACACCATTTTTTTATAGAGCTCTTGGGGAAAGGAAAAATTCAATACTGTAGGAACTGGTTTAAAAGAATCCTATTGTGCATGGATGACTCCCCAGCGCCTGCGAAGCTTGAGTGACTCTATATTTTGTCCTAATGTTTCGTCAAATCAGCAGATATTTATATTTTAAAAGCTTAGGTATGTGTAAGCAGGAAGGGACTTCCACCTTCATTTTAGAGATAAGAAATCCAAGGCCCAGAGACAGTTAAGTCTTACGCAAGATTCCACAACAAAGTGTCAGATAGAAAAAGGTCTTTAAGTTTTTACTGGGGAGAATCAGAAACAATGGAGTAACAGTGGAAAGTTCTATTGACTTTATATTCGAATGCTTTGGTTATGTGTAATGTTTTCTCATTATCTTTCTATCTTATTCAAAAGGCTTCTATTCCCATCTGATTTTAGAGAGTTGACCCATCCAAACAGTGAGCATCCTAGGTGAGCTTAAATGAGCTCATAGGGTGAGGCCCAAACTGACAGATGCTGTTAATGTCTATACTTCATTGTCTTCTCCCCAGCTCCGCAGCAACCCTTGGAGCAGAATGCTCTGGATAAACACGGTCATCTGGGAAGGGAGCCTGATGCCCCCTTCCTCCCATTGCCATGAAGCTCTTCCACAGTAATGGCTATTGTTTTCCAAGTTGGCAGCATTTTATATTTCAACATCTCAAAAAGTTAACAAATAATTATCTAACAGAAGACAACCATAAAAGGAGGTGGTGATGGGCCCTGTTACTGGCTATAAAGCAACTCCGAAGCAAGATGGAGCATGGGACTTCAAGTTCTGTGAATCCTATATCTTAATTACAACTTCTTTTGCAGATTTTTTTTCTTGTTGTCAAGATGGAGCGTGGAGCTAACCCCTCTTGATCACCGCTGGCCATGTCAGTACACATCCACATTTGGAATATATGTGAAAAGATCTGATTTGCTTTAATACGTTAGCCAGTTATGACTCCACTGGTCAAGTTAAAAGAAGTATTAGCAAAAGTAAAGTAGATTTGTGATTTTAAGTTTAAGTCAGCTTAATGACATAAGGAAACAATTTAAAGTACTGGGGAACAATGAAAGTTGACATTGATTTTACTATTAAAAAAAAAAATTTGCAAAATGTAATTAGCAGTGACTCTGTCCAGTCACTGCCTCAGATGGGTTGATGCTTGCCACCACCCATCCCAGATGACTTAAGGTTTGAGCTGTAACCTGAATGGCCCAAGACATGGACATTAGGACCCACCATATGCAGGTCCCTTTGCCTGGCACTCTGCATACATCATCTCATTTACTTTTCACACATGAGCTCATTGGGTTCTCACAGCAATCTTGTAGATGAGGAAAGTAAAAAAGCTTAACGAGGTTAGGTAACTTGCCCAAAGTTACACAGCTGGTAAATGACAGAGTGGAGACAACCCAAGTCTCTCTAAAGCCCGAGCACTACAGCACCAGGCTGTTTCCTAGATGCTTGTTTAAAAAAAAAAAAAAAGGGAACCAAAGCACTTACTGTGTTTTAATCCAAGGTAAGTCTTGTTTCTCAGGGTGAAGCTAATGAAATATACAGTAATCAAGCAAAGTTCTCTTTCAAAAAAGGTAACAAAAAGTAGCCTGCTCTAGAGGAACAAACATCATGAAAAGCCATCAGTAGGAATAAAATTCCAACTTCTCCAGGTAAACTTTGCATTTGACATTTAAAATTTACCCCTCCCTACTTAGAAGTTTTCCTTTTGTGCTTTTTGTTTAGGTGGGATTGCACACGATTGCTCCTATATAAACAACAAGAAAAAAAATGTGCAAAAGAAGTTGTAATTAAGATATAGGATTCACAGAAACAGCACACCAGGAAATGATCACGCTTAGCTACAGAGAGAGACTGTGGGGCCAGGGGCACAACCCTGGTTTCTGCTACCTGAGGACCGAGTGTGTGATTGATGTTACCACTTTACAGGGAAGACTGGGGAGATAATCACTTCCTAGAGAGAGCCCACTGTAGCAGAGAATTCTGACCAATCCACCGATCAGAGAATAGAGCTCCACACGAGCTTACTTTGGAACTTGTTTGTTGCTATATGAAGCTTGGAGAGAGGCCTCCTGAGAAATGAATTTTCCTCAAATTCCTACTTATTCATTTTGATCATGGAACTCGAGAGATATAGAACACAGACTGAGACATGTGGATTCCGGGAATATTTCAGGCACTTGGAGTCTACTGTTCCGGTTTAGGCTGCTGGGCCACTGGGCCCAAGCAACAGCCCATTTGCTCAGGCAACTCTCAGGCACTCTGAAGCCTGTCTGGGCTACTTTTACTCATACAACAAGCATCTGCTATATTTATAGGTACCTGGTGCGTGCACAGCACTGGACCAAGCACTGTGTGGGAAATAAAAAGGGAGAAGGAACATTTTTTGAGCACCTACTCTATGTACCAAGCATCATGTGGTCGACATTCTCACATGAACTTACTGCCTACAATAAAGGAGGTAATAATACTCCTGCTTTATAGATAAGACAGTGATTTGCCTAATGAAGCGTAACTGATAAGTTAGCAGGGCTGAGATCTAGAAATTGGTATGTCTAACTCCAAAGTCCATGTTCTTTCCACTTTACCCTGTTGCTTTCCAAAAGTGTTACCACCCTAAATGAACTTGAAATCAGCTGAAGGCATTGGAGCAAGCAAAATCTACTCAGGAGGCTGTATATATGCAGCTGACGTGGTCACGGCAGTAAGAGGGGGAAGATGCATGTTGCTTAAACTCCAAGGTTCCCCAAGATCCAGAATAGAAAGTGGAGTAATAAAGGCTTTAAGAAGATAAATATATATTTTTTTCTACTCACTACTAGGCCAATGGGAAGGGAAATTTTTACAACCTTTTCTCTTCTTTGTTCAAGGCTTATTTGTTTAAGAGAGAGCGAGCGAGCGGGGGTGGGGGGTAGGACAGGGGGTAGGGGGAGAGGGGAAGCAGACTCTCCACTGAGCTCCCCGCAGGGCTTGATCTCCCAAGAGGTTTCAGCCAAGAGTCGGACGCTTAACTGAGCCACTCAGGCACCCCTGTACAACCTTTTCTTAAAAGCAATTTGAAAATATCTACCAAAAATCTTAGCATTTTACATAGCTTTTGATCTCGGCAATTCCCTTTAAGGCAATTAATCTGATGTTAATAATTATGAATGTTTAGAAAATACACACATACACACCCATACCCACACATACATATATGAAGTTGTCCATTGCCAGACTTTTTTTTTTTTTAAAGATTTTATTTATTAGAGAGAGAGAGTAAGAGGGCATAAACTGGGGGCAGGGCAGAGGCAGAGGGAGAAGCAGGCTCCCAGCTGAGGAGGGAGCCTGATGCAGGACTCGATCCCAGGACCCCGGGATAATGACCTAGGCCGAAGGCAGCCCCTTAACGGACTGAGCCACTGAGGTGCCCTGCCAGACTGTTTTTAAATATGAATAATTGGAAATAATTATCAAAAATGAGTTGATTACATACATTTTTAAGGGAAGGAGTATATTAGAACACTTAAAATGAGGAAATCTGGAGTCTGTCAGTCCAGAGTCCTAATACTGTCTGTGCAACGTGCTAAGTGTGTGAGTGACTTGACTAAGTTGCCTAACCTCTCTGATCCTCGGTTTTCTTGGCTATAAAACTGAGATGATAATGTCTATAATCCATACAGTTACTGAAAGATGACACATGGAGTGCTCTTAACATAGTGCATGTCAGGTATTAATTCCATGGTAAATGTTAACTATTACGATTTTAACAACAAATACTCTACTATGGAATAATATGGAATCACTATAATTACCGTAGCTCTGGGTTAAATGACACAGAAAACTATTTACTGCTAAATGGGGGTGCCTGGGTGGCTCAGTTGGTTGCGTGACTGCCTTTGGCTCAGGTCATGATCCTGGAGTCCTGGGATCGAGTCCCGCATCGGGCTCCCTGCTCGGCAGGGAGTCTGCTTCTCCCGCTGACCCTCCCCCTCTCAATCTCTCTCTCTCTCAAATAAATAAGTAAAATCTTAAAAAATAAAATAAAATAAAATAAATTTGCTAAATGGGAAGAAAAGTTATAAAACAGTACATAAAGTATGAACTTATATTTTAAAAATATATGCATAAAAAGTGAAATAAATCTATTAATTGGAATATTAGTGATTTAAATTTTCTTCTTTTAAAAAATCTGTATTTTTTATAATGAAGGTGATTTGCTTTGGTCATAATGAAAAAGAAATCTCTTTTATAAAAAAAGAAAGATGTGCTTTGACTTAAGTGGTAAAGTGAACTTGAGGATTTCTTTTTTAATTTAATTTAATTTTATTTATTTCTTTGAGAGAGAGAGATAGCAAGAGAGAGCACAAGCAGAGGGGAAAGGGGGAAGCAGGCTCCCACAGAGCAGGGAGCCCTATGTGGGGCTGAAACCCAGGGTCCTGGGATCATGACCTGAGTCCACAGCAGACGCTTAATGGGCTGAGCCACCCAGGCACCCCTTGAGGATTTCTTAACCATGGAGTTCTGTGGGCCTCCTGAAATAGATCTACATTTTAATGACTAAGGAAAATGAGAACAGATTTGAGGACTGTTCTAGCTATTTCAAAATGTCTTTGGGGGACAGTAATGCAGCCTCCTAAATTGGTACATGTTCACAATCTTGAAACATAATAGAAATTACATGCCAGACTGTAAGGAAATTTAATTTGTTCAGTTTCTTCTTTCTTTCTTTTCTAAAACCACCATTAATGGGCAAAAAGCGAAGTGTCTTTGATTTTGGACAGAGAGATTATTTTAACCTAGTGTGAGTAGCCCTAGGAAAAAGGACATAGTGAGGACGGTACCATGGGACCAATGGTTTCTTTTTAAGGAAGCCACAGAATTTTTTAAAATCCTACTTAAAAAGCCTAATTACAATAGCTAATTGCTAAGGATTTATAGAATTTACATTTAAAAGACAGAACTCTTGGGGCACCTGGGTGGCTAAGTCGGTTGAGTGTCTGCCTTCGGCTCGGGTCATGATCCCAGGGTCCTGGGATCGAGCCCCGCATCTGGCTCCCTGCTCGGCGGGGAGCCTGCTTCTCCCTCTCCTCCCCCGTCGTGCTCGCTCTTCTCGCTCATGCTCTCTGTTGCTATCTTTGTCTCACTCTCTCTCAAATAAATAAATAAAAAAAAATCTTTTAAAAGACAGAACTCTTTGTATTTCCACTAAAGCAGTCCAAGCAACTGCCTTTTCAAGAATCAGGAGAATTGGTTTTATTTCTGGCTTCACTGTTATAAGGCTACATGGCTTTGGGCATATTATGAAAAAGAAAATAAACGCTCTAGAATGACAGTTCGTTACTTTTCAGGGAAAAATATGCAAAGCAGACCTGGAATACTTGGGTTGGTCGCTCAGCCCCTTTTCTCCCCTGTAGGAAAGTCATGGTGTCAGATCAAGAAAGGCTGAAGACCAATATCAAACAGGATGCTTGTGAATGCTTGAAGAGCTCATAATCAGGGAAGCATGAATATTTACATAAACCCAGCAATACCAGGCACGCACTGACTTAAGGCCCTTCCACTTTCAGGCAAACTACTTAGGCTAATTTTGCCTCAGTTTCCACGTTTGCCAAAAGGACTTACTCTTACTCTGTATGTATGGTGTAGTACAATCCTGCATGGAGACAGACCTGAATTTGAATCCTGACTCTGCCACATGCTAGCTAAGAGATTTGGGACAAGTGACTTGACTTCTCTGAGTTTCAGCTCCCTTATCTGGGAAAGGAAGAAGGAAATATTACAGGTACCTTATAAATTTATTGTCGGAATTGAATGAGATACTGCATTTGGGTGCTGATTCCTGGTAAAGTGCTCCATAAATAATAACTTACTATCACCGCACAGAGCTTATCTAAGGAAATAATGCAATATGGGAGGGGAAAGTGGTCTGAAAGGTAATTCTGACATAACTTACCCACAACATTACTGTAATCTCAAAGTTAGAGCTTTAGAGAGACCATTAAACTCTTATCATATTTCACTTCCTCCATATGGGTCTGGCCTGTTTAAGGCTGTTCCTGTGTATTTTCTACCAAACTGTGCCACTCTGTGTTTTCCTCTCCTTTTCCAGCAGCAGGGCTCTTGTCTACAGTTGGGGAACTAACAGCTAGATGTGGGCATTTCCTATTTCTGACCTTCCCTCAATCAGCTTCAGGATACTACTTGTTAAAGTAAGAACCCCTGTTATTGGGATGCCTGGGTGGCTCAGTCGGCTAGAAGTGTCTGCCTTCAGCTCAGGTCATGATCTCAGGGTCCTGGGATTGAGTCCCACATCAGGCTCCATGCTCAGCAGGGAGCCTGCTTCTCCATCTGCCTGCTGCTCTACCTGCTTGTGCTCTCTCGCTCTCTGACAAATAAATAAATAAATAAAATCTTAAAAAAAAAAAAAAAAAAGGAGCCCTGTTATTGAGTACTATCAAGGAGCATCATATCCTCAACAGCACTTGTATGCGCCTAAAAATTTCAGTCTATGATCCTGCCATTTCCTATAAACATACTCTATGTCTACCAGCTCCATCCAGCTAAATCTGTTCAGTAGCACTATCTATATCTTACTTTGTCACCATTCTTTGGTCAAGTGGGTATCTACAAACTTTAGTTCTTTCTTCTTCCTGCCCCTTTTACCTTCAAAGTCATTCAGGGAATACTACTGTTAAGCTATGCCATGGAGGTCCAAAAAATGAGTAAGACACAGCCCTCAAGTTGTTCAAAGCTTAACAGGGGAGGGAGATATAAAAAGAATTGTATAACAAAGCAGAGAGTCAGTCTATACTGTGCTGTCTTTAGGGAGAAGGATGTTGTGGGTGAGACAAAAAAAGTGGTGACACTGCAAGAGATCAATTTATTATTATTTTTAGAGAGAAAGCGGGTAGGAGGGACAGAGGGAGAGGGAGAGAGAGAATCTTAAGCAGGCTCCATGTCCAGCGTGGAACCCAACATGGGGCTCGATTTCACAACACTGAGATCATGACCTCAATCGAAATCAAGAGTTGGATGCTTAACCGAGACACCCAGGCACCCCTCCAAGAGATCAAAATAGCCAAAACAATCTTGAAAAAGAACAAACTTGGGAGGACTCATACTTCCTGATTTTAAAGGTTGCCACAAAACTACAATAATCAAAACAGTGTAGTACTGGCATAAAGACAGACATATAGATCAATGGAATATAACTGAAAGTCCAGAAATAAACCTGTGTATCTATGGTAAACTGATTTTTTTTTTTTTAAGATTTTATTTATTTATTCATGAGAGACCGAGAGAGAGAGAGAGAGAGAGAGAAGCAGAGGGAGAAGCAGGGAGCCTGATGCGGGACTCGATCCCAGGACCCTGGGATCATATGGTCAACTGATTTTTGACAAGAGTGTCAAGACCATCCAATGGGTAAAGATGAGTCTTTTCAACAAACGGTACGGGGATGTCTGTATATCTATATGCAAAGGAATCAAGTTGAATCCTTACCTTACACCATATACAAAAGTTAACTCAAAAATGGACTGAAGGCCCAAATGTAAGAGATAAAGCTATAAAAAGCTTAGAAGAAAATACAGGTGTAAGTCTTTGTAATTCTGAATTAGGCAATGGTGTCTTAAATATGACACCAAAAGTACAAGCACCAGAAGAAAAAATATAAAAATTGGACTTCAACAAAACTAAAAACTTTAGTGTTTCAAAGGACATAGTCAAGTGAAAAGACAACCCACAGAAAGGGAGAACATATTTGCAAATCATATATCTGATAAAGGGTCTAGTATTCAGACTATAAAAGAACTTTTACAACTCAACAAAAAGACAACCCAATTTAAAAATGGGCAAAGATTTCAAGTGACATTTCTCCAAAGAAGATACACGGATGGCCCAATAAGCACATGAAAAGATGCTCAACGTCTGAGTCATCAAAGACATACAAATACAAACTAAAAGCACAATGAGAAAGAATGCCTATAATTTAAAAAAAGCGTTGGTGAGGATATAGAAAAATTAGAATCCTTGTACATTGCTAGTGGGAATGTAAAATGGTGTAGCTACTCATGGAAAACAGTTTGGCAGTTCCTCAAAATGTTAAGCATAGAGCTACCACATGATACATGTGGTATATATGTGAGAATTGAAAACATATCCACACAAAAACCCGTACATGAATATTCATAGTATTATTCATAATAGTTAAAAAGTGGACACAACCTAAACGTCCATCAGCTGATGAATGGATAAACAAAATGTGTTATATCCACACAATAGACTATTATTCGGCCAGAAAAAGGGAGGAAGTACTGATACATGCTACTGCATGGATGAACATTGAAAACATTAGGCTAAGTGAAGAAAGCCAGTCACAAATGGCCACATACTGTATGATTCCATTTATGTGATCTGTCCAGAATAGGTACATCCATAGAGACAGAAAGTAGATTAGTGATTGTCAGGGAAATGAGAAGTGAGTGCTAATGAGTAGATTTCTTTTTTTGGTGTGATGAAGATGTTCTGGAATTAGTGGTGGTGGTTGCACAGTCTTGGGAACATACTAAAACCCACTGGATTATATACACTTTAAAAGGGTGAATTTTGTGGTATGTGAATTATACCTAAAGGTTTAAAAAGGGGGCAGATATTTTGAACTAGATCTTAAAGATTGGGCAGACAATAGTGGGAAGAGAATTCTAGGCAGAAAGAACAGAATGAGAAAAGGCATGGAGGCCCCCCAGAAGGCAATGCATTCAGGGAAGTAGAAGTGGCTCCGGGGCTGGAATATAGGTCTATGCACAGGGGTGGCGGAACTGACCAGGTGGCAAAGGGACAGATAATGAAAGGCCTGCGTGCTGCCCAAGGAGGAGGTCATGGGGTGCCTTCAGGTCAGAACAGGGTCTCTTCCCCGGAGAATGACCTAACTACATTGCTTGGCTCAACCCATTTTGTCAGAGAAGCCTCCTTTCATCAACTCAGAATCACCTAACAATTCCACTCCAAGTGGGCAAGCCCAACATTCATTTTTCTCACTATTTATAAAATCCATTTATTATTTTTTTTTTAAAGAACCTTTTTTTTTTTTTTAAAGATTTTTATTTATTTATTTGACAGAGAGATAGAGAGCACAAGTAGGCAGAGCGGCAGGCAGAGGGAGAGGGAGAAGCCTGGCTCCCCACTGAGCAGGGAGCCGGACGTGGGGCTCGATCCCAGGACCCCAGGATCATGACCTGGGCCGAAGGCAGCCGCTTAACCGACTGAGCCACCCAGGCACCCCTAAAATCCATTTATTTACAGCATCAATTATTCAAAGTTTTCTCCCCATCAGAATAGAAACTCCTCAAGGGCAGCCAATCTCCTGTTACCAATCCTGACTATATAAGTGCAAGTTCTCTGTGAAACTGCAAAGCTGGGTAACGAGACTGGCAATTTCAACAAAGTTCTGAGCTTTCCTAGCTTTATAAATCTCTGCTCATATTGTCACCCTGTTTGGAAAGCCCTCCTAATCACAAATTCGTTCAAGACTTCAGCATCCTCTGTGGTCTATTTCAAATGCCACTTCCTTAAGGCTTTCTTCGCTTCCCCACCTGATACAGAGAGATGAACCCTCTGCTTTTAAAGAGGGCATATTTTGTACTTTTCTTATGGTGTGATTTCCCCATACCTTATACTCCTGTTATCTGAGCACTCCTCTCATCTCACACATCTCTTACCCCACACTTTCTGGAATCTAAGTGCTTTGGGGTAAGGTCCATGTCTTTCCCAGCTTTGCAGCTCCCAGCATGGTTCTGGGTAGAGTCTGAATTGAACTGTCCAACTAGTGGCAAAAACGATGGAATCAGAGACAAAAATAAGCACTCACTTCTCATTTCCCTGCAAACAGAAGTTTTAAAAAATCCTAGAAGAAACTACACAAAACAGGATGCAGGCACAAATAACAGAGTGTATGTTGAATCAATCTGTGACCACTTGGATTGTTTATAGCTGGTCATTTTCATCACAAGGATTTCATTTCACTAGAACTCCAGAGGACTCAGACAAAGAGTAATGGTCTCCCAGCTGCTGCGTTCCCTAGTCTGTGGTTTTCCTATGATATAAACAAAAGATTCTGGAGGTATGGTCTCTGTTAATATTTGCTGGTGTGGGTCTGGGGGAGAAATGGGTGGTGGTGGGGGGAGTGTGAGGGAAATCCACTGAGGAACTGACAGTTCATATAAGCAACACCTGGAGTGTTAAACTCCCCTACAACTGTTATTTTACTGGGGAAAAAAATCCACTCTTCTTTTGGTAAATGTAAAATTCTTTTACCAGCTGCATTCCGATCTAAAGTGTGTGGCAGTTCAGGAGAGATGGCAGCTGGAACAGATCACATGCAGGATATAGTGAATGTTCACCAGCAGCTAGGGGATAATCAGAGCGCAAAGAATGAATCTTCCGAGCTGTGTTCCTTTAAGAAAATGGGTTAGCCTCAATTTGCCTGCTCATGTGCTACTCATAAACACCGAGAATACTGGAAATAACACATCCACATCTGATTGGTGGAAGGATCAACCTTTTGAATAGAAACTCTGTGACATCAGCTATTCAGGACTCCCCACTTAGCTTCATAAAACCCTGCAGCTTAAGTTTTGGTTTTCATCCTATTTTTGTTAAATATTTACAATCTACTACAAAACTAAATTCAGACCAAATGTGTGCTTACACAACCCTGTGACACGGCCACTCCTCCTGACAAGAGGGAAAGAGCACCAACACTGGTTGGCACCAGGCCAGTCACGTCACTCTCTTCATGCTCTGTCTTCACAACACTGGGAGGCAGAGAGCTGCATTTCACATACTGATGAGTTCACTCGGGCCCACAGAGGTTAAGTTATTTGCTCAATACCCCCAAAGGAAGAATGAGGAGAGTTCGGTCTGACTCCAAAGCCAGTGTTTTTTCCACTGTACTCTGCTACTGGCCAGTATGCTCCAGAGAAGTTCTTTCTCCAGAGTTTGTAAGAATGCTACAAGGGCCTGATAACTCGAGAACGGGCATCGGCAAACTTTTTCTGTAAAGGGCCAGACAGTAAATATTTCAGGCTTTCTGAGCCATATGGTCTCATGACTGACTTACGCATTACTTGTGTCTGCCATTGTAACACAGAAGCACCCACAGATAATATATACATGAACGAGCACAGCTGTGTTCCAATAAAACCTTATTTACAAAAACAATGGGTAAGACTTGGGCTACAGGCTGTAGTTTGCTGACCCCTGCTCTAGAAATTCTAGAGTGGGCAGCTTCATGTTATTTGGATTAAAAAGTCAATAAAGAACTGCCCATTTCCAACTTAATTAATCAATAAACAAGAGAGTCTTCCATAGCCTGTATGGTCCATGCAATTCAGGAATTTACATTCTTTTAGGAAGGAAAAAAAAGCCAAATCATAACACAAGGCAGCGGGTGCTCCAGGAGGGGATGGAGACTGACTGAGGCGCCAGCACGACAGTAGGAAACCAAGGTCCACAACCTGATCAAATAATATTGTGCTGATACTGGAGCTCAGAAAGAGTCAGAAGTTACTGCTGGAAGCACTAACAAAAACACCCATTCTGGTGAGAGCACATTAAGGTTTTTAGCATGTGTCAGATGCTAAACAAAGACATCTCCTGTAGACTTAACAAACACACCTGTTGCCTGTCTCATTCTCAGAGGACAAGCAATTGACCTAAAGCACAAGATAAACTCATCTCCTGGAGGCCTTCCATTCTCTCCCAGCTGACACTTGAAGCAGTGAAGAACCCGAAGAAGCCACAGGCCAGGGCTGATAGCAACCACTTGGGGTCACTCTTGGAGGTCTAAGAAGAAGCACTTCCCCAAACCTCACCTTGCTCATGGCAGTCAGGGCAGGATCACAGGCAGCATCCAGATCTTGAACCAACAACTGGATGCTGCTAGAGATGACACTGCAAATCAAACAAATTATGGTGGTCATCACTTCAAAGAAATAACTTTTTGAATGACTAACACAGCCCCTGCCAAATCTTTTAGGCACCCGTATCAAAATTAGATTCATCATTTCATCAGAAAAACTTGAGTTTGATTTCAAAAGGGAATGGATGACAATGAGGAGCATTTTGGCTCTTCATTCTTGCTGCATGTCCTGGTCTTATTTGGGTGTGTCTCCACTGAGTCAGGTCACAAAATTCCATGGCTAGTCTCCCTAATCACTCCACCCAGAATCCCTCCTTCACTTCTTACTCCTAAAGCACCTGTTTGCTCAAAATGTTTAAATCAGAACTTGAAAAAAAAAAAAAAAGTTGAGAAAAGGAGAGGAAATGACCTAAGAAGAGAATCCTAATGTTCCTTAGTAAGGCCTACCCCAATCTCATTTACTGACCACAACAAAAATACCGCAAGGCAACACCAGCGAAAGAACTATTTTGAGAAGGCTTTACAGTCTGAACTTCTTGGACAGACACTCTCCACCCCAACAACCCTCTCTGCGCTTCCCCCCACCTCCGACCTGGCTAAAATCAACCTGCTCACACTTTATGTTCTGAGCACTGAAGGAGGGGCTGGCCCTCTGTGGATCTGGGGTGTGGTGGGGAGCGGACAGGAGGCCTTGGACTTGACCTTCCTGCAGGGATGGTCAAGGTAGGATTTCTTCCCTTTGGTTATTCTAGATAGGGCAATAATAAAGATCCCGTAAGCTAAAAATGACTGCATCTGAGCAGGCCAAATGGGAGGCAGCCGCACTAGCTTCTAATGCTTCTTCTTACTGGCTGCTGGAGAATAATCCTGATTCTACAGGGGGCCCTGGAAACCTCTTAGGTTCCATGGTGGCTTAAAGCCGACAGCCTGAGACATGCTGCTTTTTGAGGGGTAAAGGGCAGGCCTTAAGCAAATATGTGCAAGGTACATACGTGCTGAACGTATCCATTTCTCCAGTCAGATTGATTCGTTCAATCAGACTTACATCAACTTTTTCCTTGAGTTTTTCTTCTAGCTATTAAAAATAAGAGAGAAAAACATGCTTAACAGTGATCCAAAGGAGTACCATCATAAGAATACTTAATATTTACTGAGTTTGATGATTCAGGTACAATTCCGGGCACTTTTCATGTACTGATTCATTAAATTCTCACAACTCCATTAGGAAGAGTCTATTATTATCTTTATTTTACAGAAGAGAAAATGGGAGGTGCGACAGTACGTGGTAGGGCCAGGAGTCAAACTTCCTCCAGAACCCGTGCCCTTTAGCACTGGGCTGCTGACACACTGAGAGTTCATTTCATTAATGTTAAAAAGACCCCAGTTTTCAGGATCCTCCCTGCTCCATGAACTGCAGGCTTAGAAGCCTCTGGTGGTGTGTGGCAGTAAAATCAGTTAAAGAATTCACTGAGTGCTACAATGGGCCACCCACTATGTTAAGGTGTTGGGGATACAGAGGTGAACAAAAGAAACACAGTCTGCCCTCATCAGCCTACAGCCAAAGAGAGAAACACTGGCCGTGCTCCCAGCTGCCTCAAAGAAAAAGACAACTGACCAGGAATTGTAAACATCTCAAAGCATCCCGGGAATTGACTCACCCAGCACTCCCAAAGCTATTGATTACACAAACTCTTAAGAATAACGAGTGTTTTGTCTTAAATTAAAAAATGCTCTTAGGGGTGTGTAAATTAGTGTATCCTTTCAGAAGGCAATTTATTTAAGAAGCAGAAATTTAAATATACACACTCTTTAAAAAACAGCAATTTCACATCTAGAAATATACAATGATAGTGATATACAAAGATCTGCAAGTATTCTTTGCAGCATTCATTAATTCAACCACAATTTTCAGAAAGCCTGTTTGTGCCAGGCTCTGTAACAGAGTAGGTGAGTTACTCAGTGAACAAAACAGAAGATCCTCTTTTCATAAAGCTTACATTCTGGTCTTGTTTATGTTAGTGACAAAATTGGAAACAATCCACATGTTTGTAGGGAACCAATGAAGCAAATTATAGTGAAGGCTTTCAATGCTTCAACTCTTCAGTGGCCTTTTCCTGTTACACTAAAAATAAAACCCAAACTTTCTAACTATGATTTGGGTCCTGCCTGGCTCTCTGGCTCACATCTTCTTTTCTCCTTGCCTGCTTGGCTTAACTTACTGCTATAACTTAGGATTCTGGAAAATGGCAAGTTCATAGATACCTTCTTAGGGCCTTCATACTTCACACTTCCTGAAACACTCCTTGCTCACCCCTCCTAAGCAGCTCCCTTGCTTTGCTACCCCCCACCTCCCAATCCTTCCACACTCCTCACCTGGCAGTCTCCTTTGCTCACCCTCGGTCTCTGCTTCAATACCACCTCTCCTCAGAGACGCCCTCCTTGACCAGCTACTTCAGTAGGCAACTCCCTAACTAGCACTCACCACAAAACTGAAGTTACATCTTGGCTTACTTACTACTATCTCGGCTCCTCCTTTAGTTCTAAGTTCCCTGACAGTAAGAAACTATCTACTTTATTCACTACTGTTAATTAACATGAAATATAGTGCCTGGTCCTTACCATAGTAAGTGCTTCCTGAAGATCTCTTGGATGAACGAATGCAACAACAGGTGTAAAAGTGTTACAGAATTAATTAGTCGATATTGATACATTATTGGCATTAAAGTTTTTTAAGTTTTTATTTTTCAGTTCTTCACTGCCTGGATTCTTGTCTCTGGTTTCTCCCTCCATTTTTTTGCCCTCTTTCTGCAATTTTTTTCTAAGGAAACTGGATTGTTTGCTCTGTAGAATTTCCCATAGTTTGGATTTTGTTGATTGTACCCATGAGGTATTAACATGTTCCTCTCTGTTCCTTGTATTTTCTTTTTTTTTTTTTTAAAGATTTTATTTATTTATTTGAGACAGAGAGAATGACAGAGACAGAGAGCACATGAGAGGGGGGAGGGTCAGAGGGAGAAGCAGGCTCCCTGCCGAGCAGGGAGCCCGATGCGGGACTCGATCCAGGGAC
>NC_138383.1:38628857-38647860 GCF_054177405.1 Leptonychotes weddellii | reverse complement strand
TCCCTGCTCGGCAGGAGGCCTGCTTCTCCCTCTCCCCCTAATTGTGTTCCTGTTCTTGCTATCTCTCTCTGTGTCAAATAAATAAATAAAATATTTTTTTTTAAAGATTTTATTTATTTATTTGAGAGAGAGAGCACGTGAGAGGGGGGAGGGTCGGGAGGGTCAGAGGGAGAAACAGACTCCCTGCCGAGCAGGGAGCCTGATGCGGGACTCGATCCAGGGACTCCAGGATCATGACCTGAGCCGAAGGCAGTCGCCCAACCAACTGAGCCACCCAGGCGCCCCATAAATAAAATCTTAAAAAAAAAAAAAGAACTTCCCTTTATTTACCAGTATTCAATTCATACCAGTGGTTCCTTAGTGTCTTTGAAGATGATAAGTGCACTAAAAAAAGAGAAATCATCACAACCACATGGATTTAAGCATATCTGATGTTTTCAATGCATTGTAGTTGACTTCTCACTGATGCTTATACATCCCACCTTTGACCAGCAGAGCTTATTTAGGTTGGCTTCTTTTTTTTTTTTTTTAAAGATTTTATTTATTTGACAGAGACACAGCGAGAGAGGGAACACATGCAGGGGGAGTGGGAGAGGGAGAAGCAGGTTTCCCGCTGAGCAGGGAGCCTGATGCGGGGCTCGATCCCAGGACCCTGGGATCATGACCTGAGCTGAAGGCAGACGCTTAATGACTGAGCCACCCAGGCGCCCCTAGGTTGGCTTCTGTATCCGTTTCTTAGGATGCTCTAACAAATTACTACAAACGTGGTGGCTCAAAAGAGAAATTTATTCTCTCACCGTTCCAGAGGCCAGAAGTCCAAAATCAAGGTGTTGGCCGGGTTGTTTCCTCCTGGAAGTTCTGAGAGAGAAACTATTCCATGCCTGTCTTCTATCTTCTGGTTGCTGGCAATCTTTGGTGTTCCTTGGCTTATAGACACATCACTCCAATCTCTGCTTCTATCTTCATGTGGCCTTCTTCCCTGTGTCTGTTAGATCTCCCTTTCCTTTCTAAGGATGCCAGTCATTGGATTTAGGGTTCACCCTAAATGCAAGATAATCTCTTCTTGAGATCCTAACTTAATTACAGCTTCAAAGACCCTAATTATGAATAGGGTCACATTTACAGGTATATCCTTTTGTACAATAAGCCCATTATGACTCCTGAATCCTTCTGAAATGAGTCACCGTCTTTGATATTTTTCTTGCTTTTTGCATGACATGATGCTCCAGGCTCATCATGTACATTTCCTGTCCCAGACCTGGAATTACTCAATTCTGAGGAATCTCTGGTTTCTTTTAGGGGAAAACGGTATTTAGAGATCACTATATAGGTGCTAAGAATGTACTAACTTTTATAATCAGTAAAAATAATCTTCACTAGGGACGCCTGGGTGGCTCAGTCGGTTAAGCATCTGCCTTCAGCTCAGGTCATGATCCCAGGTCCTAGGATCAAGTCCCACATCGGGCTCCTTGCTCAGCGGGGAGCCTGCTTCTCCCTCTGCCTGCCGCTCCCCCTGCTTGTGCTCTCTCTCTCTCTCTGACAAATAAATAAAATCTTAAAAAAAAAAAACACTTCACTAAATAACAGAAAATTTGGCTACATTTATGACGAGTCATGAAAATGGTCTTTGATCTACTAGTACGTCCAGAACTTTAAGTATCTATTCTAGAAAAATGCAAAACATATCAGATGTTCTCTATAGGATTAATTTATTTTTTTAATTTTTCTTTTTTTTTTTAAAGATTTTATTTATTTATTTGACACAGAGAGAGAGAGAGAGAGAGAGCACAAGCAGGGGGAGGGGCAGGCAGCAGGAGAAGGAGACTTCCCGCTGAGCAGGGAGCCCAATGCAGGACTCAATCCCAGGACCCGAGGATCATGACCCGATTCTAAAGTAGATGCTTAACCAACTGAACCACCCAGGTGCCCCTGTAGGATTACTTTAGAAGCCAAAACCTGAAACAGCATAAATAATTATGAGGGATACTGTGAAATAATTTATGGTGTTATCCCTTAATGAAATAATATATAACTATTAACAATGTTGGCAATAAAGATATTATAGCAACAGGAGAAACGCTAGTGCTGTGATGTTAATAAAAACAACAAAGGGATATGAGACTGAATTAAGTTAAGATTATAGCATACAAAACTATGTTCATGAGGGGCGCCTGGGTGGCTCAGTTGGTTGAGCGACTGCCTTCGGCTCAGGTCATGATCCTGGAGTCCCGGGATCGAGTCCCGCATCGGGCTCCCTGCTCGGCAGGGAGTCTGCTTCTCCCTCTGACCCTCCTCCCTCTCATGCTCTCTGTCTCTCATTCTCTCTCTCGCAAATAAATAAAAAATTAAAAAAAAAACAACAAAAACTATGTTCATGAAAAAGGACTGAAAGAAAATACGCCAAACTGCTAATATGATGGTGATGGGATTAAGTCATTATTTTAATGGTTTTTCCCCTTTGGTTCCATGGTTATTTTACTTTTATTTTTAATTTTTAAAATTATTTATTTACTTGGTTTACTTTTAGTTTTATTTTTTAAAATACGCTATTATATGTGTGTGTCTTCCTTTTCTGCACACATGCAAAACAGTTAAATAGACAGTGTTTCTTCATCACTGAACTCTGGGACCTCTGCCTTGGAGGTCCTCACAGATACTGCTGTCCTGCCCTGGCAGTTCTTGGGGCTGAAGGGATTGCTGTCTCTGGCTCCAAGGCCAAACCTCTACAGATCATTCCCTGTGTGACTCAGTGTGACCACGTCCCCAAACAGAGCATGCTATTGCCTCTGGCTGGCTTAACCTCAACTGTGAAGTTCTGGGGGGAACACTTCTTATTTTGGCCTCTTGTAGTCTTGCTCTGGCTTACAGGCACTCCAAGCAGTACTGTCTGAACCATAATTTATGACTACCTTCTCATGATCCAGACATGTGTAAATAATAAACCCAAAAAGGGGGGAAGAGCACAACCTTCTCCAATTATTTTCCTTCTCTTGGCCTTAGGTGAATTCCAGACCAAATGTGAAAAGGAACTTCTAATCCCACGTCGAAGGCTAAATGGAAAATTCTTCTGGGTCTTCCTCCTGCTAATGGGGAGCTCCAGGAGAGGCATCACCCTTTCCTGCTGCACAGTTCCTGAACGTCAGCATCCAAACAATGGTTGTTTGTTTAGGCAGACTGAGGATGCTATGTACATTTCAGGAGACACATAAAAGCCCAAAGGATTTTGCTTAGCCTAGTAACACTTCTGAGAATGGAATCACTGGTTGTGACTCATCACCACCAGAGGCCGGGTCCTAGCATCGTTAGGTTTGTCACTGCTTTTCCCATATGGGAAACAGTGCTACTGACCTACTTTCAAGAGGGCATGCCCTCTGAGTAGCTGAAACAACTCTGGGGAGGAGATCAGTCATACTTTCTTGCCCAGTCTCTTTTTAACAAGGCTCCTCTGTAAGATGGCTGGCTGGACCGTCGTCTGGCTGGACAGCAAGCTTTCCCTATGAAAACTGGTCTGCCCAAGGTTGTACATGACTTGTGAAGGCCCACAATTTTACCTGCTGAGTCAAGAGGCCCAGATGGTTCAGGAAAAGGAGGCGGTGGGCAGCTCACCTGCTGGGTGGTGGCCAGACAGTACTCTGCTGTGCTTAGGATGCTGCAGATGAGGCAGAGCTCCTCTAGAGTGAACTTGGCTACTTCTGAGCCTTCCTTTTCCTTGAGGAGGCTGCTGATGGTCAGGCCTCCACTGCTGCTTGTGGTTCTGAGGAAAAGGAACAGGAACAGGTTAGGCTGGGACTTTTCATTTGCTTCCTGAACTGGTAACTGCACATCTTAAGACAAAGAAAAGGGGGAAGGAAAGGCTGGACGTGGCCCAAACAAACCCACATACAATGAGCTTTTTCCTATTGACCTTACCTTGACTATCATCTGTTTAAGCTCTCTGACCATCAGGAGTAGGAAGAAACAATTCCAACAGTGAGCCAGTAATCAGTCACATTAACTATGAGGACTCTGATACTCACAGAGAAGGCTGCTGAGTGGCCTCTCTGCTTAGCTTAGCATCTCCTGATCCGAAGAGCTGTTAGGATCATCTGTAGCACAAAAGCTTGTTCCACAACTGTTTCAGGTAAGAAAATTCTGCACAGGAATTTGTACATTGTGCTTGTGGAGGGGTACCAAAGTGAATGTTAAGACATGGTTCCTGTCCAAAGCCCCAGCTGCCTAACCCCTTTCTACTGATCTAATCATGTGTTCGCAAAATGTACAAATAGTTATAAAACCTCCTGCTCTTTCCATTGTGAGAGTCTAAATTTTTTTTAAAAAGACAAAATTCAATGACACTTACCTTAAAAATAAAAATATTTAAAAAATAACCCTAACACTGCCCAGTCTTACTGGTAATCACAGATTTGACAATACCTTCATTTCCAGCACTTACAAGGGTGTGAGGATGCTGACAGTCTCTTGCACTATGGGTCAGGAGCATTAAGTTGTACAACCTTCCTGGAGGTATATGGCAGGAGCTTAAAAAACATGTTCACATTACTTGACCCAGTAGTTCTACTCCCGTTCAAGGATGCTTTTTTGAGTGTTATTTAAAATACTAAAAGAGTGAGCCCAACCTAAATGATCAATTAAGAGAAAGATAAATAAGAACTTCAGAAGTTCAATGAGGTTCTCCTGCATGTTGGATTATCATGACATCCTGAAAAGTGTTTTGAGGACGTTGTACTGTCACAAGTGCTGAACGTTCTCTGTTGGCCTCCCAGATCCATTCGTTACCTTCTCTTCCCTTCTCTGTGGCTCAGGAGACTGACCTCCTCAGACTTATCACCCTGGCTCCCGGGCCCTCTGGCCTCCTGCTGGGTTCAGTCAACGGGAGATGCGACAAGAAGTTGGAGAGGTAGAGGAGTGGGAAGTCTGAGTCTTAACAAGGCCTCCACTCCCTCTGCTTCTGTGTGGTGTGGGCAGTGACTGTGGCCCTCCATTTTCTGTGTGGCAACCCTTCGTCCACAGCCCCAGCTCTCAAGTGAGTTTTAAAGTGGTAACAATTACCCCCTAGAATTTGGATGCTTCAGAATCCTCTGTTGGTTCCTTTCACCTTGCCCCCATTTCTGTGAATAGTTGCTTTGGCAACAATACCCTAGCTCAGCACACCATTTTTTTCCTGCTGTGACACATGGGGAAAATGCTGGCAGAATGATGTTAAGTAAAAGCAGCAGGGTACAAAACTACAAGCAGTAGAGTCCCAATACTGTTAAACAAACAAAAGCACAGAAGAACAGAAAACACATACTAAAAAGTTAAATTTGTTTTCTCTGGGTGGTGAGATTATAGCTGGCTTTCATTTTTGTCTTTCTGCTTTTCTGTGTTTTCTAAACTATAATAAACTTACATTATTTTGATGATCAGAATGTCTAAAAAATTTTTTATGATAGTCAAAGAAACTCTCATTGGTGAAACATATCTGTTACTTCAAATCTCTGGTTAGAGCATAGGAATTTTATTTTCTTTCCTCCAAATAATGTAAACTCCCACATATGACACATTTTAGTGAAAACAACAGCAACTACTTCCAGAATTATTGAATTTAGCCATGGGGATGATTTATAAATAATAAATTCCAAAGCATTACTTTAGATCATATTCCATCATAATTGAAATTGCTGTAGAACCAAAAATCTTTGGCTCCACAGCCCAATGTAGGGCTTGAACTCATGACCTTGAGATCAAATCCTGAGCTGAGATCAAGAGTTGGACACTTAACTGGCTGAACCACCCAGGCGCCCCAGGACCCAAAATCTTTAAACTCTAATAAGCAATATAACAATATTCTAATGTCCCAGAATACAGTGAAGTCACTATAATTAGGGGCTGTGCTATGTAACCCCCTCTCCCCAAATCCTACCACATCTTTAAACATTAGACTCTATTCAACAAGACACACACACCATAAGAGAGACTTGGGAACGTAATCAGATCGAGGGAAAAGCAGATTCATGCCTCCCGTGTGCTCATCATCCCAGGGCATACTCTCATTGAATGAAACTGCCCATGCTGTTTAAGAGTTATTGCTACCACCACCTTACCTTTTTTTGCCAACCACCTATTGTTGAACCTATATAAATTAAATATATACATAATGGAACGGACTCCCTTGAGTCCACTGTGGTTAAGATCTGACCTGTGCTGGCAGCTAGTGTGGGCATTCCCTCTAACAGTCTTGATCATTAGAAAGGAAATAGTCTCAGACCCCTGGGAACTCAGTAAGAGTGTTTCCCTCCTTGAGACTCTTAGTAGTTCGGTAAACAATTTCAGAGTAGATTTCCTGAGATTCCCATATTTAGGTATATTCAGAATCTTACTTCACCACTCCGAGCAGGAAGAATAGCACTCACTTGGGTAGATTGCCAGAGAGGATTTTCCAGGCATATTCTCGGAGGTACTTCTGGAAAATGGTGGTCAGGGCGATCATTGGCTCCCCAGTACTGAGCTGAGAGCACTGCACCATGCACTTCTTGTAGTAGACAAAGAGGTCAGCACAGCTGGGGAGCACGGCACCCCCTTCGTCAGTGTTGGGCTTAGGTGGCCCCTGGGCTTTGAAATCGGCCACAAACCGGTCAATCAGCTCTCCAAGGTTTCTAGGAGGAAGAAAGCCTGCAACGTTATTTCAAGAAAGATAAAGAAAATGTGCTTACCTGCCATGAGTAAATCATTCCTAATGCTTTTCACATTTAAAACTGGACCACTTCCATCCATACCTTCATTAACTACCACCAGCACTCCTACAATAACAGCAGCAAGAATATTTGGCATTTATTTGTGTGCTGCTTTATACTTTTCAAGGCATTTCATGATCACATCTGACCCCAAGCCTCTGTAAGGGAGATAAGGTATTATTGGACCCTCTAAGAGATGAAAAAATTAAGGTCTAGAAAGTTTGTCACATAATTTAGTGGCACAGCTGAGCCTAGAAGCTACCATTTAAGTGCTTGCACTGTTCCTACTACCATACTAGTACCATCTCCTCTCTCCGCAAATGAAAACCCTAAGTGACAACAGTGATCATTTTCTGAACACTTACGATGTAGTGGGGCACACGCACTATGTCAGCACTTTAGAAGTGTCCTTTCACTGAACTTCACTCAATCTTCACAGTAACATTATGAAGTATGTAGTATTCCTGTCTTCATTTTCAAAAAGCAAGGTGCAAAAAAGTTAAGGACCTTGTCCACGGTCATAGAGCAAGGGAGTAGGGGAGCCAGGATTCAAAATCAAACAGCCTGGCTCAAACCTCATGCTTTTAACCACTCTACTGGACTTCCTATCTCTGAAAACACAAAAAGGTTATGATGTCAGCAAATATTTTGATATCATTAACCTACATGTGCCCACGGGACAGATGCTGAAACAGAGAGAAATAGTAAAGAAGTATTCTAATGTTTTCTTTCTCCTTTTATCCATTTTTTTTCCTTAAAACTTCCAGAATCGAAGGTGTAAAAAATCTTGGGAGAAGAGAGGGTGTGGCAGCCCCAGGCTTGCAGCAGGTCATGATGGTGCTGATGGCTGCAGCTGTCCCCCCATTCCCCACTGAGTCATCACAGCTCGGGGCCAGCAGGGCTCTACTCATTGTTTCCTGCACAGTTGAGCTGTATGAAGAATGGGAGAAGTCCCCACCCCTTGACATTTTACATCTTTTTAGGTTACTGTCTAAGGCTACAGGAATCCAGCTGTGCTTTCAAAATGTATTTATATAACAGGAAGAACAAGACAAGAACCACACACAGCATCAATTAGCAGGAATAGGAGAAAACTGACATTTTACTCAAGAGCTTTTCTTACTGAAAGTTGATTATATCCAGATGTAGCCACTCTGCCCTCAAAGAACTTCAGGCCTAGGCTAGGTCCTTGTGGTGATGGTCAGCGAGCAGAGAAAGAACTCGTTAGTTAACCTTGGAAAGCTGCAGGGTCACCACCCCCGTTCCTCGCCACCTCTGCCTGCCTCATCCTGCCATTTAATCTCTCGTTGCTCCTGCACAGGGACCCTCCACTCCAGCCAGACTCACCTTAACTGCCCCTTGCCCCATCTGTACCCCCGACTCTGGGCCTTCGCCTGCGATGCCTGGATGCCTCCCCTGGCCAAGATGCCCCTCTGCCACCTCTCCAATCATCTGCAGGCTTGGCCCAGACAGCTCCTACTCACGCCAACCCTCTGTCTTGATTTCAACTTCTGTCACCTGCAGCACACTCACACTTCATTATTATTATTATTATTTAACACTTTACTATCAAGTGTAAGGATGTCAAATGTTCAAGAAACAGGACGGCCTTCTCCCATCCTGGGCCTGCAGCAGGCGATGCCATCAATAATGGCTCTCTTTTTCACTGATCTTTGGTGTCCTTTCAGAATCCTTGAGACAGCATTCTCGCCATCACTGAGAAGCTAAAGCTGGTACCTAAGGGGAAAGGTGCTTGCTATACAGTAGAATCTTATTCTCCGATTATATGTTACCACACGCTCCTTGAGCGTAGGCATAAGGTCTGTTACTTCTGCTCTTCCCAGGCCCACCCCTCATGCATATGTGTGAAGCTAATCTTCTATGTCTGTGCCCAAGACATATGCAGCGGATCAGCCCCCACACTTTGTTCCCGAAGGATGGGAACAGAAGGGTGGGTAGGTGGAGATGGGGCAGGGGCTGGTGCAGTGGAGAACATGTAACAGAAAGCAAAAGGTTCCACCTGAGTCTCCTTAGGGGAGATTCTAATTGCCAAATCTCTAGTGCCAACAAAAACAGAGGCCAGGGCTCCGAAGTGTTTTTACTTTAACCACTCATCCAATTCCCCTAGTAGCTGAAGTCAGGATACTTACTCTCCTGCCTCGTATTTCAGAGCCAACCCAATCAATAAGATTATAAATTAATCATGCTCGTAGAACATAAAGAAAATTTCCACTTAAAAAAAAAAACTCTGAAGATCTTCCATACTTAGGCTGACTCCCAGGTTACTTCTGACATTGTTCTCTGTGCGGATGAGATACACACCTCAGAGTGAGCTTCCCTCCCTTACAACGAATGCGACTCTTTGCACCTGCATGCTTCTATGCCACACTGGGAAACAAGTGATCAACGTGTCCAATCCCATCAATTTTCAACTAAGCACTTCATACGTGCAAGGCTCTGGGTGCTACACATGTAAGATATAATGAATTCAACTAAAAAAACAATAAAGGTTGTCCTTTCTTTCAGGTACCAAACACTAGCCTGAATTCTGGCGAGACCTTCTTGTAAGACGACTAGAGAAGAGTGTGTGGTCTATTGACCTGCTGACTGGAGTCATAAGGAGATATTTTTTTACACTATAAAACAATTACAGGGCGCCTGGGTGGCTCAGATGGTTAAGCGTCTGCCTTCGGCTCAGGTCATGATCTCAGGGTCCTGGGATCGAGTCCCGCATCGGGCTCCCTGCTCCTTGGGAGCCCGCTTCTCCCTCTGCCTTTCTCTCTCGCTCTGTCTCTCATGAATAAAAAAAAAAAAAAAATCTTTAAAAAAAAATTTAAAAACAAAAAACAAAAAATAATTACAATCAAGTAAGAGTTTATAAAGGGTCAAGCCCTGATCAAGGTGCTGCTGGGTATGGGGGTTAAGACACAGCATTGGCCCGGGGCACCTGGGTGGCTCAGTTGGTTAAGCGACTGCCTTCAGCTCAGGTCATGATCCTGGAGTCCTGGGATCGAGTCCCGCATTGGGTTTCCTGCTCAGCAGGGAGTCTGCTTCTCCCTCTGACCCTCCTCCCTCTCCTGCTGTCTGTCTCTCATTCCCTCTCTCAAATAAATAAATAAAATCTTTAAAAAAAAAAAAAAGACACAGCATTGGCCCATCAGAAGCTTTGGTCTGCCTGGGGAGATAGGACCTTCATGTTCATGATATTCAGATTCCAAGACAGCGACAAAATGCTAATTTGGCAGTACAGACAATATGAACAATTTCTTTCAGACAAAGGAAACTAGAGAGAGAATTTCGCAGCAGACTCAGGTGAGGAAATAAAGGCCTGGAGTCAGAAGCGAGCACAGTATAGGGTGTGTGGAAGGGGGGATGTAAGGAGGAGGGGACTTGGAGAAGTATGACCTACAGTTTGATTTATACAGTCCTCTGTATTTCCCACAGCAAACTACTGGTAGCTTCCTGCCTTCATGCCGTCCGCCACAATCTCCCACCTGGCCACAAGCCTATAAACCAGGCACTGCGCCGGGGGCATTAGAAATACAATCTCTTCACAATAGCCCTGAAGAGAAGGCATTCTTATCTTCATCTTGTAAATGACGAAACTGAGGCTGAGCAAAATAATA
Source organism: Leptonychotes weddellii (assembly GCF_054177405.1). Taxonomy (NCBI): domain Eukaryota; kingdom Metazoa; phylum Chordata; class Mammalia; order Carnivora; family Phocidae; genus Leptonychotes; species Leptonychotes weddellii. The sequence goes on along the minus strand of NC_138383.1, from coordinate 38,637,521 downwards.
TAGCTTGCCCTAGGTCACAGAATTTGTCGGAGCTGGAATCTGAATGTGCAGATGTCTGACTCCAAAGCCCAGCTCTATCCACTGTACCATGCTTTGATTTTACAACACTGAGGTACTATACAGACAGATGGCATTGCGCTTGTGGCTGTGTTCACTTTCTCTGCACCTTAAAGGAACATGTCATGGGTGTGGATGGTATCTTTCACCCCCTCCCCTGTAGCGGGAGCTTTCTGCCCAAGAACTGTATAAGCGTGTCAGGGGGCCATGCGAACTACGGCTGGGGGTCCCGATGATCAATGAAATGACCCAGGCAGTTTCTTCTGGTGGATTTGCAGTCGGCATCCCTAGCAACAATATTCTAACTGGAATGGCACAGGGAAAGGAAGATGGCAGTCAGACAAAGCTGGCAAGGAGTTGAGCATGGGCAATGCAGCTTAGGATCCCCAGGAGCTTAGAGAGCTTGTTAACTCAAGGGTTCTCAAGCTAATTTGCACCCCTTCCTCCCCTGCCCTTGGGTTGGGGCCGAGGATTTGGCTCTGGTGTGGTCAGTGGGGTTGGGGAGCCAAGGTCTAGCTTAGGCACAAGTGGGAGCTGGATTACACACAGGTATATGGAGCAAATAAGTAAATACATGGAATATCTGGGGAGCCAAGTTTCTCACTGCTGCAGAACATAGTTAGAGACGAGGAAACGGGGAGGAGAAAATAAATCCTGCAGTGTTGGATCAGAACCAGAGTTATCAGCATAAACTCGCAGGTTTTAATATGTAAGTTGGTATAGAAATAGATACAGATGTATGTGTTCATACATATATGTATATACATACATATATTCCTTAGCTCTCTCAGCTGTGAGGACCTAAGAGCATGACATCCAGGCAGTAATGAACATACCTGATGCCCAGAACTTAGTTTCTTTTTTTTTTTTTAAGATTTTATTTATTTATTTGACACACAGAAAGAGACAGCGAGAGAGGGATCACAAGCAGGGGGAGTGGGAGAGGGAGAAGCAGGGCTCCCGTTGAGCAGGCAGCCCGATGCGGGGCTCTATCCCAGGAGATCATGACCTGAGCCGAAGGCAGCCGCTTAAACAACTGAGCCACCCAGGCGCCCCCAGAACTTAGTTTCTAAATATCATTCCCTGCCAAAGAAACAAGAGAGCCTGGAAAAATGGGTGACTCCAGGGCTGGGGTAGCAAAGTACCAGGTGAGGCTGGTATGTTCTGTTGTGCCAGAAAGCAAGGGCCCCAGAAATGACAGGCACATGCAAAAAGCATGAAAAACCAGCCTGAAGGGGTTCCAGTGGACAAATCAGGGACAATTTAAACAATAAAATAATGATCGATCCTGAAAGAGGAGAAGGACATCAGTGGGAAATCCAAATAAGGTCTGAGTTTAGTAAATAGAACTGTACCAATGTTAACTTGCTGGTGTGGTAACTGTGCTGTGGTTATGTAAGACGTTAACATCAGGAGAACTGGGGAGAAAGGAATATGGGAAATCTGCGCTATTTCTGAAACTTTTATGTAGGTTTAAATTTATTCCAACATAAACTTAAAAAAAGGTAGTAACAGCTATAATCCACGAGTACGTGCTGACATAGTAAGTGGGGAAAGAGAAAGCTTTTTCTTAAACTATAATGCAAACGAATAAACGCAGAAGAAATGCTGGTATTAGAAAAATCCTCGGGCGCCTGGGTGGCTCAGTCGTTAAGTGTCTGCCTTGGGCTCAGGTCATGATCCAAGGGTCCTGGGATCTAGTCCCACATCGGGCTCCCTGTTTGGCGGGAAGCCTGCTTCTCCCTCTCCCACTCCCCCTGCTTGTGTTCCTGCTCTCACTATCTCTCTCTGTCAAATAAATAAATAAAATCTTAAAAAAAAAAAAAAAAATCCTCATTCGGCAACTATCTTAGTAATAAATGATTCAGGCAAGTACCAGCGGGAGGTAAAAGATGAGAAAAAAACCTACTTATATGGTTTCAATGTTTCTCCTGACAGTTACTAATTGTTAGTAATTACTTATTAATAAAAAGAGATGCCTGGCAGACAAATGAACACCACAAGTTGTAGGGCAAACTGACACTGCGCACCTCCTGATGTGAATTACTGAGAAGAGCCTGGCCCCGCTTCTGCATAAATCATAAATCATGAGGAAACATTAGTCAAACCCAGATGGAGGGACATTCCACAAACGAACTGGCCTGTACTCTTCAAAAATTTCAAGGTCACGAAAGATAAAGAAAGAATGAGTTGTTTTTCTGGATTGGAGAGACCAAAGAGACATGACAAGTATATGGACCCTGCGGTCCTGGCATGGATCCTGGATCGAGAAAAGACATGACGGGCAGGGACCACCGGCGAAATGGAGTGGCGTCTACGAATAAAATGGTACTAATGGATCAAGTTAACTTCCTGATGTTGATAGGTGTACTGTGGTTAGGTAGACTGCGTGCTTGTTTACAGGAAACACAGACTGAAGTCCTGAGGAGTAATGGGGACACTCTTGCCTGCAATTTGAAGAGTGTCTATGCTGAGAAATCTCTTCTCCAAGAGTCAGCCAGAGAAAATCACTACATTCCCAAGAGTAAAAGTTATATGAACTTCCTTCTGGAACATAAACAAAAATTGAGAAAGCCACTTAAAGCATAGAAGGACAGCTCAGCCAACTCCGCTAAGGAGATGGCTTTGGGGATATCTCTACTTCCTTTCTCCTCCCTAGGTCCCGGCTCTGCAGTCCTCCTACTGCTGTTTGGCTTTTGGCTGGCTCAGGTGCTGCCAGAACTTTCCCTGGGCAGATGGGAGGCTGGGAAGACGAGAGGGCAGACCCCATGCCAGGCCCAACAGAAAGCTGGCAACACTGATCAGGCCACCCAACCGCTGACGAGTCTGGAACAAGGGCACCAGGCGGGCAGGGCAGGCACAGCTCCTGACCACTCATGCCAAGTGCCAACATGTCCTCTCATCTCATCCTTGCCACTAAGTGCACTGGAGAGAGGACAAAACCAACTCTGAGAGGTTGAGTACCATGCTTGAGGTCCCAGGCTAGTGAGTGCAGAGCTCGGACTCAAATCCAGGTCTGTCTGGCATCCAGGCCCACGCTCTTTCCACTACACTGTGTTGGGTCTCTGTCTTCTGGGAGCTTGTGAATGGCCTAAGATTTTCCTTCCTTGCAGATTTTTGAGTCAGAGCCACAAGAATGAAATACGTACAAAATCAGTCCCCCACCTGAGTTTCTTCCCTTAGGAGTCTTGGACAAAAGGGAGGAAGGGTTTTGTAGAACCCCTTGAAATTGCACTCAAGATAGAGTGTGGGTTTATGTGAATTTTTTTTTTTTGACAAGAAGAGTCTACAGTTTCATCAGGCTCTCAAAGGGATCTGTGACTCAAAAAAGGTTAATAGCCACCGCTTTAGGCATTATTTTGTCTGATTCTCTGCTTTAAAAGATGTGGAAATGGATTTCTTGAACTCTAATTTCTACTTCCAAGCCTTTGCTGCTTATTCTGGAGCGACAACAGCACAACCTACGCAATTCTCCTATGAGTAGCTTCTGCTACTTCCCCGGTGCTGTGGAAACATCCTAGTGAGGCCAAGTGGCAGGAGGAGTGGCCCACACTTCATTTTTCATACAGAAATGGAGAGTCCCTAAGGAAGGGAGGTCTGGCTCTCTGCCCGAAGCATCATGAACAATGAGTACACTTTATATGAATCAAGGCCATGTGAAAAGAGTAGATACCAGAATTATGATAATTCAGAAAAATGACTCTCTAGACCAGGTAGGTTTGGGGACAGTACGTGGTTATCTCAGATATGCACTTTAAACTCTGGATCCAACAGCTTTTAAACCTTTCTAAAAATAAGAATTTGGGTTGATGAGGGAAGAACGGGCTTTGTCCAAAAACAGTCATCCAGGTGGGCTGCTCAAGACCTGTGTAATCTCATAGATAAATAACGGATCTTTTACCTGCTCCTCCAGGTGTCTTATTAATTTCCTGAGAAATAATTTTTTTTTAAGATTTTATTTATTTATTTGAGAGACAGAGAGAGAACGAGTGATGGGGAAGGGGGGCAGGGGAGAGAGTGAGAAGCAGACTCCCTGCCAAGCAGGAAGCCCAACTCAGGGCTTGATCCCAGGACCTGCAGATCATGACCTGAGCCTAAGGCAGTCACTTAACCGACTGAGCCGCCCAGGCGCCCCAGAGAAAGAACTTTTTCACAGAGAAGACAGGGTGTTCCAAAGGAGCAAACAGCAATAAGTAATTACTGCCTTTCTGTGTACCTTCGGATCTAAGCCCAATGGATAGACGGGAGGAGGCGACTGGCTTTACAAGGCAAAACGTGAAAGCAACTCTTTTTTGGAGGAGGATGGTGGGCAGGAGGTTGTTTTTGTTTTTTAAAAGATTTTATTTTATTTGATAGAAAGAGACACAGCGAGAGAGGGAACACAAGCAGGGGGAGTGGGAGAGGGAGAAGCAGGCTTCCCGCGGAGCAGGGAGCCTGACATGGGGCTCGATCCCAGGACCCCGGGATCATGATCTGAGCAGACGCTTGACGACTGAGCCACCCAGGCGCCCCAAGAGGTTGTTTTTGTTAACATAGAAGGTCTTCTACAAAGTTCATTTTCTACGACTTTACTATGAAACATTTTGTAACTGGGGACAAAAAGAGTAGATACAAACTACAAGATAAAATAGGTGAATAATGATAATGTTCCATGTAGTGATTCCACTTGAAACAGTCTCTTAATCTTATGGTTTCTCTCTGAAACATACTCGGAAAAAAGAATTTGCTAATCCACAAAGAACCATTACAAAAAAAAAAAAAGGGACTAAATTTCAGCGCCTAAATGCTTTCCCAGAGAACTCCCTTTGAGAACTTTCTCACAGCCACTACTGTGCTCCCTGCCTGAGCCACTGTCTGTCTGGTCCTCCCAAGTGCATTCTTCAGGCTATAAGGCCTCATCTCAGAGCTGGGGCCAGCCTGTCTCCAGAAACTTGACCTTTCCAAAATCTGCCTTCCAGTGTGGAAAGGCCTTCACCAGTTCCTGTGGCTGGGGACAGAGGTTCAGGGATGAGGAGGGGTCTTCCTCCTTTGCGTGAATAACGGACATTGGAACTTGAAGATACTCTTCTGACTGTGAGAAACTTGGCTGCAGTGGGCTGCTTTGTGAAAATTTTCGGAACTCCTGAGTTTGTAAAAAGCATATATGTTAAATGGTTGATAATCCATAAAAGAAAGCAAGAATCCACCAGTCCATACTGACAGAAATACACACGCACACGGGGGAGAGGGGGAAGTACTTCCTTACAGAAGAACTCCAATTAACAATAGAGGAGAAATGATGGAAACAGAAAATCAACATTTGGCAAACACTACAGTAATAACTGCTTCGGGCAGAAATCATCAAGGATGTCAAAATGAGTGGGAAAAGTGTGAGGAGAAACAGGATATTCACATAATCCCAAGTATCCCCCCACGAGATACTTATTAATTACAAAGAGAAAACAGCAGCTTCACAGCAGAGAAAGCTAGCAGGCGCCACCTTAAGCAAGTGATCAACGTTAACATCACCAGTAACGGGACACAGCCACATGATGTGCCTCCTGATATGACGTACCCAGAGGGACACAACATCACCTGCATGGTATACTTGCCCACAACGCATAATCTGGATTTAATCAAGAGCAAACATCAGACAAACTGAAACTGAGGGCACTGCAGAAAATAACTTGTCAATACTCTGTGAAGTGTCAAGGTCAGGAGAGACAAACAAAAGACTGGGGAAGTATTAAAGGTTAAGGGAGACTAAAGAGACCTGACAACCAAAGGCACGGTGGGACTTTGAGCCAGAAAGTGGACATTCATGGCACAATGTTACCCTCCTGATTTTGATAACTGTGATTATGTATAAAATGGTAGCATTCTCTGGGGGAAGGATCTATGAGAATTTTTTGTAACTTTTTTGTCAGTCTAAATTATCTCAAAATGAAAACCTAAACAAATTATACTTGAAAACATGTATATTAGAGAGTAGGTTTTCTTTCTCCATTTTCCAGTGCCTGACATGGTCAAGCCTGTGTAGCTATGTAAGAAGAGCTCAGTGCCCAGATGGGAAGGGGTTGTTGGGATCCATTTGGGACCTTATTAGAGTCAAACTCAGGCTTCTTCGATTTATGGATACAATGAACGATAACATTCACAAGATATAAAAATACCCTTAGAAGATTTCCAAGGAGGGTCACAGGAGGCCTGCCAAGTCTCTCCTTCAGCCTCTGGAAGGAGTTGTGCCCTTGTGAGGCCCAACCATGACCAGAGGAGGGAGAAATGCAGTAGAAAACAGCAAAACGTTCATCACTCACTTGTCCTGGGACTCAATATACACGTAGAGATGAGGCTCGAAACACTTGGAAACAATGCCATGAAATGGATTGTCTGGGGCTTTCGGCTTCTTTGGCTGTAAAGGGGGGAAAAAAGAAGAAAGCAAGCTACGCTTGAGCTATCTTTGCAAGTTTTCAAGCAGTTTCAAAGAATACATCCCTTCAAAGTTTACTCCTGACATAGATAAGAAGCACTCAATGTAACTGAACTGGGGCTGTGTCTTGCATTATGATTCACGCCAGGTTGTGAACAATGAGCCATCACTGACTTGCCTTGGATGGTGAAAGATTTACTGCTACTCTGATAACACATGTGCTTTCAATCTGGAAGCTATTCATCATCCGACTGATGTTTTAAAATTTTAAATCCTAGCTAATAACAGTACCTTATTTATATTTGTACAGTGCTTTAGAATTTATAAAGTGCTTTCATGTGATCTATTTTTGACAGCCTCCATTTAGTGACTGTTTTTTTTTTTTTTAAAGATTTTATTTATTTATTTGACAGAGAGAGAGAGAGAGAACAAGTACGCAGAGAGGCAGGCAGAGGGAGAGGGAGAAGCAGGCCTCGATCCCAGGACCCTGGGATCATGACCCGAGCCGAAGGCAGCCACTTAACCGACTGAGCCACCCAGGCGCCCCTAGTGATTGTTTTTATGGACCAAGCACTTTAACATGAAATAACATCTCATCTATTTCTCACAACAACCCTCGGTGTAGGAATTATTACTACTATTTCACACCTAAAGAAAGGAAGGCTCAGAGGGTTTTAGCAGCCTGCCCAAAGGCACACGGCCTGAACTCTTTCTATTATAACACTGCTTTGCCGTGATGGTTCCCAGACTGTTGAATTGCACTGACGAGTAAATGCAAGAAGAAGAACGGTAAAGGACCAACATAGCATTGCTAACTTTTTGTTTTGCCACTTTCCATTCTCGCGAGTCCCTAAGAGTATTTTACACCCAAACATTTTATCGGGAGAAAATAGCAGCATGAGGGCAGTCCTTCCTATGAAAAGACAGTTGGTGACCTTATACCAGATAGATATATATATAGATAGACAGGCAGGCAGGCAGGCGGGCTGTTTTGTCTTTATTGTTTGCCTTGGACCATTGTAAAACAGGGCCAGCACTGGTCCTCAGTTGATACCTAAAAACCGCTGATATACAGGACATCTAGGTAGGCAAGCATTTAAAAACTCTATTCGTTTCCTAATTCTTTTTCCAAAATATCTAAAAAATAAGCAAAGATCTGCCTACATATCTCTTTCTATTTCTAAAAAAAGTCAATTCTATTTATCATCAAATGCCAACAAAAGGATCCTGAGCCCTTGCTGGGGTTGATACTAGAGTACAATTTGGGCATAGATTGATACCCACAGCATACTTGCTGGATTGAACTGTTCATATCTTTTAATAAACATAAGAAAAACTAAGCTCCTAATGACAAACAGAATAATGATTCCCTTCTCCTAGTAACTTCTAAAAATAAAACACTGTAATGGTTAAAAGCATCTGTAAAATCTGGAAATGAACACCAAAAATTAAATGTCAACCTTAGACATATCCCCTTCAATCTCCTGTTTAGCTCTCTCCCCTCATCACCTTCGGAGAGTTCCATGTCTTTAAGTTTTTTTGCAAGATTTTTAGAAACTCTGGTCTAAAATAATTACAATCAGGCTATTTTCCTTATCATCCAGAAGCTACCGCCAAAGTCAGGTCTGAGACTGAGCCCACAAGAGACTCCCCAGCCTGGGTTCACTGAGTTTGAACTGGCTGGATCCAAAGTTCCACTTCATTTCACAGATACCCTGGGAGTTTCTCCCACACTCCCATCAGTTTAAAATGGCGAATCCATGATGTAGTACAATGGCTGTAGGGGTGGTCCTTACCTAATTGTTCTATATTTTCTGAATCAGTTACCTATTTTTTTATTATTTCATTCTTTTCAATAAGGTGATTGTTAAATGAATAGACAAATGTGATTTGTCTAACTTATATAAGACCAGATACCCTGATTTTATTTTATTATTATTATTTTTAAAAAATTTTATTTATTTGACAGAGAGAGAGAGATAGCGAGAGCAGGAACACAAGCAGGGGGAGTGGCAGAGGGAGAAGCAGGCTTCCCGCGGAGCAGGGAGCCCGATGTGGGGCTCGATCCCAGGACCCTGGGATCATGACCCAAGCCGAAGGCAGATGCTTAACGACTGAGCCACCCAGGCGCCCATGATATCCTGATTTTAGAATTGAAAACTATAGCCACAATACCCAGATATCTTTTTTTTTTTTTT
>NC_138383.1:38589226-38628357 GCF_054177405.1 Leptonychotes weddellii | reverse complement strand
GGACTCGATCCTGGGACTCCAGGATCATGACCTGAGCCGAAGGCAGTCGCCCAACCAACTGAGCCACCCAGGCGCCCTACAGGAGACTCATTTTGAACCTAAAGATACATCCAGATTGAAAGTGAAGGGATGGAGAACCATTTTTCATGCCAATGGACCTCAAAAGAAAGCTGGGGTAGCAATTCTCATATCAGACAAATTAGATTTTAAGCTAAAGACTGTAGTTAGAGATACCGAAGGACACTATATCATTCTTTTTTTTTTTTTTTTAAAGATTTTATTTATTTATTTGACAGAAAGAAACACAGTGAGAGAGGGAACACAAGCAGGGCGGAGTGGGAGAGGGAGAAGCAGGCTTCCCGCCGAGCAGGGAGCCCGATGCGGGGCTTGATCCCAGGACCCCAGCCAGGATCATGACCTGAGCTGAAGGCAGACGCTTAATGACTAAGCCACCCAGGTGCCCCATCATTCTTAAAGGATCTATCCAACAAGAGGATCTAACAATTGTAAATATCTATGCCCCCAACATGGGAGCAGCCAACTATATAAGCCAACTGTTAACCAAAATAAAGAGACATATTGATAATAATACGTTAATAGTAGGAGACCTCAACACTCTACTCTCAGCAACAGACAGATCATCTAAGCAGAAAATCAACAAAGAAACAAGAGCTTTGAAGGACACACTGGACCAGATGGACCTCATAGATATATACAGAACGTTCCACCCTAAAACAACAGAATACTCATTCTTCTCTAATGCACATGGAACTTTCTCCAGAATAGACCACATACTGGGTTACAAACCAGGTCTCAACCGATACCAAAAGACTGAGATTATTCCCTGCATATTCTCAGACCACAATGCTTTTTTAATAAAACTCAATTTTATTTAAAAAAAACCCAAAAACTTCCAAATTCAGTGAGCCTGTTACAAACACTTAACCCAACCTACTCTGTTTTCGTAGAGGTTGAATATAATGTTTACCTTGAATCTAATCATTGAGTTACTAAGAATGCATGTAGGTGTAGTTAAATCACATCCAGACATTTGCTTTTAATTTTAAGGCATTTTAATTTACAGAGTATTCTGAATCCCTCTTAAGGGCCAGGAGTTTAGGCAATTAGCAAAAAGCAATGGCAGCACTGTAAATGTGTTAGGGCTAGTACTATAAAACAAGACAAGGCCTGTCCTTAATGTTCTTTCAGTTTCCATCTCTATCAGATGTCAAAGTCGCATCTGTCAAAAAAGAGCCAAAGACGACGCATCACATTGATCAGTTAGGAGGAGTTGGACTGTAGCACAGCCTTCCAGGTGAGTTCATCATCTCTCCAGCTCACCCTAATTGTTAAATCAGTCAGCAAGGGGCTTAAAAGGATCTGAACAGTGCAGTAAGAAGGGGTGGGTGGGCCTGGGAGGGTCTTTGGTCAACATGACTCCTTGGCTGACTTATCTGTTCTAACTTTGCAAGGAATTCACAACCTTCTATGAAATTTGGCATGTGCTACAGGGTAACAAGATATACCTTGGTTCATTCTGTAGTTTATTCTGATGCCCTGAAATAAAATGGCAACCACAAACGATTTTCCAAAAAGCAAGGCAGCACAGGGAGGAGGTAAGAAGACAAGGAGCAGCAAGTCTTCAGGTGGGGTGCCAAGCAGCTAGACTGTGGTGTCAGGCCACTTGGACCCCCAGCCCAGCCCAGGCCACCTCTTCCCAGCACTGCTGGGAGCATGGTCATGGCCATGACTAATCCACCAGCGGCCCTGCTCATGAGGCCTACAGGCTGCAGGTGAAGGTGTGGCCCCACTTGGCCCACAGCAAGGTGATGGCAGGCCAGGCTCAGAGTGAACAGCACCTACAGTAAGGAGCACAGCATTTACATATTCCCAAGGCAGGGCTGCAGTGAACTGATTCTCTAAGACCTGGCCTGCCTTGTTGAGGAGACCACAGGAGTTCCGCTGCCTTTCTAGAAACTAACCTTGGAGGGAAAATCCTTAAAGGTTATGGATCAGCCACTGCCAGGACTTGGAATGCAGAATGGTTCCTGGGTCATAATAACTAGGACAAAGAGTGGTCCAGGGGAAGAGTATGATCTAAAGAAGTTGAATGATTTGGAAAAATCTGTGGAAAAGATAACTGACCATTGGTAGGGGAGTATGAAGAGTTTATGGCTTAGCAGGATTTTCTGGCCAAGGAGTTGTAATCTGAAACTCTCTGCAAACTTGATAGGGAGAAGCAACAACTGAACAATTGGAGAAATTTATAAATCAATTATGCCAGAAAATTTCCAAAACAGAAGACAGAAAAAAACAAAACAAAACAAAAAAACCCAAAAGGCTCAAGTGTTCCCAGCTGACCATGACTGACCCCACAGAGCGCAGCATGTGCCAGGAGATGGGAGGCTCAGTCCAGGAGCCTGGCCCTGCAGAGTGAGCGCAAGTGCAGAGAGCGCACGGTCCTGAGAAACAAGCATCTCCAAGCCCTCTCCTCCCTCAGACAGAAGGTGCTGACTGTGGACCAGCTGCCACTCTGACATTCCGGTACCTATTTTCAATAAAAAAAAAAAAGCGTGGTCTTCAAACAGCTCCTGCCAGTTTTTCATGGTCTGTACATGGTTATCCTGTTCAATAGGCTCACCTTGTCCAGAGGGAGCCTTCCTGGCCTACATTACTCTACCTCTTTGGGCCTGTGAGGCATTTCCTAGCACAAACAAGATGTGATGTGTCCTGGGACACATCCAAGTTTACAGGCTATCCTGGTCATCAGATACAACAGGGCCATTTGTTCCCCTGTAATCCTATAGCTCCCTAAATGTAAAAGCAAAATCACTGGGAAGTAGGGCCCAGCCAAGGGAGGAGACGAAGGGTTCAAAACAGGTGTTTGGCACTAATGTTATCCAAGCAGCCTTGATTGGGATCTATTTGCCATACGGTTAACTGGAATACTGGCTTACAGAACCCATCCTTAGGCTCCTCTGACCCTGCCCAGCTGGAAGCCATGGGCGCACAGGGGCACACTCCCAGGTGGGGTCTATGCTCAATGCTTAAACCTCCTGTCCCCAGGCAGATCTCTGTAGGGCTGAACCCAGACCTGCATGAGTGTCTGTTTGAAACCAGGCCAGAAACACAGCTCGGGTAGGGCAGAGAGGAGGGCCAACATGAGGCTGTCAGGCACTGCTGAAGTCAACCAAATACTTCTCAGGAGAGAGACACATTCTTCTTTCAATCGCATTGCCATTACCTATTATTTCCTTTTGTGACTTGCATCTTATTTAAGGGCATTTTCATTTGTTTCGTGGCCTATTTCTTTCCTTGTTACTAAACACAAACCAGTTTTGAACATGAGGTAACAAGCAGAGGAGTATACGTATGTATTTTTATTTTTTCAGTATGGAAATAATGCTCTGTGGTTCCTTGTATTTTATTTCAATACAGTCATGACTGGCCCTAAGTAGATACGGCCTTATGGTCTTGCCTTAAAACTGAGTGTTGCTGCCACCACTCTTCAGCCCAGTGTCTTGAGGGACCAGCTCCTGATGCACCTACTCTGAGGCAGGTCTTACAAGGAGGCAAAGAGGGGATTCCACTGAAGTCCCAGGATTTTAGGACTAAGAGCATGGGGGCTAGAGAAGGTAGTAGAGGTGAAGGGTGAACAAGTGAACAGGACTCCAGGCCCAATCTCTGCTCTTACTTCCCTGCCTCATCCAGAGTAGCTGTTTTTCTGCATTTACATATTAGCTGTGCGACCACTGTTAAGTTTGAAATGAATATAACACCTCCCTCCTATAGCTGATGAAGCAAAGTGACCGAGCGCAGGTAAACGCACCTAGCACAGTGTGGGACACACAGAGGATGTTCAAAAAATGTTAGCTATTATTCTGTGTGGATTCCACATTAGAATTCTTTAAATAGTCAGTTTTGGCTCATTTCCCTCATTTTAAAAAAAATGAAAAATAACTTTATTAAAGCACGTAAATACAAAAAGTATTTTTAAAAAACTATGTAAATGCATTTGTATAAGAAAAATTCAAGGGCGCCTGGGTGGCTCAGTCGTTAAGTGCCTGCCTTCAGCTCAGGTCATGGTCCCAGAGCCCTGCATCGGGCTCCCTGCTCCGCGGGAGCCTCTCCCTCTCCCACTCCCCCTGCTTGTGTTCCCTCTCTCACTGTGTCTCTGTCAAATAATAAAATCTTCAAAAAAAAAAAGAAAAAGAAAAATTCAAACAAAATACCAGAATAAAATGAAAAAATAATTCTTTGCTTCTCCACGTACTCTCTCACAAAATCACCAGTCTGTAAAATGGGGCCACTACTCAGATAAATGACAGGATGTTCTAAAAACTTGAAATACTGCATAAGAGAAAACACTAAATCCATAGAGTACTCTCCATCACCATTCACGTAATTTAGTGAAATCCCTGGAATGAGGGACTGAGCACTCGAGCCACTGGATGGAACCACCAAACTAGGAAAGACTGAACTGAAGCCCAACCCCCCGGCCCCCTGATTTCGTGTTCCAGCCTCCCTCAGGAAGGTCCTACCAGAGTTCCATCTGTCAGGGTGCACCCGGAGAAGCGTTTGGCAAGAAACCCTTCAAAGTTAGTCGTTCTTTGAATAGCAAAAAGAAGCAATTTCACTTCAATTTCCTTAGCTCTGGTACGCATAATCTTGGCAAGTTCTGTCCTTCAAAATAAAGAGGTAAGAATGTTGTCAAAAAAAAAACTGTTCAAGATAGGATAAAGTAAACGGTTTTAGCTTATATATATAAAAAAAAAAAATTATGTGGTCATTTCAAATCCTGAGATCTGTTACCAAGTTTACTGTTTCGAGAATAGAAATACATACTCTAATTAAGAGTTTGAAGGTGAAATTATCCACTAGTCAAAAAAAAAAAAAAATCAAGGATTAAGGAGAGATCAATTTGTTTACATGGTCACTACTATTTTTAGATCTTTCAACCTTTCCGTAATTTGTTAATAATATATATCGAAAGCACTCAGTATTTTATAAAAATGCATATATTTTATGTACCATCGTAAGTCATTAACTACTAAATTACAAAGCCCCCTCTTCCAAAGAGCTCAATCACCATCTCTTCAACCAGAGAGCAGGAACCCCGGAAATACATGTGAGAGACGAGAACCCCCATGTGAAAAGTGACATGTACGTGCTCAGGTGGGTAGTGCCTGCGAAGCTTATGTACCACGCCAGTGTTGTGCTTCAGAATGGGAGCTGTGAGGGACCAGTGACCTGAGAGCTCTTAGGAAGTACTGAGCCATGGTTATCTTCCCATACAAAGAAATGGCAAAACCAAACAAAGAGCCTCTGCGATTCTTTGGAAATTATGTATCTGTAGGATTTTAGCCAAAATTCCAGCAATGAAAGCTTGGCAGCAACAGCCACAACACAGCCATTAGCCGACACAACGAGGGCAGATTTGTGGCTTCAGCAGACTCCCTGTCTTCTGCAGACTGCAGTATTCACAGATTAGTTTGCAAGTCACTGAACTGTAGGCTAAAGAGAATTAGTTATCAATTTCTCAAGGAATTTGCTTTCTTTGCTAATCAGGACTTCGAAGTGACAAGCACAATTGTCCTTGAATCAACATTTAAAGGTCATCTAAACCTATGGTAGCAAATGTGCTTCTGAGAACAACAGCCACACAGAATGTACAAGACCAGGAGTGAACTCTAATGTAAACTGTGGACTCTGGGTGATAATCATCTGTTGATGCATGTTCATCAATTGTGACAAATGTACATTTTGGCGGGGGATGCTGATGGTAGGGGGGCCATGCATGTGTGGGAGCACGAGTGTAGGGGAAACCTCTGTATCTCCCTCTCAATTTTGCTGTGATCCTAAAATTACTCTAAAATATAAAGTCTATTCAAGAAAAAAGTGAAGCCAATAGCCAATATCCCTTAAGAAATCTGCCCCCCCGTGTGTTTAAAGCATACAACTTCATTATATTCTCTGATTTTAAGAAAGATGCATACCATGAATTATTCTAAGGTGGCTGAGTTATGCTTAGACATGGGACTTTTTTGAAGAATTAGCCTGGAGTTAATGTAATTGTGCACTGTGAGAAGGGCATAGATAACTGGGGTGTCTGGGTGGCTCAGCCAGTTAAGCATCTGACTTTGATCTCAGGGTCCAGGGATCAAGCCCCATGATGGGCTCCCCACTCAGTGGGGAGTCTGCTTATCTCTCTCTCCCTCTGCCCCTCCTCCTGCTTATGCTCTCTCTGTCTCATTGATAAATTTTTAAAAAATCTTAAAAAAAAAAAAAGAAGGCCACAGATAACTAATAAAACCCAGTTACTACCACTGTTGTGGTACAGCTGCAAGTAAAAAATAAAAAAAATTTGACTCTAGCTTTAGCTTTGTCATGGACACACCGATCTAACCTTGGGTTTTATCTCTTCAATATAAATGGACTGTCTGGCCTTGGGCTACATTCATGAAACTGCAGAGACAGGATGAATGACAAGAGGTCTTTAGGATGCTTAGAACATTCAGATGCCGATATTATTAACTATCCAAAGACTACAAATACACTGCATTAGGGGCAGGAAATTTGTTCAGCAGATATTTCCTGACTGTCACTGAAGTAGAACTACCCCTTCAGTGTATGGAACTGTCCCTATGGAACAATGCATGTAGCAAGTCAGAGAAGCAAAACGATGATAGATATATACACTGTATACTGATATATATAATAGCAGGAGAACATGTGGGGTGTTGAATAACAGGGATATCTGGTGGATGAGCCTTGACTAGGTTAAGTCCAGAAGGCAGGCTGTTCAAGGCAAGGGTCAAGCTACAGGAAAGTCTTAGAGCAAAGACAGGAGCAGATGAAGCTGCTGTGTTTTATATATATTACTCTTCAGAAAAAAAAAAGTGCTTTGACTACAGGCTACTAGCCCAGGACTCTTGTGTACCCTTTTTCACTTTTTTCCTAGAAGTTTTTACTCTTCCTCCACGTACATGTCCTCTCTTCTAGGTTTGGAACTCTGAAGTTGGAGAAGTTGGAATACAGCTGCAGCTGGAGTTTAGGGGTTGGTTTTGGGTTAATCTGACTTTCAACAGGAAAAGGGTCTTCTAAAGGGAGAGAGCCCAGCACGGGTGAAGAAGTTCTCATTAAAATGATGACTCTCAAACAACAATAAAAAAAAGTGGAAGTGGTACCCAATCCACAAGACAAGATGGAACCCCTAGAGACCAGGGGATTGATTTCAACCAACCGATTTCAATTAACAATAAAACCAATAGAGCTGGAATCTACCTTGTGACATGGCAAAATTCTACTGCAATCCTCTCGGTCATGTACCACTCACGTGGAAACATACGACCATATTTCTCCTCATAGTCCACAAGCTGGCGTTTTATCCAGGCATAGCGTCTGTCGATTTTGTCCAGCCAGGCAACCTTAGGAAGGTAGGGAACAAAATCCACCCAGTGCTCAGAAGTAGTGTTCACAGTTTAAGGAAATAAACAAAAACAGAACCAAGAAAAACACAACCAATCTCTTTCTCACAATTTTATTTCATTTTTCTTTTTCTTACTTTCTCACAATTTTGCTTTATTTCTCCTTCCTTCCTTCCCTTTCTCTCTTTCTTTCTCTCAGAGGGAGAGAGAGAATCCCAAGCAGGCTCCACACCCAGAGCGGAGCCCGACGGATCTCACAACCCCGAGATCATGACCTGAGCCAAAATCAAGAGTCTCGCTCTTGAGCCACCCAGGCACCCCTATTTCTCACAGTTTTAAAGAATATAGGCTACTTTTTCACTTGATCCAGAGGATCTTAACTTGGGTCTACGATTAGACTTCAGGGATCTGTAAATTTCCTGAAACTGTATATGCAAAGTTTTATGCATAGGTACATTTTCCTGGGGAGAGGATCTGTAGCTCCCATTATTTTCTCCAAAGGGTCAGTGACCTCAAAATGGTTAAGAACCACTGAACTGTACAGTCAGCCCCTAAAGTCACAGTTCAAACATCAACATTTTAAGGCAGTAATACTACTAAAATATGAATCAGCAGACTTGAGGGCATTTAATTTTCAGTAAAATTCAAATGTAACATTGATTTCATTTGGTCAATACTTACATCTTGGTTTTCTTGAAAAAGTACTAGATATTCTGACAGATGCTGTTTAATAAACTTTTTGATGATTTCCTGTTTGATTCTGGGATCCAAAATATTAGCAACCAGACACGCATCTCGTAGGACATTGCTGGGTCCTCCTGGCCTCTGGTAAAACAAACAACACACACCAGTTCAAGAGCCAGAAACAATCTTTAAATCTCACGGCCTCTGACAGCTGTTAACTTCTTGTTCCTCTCTTGAAGTTATTATTACCTGCACTCCCCTGACACTTATTCTTTCGCTGTGGATGGATATTTTAGTTACTTGTTACTCAATGCAAGAATTACTAAGCTAGTCTGCAGTAGCCAATATAAAAGCTACTCTGTGAATCAGCAAGGAGACATTTTGGAAACAGGGTGAGCAATAGGAAATTTTGCTTTCTGAATACAAAAACTGAAATCACCTTGGTGAAGAGCCATACAATTCAGAAGGACACCAGTCTCACTCCACACGTGCCACTTTCCCCTGATTCTAACCTCAGATTCCTGTTCTTAAAGTGCCGTATTTGTGCCAAACACTGCAGTGGCATTTAAAATCTAAAACGAGGTTCCAAACTGCCAGACCTGTTTTGCTGACAGTCAACTACCCACGCAGGTAGACAGAGGTCAAATATGATGATATCAGTCCCTTGATCTGAAAGGCAGTAGAAGGCTATTGAGGGGCCATATTGATACATCACGATGGGAAGGCCTTTGTTATTACTGAGGGTAATCCAGTCTTGCCGAACTTTTCTTTATGGTAACTCACTGAATGAACATGGTTGGCTGAGTGGACTAGAGCAAAAAGAACACCTGGAAGCTACTCTTGGCTTGGCTAAATAGCTGTGTAGCTTTGGCGCAGTTATTGAAACTCATCTGAAAAATAAATGAGAAAAAAAAATGAACTTCAATTAGGTGACGATTAATGTTCTTCCAAATCTTTATGATTCTCTGTCCAATACTATATCTGTCTCGACTGAAGTTCAAGAGTTTTAGAAGTGTTACTAAGCTGCCTGAGAGCTAAATTGTTAAGATGCTGACTCACTCTGTGCTGAATGCTGTTATGTCATCTGCTGAGCACTCTGACTGCTCACCTCTTGCTTCTGGATGAAAGTGTTTGATCTGATAGAGAAGTCACAGAAGCTGAAACTGATGGGCTCATGGATTCAGATATTTTTATTTAAAAAGGACTTAGTAGGTTACCTTGTACAATTTTAATGTCTTGATTTCTATTTGTGAAATAGGAATAGCACACAAGGCCTTTAAGAAAAGTCCATAGTCAAAAAAAAAAAAAAAAAAAGTCCATAGTCACTGAAAAGGAGAATAGAAAACTTAAAAAAAAAAAGATTAAGTTACCCAGCTACAGAAAAAGGAAGTAAGTTGTTAAAGAAAACAATTTTAACTTCATCTGCTTGGTGGGATCTGAGAAAAAGACATAAAGTAGGTCACGATTAGTTTCTTCTAAACAATAAAGCTGGGCTTCATTCATATCTTTCTGAAACTTCTTGAAACTGGGCTAGATACCAGAGTATAGTAAAGCAGACCCTGGGCTCAGAACAGTCTGGTGTTTATAATTTGTGAATATCTTGCAATCCCTTTTTACAGAATGGCTTTCCAATATCCATTCCCCACAGTTATATCAAATGAATAAGGAACATAAAGTCCTGAAAGGAACATGTCTTACAAATAAAATATCTGATTACTAGAAGGCAGCCATAATATATTCAGACATTAAAATCAAGAGCAGGGGGGCGCCTGGGTGGCTCAGTCATTGGGCGTCTGCCTTTGGCTCGGGTCCTGGGATCGGGCCCCGCATTGGGCTTCCTGCTCAGCGGGAGGCCTGCTTCTCTCTCTCCCACTCCCCCTGCTTGTGTTCCCTCTCTTGCTGTGTCTCTGTCAAATAAATAAATAAAATCTTTAACAACAACAAAAACAAAAAAAACAAATCAAGAGCAGGTTTCCTATAGGAAGTAATCTACAAAGCTGGGGCAGCTACCCCCACCTACTTCCTAAGTTTCTTTTATGGAGCACAAAGAAAAATGATTAAGATATTTCCAGTTATTGAATTAAAGAGCAGGTCCAGGAAATGTTCCTTGGCTCAGTAAATGAACATATATCCCCATCTCCACCCACCAAGTGCAGTGAGGAACACTGTTTGCCTGTGTGTGCTTTGGTTTATTTTTGTGTTGAATAATTCCTTCTCTTGAAATAGCTCAAATAATAGAGAAAAAAAGCTTCTGAAGGTTCTTCTCTCCCCAACACATGCAAAGCATTAAGATTACATCTGCTACAGTTTGAAAGATAGAGCTAAAAGCAGTTACCCAAGCGCAGTGACAGCCAAGAGAGGCAAAGCTTGTTATGGGAGAAGTGTAACCATAGCTCACAAGCGAAATACCATGGCCTTCGCAGACACAACACAAACAGCCACGCCACCAGCAAGAGCTAAAGGGATTAATCCCAAAGAACAGGATTCTGATCATTAAAAGTGAGTCTCCTAACTGTGTCACTCTGAGAGTTATATAAGCCTGTGGATGCTCCTCCCAGCTGTCTTTTCACCAAACTGAAACCAATAAGTTATGTAACGATTCTAAAAAACATTGAGGCTTGAAAAAAAAATTTTTTTTAACACAGCCATGAGAAAAAAGGAATTTGCTGGGCAGATGAGATATTAGGTTTGACACATATTAAATTAAACCAAAATAAATCCTCACTCTTTGATGCTGGAAGAACACAGATGAAGAACCAACATTGCTTTGGGATATTTAAAATCAAGGATGGTCTCACTACCCCGAACCTCTAGCAAACAGACTTACAGCTGCCAGCAGACACTTTTGGAATGGTAACGGTAGAGAGTGTGAATTAGGCAAGAATGGTGATAACATCTAAGACTGGAGGGAAAACAATACCTTGGTGCCCTGGGAAGGAAATGCTTCTTCAAAATCAGCGAGGATTTGCTGTCCTAACTCAGTCTGGGCAGCTTTCACTCTGTAGGGAAAAGAGAACATGTCATTGCCTGGTATAATTTTCATATATCCATAAGTAATTATGCAAAGACTGATCAGGCTCAGAACTGCTGAAGTCTTTAGAGATCGTCCGGGGAGTGGCGAGTGGTGGCTAGATAAGAGAGGTCACATACTAGTTAGTAGCAGATTTATGACCAGGACCCAGGCATCTGATTTATTCTCATGATGGATTTTCTATATCCCAGTTTTTCTAGGCCAACTCTCACCTGGTGTAAGGGAGTATATGTTCATCTTTACAAGGTGTCATCAGGGGGTAGTTATGCTGTGGGAAAATGCTATATAAAAATGCCCAATCCAACAGAAATCCATGTTGGATTACTGCTATAGCTGCGCCCCTGCTCCTTGGAGTCCAGAATCAGGAGGGCTCCATACTGCCTCAGAGATGTTGCTTTTTCAACCTGGAAGTCAACATCAGGATCATAAGTTTTAACAAATGAACAAGAGGAGGGGCACCTGGGTGGCTCAGTCGGTTAAGCCTCAGACTCCGTTTTGGCTCAGGTGGTGGGATCGAGCCCTGAGTTGGGCTCTGCACCCAGCAGGAAGTCTGCTTCAGATTCTCTCTCCTTCTCCCTCCTGCTTTCTCTCTTTCTCAAATAAATAAATAAATAAATAAATAAATAAATAAATAAATAAATAAATAAAATCTTAAAACAACAACAAATGAACAAAAGGAGGGACGCCTGGGTGGCTCAGTCAGTTAAGCATCTGCCTTTGGCTCGGGTCATGATCCCAGAGTCCTGGGATCAAGTCCCGTATCAGGTTCCTTGCTCGGCGGGGAGCCTGCTTCTCCCTTTCCCTCTGCCTGCCACTCCCCCTCCTTGTGCTCTCTCTCTGACAAATAAATAAATAAAATCTTAAAAAAAAAAATGAACAAAAACAATGTTTTCTAAAGTAAAAAGAAAAAGACCTGAAAGATAACATGAGCTGTTACTTGGGAGTGAAGGCCACTGAATGAAGACTGAAGTTCACTCAGAAGGCTGGCTAACAACAAAAATGAGCTCGAAAGGGGAGGTCAGTACTTAACCTGGCAGTTTGCACGTCTACCAGGAGCTCAAGAAATATTTGTCAGCTGAAACGAGAGGAGCTGGGGCGTGAGAAAGGAATTGTGTGTGTCAGCACCACCTGCAATGATCAGGTCCTCCCCCAGCTGCCACGAGCCGGACGACTCGTACCAGCCATTCCCACAGAGCTGACTGCCCTGAGCCTGAGGTAAATATTTTACCTTTGCTAAAAGCACCATAAAATAGTGTTCTTCCTTTTTTGGTCTCCACCCTGTTACTTTGGAATTAACTTTAAAGTTTCTAGAAATAGCAAGCAGCTCAAAAGCACAATTTCTTTGGCTATTCAGCAGTGGCTGGCAACCTACTGAGAAAATTTTTTTTTTTTTTAATGAGGGGATAGGCAGGACCCCGAACAATCTGTTTTCTTCTGTGGCAGAGTTATAATACTTTCCAGGGTTTTTCCACTATCTTCAAAACTTTTAAAACCACTCTTACAGGTGGGTTTGCAGCCTCTTTAGTCACTCAGTGACAGAGATAAGGCTATTACTGGAGTAGCCACCAGATCACAACCAGGGCCATCCACCTAGAGTTGCGGAATGGACAATGCGAAGTGTGCCCTGAGTGTGAGCTCTGACAGGAGAGGAGAACATGCTTTTGTAAAACTGTACCTCGGAGGTCTTGTGACTCCACGTAACGGGCCAGGCAGACAGCCTCCCCTGGTGCCAGGTCACAAGACAGAGCTTCCAGAGCCTCCAGCCCCTCTGTTTCTACTTGCCTCTTGGCAGCACAAAGAGAGCACCACTTCCTCCCTAAGCCACAGGGACAATTCCTGGAGGGGAAGTTCTATGCCCCCATCAGGGACATTCCGTCTCAGTGGTATGAAGGTCCCACCTCTGCCTCTTACACCCTCCCCCCTCATTCCCTAACTCTATATTCTTACCAGGGTGCCTGAAAAGACAACCAGAGCCTATGGTAAGGCTTGGCATTTCCAGAGTACAGAAGACAGGGGAAGTACCAGAGTGTGATTTGCAGATCCCCTTGCCATCTTCTTCAATCCATTTTCAAAGTCACGTCTTGAGACAGACTAGACTTAGCTGTGCCACCAGTGAGCCACGTGTAATAAGTTATTTCCCTTACCTAGGCCACAACTAAGAAGATTTGTGAAGTAAGAGGGTACATGCCCATGCAGGTCTGGGCTGGATGCCCCTCACTCTCCTCTCTGGGACTGCTTATTCCCCAGCACCCACCTTTACAGCTAGCTGGCAACAGCAGACACCTTCACGGGTGACTGTAAGCTGGAGGGATAACTACTGTTGGAGCAAAAGAGTGGGCTTCGGAATATAAACGTTTCCAAGCATAGTTTTCCAAGTGTCCATCAGTGCCTCAGATGAAAGAGCAACCATTTCCCATACTGATATTAATGACAACAACTATAAACCCCAACCATGACTCCATGCATTTTCAGGGTGAGATGTGAATAGTAGTCTTTACCATCAGTTGCCTAAACAGGATCCTAGAAAGAAGTCAACACTAAAAGAACATCTTCAGCCAAACTCCCTCCTCTTCCAACAAGGAAAAGTAAGTTCCTATTGTAAAGAGATGGGACCAACTGAGACTCTGTTAGCAGAACAGAGTTGATCTACCATAATTTCCATAAGAATGACTAAGAAATTTATCTACAACTAATAGAGAATAAATAAAAATTCCTCCTGGTATCCAAATAAGTTCAGTCCATTTAGATGGTGACAACTCTGTGTCGATCACACTTAGGAAACAAAGGAGTCTGCTGCTCAGAAAGGAAGTCAACCAATGACTTCTAGCATCCTCCATGCCATTTGACGAAAGGTTGTTCTAAGGTGACCTTTCCTGGGACGCCTGGGTGGCTCAGTCGGTTAAGCGTCTGCCTTCAGCTCAGGTCATGATACTGGAGTCTTGGGATCGAGTCCCACATCGGGCTCCCTGCTCAGGGGGGAGCCTGTTTCTCTCTCTGCCTGCAGCTCCCGCTGCTTGTGCTCTCTCTCTCTTTCTGACAAATAAATAAATTTAAAAAACCAAAAAACAAAGGTGACCTTTCCTAAATGTGTTATCAGTTTGCACAATGGGTGGCAGCAGAAGGATATAGCAAAATATGAAAATTATTTAGACATTTGTAGATAAAGTAATCCTGATGCTTCAATTACCTTGTGAATGCCTCAAGGGAAACGCCCTCAGCTCCTCACAATAAACTGACCTCCCAAATACATATAGTTTGTACTGGACAGAATGGCTTATTAGTTAGATAAGTCAGACGCTCTATTTTCAAACAGATAGGCTCTATAAAGAATCCGAATCTGGAATCTTAAGCGTGATACAGTGGGACAATGAAGTACAATCCTTATGCTTTTGAAACTGAAGTTCTGGGCGCCTGGGTGGCTCAGTTGGTTGAGCAACTGCCTTCGGCTCGGGTCATGATCCTGGAGTCCCGGGATCGAGTCCCACATCGGGCTCACTGCTGAGCAGAGAGTCTGCTTCTCTCTCTGACCCTCTTCCCTCTTGTGCTCTCTATCTCTCATTCTCTCTCTCTCAAAATAAATAAATAAAAAAATCTAAAAAAAAAAAGAAACTGAAGTTCTTTCAGAAAGAACTTGTCAAAGTCACACAGCTAGTCGGGCCTTTTCATTCTCTAATTTCTTTCATTGCTACACCATGCGACACCCCCCGCCCCCACCAACCTGCCAAGTATCTCTCACACCTAAGAGGTTAGCTATAGCCCTGAAAAATATTTTTTAGTTCAAGAGTTTTACGGGTTTCAAGAGAATGCAAGAATCTTCCACTCTTTCTCAGGAAATATTTACTGATTACCAGAGACATTTGCTTTCATGGATATTCTTAAGCCAGGAGGCTCTGAAATGTAAAGATGATATTAAAGAAAAAAGTCTTTCCCTCAATGCTACATTAACATTTAAGCATTTTCCAGAAGGGTAGTTGGAAGAAATAGCTATATTCAAATCAAAGTCCATGAACTTCATATTTCAAATGTACAGGCAAAAATTTCAGAGCACAACCTTTCATGTGACTTCTACGATTTATAGACAGCAAGCTATTAAATTGGAGAAACTAAAGCAATTCATAGAATGGAACTCTGCTGCCTGCTCCCCTGCCCCCAACAAACAGCTATTTCTATCATTTCCAGATGGTTCTACCATCACTATGCAAACATAAGGGAGGAGAATTCACCAGAAAAGATGCTAAAAATAAGAAATCTGGACTTTCCTCAAACTTTTAGTACCTCTTGAAAAACTATTGTAGTCAGGCACTGAAAACCAGATTTCTTCTCTTGTGTTGTTTTTAGTGTTACTTAATAACACATATTTACTCTGTATTAACCTACACAAAATTTTTGCAAATAGAAGTTGTTAAACGAACGAAAAGGAAAGTAAGTCCTCCTATTTGCAGCAATCCTACATGATAATGAATGTTCAGAGCACCGAAATATATTGCTAGAATGTTAGATTTTCTCATTTTAAGGAGAAATGTCTTACAACAGTGATCACAAAGTTCCTTCAAATTTATAAAACCGCCTCTTTGAAAGAGTCCTAAAAGAGTACATCCTCTTATTTGTCCCTACATTGCCTTTTTAGAAATAGAATTCAGTTCTGCCATATTCTTGCCATCCAACAATGCCCATCCAACACAACGGATTGAAAACCAACTCCTCCACAGATCTCCTTGACCTCATGGTCATTGTCTTGGTAAGGTTCTTATCTTTTCTGGTCTAGAACATAGTCTCAATCTCCAGTTCTCTATATCTACAGTCCATAAGACTTTTACAAAGCACAAATGAGATCACGCCCCTCTCTGCTTAAGATCTTTCACTGTCCACAAAATAAAGAACAGACTCTTTCGTAAGGTATATAAAATGTGACCCTATATATGCAGACTTTCACATTCCGGTGTCTCCCAAAGTACCATGATGTTCTCTCTCTCCTATTTTTCCTCCTCTTTTCTTGTCTTGCTGGAAAGATCCTACCTATTCTTTTAAGATCAGATGTGACCCCTGCCCTCAGCCCCTGAAGGCTGAGTCTTTTAGTTCCTCTTCTGAGATCCTGCTATTGCTTGTACAGCATCTACCAGTTTTGTTGGATCTATGCTATACTAAAGTTTTCTACTAGTGTCTCTCTTCTCCACACAACAATGGTGAACTTCTTGAGGGCAGAAAGTATGTATTTCTTACTTTGTACCTTCAGTACCCCAGTACGGGCCCTAGGACACAGAAAGTCCATAGTATATATCTATTAGGTAAATGAAGGAAAGAATAAGTGAATGGGAAAAAAGATCAACTCTGGACTGTCACAAGGGTAAGGGGAGGTGATAGTGCCTTCCCTTCTCCTCCTCCGTCCCCTGAGAATAAGTCTGCCTTCTCCAACCAAGCTTCCTTCTTTCTGGCAGCTCATAAGGCTCTGTTTGTCTGCCCCCTTGGCTACATCATGCCCCCAGTGTGATATGGCGATCGGCCAGTTCTAAGTGTGAAGGAGTTAGGAAGGATGGGGGAAAGGGTGGTGATTTCCCTAGTATTCTGCCAAGCTCTGTTCTTACATTCTCTAATAGTTCTCTGGCATTTCCACTATAAGATGGCACACTGAGCACATGTTGCAATCTCCCCTTCCTGCCCCAGATCCTTAGAAATAATAAAAAGGTTTTAATAAAAATCCAGAACCAGGCAAGAAAAGAAGTGGCATGCTAGAAACTCAGGACTGCCTGGTAGCACAGGATTGAAGAAGGAAACCACTGCTGAAAACTGCTTTTCAAAAAATGAAAGACATGACGGTAGTGGATACCAAGAGCAGGAGGGGCCCTGAAGTAAATGCCAGCAGGGTATTTGGGCTCTTGCAAGATGAGTAATCATAAAACTGGTGTCCAGGTCTGCATCCCTGCCTTGAACGCTCAGGTCAAGAAATGGGTATGGGTCTGAGAACCCCCGCAGTGGCCAGAGGGCTGACAACATCCAGGCAGATCAGGGAGCCCCCAAACCCAGAAGATTAGCCACTGGCACATCCACCTGGCAGCCCCTCCAACTCCAGCCCCACCTCACCTAAGAAGAGCTATCTGTGGCCCTTAGCTGAGCAGCACGTACACCCCTCTCCCTCACCAGCAGACGGCAATAAAAGAGCATCCCTGATCAGGATGACAGAGAATCTCAAAGTCAAAAATGAGCTTTCAGCTAGAAATCACCAAACACTGGAGGAATGCTAATGCCAAGAAAGAGTCACCATGTTCAACAAACCGAAGACCTCCTACCAGAGGACAAAGAAACAGAACAGGCAAAATCAGAGCTTTAAAATATATATAATTTGTGGGCCTGGGTGGCTCAGTTGGTTGAGTGGCCGACACTTGATTTCAGCTCAGGTCATGATCTCAGAGTCGTGGGATTGAGCCCCGAGCCGGCCCCACGCTCAGTGCAGTCTGCTTATTCTTCTCCCTCCTCCTCTCTGCTCCTCTCCCTGCTCTCTCTCCCCTCTAAAAGTAAATAAAATCTTTAAAAACAAATAAATAAATAATAAAATGCATATAATCTATATTCCCTGAGAGATTTAAGAGGATATCGTGCCTGTGAAAAAAGAATCAACTAGAGATCCTGAAGATTAAAGTTGGATTGCTGAAATACAAACTCAACAGTTGGGCCAAACAGCAGAATGGGCACAACTGAAGAATATATTAGAACAGTAAGACTGAGTTGAGGAATTCAGCCTAAAAAGCAGGAAGGGGGGGGCGGGGGGGGAGATGCAAGGTATGAAGGAAAAATTAAGAAATATGGCAGCAGGGGCACCTGGGTGGCTTAGTCAGTTAAGCGTCCAAGTCTTGATTTTGGCTCAAGTCATGATCTCAGGGTTGTGAGATCAAGCCCCATGTTGGGCTCTGTGCTGGGCATGGAGCCTGCTTAAGATTCTCTCTCACCCTCTCCCTCTGCCTCACCCCCTCTTCCTCCTGAAAGAAAGAAAGAAAGGAAGGAAAGAAAGATAGATGGCAGATCTAGAAGTTCCAATATTCACGTAATAGGAATTCCACAAAGAGAGAGCACAGAGAACAAAGCATAGAAATTACAGAAACAGAAGAAAATGATTTCTCAGAACTTAAGAAATTCATGAGTCTTCAGACTGAAGATATGGTAAGTACAGAGCAACATAAAGGACAAGAGATCTATATCCTAGCAAAATTCCTGACCAGCCCCCTTCCCCAATCTCAAATGCTTCCAGGGCAAAATAAAAATCAAATGAAAATAGATTATCTTATAAAGGAGTAAGAATCAGATTGACCAGATTTTTTTTTTTTTTATTTGACAGAGAGAGAGAGAGAGAGGGAGCGAGAGAGGGAACACAAGCAGGCGGAGTGGGAGAGGGAGAAGCAGGCTTCCCGCTGAGCAGGGAGCCCGATGCGGGACTCGATCCCAGGACCCTGGGATCATGACCTGAGCTGAAGGAAGATGCTTAACCGACTGAGCCACCCAGGCGTCCCCAGATTTTTTTTTTTTTTAAAAGATTTTATTTGTTTATTTGTCAGAGAGAGAGAGAGCACAAACAGGGGGAGCAGCAAAGGGAGAAGCAGGCTCCCCACTGAGCAAGGAGCCTGATGCGGGACTCAATCCCAGGATCCCGGGATCATGACCCAAGCTGAAGGCAGACGCTTAACCGATGAGCCACCCAGGCATCCCATGTTGACCAGATTTTTAACAGGCAACAAGAAATGCCAGACAATAGATTTGCTTAGTCTACCATACAACAGCCAATGGTAGAAGCAATCTGTGTGTCCATAATGGATGAACAAAATGTAGTATGTGTATGTGTGTGCGTGTGTGTGTGTGTATATACACAATGAAATATTCAGCATTAAAAAGGAATGAAATTCTGATACATTCTACAACATGGATGAACCTTGAAATATTGTACTAAGTAAAATAAGCCAGACATAGAAGAACAAATATTGTATGATTCCATTTATATGAGGTACCTACACTAGCCAAATCACAGAAACATAAAATAGAACACAGGTTCCCAGAGGTGGGAAAGGAGGTAATGGGAGTTATTCTTTAATGGGTAAGAGTTTCTGTTTAGGGTAATGAAAAAGTTTTAGAAATAGAAGTGGTGATGGTCGTATAATATTGTGAATATACTTAATGCCATTGAGTTGCACACTTGAAAATTATTAACATGATAAATTTTATGTATATATTAACACAATTTAAACAAAAGAAAAAAAAAAGAAGAAACCTGAGACCAATTAATTACCATGGAAGAAATCGTAGTGAGAGTCAAAGATCTGCCTTTAAGAGAGGTAACACACCCAGATGGTTTTACAGGCGAGATCTACCAGCTCTGACAATGTATTAACGTCCAGAATATATAGAAGCAATAAGAAAGGAATAAATAACTCAATAGACAAAAAGGCGATTATAAACAGGCATTTCAGTAGAAATGCAAACGGCCAATAATCAAAAGAAAACTAGTCTCAGTAGTCACCAGGGAAATGGAAATGAAAGGAACACGATGCTATTTTTCAACCACCAGTTAAATAAAAAAGGAAAACTGACAATATAAAGCATTGCTGAAGGTACGGGGAAGTGGGTACTCACATACTGTGCAGAGGGTACTATAAAACAGTTAAAGCCTCTTGCGAGGGCAAATGGGCAGTGATTATTAAAATTTTAATTGCACTTTACCCATGACCCAGAATCTATCTTAGGTAAGTATTTATAGATGTGCGAAAAGGGATAGCTTTTAAAAATTAGAAGCAAACAATCTAGTGATATGAAAATGGTTAAATAATCTGTGGTATGTTATACTACGGAATTCCAGGCATCAATTAAAAAAAACGAGGTACGGCGCCTGGGTGGCTCAGTCGGTTAAGCATCTGCCTTTGGCTCAGGTCATGATCCCAGGGTCCTGGATCGAGTCCTGCATCGGGCTCCCTCCTCAGTGGGGAGTCTACCTTTCCCTCTCCCCCTCCCCCCCCATTTGTGCTCTCTCTCTCACACGGTGTGCACTCCCTCTCTCTCGCAAAAATAAATAAATAAAATCTTAAAAAAATAAAATTTAAAAAATTAAAAAAATAATAAAAAGAATGAGGTAGGTCTGTACATATCAATGTGGAAAAATCTCTAAAATACATCACGAGGTTAAAACCAAAAAGTAAGTTTCAGAATGAAGCATATGGTGTGAAACCATTTATTTAAAACCAAACAAACCAACACCACAAACTGAAACTACAGATTTCTGTAAATCACAGATAAAGATCGAGAGGAATCCACATTAAATTGGTAACAGTCACTACCGTCACCGCCTGTAGCACTAGGATCTCAGGGAGAGCTAAAGGGGACTTCGGTTCCATCTGTATATTTGACTTTTTTAAAAATAAAGAAAATGTATACCTCTATTACTTACATAATTACTTACATGATTAAAAATACAGAAACTTAAGGAAAAAGAGGCCTGTAGTAATCAGGCCTGATTAAAAAGACAGAAATGCTGTTAAGGGCCAGCCCCTTTGTCTCTTCTTTGTTCAAGAAAGGTCAAGATTCATCAATTTTGATCATCTCTGCCGCCTCAGTATTCTCTCTGCTGCTATTTCAAAAGACACTGAATTCACTCCCCTCTTATTCTCCTTTAGAATCTTCATCTTCCTTCTAAGCATCAGGCTTTCTTTCTATGACTCTGAATCTGGGATTGAAAGTCAACAGAGGTAGGAAGAAGAAGCTAAGTCATCGTTTTGTCTCCTCTTAAGTTCTAGTGGCAAATGAGACTTTCCAAAAACAGCCACACCCACATGCTCTTTTCGTCAATGGGACTTTGACATTCCTCCCACTGAAGGGGTGGGAGAGACTACGTTCCTTCCTCTCTAATCCTGGCTGGCTTGTGATGACAGGAGTGACACTATGTGATTTCCAAGGCCTAGTTCTCTTGGGAGGCTCATTCTTGGGACCCAGCCACCTCACCGTGAGGAAGACCAAGCAGCCCATGGAAGACAACTCAGCTGAGCTCCCAGTGGACAACAAGCACCAACGTGCCAGCCATGAGAGTGAGCCATGGATCCCTGAGGCCCCTCCCTGACCCACCCCAGCCGATGCTGCATGGAGCAGAGGTGAGCTGTTCCTGCCGAGGCAGGTTAAATTACATGAGTGAAACACCTTGTTATAAGCCTTACTAAGTGTGGTGGTGGCCTGTTATAAGGAAACAGACAACAGGAACAGTTTCCCTCACAAATGTGGACAACCCTTAACTCACCAGCTGCCCCTCCAGTGATGCCAGGCCAGCAACTATCTGACAGAGATTGCTTTAGAAGACATGGTAGGGAGCTGGAAAGGGGTGGAATAGACATCTATACCCCACAGAGTTACATCAGATGACATCTGAGGGTCCTTCTTACAAGAAGATTCTGCAATGAACATACTGAGCTAAGTGCTGAAGCGCATCCTAGCGCCATCTTTTCCCAAAGCAGAAGACTGTCTTCTCCAATGACCTTTTACCTTTCAGAAAGCTGCCGGATCTGCGGAATTCCCATATACTTGTGGAAGTGCTCCAGAACATTCATCACACCCTGAAGAAGGTTAGCAACTTCTCCATACTGTCTTCGCCTGGTCATGGCTCTGCAAGGAAATAAGAAGCTGAGAATCTAGAAAAACACAAAGGACACAAGATACAGATGTGGATAGGGCGCCTGGGTGGCTCAGTTGGTTAAGCGACTGCCTTCGGCTCAGGTCATGATCCTGGAGTCCCGGGATCGAGTCCCATATCAGGCTCCCTGCTCAGCGGGGAGTCTGCTTCTCCCTCTGACCCTCCCCCCTCTCATGCTCTCTGTCTCTCATTCTCTCTCTCTCTCAAATAAATAAATAAAATCTTTAAAAAAAAAAAAAAGATACAGATGTGGAAAAACCTACTCTGGGCTACAAAACAGACTTCAACTCAATGTGGTAACCATTTACTGAGCACTGAGTATATATGGGCTTGCACACTAGAGGTTAAAAAAAAAAAAAAAGACCTAGCCAAAATCGTCAAAGTAACATCGCTCAGTAAGAGACACAGAGCCAAGCACACATCTGATACCAAGTGGGATAAACTGAGTTCTAAACAGAAACACACATTATGTGCTATGGGAGGTACAAAAGAATGTGTGGGTGATGGATTCTCATTGCGTGGGGGTAGGGAATGTGGGAAGACTATGGATTTGGGTTGGGTACTGTGGGATTAGCAGACTTTTGACAGAAAATAGGGATAGGAATGTTACTGTCTGAGGATTACAGCATATGGGCAAACCAAACACATCTTCCCACGATACAACAAAGGGCATTCATAGGCATTTATATGTTAACTCAAATCTGGAGGTTTTAAGCCAATATTAAGCAACTCTCCCAGATATGTCTCCTTTCCCTATTACTAAGGTTAATGAAGCTTAAATAAAAGGATGCTAATAAAAGCAACAGTTACACACACAAGGAAGGTCAAATTATTAGATCTAAATTTTTTATTAGGGTTGGACTTTTAAATTAAATGTGTAATATACGACTTCCCTTAAGAGGCATTAAAAAAAAAAAAAAAGACATTTAAGAAGACAGTACCAAGTTCGAACCAATGTGTTCGGGTGCTACTGCAGCCTGGTCTGATAGTCTGGTGGCAAGGGACATCTGGAGCATCTGGAGCAAGGAACAAGGAAACTGCTCTTCTAGTCTCCCACTGGCTGGCTCATATCTCTGATCACTACTCGCAGGAGGATAGACCAGGGTTTGCTGGAGCTCATACAATGCCCGGAGAGACCAGGAAGGGTCTGACCCTGTCCTCCTCCCAGCTTCAGATGCTGCATCTAAATTTCTATGAAGATGTTCTTTCTCTGTCTACATATGAGACTCTACTGAAGCTGGGACAGGGGGAATTCTCAGCCGTGTCAGAATCTTGCTAGTAAAAGAGGCGTTTGGATTGCTTCTTGTGGTAAATAACCAGCTCTTCCTTTTAATACTACTTCTGATGTCCTCATGCATCATTCCCTACAGCTCCTCTATAAACCAAACAGGATGCTACAGTCTTTGAAAAAGTGGGTTGAAAAAAAAAGTGGGATGAATGATAAATCAAGACTTTCTTTTTTTCTTTCTTTTCTTGCTTGCTTTCTCTTTTTTTTTTTTTTAAAGATTTTTATTTATTCATCAGAGAGAGAAAGACAGAGAGAGCACAAGCAAGGAGAGAGGCAGAGGGAGAGGGAGAAGCAGACTCCCCGCCCAGCTGGGAGCCTGATGCGGGGCTCGATCCCAGGACCCTGGGATCATGACCTGAGCCGAAGGCAGACGCTTAACCATCTGAGCCACCCAGGCGCCCCTCTCTTTCTTTTTTAAAGCCCTATTTCTATACAGAACATCCAACAGCACTGCAACTCAGCCCAACACAAGTAGGAAGACTTGCCAAGGCAGGGGCTATAGGGAGAGATTATGGTCCTGAATGACCTTGCTGGCCTTAATGGTAGACACCTACCACATTTAAATGAGCCGTATTCTTGGAATCATGAATCATCCTCCACATGCTATCTGGGTCCCTTCCACACTCACTTGCAACTCACTTCAAACTTTCAGGTGTTTGTTACATTTTGAACACCAGAGGGCACAAAGCCAAATGTAACTAAACACCTGAGACCAATTTGCAGAAAGTGGGGCAGGACAGTGAGCCCTCCCTGGCTGAGGAGTAAAATACCTATGATGCCATTCTCTTTACATGGCACATTCACTTCCTGTGGACCCCAAAGAGAAAGCTGACGCTGCTTACTCGAGGGAATCCACGCCACCTGCTAACATGTGCAGGTGGTTCAGCGTTGTGATTGAGGTGGTCAGGTGGCGTTTGGCATGATCTAGCTGCTTAATATCGCGGGTGATTTCTTTAACCTAAGTAGTGAAAAACCACAGGAGAAAAAGGAAGAAGGTTAAGAATGATGTAAATCCATTTGCAAGTAGCTCCACAAGAAAATAAGGCAAATGAAACAAGGGAAAAACCCTCAGGTTAGCTCCTGGAGAAAACACATACATTCTCATCACGTATAAAATCAAAATACCTTCCAATCAGTCCATTTAAATCTCATCTG
This sequence comes from Leptonychotes weddellii, assembly GCF_054177405.1. Lineage (NCBI taxonomy): Eukaryota > Metazoa > Chordata > Mammalia > Carnivora > Phocidae > Leptonychotes > Leptonychotes weddellii. Next base: position 38,604,121 of record NC_138383.1, on the reverse strand, counting down.
GCATTTCTTCAGAAGGCTTTACCCAGGGGTTCAAAATCTTCAACTATGAGAACAAAATGAACTTTATTTTTCACCCCAAATGGAGTGATCCAAACAGCAATTTAGTATGGAGCTTATAGGGTCCAGGAGCCAAGTTTGGCACATATCCTCTTGAACAAGGTCAGAAAAGTATGCCTTCTGATAGGGGGGCTACCAGGTTCGACACAAATGGACAGTATTAGTTGGCTAATTCTGTTGAACCGATCTTTATTCATGGAACTAGGGTTTACTGCCCGATCTCCAGCAAAGAAAGACTTGCTCTCAAATCTTAAGAAGACTAAAATAACATAACATATGCCTAACATGTACTGTCACAGAGGAGAGGTGAAGTCGTCAGGAGCAAGAAGATAATGGGGGAAGTAAAATTCAGACAGTGTTCACCCAGTAGATCCAAGAGAAATAAACTCTGTACCTGGAATACAAGTATATTTCAGTCACTAGAAAAGCACATTCAGTAATGAAGTGGGAACAATTCTCCAACTTTACTAACATCTAGGTAGAATGTTCCACTGAACTGCCTGAGTTCATGTTGACCAAGAAACTTTCTGAAGAGCAATTTGGTTTCCCGGGTTCTTTGATACCTGGAAGGAAGGGAGTGCCCTGGACACTAGGCACAAATATTCTAGTCACTGGAAAGACCTATCTCCCACTAAAAGTGAAAAACTTGGTGGTGAGTTAAGTTCACATGATCTGATTTTTCAGAGTCTGATCACCCCATGTGAACCCATAAAGTAAAGATTATGACCCTCACAGCTTCGTTCCACACCCACAAACCTGCTAAGCTGACCTGGATCTTGGCAGTAAAAGTCTCTCTCACGGGGAATACCCCATCAAGCCCACTCTCCCTGTAATTCTCAGGCCATCAAAGTATCTCTATTTCTATTCCCTGCGGGTGGGGGAAGGGGGGTGGGAATAGGTTAAGAACTTCTTCACGGAATAACTGAGCTTAGGGAAAAACAGGATCAGGAGTGGTACAGCGAATTAGTACAGGAGTTTGGTCCTAGAATCTGATAACCCACTTCCGACACTGAAATCATCGCCCTCTTCTCTACAGAAAAATCCCTGCACCTCTTATGAGCTTCCTTAGCTCCAGTGCTAACATCAGGAGTCTTTAACTATTGCATGAAAAGTCAGAGTCATCTGTGACTCTACTCATTCCTACATCATTAGTCAGCCACTAAATCCTGAATATTCTTCCTGTGCCTCATCACAAAAACTGTCCCTTCCTACTCATCCTTCAGGCCCTCCCTGGAGCTCTGCACCAGAAGTGACTGGTCTCTCCATTCTCAGTACCTCCCGTCTCCCCATCACATATCCTGTGCTTCCCTAGACAAACCGAGCTCATGCAAAGGATGCTCAGGTCAAAGTCACAAAGATCATTATACAAATAGGATACCCATAGTTAATGTACCTTAACTGTTAGCCAGGGGCAGCCAAAAAATGACAGAACATGACATGGCAGGTTTTGGAGTTAGGTAGCTCTAGGGTTGAATCTCAGCTCTTCCACTCACCAACTTTGTCCTAGAATAAGCTACTTACCCTGAGTCTCAGTTTCCTCATTTATAAGATGAGTAATCATAGGGGCACCTCGGTGTCTCAGTCAGTTAAGCGCCTGCCTTCAGCTCAGGTCATGATCCCAAGGTCCTGGGATTGAGCCCTGCATTGGGCTCCCTGCTCAGCGGGGAGACTGTTTCTCCCTCTCCCTCTGCCCCTCCCCCTGCTCGTGGTCTTTCTCTCAAATAAATAAATCTTTTTTTAAAAATGATTTTATTTATTTATTTGAGAGAGAGAGAAAGCATGAGCAGGGGGAGGGAGAAGCAGGTGTGAGAGCTAAATTAGATTACTTATAAAGGATATCTATGGCATAGTATTTGGTACATTGAAGGACTGCAACAATTATCAGTTCTCTCTTCAGTCCTACCTCTTCTTCCCTTTAGCAAAGCAATAGCCAGGAGAGCAAACTGCTTTAAAATAAAACATCTCGCGGTTCGACGGCCTGTGGATGGTGCTGAGGCAGAGCATCCTTGGGGAAAGAACCACAAATCCAAATCCCTCTCTGATGACATACAGCCTCCCCTCAAAGACTATTTAATTCTGTGACAAAGCACAAATATTAGTATTTTTCCTCTGATGAAAGGGTTCTGTTCCTTTGACTCCTCATTTGGCAGTTAAGGCCCATAACACTGCCTGCCTGGGAAGAACAGGAAGCGCTAACGGTAAGAATAGCAACAACCGATCCTTACTCAGGGGCCATGGCTGTCACACACGATCTCATTTAATCCCCCCAATTCTATGATGTACCCAGACTATTATCTCCATTTTACAGTGATGAAACCAAGGCACAGATGGGTTCAATAACTTGCCACAGCTAGTAAGTAGAGGGGCTGGATCCCAATGCAGGCAGCCTGCCTGCAGAGGTCATGCTCTCCACTACTCAGTCAAGCTGCCCGTCCCCCTCCACTCCATATCCTTCCCTATCATGCCAAATGGCCACTGAAGAGAGCTGCAGGATACACAGAAATGTGACATCAGCTCTGTTCCTGTAGTAAATTAGAGGAGGATATAGGGCGAGAAGACGGTAAGGATTTGGGAGTTTTTGTAACCAAAAGTAGTAGGGGGGAAAATGACATTAGTAATGACTTCAAGCCTAGCTCAGTGCCCCTCATACATTTAATTCTTCAACAATCCTTTAAGGCAGGTGTGATTGTTCTTATCTTACAGTTGAAGAAACTGGAATTCAGAGACAGTTCAGAGACATGACATTACGTGGTCAGAATGTGAGCACAGGAGCTAACGTTTTATAGTGAATCCCCCCTCCCCCCTATGGAGTAGGAGTGGGGGAGGCTGGATTCTCGGTGAGCAGAGAGGCCTCCTGAGTACATCACCGGGGAACACAAATCTGTCAAGGGGAAACTTAATCAAAACCATAAGCACGTATTGTGGCAGGAGACATCCTCCCTCCCAGATCCTGTACCATTTTTCACCCTATACCAAGTTACATATCGTATATCTTAACTGAGAAATACATGATATATACAAATGGCATGCCGAGAAAGGAATCCAAAATGACTAGAAAACTATTTTTGGGAAAGAAGAAGGAAACTTTTCCTATTTAAAAACAGGGCTGCAAATGTAGGGCAGCAGGGATGGTGAGTCACGGCATGTCTAACAGCTCCTCTTGAATCGATCTGGAATGTTCTCACAGGGCTTGCTTTAGAGATGTGGGTGCTCTGGTTGACAGCGAGTGGGAGAAAAAGCCCAGTAATTAGTATGACTGGACAAGAACGTAACTTCCTCTTCAAGTGCAAAAAAGTTAGGAAGAAACCTAAACTCACCATTTGCTCTGATTTTTCTGCTTTGTCTTTGATATCTTTGATTTTGCCGAAGAGTTGCTGAATAGCTTTCTGGGCCTCTTCAAGTGCCTAGAATAAGAGAAAAACACAACAAACAAGAAGCAACACAAGACAGTACCAGTCACTACACAATAATCAAGTCTAGTTTCAGAAGAAAACTACCATAAAGCTCTCTTGACTCATTGTACTTATGTAGACAATTTTACTGCACCAAAGCAGTAGACAGACTCTAGGATTTGGATACAGGCAAATACACAGGATTCTTGCCAACCTGAATCATAAAGTTTTAATTTAAAAACGATCTCCCTCCATCTCAGGGATTACATGTTTTTAAAAAAATTTTTTTATTTGTTATTATTTTATTTATTAAATTCAATTAACATATAGTGTATTATTAGTTTCAGATGTAGAGTTCAGTGATTCATCAGTTGCATATAACACCCAGTGCTCATTACATCATGTGCCCTCCTTAATGCCCATCACCCAGTGACCCCCATCTCCCCACCTTCCTCCCCCCCAGCAACCCTCAGTTTATTTCTTATAGTTAAGAGTGTCTTATGGTTTGTCTCCCTCTCTGATTTCGTCTTATTTTATTCTTCCCTCCCTTAGGGATTACTACATGTTACTGATAACACATAAACAAGACATGCACATTTGTGCCTTTTTGTGCGTGTGTATGTACATGCACACATCCATAATAACCGTCAAAGCTTGTAGAGAGACACAGGTGGCTATAAGTTGGGAGAAACTATGAATTTAGAAAGTTCTAGAAGGCTGTACTTTCAACAAAATCAACTGTACATGGGGATTCCAGGACTGTGGCAAACCTTAAAGACATTTCTAGTACCCCGTTTGGAAACCTAGGACATGAAGTTAGAAAGGGACACTTAAAGCTAACAGTGCGCCAAATGTTTCTACTGAAAAACCTAGAAGATGGATGCCATACATGAAAAGTATGATAAGCCACGATCGCTTCTGTGAGTAGGAGAAGAGGTATTTGGGGAGCTGTCAGGGTGCTAAAACCACACACGTGCAGGATGTATGTACTTAGAAAAGATGCAGCAGCCAGAAGAAGAACTCATTCTGCATTTCATCAAACACACTTTATTGATTTTGGATTGAAGAGCGGTCTGTCCTACCCGGGCCTCACAAGCCCTCTCTGAAGGTAATGATAAGGCCAGTGTAAGCCTAGAGCTGTGTGTGGCCCTCTCAGCCTGCACAGGGAAATAGCCAGCCTCCCCGAGAGCTTCCCACAGAAGGAAGAGGAAAGCAGAGCCGAGACGAAGGGAGGACAGAAGCCCTGACAGAATGATTTGGACTTCTGTGTTCAGCTGTACCCAATGAAAAAGCTGCCTCTAGATCCTGAACTCACACGTCTTTTGTACTTTAAAAACATCCCCAAAAAGCAAACTTGGGCTGGCTTCCTCTGCGGCAAATTCCTTCCTTGCTGGAGGCAGGGCTTGTGTCTTCCTTTCCTTCGTAGGTTTCCCTGGCTGTCCACTTCTTCTGATACTGGGAATCCTTGCTGCTTTTGGAGTTCCTTGCCCCGTGTGTGGCTCAATCGCAAACAGGAGTTTCACACGCTGAGCTGTTGCATGTGATTGTATTACGGCCTCTAAAATGCATGTCCAGGGGTGCCTGGGTGGCTCAGTGGTTAAGCGTCTGCCTTCGGCTCAGGTCATGATCCCAGGGTCCTGGGATCGAGCCCCACATCGGGCTCCCTGCTCCGCGGGAAGTCTGCTTCTCCTTCTCCCATTCTCCCTGCTTACGTTCCCTTTTCTCGCTGTGTCTCTCTCTGTCAAATAAATAAATTAGCTCTCTAAAAAAAAAAATAATAATAAAATAAAATGCATGTCCAGAAGGTCCTCTGAGAAGCTGTTCCTTGAGCCCATTGTGGCCGAGTCTGAGGGTACACTATTCCAGCTGCGGCTTGCATCCCCTCCTGGGGCAGGCCAGGTCAGTGTGTGTTTTCTCTGCTGGATCGCTTCACTTGTATCTACAAAGGTTTGTGAGCAAAGGAGCTTTTATACTTGTGATTTCTGCCACCTGGGCACAGGATTTTAATCACCAGAAAGTCTGGTCTTCGAACAATAGCTGGCATTGCTATCAGATCCAAAAATTCCTAACTTGGGAAATGTTACCGAAAAAGCAGGAAACGATCGAAAGACAAGGTGGAATGGAAATGGGTCGCACCGAGCAGCTCCTCTCAATCCCATTCTGCCCCAAGAGGATGCCTCACTCAGCAACCTTCCCTCCTGGTTTCCTGCCATCCTGCTTTCTCATTCTAGGATTCAGGCCCCCGAAACAGCTGTGGTGGTGTGAGGAAGCCCTGTATTTTCCAACCAGCAGGCAGCAGTGAGGCCCGCCTCTGCTGTCTCACTGTGTGTGCACGCTCTCTGGGTATCCGCTCCCTCATCTGCAAAGTGATGATGATGGCACCTACTTCCATGGTTCTGGGGAAGATTCAATGACATAACAGGTGTAAAAAACTGCACAAGTATTAGGTTTATTTCCAGGGCTCAGGACTACCCAAGCAAATGCATGCCTGCATCTCTGCATAGACACACAGAGACATGCATATATAATGTCCCCTTGACCATACCTTTCCCTCTCAGCACGACCACGAGGCCTGCCCACTCTCTGACGCTTCCTACCCTAAGCCACCCCCTGAGCGAATCCTCGTCCACTCATTCCACTTCCCCGTCCCCCCAAGAATTCTCTTTTTCATTTCTAATATTCACCTCCTCAAAACCAGCATACAAGCAAGATTCTCTTGAGCGCTTCTTACTACCATCCCACCCAACTTCAGATTTCCTAAGATTATGACAAACCAAGTTCTAACAAAATTAAAAGGATAAAAAGGAATAAAATATCAAATGTCCATTTACAACCAAAGGAGTGAAATTTCAAAATAAAATGTTCAACATAGCTACTGATAGTGTGCAAACCTTTGTTGTCTCCCATGGCCTAGTTCAAATGCCACTTCTTCCCCTTCCCTCCCAATACCCTCTCCTATAAACACGCGGCACACAGTGGAATCCATTCATCTGGGTGCCTCTGATCCTTTATGCATACTTAACATTTATAATAATTTTTTTGTGAATGTGTCTTTTGGTTGGACCATGACATTCTTAAAAGGCACGGACCGTATCTCATTCATTGTGATTTACTGGCACCAAGGGCAGCACCTAGAATAATACAGTAGGTGCTCAATACATGTTTATTAAGTTGAATTTTAAAATCAATCACGGGGGGTGCCTGGGTGGCTCAGTCGTTCAGCATCTGCCTTCGGCTCAGGTCATGATCCCAGGTCCTGGGATCGAGCCCCGCATCGGGCTCCCTGCTCGGCGGGAAGCCTGCTTCTCCCTCTCCCGCTCCCTCTGCTTGTGTTCTCTCTCTAGCTGTCTCTCTCTCTCTAATAAATAAATAAAATCTTTAAAAAAAAAAAATGTTTAAAATCAATCACGGTACACACACACATGCTCCATCTTTACTCTCAGGATAGTCAGGCAACAAACATGTTAGCCACAGTAGTTATGGCCGTACCAGCATTTCAACTGAAGACCTTCTTTCAAGCAACATAATTCAGTTTTGCAATCCTCCCATACTGAAAAATATACCGGGTTAATTAACCTAGGAAATGAGACAGGAAAATGTTTTAACTTACCATGCTATCAAATTTTGTAAAACTGTAGCTAGAGTAGTAAATTACTTATACACACACACACACACATATATATACTTCACAAATAAACATATATGTGTATATATGTATATATAAAATTGCATCTACCTCAGAACCTTCCATATATTCCTCTCCTTTCAAGAAAGGCATTTTTCTTTTTTTTAAAGATTTTATTTATTTGACAGACAGAGAGGGAACAAAAGCAGGGGGAGTGGGAGAGAAGAAAAGCAGGCTTCCTGCGGAGCAGGGAGCCTGACACAGGGCCTGATCCCAGGACCCTGGGACCATGACCTGAGCCGAAGGCAGACGCTTAATGACTGAACCACCCAGGCGCCCCAAGAAAGGCATTTTTCTATGATTGTCTTTGAATAAAAAAACTACATTTTTAGATTATTTCAGGTATCTGTAAACACTAGATTACAATTTTTCCTTCTGAAATAATTGTTAAATCATTGTCTTTTGGCCATGCTGCTCAGGAACTAAAACAAATTTTAATATCCACTTTACTCAATCAATAAACACCATACTAGAGATGCAGGGATAAAAAATGTAATTCCTGCTCTCAAGGAGTTTATCCCTAATAAGGCAAATAGAATAATAAACAGTAAAAACACTGAGACATGATAATGATATGTTCAGAATGTTGTGGGAGCCCAGAGAGCCCACTGCCAACACCAGCTTTGTCTGTTTGTTCGTCCGGTAGGAAGAGAGAAAGAGAAGGAAGGAAGGCCCACAAATTCATCCTGAAGAAGGTCACAACTTTACACGCTACCATTTAGGCCAGAATGTTTTAAAATAAGAGCAGTAAGAGTAGTGAGTACTTTAAAAATGCTATTTTTCAAATCTATATTCTATCACAAATTCTCACTTCCCAGCCACGCAGGCCTTCGGTGTCTTCACTGTCACTGACTGAAGACAACCTGTATCTGAATCGTTACTCTGAATTCCTGTGGCAGTTATAGTCTCAACTGCATTAGTCAGCATTTCATTAATTCATTTCTTCTATCATTCAACAAATATTTATTTCTTTATTTTTAAAAGATTTTATTTGAGAGAGAGAGAGAGCACAAGCAGGGGGAGGAGCAGAGGGAGAGGGAGAAGCAGAATCCCCGTTGAGCAAGGAGCCCGATGTAGGGCTCGATCCCAGGACTCTGGGACCATGACCTGAGCCGAAGGCAGACGCTGAACCGCCTGAGCCACCCAGGTGCCCCATCAACAAATATTTATTGAACATCTTCCGTGTACCAGATATTCCTCTAAGCACTGAAAACCCAATGGCAGATGAGACAGACATGGTCCTTCTCCCTGTCCTCAAGGAACTTACTCCAAGAAGTGGCAGGTGGGGAGAGATACTGGAAAAACAACTAACTAAAGAAAGAAAGTAGATAATTTCAGAGAGGGACAGGTGTGTTGGAGGAATTAAGCAGGGTGGTGGGAGAAAGGGAGATGGTGGTCATAGAAGAAAGAACATATGAACTGGGACCTGCAGGATGAGGAAGAGTCAGGATTTTTAGATCTGGAGTAAGAGAATTCCAAGTAGAGAGAATAGCAAATAAAAGATCCTGATGCAGAAAAAGACCTCGGTGTTTTGAAGGACCAAAAATAAGGCAGTGGATGGCAGGGTTATCAGAGTGGGAAGTGCTAATAATTTGGAGAAGCAGGCAGGCACTGGAGCCTGGGGTGGCCTCAAAGGCCTGGTGAAATCACGGGATTTTGTTCAAAGTGCAAAGAGAAGCCACTGAAGGATTTTAAACAAGGGACTGGCAAATGGTTTCCATGTGTAAAAGACCGCCCTGGTGGCTATGTGGCGGGGACCGTAGAGACGCAGGAATGAAAGAAGAGACTGCTGGGAAGGGACGCCGTGCTCTAGGTGAGAAACAGGCCAGGTCTAGAGGAGGCCGCCAGCGGTGCTGGGAAGAAGTGGAGTGACTGGGATTTCTAGGAAAATCTGAAGTCCCTGCGGGACTCATTGATGACTGGATGCGGATAATGAGGGAAAGGAAAGAATCAAGGATTACGCCTCGGGCTCTGAGCGCAGCACGGAGTCTGCCCGTCCCTCCCCCTTTGCTCCTACCACCTGCTTGTGCACGCGCGCTTTCTCTCATACAAATAAATAAAATCTTTTTTTAAAATGTATATAAATTAGGATAGAGAATGCCACTGAATCTGACAACAGGGACGTTGCTGATGACCTTGACAAGAGCAGGTGCAGTGGAGTTGAGGGGATGAAAGTGGAGACGAGTACAGAGCGGGGGCCAGAACACAAAATATTTACTATCGGCTCTTAGCAGGAAAAGTCTGTTGACCCCTGGGGTAGATTATTGTTTCAAAAAGTGTTTGCTATGAGAAGACAAGAAAAATGGGGCAACAAATGCAATGAAGGGAAGACATTTTGAAGATGAGCGATGCTTGCATGGGCCAAGTGTGGGAATGATTCAACAGAAGAGAAGTTGATTCGGGAGGTTTGGGGGCTGGTAATGGGACAATTAGAGACTAACTTTTTTACAATGTTCTTATATTATTTAGTGTATAAGTATTAGCTCTTGGGGTGCCTGGGTGGCTCTGTTGGTTGGGCGTCCAACTCTTGGTTTTGGCTCAGGTCATGATCTCACGGTCATGGGACTGAGCCCCGAGTCAGGCTCTGCACTGAGCTGAGTGTGGAGCCTGCTTGGGATTCTCTCTCTTCTCCCTCCATCCCTTCCTCCCGACTCACGTGCTCTCTCTCTGTCTCAAAAGAAATGTATTAGCTCTCAAACAGGGCTGTAAATGTCCTTTAGAGTGTAGACCAAGGACACGGCTGGCATTCTTATATCCCCTATAGGTTCAGGCAATCACCCATGCTGGTTGCCAGAAGGACAGGTCCAGTTTATGATTACTGTCTCGGTATCAGCATTAATAGCTCCTTCTCACTCTGAAAAGTGACTCTGGTGATTGATCATCTATATGTCACATCACCTACAGCGTCTAACCAAAGCTAGAGCAGAGCTGGAACTTGACAAAAACTTGCCAACTGACTAAAACTGTCATGGGGCACTTCTCAGAAGAGCAGCCGTGCTGAGACCACTACTCTGAGCGAGGGGTGCTGACATCCCTGCCTTTCCCTAACCTCAGACACACCTACCAGCAGTGGTTCAAAAACACAGTGCCATGCTTTCTTTAACTGTTATCTATTTGGCAAATACGGAGTCTCATGCCCATGATGCTGCAAGGGGTCAATAAATTCTAAACCCTTCGGAGTCTTCTAAAAAATGACAGGTCATGGTGTAAAAAAGCACTACCTGAAAGGCAACCGCCCACCAGAAAGGACTGACTTTTTGGGGCACACCTTGCACAGAATTCTGTGATATCGATCATGTCATGCACAGTGATGCTCTAATGGGATTATAAGAACCATCTTCTAGCCAAGTACCCTAAGACACATGACATTAAAGGCAAAAAGCTAAGAAAGGCAAAAAGGACCAAGTTCTACACTTAGATGTAAGGTCTGAAGACGTGTGTACGATCCCTACTCAGAGAGTTTCTACCCGAAGTTGTTCTTCTCAATCTGGCATCCTACCAGAACCATCTCTGCTGAAGGTACCACATTTTTCTTCCAGCAAACAAATAAGACTCACACAATCTTACATTTCAGTCTTAAAGAAAGATAAACTGTTTGCCAGATTTTTTTTTTTTCCGACTGGAATACTTTTGCTTGTTGTAACAATGTACGAAGTTGAGGAAATTTAATACGATTCATTTTCCAGAGTCAACAGGGTTCTCCTGAAGCTCATCCCATTAAGCAGGGCCATTCTCAACACACACCCTAATGTTTGATATCTAATCTCTCATAATCAATCACACAGGAAGAAGAGCGCTTTGTCATTTGGAAGAATCATTAAAGACTTACAAAAGGTGAAGCTTTTATTTTTAAGTAATACTAAAATACTTTTACTACCTGGCTAATCAGAAAATGTACTGAAAGAAAGATTCTGGCACTGTCCCTAGATACTCTTTAAAATAAAATGTGGCTACTTTCCCATTCCAAGCTGTATGTGGATTAAAAACAGAACTAATCACCCAAAAAATGTCTGCTTTCAATCTACCCTTACCAGAATTTCTAAACTGAGCATAGGAGCATGGCTACAGCCTGCATTCGAGGGTGTTATTAAGCAGCAGTTACCACGGTGGTCCTCTTTAGAAACTCTAATTCTACCATGGGGAGAGGCAAAGCATCCCACTGAGCTAGCTTAGAAGACTGAGCAGAACCAATTAGGCTATCTCTGTATTTTTGTGCATCATTAACTGTAACCATTATTCTTCATTTTCCTTGCCTCCCGAAGTAGATGCTGATCAGACTACCGAAGCCATGTTAGGTCATGTGCACAGAAGATAAGCAGCATGGAACCTGGCACCAGACTCCACTGCTTTTTTCTTTCATCTTTTAAAATTTTTTTTTTTCCCAGAACTGTCATTTGCCACCTGTGTAGACAGAGGAGATCTGAGCCAATGGAAATGCCTTGAGAAATTAATATCCCCTTTGGCTCTTAGATGCATGTAATTTTATAGTTTGCTCTATTAGAGAATTTTATCGCTTTTATCCTGTGAGTCCACAGGCAGCTTCTAAGAGATCTGAAACCGAGATCCCATTTGTCACCACTGCAGGAAGGAGGAAAAGGTCAATCATTTTCAGAAGAACTGGTATGGCTTTATGTTCCTTGAAAAAATATGGTGCTAATATTCAAGGTTTCTGGGAAGAAAGCTGTATTTTCCCACTATTCTGCTATCATTTCTGTGGTCCAACTTTACATTTGTCTGCCAGTTCCTTTCCTATTGTTTGGAAAAGCAATGCATCATATTAGTAAAAAGCAAGGGTTTTTGAACCAGCAGACTGGGATTTGAGTGTCAGCCTTGCCACTTACTGTGTGATCTCTATCAAGCCACTTTCCTTCTAGGAGGCATAAGCTCACCATTTCTAGAACAGGAGCTCCCACCTCAAAGACATTTTGTTAGGAAGGAATACAGGGCTTATTTGTGAACACCTTTGGAACTGCTTACCCAGTTCCTTCCTTCTGGGAGTCTTCAGAAGAGAGTCTACTGTCTCAGAAGCAGGCCTGGTCCAAGGTGGGCCAAATAGTTTTCTTGTGACTTTCCAGAATAAATTGGCAAAGAGTGTTCATCTCTCTCTGGTGGGAGCCCCAAGATGCGAAGCTAAGTTGGAGAGCAGCAAGTTCCCCAGTAAGGGAAGGAGGCTGGTCTCCAGGTAGGGATGATGCAGCCAACACAGGCACAGAGACAGACATAGAAAAATCCTGAGCATCATTCCAGCCCCGGGCTTGAACTGTTTGACAAGCTTAGCTGAGACACTACTCTTCCACGGTCTGACTTCAACTTCTTCAAAACAAGGCACAAGTGCCTGTCAGATAGTCCCCCTTTTGGCCTAAGCCCACTTGAACTGGGATTTTGTCTTCTGCACCCAAGAGTCCTGACAGAGGCCTCAGCTCATAAAAGGGGCTCACTAAATGGCCATTATTAATATTATTCCCAGATCTCCCAGATGGGAGTATGATATTTCAAATGTGACTATCCCTTCAACAGCCAAAAGTTGTCGACCCATCCTTTAGAGTTTGCAAGTAAGCTGGTTAAGTTCAACACCTGCAGGCATATGCAGAAGAATGGCTCATGGATCAGGGAAACTGTACCTTTGAAGTATGTTGAAAATGAGACATTCTCCAGGGGAAAAAAAAGTTTCAATCTTTTGTTCACTTCCTCAATAAAAAGTAAGCCTATTATATGTACTATGCTAGATACTGAGAAGAAAAGATCACTAGATGGGGACCCGTGTCTAAAGAGCTTTTAAACACGTAAGAAATAGAAATAACTGTAAGATAATGATACAAAGAGGGTACAAGCAAAGAATGCTAGAATCATTTGGAAAGCAAGGGACATCTACCGGAGGTAGACAGCTGGGGATAAGTAGCCTTTATTTATGGAATGTCCCTTGTTTTGATACTGCCTGCTACCCTTGGCATCGCCAAGAGCTGTTGCTATGGAAACAGGGCATCCGCAGCTGGAGGAGAGGTGCTTGAAGAAGCCACAGCAATAATAACAATGCAGCCCAGTCCCGACAACAGTGCTAAACAGTGGCAGAGGCTACAGGAGTCTCACGGCTATGGATGGCTGCAGGTGCACAGTTTCCCTGTATCCTAGAACATACCAGGTACCTTCCAGGTCTGGCAGAAATTGTCAAATGGCAGATGGGCACCCATGAGATGAGAATCACTGGTATTAACACTAACTCCTCCACTGCCCATTCAGAAACCTTAAGTATAAAGGGGTTTTATTTAAAGCACAGATTTCTTTCCAGTTTTGTGAACCAAAAGAATGTAAAAGGCAAAAGGAGTAACTCTCACCTTATTTGTTAAAATGCTCCGTTCCACCTAAGTCACTTTTATTTATGATTTCTGCAAACCACATCCACTGAAAACATGAACCAAAGAGTTCATTTTTATTGTTTTTAGGAGACAAGCCAGAAGTTAAAATCAAAAGACGAGAATGGGATACAAATTCAGCAATGCCCAAACAAGACTAAATATTGACATTTTAAAGTTCTGCTTATATCTGTTATCACTGTAACTTAAAATACGTTAGCCCTGAAATAGCTGGGAGTGGCGAACGCATCTGAGCACAGCTCCCTCTGCAGAAATGTAACCCTGGGGGATGAGCACATTGAAAGCAACAACCCCAAATGGCAATGAGAAGGAAGTGTTTAAACAAACATCTCAGCCAAATAAAAGGTACAGAAATTCAGTATTTTTGGAGATGGGACACGCTTCAAGGAACCATTTGTCCAAGTTTAACAAAGGACTGCTTCCCACAAACAGCTCGGACTTCCTGGTTGCCAAGTTAAATTTGAATCCCCCATATTTTACTACTTCTTATTTTAGTCACTTAGAAACTTTCAACTAGATCATGAGTCTTCACTCAGAAGAAAACGACCTTTTGTGCTGACATTTGGATGGTCCTTCAGCTGATTTTTGGAGATACCTTCTGTACCAAATGCCCTTTAGGCCACAGACTCCCCCCTCCCCCTTGGGGTTTCATCTGAATGATCTTCTCTTCCTATTTCACTGAACTCTCTCCAATACCCCAGGTGTACACAGACCACACAGCTCTCTCTGCTTATCCTTGAGCTCTTCTTTCAGCCTAGTTTCCTCATCATGCTGAGATGGACCCCGAGGGTTAACCAGGCCACAGTCACTGTCATTGCTAGGATTCCTTAGTGAACCACTTAACCTTTCAGGCTCTGAAGGAGAAAAAGGTGGCTCCCAAATCTGCTTTTAAACTATGTCACTGTTTCAAAAGAGAATTTGGGATGGACAAGTACACAGCATCCTGAGAATCAGAAAATCTGGATCTGTGATTCACTGAGTGTGATTTGGGGCAAGTCATGGAACCCATCTGAGCCTGTTTCTTCATCTGAAAAATGGGGGAGAATAACACCTATATGGCTGATTCACACCTTTGTGAAGATGAAGTAATATGTGCAACAATATTTTGTAGAAGGTAAGATGAACATATTTATGTTGTAGTAAAACACTAACATTATAGATCCAGACAGATGACTCCAAACTTACCTTCTGTCAAAGCAACTCACATGTCTTTGCTTACAGTGAATCAATCAAGAAAGACTTATTAGTCTTTTTTTTATTTATTTTTATTTTTTTATTCTTATGTTAATCCCCATACATTACATCATTAGTTTTAGATGAAGTGTTCCATGATTCCTTGTTTGTGCATAACACCCAGTGCTCCATGCAGAATGTGCCCTCCTCAATACCC
>NC_138383.1:38532662-38588726 GCF_054177405.1 Leptonychotes weddellii | reverse complement strand
TGGACATTGCTGCTATAAACATCGGGGTGCACGTACCCCTTCGGATCCCTACTTTTGTATCTTTGGGGTAAATACCCAGTAGTGCAATTGCTGGATCATATGGTAGCTCTATTTTCAACTTTTTGAGGAACCTCCATACAGTTTTCCAGAGTGGCTGCACCAGCTTGCATTCCCACCAACAGTGTAGGAGGGTTCCCCTAAGAAAGACTTATTAGTCTTATAACAGTTCATTCTTAATTCTAGAGATGAGGGCTGACAAATGTACTGGAACCTGGGGTGCCTGGGTGGCTCAGTCAGTTAAGCCTCTGCCTTCAGCTCAGGTCATGATTTCAGGGTCCTGGGATCAAGGCCCACATCAGGCTCCCTGCTCAATGGGGAGTCTGCTTCTCCCTCTCCCTCTGCCCCTTCCCCTACTTGTTCTCTCTCTCTCCCTCTCTCCCCCCGCCAAATAAGTAAGTAAAATCTTTTTAAAAAATGTACTGGAACCTGACCACAAGATGCTATTCCAGTCACCAGAAATCTCCAAAGATCAGAATCTCCAAGTATTCAATGAAAAAAAAAAGAGTGTAGCACTTGGCCTACCATAAATTATATTACCGTATGAGTAACAGTTGGCTAGCTGTCCCTACTGTTCTTATGAGACTGAGAACAAGAACAGTTCAGAAGTATGACAAGGAGACAAAGGTGAGTAATTAGGTCTGAGATGGGGTAAAGACCCCTTAGAGTTCACCTCTTCTTCTGCTTTATAAAAGGCAGTATTTGGATCATCAAATTTACCGGTCAGTAAGTACAACTCCAGAAGTGTCCCCCTTCTGGTTGGAGGCCACAATGAGAGTAGCACTAATATGGTTTGCCTAACATCCATATTCTAGGTATCACATACAACACCTAAAGATGAACACAGCGTCTGT
The DNA here is from genome assembly GCF_054177405.1 of Leptonychotes weddellii. Classification (NCBI taxonomy): domain Eukaryota; kingdom Metazoa; phylum Chordata; class Mammalia; order Carnivora; family Phocidae; genus Leptonychotes; species Leptonychotes weddellii. The sequence goes on along the minus strand of NC_138383.1, from coordinate 38,587,815 downwards.
TCAGAGTTTACAATACAACATGGAAACAAGAGTCAGAAATCCTGGTATGTGATCCAATACTACATGAAGGATGGTAAGTTTCTTACATGTTTTAGAGCTTTAATCTAGATGACTGTAGAGCACCAAACCAAAGCAGACTAAAAAAAGCATTATCTTTAGTTTCACAAAATTAATCTCCTTCTAGAGGAGACCTCAGAGACCAAATTACAGGAAAGGAAATTTTATAGCTGTATTACAGACTCACAGGGATTTATAAATGGAAAGGATGACAGAGCAACCACACCACTGAACTCATTCTGTTCTAAACTCTATATTTCCATGGACAAAAAAAGGAAGAGGAAAAAGGAGGTCAGGTTATTACATGAAGACAGAGTTTCAAATTTCCATCCATTGTTTAAACGTATCTGAATGACTTAGTATGTTAAGGACCTGAAACCCAGAAAGCTTTGCCCTGTCAGCAATTTTTCTAATGTGCAACCTCAAACTAAGGTGGAATTTTCCTTCCAAAATCACTAACTACTAGCAGTCAAAAGCAAGAGTAACCTGGGTAATAGCCAGAGCAGTTACAGTAGTGACGAATGGCATTTTCCTCTTTAGATGCAGAGACTCTAGTTTAAACTTGTGACTGCCTTTAACATGGAAACAAGCAGATGGCAAAAGTTATGCTTGACCTTCTTGCTTGGCTCCTGAAGAGTGCCAATTTATATGGAGATGGCTCAGAAGAATAATAAACTTCAATGTTCCTTCTTGGCACACTATTTTCCTAAAACCATTTTCAGTAGTCATGTTGCACACAAGTGGGACTGGATGTGTTTCTAAGGTCAGGGAGGAAAGAGTCCAACTGCTGGACTTGCTAGCTAAAAGAAATAATCTGCGTGGTTTTCCTGGTTGGAGGGGGCAGCATTACCGTTAGTAGGTACTGAACACAAAAACTTATATGACTTTACAGCTAATCTGAAACACACAGTCTCTATGGATTAAACGAAGATAAAATAGGAACGTATGCTTGTCTAGTGGAAAAATAAATCTATTAAAGTTCAGAACAATGTGGGAAAAAATGTGCCCAAAGAAATTAAATATTGAAATGATTAAAAATTACCGTATGATCCAGCAATTCAATGCCTAGGTATATACTAAAAGGAACTGAGAGGAGGGACTCAAAGAGATATTTGTATGTCAATGTTCACTGCAGCATTGTTCATGACACCCAAAAGGTGGAAATGACCCGAGTGCCCACGAACAGATGAACAGACACACAAAATGTGGTATATGACACAGCGGAATATTATTCAGTCATAAAAAAGGAATGAAGTTTTTGAATATGAATGCAAATCCCAGATTAAAATGCCAGAACTCAGCAATATATTAAAAGGACAATATATAGTGATGCAGCAGGTAGGGTTAAATATTAAAAAACAAAACCAAGGGGCACCTGGGTAGCTTAGTAATTGGGCGTCTGCCTTCGGCTCAGGTCATGATCCCAGAGTCTCCGGATGGAGCCCCGTGTCAGGCTCCCTGCTCATCTGCTTCTCCCTCTCCCTCTGCCACCCCCCATGCTCTCTCTTTCACTTTCTCGCACTCTCTCAAATAAATAAAATCTTAAAAAAAAGCAAAACAAAAAGCTAAGCTAATTGATGAGATGGAAAAGCCATATGACTACCAGTAGAAGCTGAAAAGTCATGTGAAAAATTTCTGTATCTGTTTTCTGGCAAACATGCTTAGTGAACCAAGGTCACGGGTCTAACTCCTTAACAGCCACAGAATCCGGAAACAAGTAAACGTCACAATTTGAGTCTCTTTGCTTAGTTTGTTGGCATTATCCTCAATGCCTAGAATAGTGCCCAACGCACAGAAGGCACTCACTCAATATTTACTGACTGAGTGAATGAACAAATATACTAATCAGAGTCACTGTCATAAAAATCAAGAACAAATTGCCTTGGTGGGGGGTGACACCTGGGTGGCTCAGTCGGTTAAGCCTCTGCCTTCAGCTCAGGTCATGATCCAAGGGTCCTGGGATCGAGTCCCGCATCGGGCTCCCTACTGAGTGCTCCCCCTGTGTGCTCCCCCCCTTCTTGTGCTCGCTTGCTGTCTTTCTCTGACAAATAAATAAATAAAATCTTAAAAAAAAAAAATTGCCTGAGATCCCTACTTATTCAACTCAGAAAGAGCGTTTCTAAAACTTTTTATCTCAGGGTCCCTTCATTTCCTTGGAAATTACTGAGGGCCCCAAAGAGATTTTGTTTTTGTGGACTGTACCTATTGATATATACCATACTGGAAATTAATCCTGAGAAGTTTAAAAACCATTCATCTATGTGCTCTCTCTCAAATAAATAAATAAATAAATAAAAAGGGGCGCCTGTGTGGCTCAGTTGGTTAAAAACCATTTATCTATTAATCCATTTAAAAATAACAATAAACTCATTACGTGTTAACATAAATAACATATTTTTATGAAAAATAACCCTATGGGGCACCTGGGTGGCTCAGTCGGTTAAGCGTCTGCCTTCGGCTCAAGTCACGATCCCAGAGTCCTGGGATTGAGCCCCGCATCAGGCTCCCTGCTCGGCAGGAGGCCTGCTTCTCCCTCTCCCACCCCTCACCCCTGCTTGTGTTCTCTCTCTCTATCAAATAAATAAATAAAATCTTAAATAAAACCCACAAAACTCTATTCCCCCCCAAACAAAACAAATTTCTTGAAAACAGTGTCACTGTTTCTGCGCCTTTGCAATCATCTTCGGTGTCTCCTTTAAGAGAGGCCAGCTGGACTCGCGTGTATGTTTCTGTATGGACTCTGCTGTGATATGTTGTTGTGGTTGAAAAGTATGATGAAAATCTGACTTCACACAGATAAGTAGTTAGAAAAGAAAGAAATATTTTAATACCTTTTTCAGGTGCTTGTTGATAATCCTCCTTGAAACTACATCAAAACCTGAAAACTGGAAGATTCTTAATGATTAGCTGCAACGTGGAATCTAAAATCTTTTTAACGAACTTATCATACCATGCTACTTTAAAAGCCCTTGGTCGCCTCCTATGTGGCAAAGCTGTTCAAGCAGACAGGAAGGAATCAACTAAAATTTCTAACAAATTACTAGTGGCCTAATGCGGGGCTAGTGCATTAGGACAGAACCTTCGGGAGCTGCACACGCACAGAGTTGCACAGCCACTCTTGGGCTCCTTCCCAAGAGCTCTGCTGCGTGCTCGTGAGAAAAACTGCAGCGTGGGAAACTGGGAAGAGCCTCCTCTCGTGATGCAGAGACAGTGGAGGACATTAGTGGGCGCTGTAGGAGAGGTATGAAGCCCTGAGAACCATTGCTCAAAGCCATCTCTCAGAAGCCGTTTTTAGAACCCTGGGTGAGGGGCAAGCCCAGAAAACAGAAGATGCAGGTCTTAAGGACAGGACAAGAGAACAGAGCCTTTTGGCACCTCTGATGGAACAGCAAATACTCTGGACCACGGGGAAGCTGTGCTGTAATTTTCATTCCGACAACAGTGCACTGAGGGACAGTAGGGAGGCTTTCAGAGCAAGTAAACCTACAGCTGCTTTGAAGCAAGGCGAGTAGGAATGGAAACGAGTGGAGCTGATGGAAAAGCCCCAGGACCGTGACCAATGCCTGGACGCACAGCATTAGGATATTCCAGTGGGTGACATCATAATCCACGGCAGCAGATTGGCCATTGGCTAGGCACACTGAGCCCCACCACCCTCAAGGAAGTACAATTCTCTCCTTATCACAGATGAAGAACCTGAGGCTCAGAGAAGCTAAGTAACTTGTCCAAAGTCACACCCAGTGGCAGAGCCAAAATTTAAATTCAAAAGTTTTTTCACTTGACCCAGGCTGCCATCCAACATTACATCACTGACAACGTCCAATCACCCCAACCCTTGGAGAATTCAAATGAAATACTCAGTCCTTCACTGCACACAGAGGAGAGAGACGACAGCTCTTTGAATTCCTTAGCGGCTGTCTTAAAATCAGAGATTTTTAGAAGACAAGTGGCGAGAGGTTCCAATACGCAGCGGCCAACTCACTCTGCCAAAACGGGCAGTAAACAGGATGAAGCACAGTGCTAAGACCAGCCCAGTCACTACAAGTCCTTGTCTTGACTACAGTCAGCAGCGCTCTACAAGCAGGCCAAAGTGAACACTCACTCAGAGTCAACTTGTCAAATAAAGGCAAACCAACCTTGACCTCTGCACCAGATGTCAGAAATCCTGGTTGAGGAGCCTTGATCAAAACCAGGGGCCCCATTCCCCTACAAAAGGCTGCAGGCAAGGCACAGAGCCCCGAGAACCCTCACAACCTGACTCCAGCACTGCCCCACTGGGTGGTCATAGTGCTTCTTGCACTCCTAGGTCATTCTAAGGTCTTAGCAATTTCCGAAGGTTAGTATCTTCTGTGGACATTTTGAAAAAAATAATTCAAAAAAAATGTAAAAGAAACAAAAAATGCCTAACCATTCTCGGTCACTAATGGAAAAATTTGAGCATATGCCTTAAAAGCTCAATTGCTTTAGATTTAGTATGTTTCAGCAGGAGGAAGCGAGTGACATGCCCCCTCCCCTTCCTTTTCAAACTATTTATAGTCCCTTTAATAGTAATGCCATTTATTTTCTTCCATCATTTGGCTTTGTTTTCCTCCCAAAGAGAGGATGAGAGAATAAATTTGAAGTAATAGAGGGGAAAAATTCAAACCATCCTGCTAGAGAGCTGACAAATACAAATTCATAGCCCCACATAATGAAGATCAATGTTATGCTGTGAAATCCCACCATTTACCTAGTTCAGGGTCTTGGGGGAGCACAGTTATTTTCATTCTAACGCCTGAATTAGATGATAGGCTAATTTTGAGGATGAAAAGCAAAGAACACTTTCTCCTTGGAAGGCAACATGCTTTACTGATTTAGTTAATAAATCTTTATATCTCCATGAATAGAGAAGGCCAAGTATGATTAGTCCCCTTTTCTGAGGAAAACGGAGACATGGAAAATTTAAGAACATGGCCCTGGACAGATACCAAGGACAGGAAGAAATTCTGTTTTCTGGGGCTGGCACTTTGTACCAAAATGAGGATAAGGAAGAGAAAAATAAGTCTCTCATAGTGAGAGCCACATGGCTCTGAACCCATCCTGTTCAACCTTTTCATCTACAATGTGAATGAAGACACAGAAGGCATGCCTGGCAAGTCTGCTAATGATAAAACGGGGAGGTTATCAAGATTCCAAAAGGCCTCAACTGGCTAGGACAATTAAGCAAAACTAGCAAGATGAAATGGGGGTGCGGGGGGGGGGACACACATAAAGTCCGGCACTTGATCTCAAAAAATCTCTTAGGGGCGCCTGGGTGGCTCAATCGTTAAGCGGCTGCCTCCGGCTCAGGTCATGACCCCGGGGTCCTGGGATCAAGCCCCACGTCGGGCTCCCTCCTCAGCCAGGAGCCTGCTTCTCCCTCTTCCACTCCCCCTGCTTGTGTTCCCTCTCTAGCTGTCTCTCTCTCTGTGTCAAATAAATAAATCTTTAAAAAAAAAAAAAAAAGAATCTCTTAAACAGAGGAGGGAAAAGTTGAAAAGTAGTTCATATGCAAAAAGACCTGGGGCAGATGTTGCAAACTGTTGGCATAGATGTGTTTTGTTTGGCCTTAGCAGTATTTGTGAAAGACAATAAGCCAACATCTAAAAATCTGGAGAGTCACATAAAAATCCGGATTTCCGCTTCTCTTAAAAAACTGATAGATCTGGCATCTCCGGGTCTGCATTCAGGCCTGACCACAGCTGGTTTGAACTGGGTTGTGGCTGTCCCCTTTAGACAGGGCATTCATTCGCCCATGGGATACATGTGGATGCACACTGGCCTGCTGAAGCCATTTAGATCACTTTCTTAGCTCTGTGGACATCTGTTTGCAACTCTTGACCTGGGGGTTTCAGAGAACTGCCAACTCGACTGTCAGCAGAAGCCAACAGTGTGACACGGCTGCCAAAAATTGCACCCAAGGTAAGGGGAGAACAGTGTCTAAACCAGTGGTCCTTAACCTTTGAAGAGTCACAGACTCCTGAGAGAATTTAGAAAAATCAATGAGTACTCTCTCAAGAAATAAATCTATTCATACAAAAATGAATAATTAATTTCAGGAATTAATAATAATTTTCAGTCCCCCTGAACCCCAATTCCCACGTTAACAGCCCCAGTGCAGAACAAGGAGGTAAGCCATCCCACTGTGTGTCCACACAGTATGTCTACTCCTGGCCAGGAACCACATTTTTTTTTTTTTTAAAGATTTATTTATTTATTTGAGAGAGCGAGAATGAGAGAGAGTACATGAGAGGGGGGAGGGTCAGAGGGAGAAGCAGACTCCCTGCCGAGCAGGGAGCCCGATGCGGGACTCGACCCCGGGACTCCAGGATCATGATCTGAGCCGAAGGCAGTTGCTTAACCAACTGAGCCACCCAGGCGCCCCAGGAACCACATTTTAAAAATGATGTTGACAAACTGCAAGGCAACCGGGATGATAAAGGGTCTGGAAATCAGATCATAAAGCTGAAGAAACTAAGAATGGTTAGCCTAGAAAAAGGAACACTAAGAAAGGAACATAATATCCATTTAAAATTTTAGAAACTATAATGAGGAAAAGGGATTAGGCTTACACCCATCCTGCTGGCAGAACTAGAGCAATGAGATGTTACAATGAGATCTATTTTACTATTTCAGTTCAGTCTAAGAAAGAAGTTTCTTACAACTAAAGCTATTCGAAACTGGAATAGACTGAGACTGTCCTGTACAACAACAACATAGTGAGCTGCCCATCACCATGAGTGTCCAAGCAGAAGTAGGCCAATGAAATGTCAGGGCTGTCATAGAAAGGATTCCTGAACTGGGTGCAAGATTGTACTATGGATACTTAAAGCTTCTTACAATCAACTTTTGGTGAGCTGAGCTGGAGATGGCAATTAACAGTTTCTTCCCCTCCCGAACCTTAATCTTGCTCTGCTGCAATAGTAACAGTACAGCGAAGCTCCACTACAGAGACAGAAGCCCAGTGGCTGATACTTTTGGTGTTTCTCAGTGAGCACACTGGGAATTGGTCAAGCTTTGGCCACTCTTGAAACATCACATGCCAACCTTTTCTTTTTCCAACCCGCTCCTCTATTCACCTCTTTCTACCCACAGTCAAGCCGTCTGTTTTAATTCTCGGGAAGCTGCAGAAGGTTCAGAGCATATGAGATCCTGTATTAATCGAATTGACTCATCTTATCCACAAAGTTTGAAACATGTGGGCATTTAATTAAAGCTTTTGCCTGATGACTTCAGCAGAAGAAAATGGGGAGAATTCTGTGCTGTATTAACTTTGTATGAGCATCACAGTCTGGTTAGAAGAGGTCACAGACTAAACCAGTTCAAGTCTGCCACGTAGGAGGTGGTCAACAATCAGAGGCTCTCCAAAATGTGCAACAGAGTGCTAACCAGGCAGCTGGTACTTCAGAAATCTCAAAAATCAAAGAAAGTGCCTTACTGTGTCCTCAATTTCTCAATCACTGCCTCCTCAGAAATAATTTTGTAGTGAGAAGCACCGCTTTTCAAAAATTTTTACTAAAAATATCTTTTAAGACACTGTGAACAGGAAGTAAACATTTCCCCCTTCTTTACAGATTAAAAAGCACATCAGTTCTGGTTGAACATAATCAAGATGACATGTCCTCCGGTCCGTAATATTGCCCTCCTCCCGAATGTTCCTCAGAAGCTTAGGAAACAAGTTCTGAAGGCGGACTTTTCCTCTATTCCAGGGAAGAGGGGAATCTGGGGCCTCTTGACCTATAAAACTCTGTATTTTGGAACATCTATAACTCTCCCAAGTCTGTGCCAGTCAAATAAGTCTCTCTTCAGCAAACCACCAGCCAGCCGGGCTGGACAGCAAGACTTTTACCCCTTGGAGTTGAGAAGGATGGGACCCAAAAGCTCCCTGGAAAAAAAAAGTCTCGACCTCAGCTTGTGTTACAAACTGCTGGAAAAGACAGATGGAGGGGATGACAGGAAAAGCAATTATTTCTTCTGGGCTTCCTTTCTGTCTGGATTCTAAGGAGACGAACACAAAACTCCACCTCAGATTGAAATGCTATCTAAACATTCTTGAAAATGTGCTCTTGCTCTCTGAAATACGACCTGCCCTGCTGCAGCAACCTGTAACCTATTAATATGGGAAGGTAGGGAAGGCCAACATTCCTGCCTGCTGTCTAATTTGGGGCCTGACTCTCCACCACTGCTAGCTAGTTTGTGACCACAGGTTAAAACATACATAGCATGACCCAACAAAAAATCCTGATGAATCATTCATATTATTTTCCCATTCTTGGAATTTGAAATACCTGAGACTCCCATAAGTATTTTCGTGAGCCACTCTGAGCGTAGGCTGAATCACACTAAATAGTTGTGTTATTATTTCAAATAGTAGTCATTCAGGACTAGTTACACACTAATCAGGCTCTCAACAGCTTTATGGGGACACACACTGATCATAATGATGTTCTATGGTAAAGGGCTTTTGTTTTAGTCTCACACAGACCAAATATTCAATACAGTTGAATAAAATTACTGCATGTGAACTATGTGTTGAGAGAAATACAGAGATAAGGACGATTCAGTTCTTGCCTCAAGGAACTTATATACTAGTCAAGGAGACAAGATGTGTTCACTAGTTAAGTCAAAGGAGACCATGAAAGTCAAATGGAAAGTATGGGCATAGGCCTGGGAGTTTGTGGGCAGAAAGGATATACATCTAGTTGAGGGATATCAGGATGAATCTGCTCATCTGTAGAATGAGTTCCAAGTCCCCTCTACATCTAAAATTCTGATTCCTTTTGTATGTCCAGCTGAGCTAAATAGAAAATTTCATGGAGAAAGTCGTATTTGAGCTGGGCCTTAGGTAAGATTTTGAGATGAAGTTACTAGAAGAAAAGGAGGACAGAAAATTTTAGGCAAAAAGAAGTACATGGGTTCAGAAAGCACAGGGCGTGCTTGTAGGGCACTGAGTCTTCTGTATGGATGGATCTCAGCAGGATGCAAAACTGGAAAAGCGGATTGAGGCCTTGAATGCCAAGCAAAGACATTTGGATTTAATTCGGTAGACAGAGTCCACTGAGGTTTTTGAAGAGGTAGATGACACGGCCAGACATATAGGAGGAAAGCTAAAGGGCAGAAGGAGGTTGGAGTGTTTGCAAACTATCTTGTTACTCTTGCGAGAGAGGGAACACAAGCAGAGGGAGTGGGAGAGGGAGAAGCAGGCTTTCCGCTGAGCAGGGAGCCCGATGTGGGGCTCGATCCCAGGACCCCGGGATCATGACCTGAGCCGAAGGCAGATGCTTAATGACTGAGCCACCCAGGCGCCCCTACCTTGTTACTCTTTAATTACCTCCCAGGGCCCCATGTACACAGGCCTCACCTGTGAAGTGGTGCTTCACGGGAGAAACCTAAATGACAAAAACAAAGCAATAAGGACTAAGAACCATGCAGGGACCAGGAAATTGGATCAGCTATAGGACACTAATATGTCTATAAGAAATACTGATGATGATGACAACAAGGAAGAAGGTAGATACTTACAAACAGGCCAATGGAAGATGATTATTAGGAGGAAAAGTAAGCCACCAAATGTAGGAGAAATAGGGACATGGATAAAACTAAAAATGTAAAAGAAAAAGAAAAAGACTCCTAACACCGGTAAGCTCCTAGTGGAAGAAACAGGAGTATGCGAGATCAGGACATTTATTCGTAGGATGATTACCTCCCTTCCTCCCCAAATTTGGGTAGCACAAATGTATATTTTAAGAAATGAGTTGCACTACAAAATGTCAAAGAGGACAAATACCAGAACTGAAGCTACTACGGAGGCACACAGCGACCTGACTCAGTACTGAAAGGAAGAGTAGACACAGCATGAGAGGAAGACTACAAAAGGTGTGTTCAACACCTCTGTTATGACAGCAAATTTTGAAATACGATGCCTAAACAGAATAGAATCCAAATAAAAAGGAAAATGGTGAAGAGATAACCTCTGGCCCCTCAGTCATTGACGAATCCCTCCACCCCATACACTCCTTTCCCCCTTCATTCCCTTGCAACCGCCCTCCTTAGTTAGATCCAAAAAGAACTATAAAACTTTGAAATGAATATATGTCTGACACTGAGGAGAAAGACAAGACAACTTTGGTTTTCTCATTTGGGCTTGCGTGGCCTTGGCCTGGGTGAGCTATGTATGCTCCTGGTTGTGCAGACACTGAGTGAGAGCTCACTGCTGGTCTGGTATTAGTGGGACAAGTCAGACACATTTCCTGCTGCGTGTGGGACACCTCAGTAAGAAAGTGCTCTCTACAAGCAGGCAGATCAACATTTTGGTCATTTGGTTGTTGGGTCATGAAGAAATCTGGAGAGTATGAATAAGTTACTTACTTGCCTGCCATCCTGCCCCACATTTGTTTGACCTCTTACAACAGTTCGAATATTGTCATCCAGTCTCCTAGTGAAAAAGTTAAAGGATAAGAATCATTAAAACAACCTCCATCCTAGGGTGACCAAAAGAAAAAGAGGTGATAACTTACCCATCAACTTCTGCTGGTTGCAACTACTTGTCCAGAAAACCAAACAAGTCTGAGCGATATAAGGAAGACTGGGGCCCCGGACCCTTGCTAAGGCAGTAACAGTAGTGTAAGAAGCCAAGCCCAGCGCAGACTGAGGAGGAGTCTTTGTCTTTTAAAAAGGCTACTCTTACTTAATATTCAGAGCTGTCCAAATGGGCCAATGTAACGTTTAGTATTTTTCAGTGGAGAAAACCAGGGATGACGATGTTGCTGAAACTTTATGGGGACAAGTCAGAGAATTCAAATTACCCCACACAAAATCCTCAGTAACTTCCTCAGAAACCTTAAAGGGTTAAGGAGCTAGAGTGCCACATGACATCAGTGCTTCACCCTCTGGGCCCTGATTGTGCAAGCTGTGTGGTAAGTGGGTCTGTGACCTCTGGCTCCCACAGTGACCATTTAGTGGCACCTCAGCCAGAGAAATTTAGATCAATTTCGTTTTTCATATAAAGAATCTTTTAAAGGTATGTTGGGAGAAAGCTGAAAATAACCAGTCTGCAGTGATTTGGGGATCATTAGGAAATTCCCATTTTCTGTGCAAATCCTGGACAACTTAGCATTCTCTACTAGGATTGTTATAGCTGAAGTCCATCAAAACAACGAGAGGCATCCAACTAAACAATATATTCATGGCAAAGGTCTTCACTGAAAGACCCAAAGCTTGTAAGGGAAAAAGAAACCATCCCCTGGATTCAAAATGAAGGCTTCTCCTCATCAAAAATCAAACAAAAAAACTCCCCAAAAATGTATTTGAAGTAATGACATCAACCACTATAATATTAATTACAGTGAACAGACATTGACCATCTGCTGTATATCAAAACTGGAAATCCAGATGTGGATAAACCAGAAAAAGGCTACTAGGCAGGAAGGACACTTGATGTCTAACTCTGACAAGCACATCCTAGATTAATCACAACATTTAATCTTAGGCTACCACAAATGCCAACCAGCAGATCTGACCATCCTGTTAGCTGGTACGTGGCCAAGGGATACATGTATATGCCCATCCTTTTATCTAAGCCTTGGGAGTACAAAAAAAGGTAAATCTGCTAAGGAAATAAAACTATTAAAAATACAGTAGAAATGCTTTTGCCCCCTTTTATGACCAACCATTTTGAATGGTTAAAGCTTCCTTCCCTACTTATAAATAATCGAAGACTGATGAAAGAATCAAATTCTTTGCCATGAGGTTCATATGGAAACCAAGATAAAAGAATTATTTTTTAAAAAATTGTCATAAACAGCAAACTTGAGATTTCGGTGTTTTAACAGGTAAGTGTGATCCAGAACGTGATTAACTAAATTAACAGCATACTTTCCATTAATTATTAATAATCATATGGTGTTACTTACCTTATTTTCAGTCTAATTTTGTTCACGACTTCATCTATGTTTGCCAGAGACTACAATAAAGAAGGAAAGTAACAGCTATTATTTCACTTTCTAGAGTTCCTCTTTTTACAGAAATGATGAGCTATCAAGACTATTTATGATATCTCAAAAAATTTCATCATAGTGTGATACAATTTTATTTAAAAAAAGAAACAAACAAAAACAGAGATCCAGCCCCATGTCGAGATCTGCACTCAGGGGGGAGTCTGCTTGAGAGTCTCTCTCTCTCCCTCTGCCCCTCCCCCTGCTCTCTAAATAGATAAATAAATAAATAAATAAAATCTTAAAAAAAAAAAAGTATAGCAGTTGTTGGCAACTACTGCAAATTCCAGCTTGGTATCTAGTTTTTGTAAATAAAGTTTTATTGGAACACAGTCATGCCCACTCATTTACGTATCTACAGCTGCCTTTGAGCTACAAAGGTAGAGGTGAATAGTTGCAATAGAGACAGAATGGTCCACAATGCCTAAAATATTTACTATCCAGCCCTTTATAGAAAGTTCTCCAATCCCTGGTATATAGGATTGTGACAAATTCATAAAACAAAATACAGGAACAAAAACAAATGACTACAACACATAACAACAAGGATAAATCTTACTAATATAATTTTGCACCAAAAAAAGCCAGATACAAGAGCATATATTGTACGACTCCATACATATAGTTAAAAAATGAATGAGACTATTCTCTCATGTTAGAAGCCAGCAGCATAGTGGTTATCTCCGAAGAAGGTAGTTACTGTGAGGAGGCAAGAAGGGTCCATCTAAAGATAGGGGCACCTGGGTGGCTCGGTCGGTTAAGTGCTGGACTCTTTTTTAAGATTTTATTTATTTATTTGACAGAGAGAGACATAGCGAGAAAGGGAACACAAGCAGGGGGAGTGGAAGAGGGAGAAGCAGGCTTCCTGCGGAACAGGGAGCCCAATACGGGGCTCAAACCCAGGACCTCGGGATCATGACCTGAGCTGAAGCAGACGCTGAACAACTGAGCCACCCAGGCGCCCAAGTGCCTGACTCTTGATTTTGGTTCAGATCATGATCTCAGGGTCCTGAGATCAAGCCCGAGGGTGGGCACTGCCCTCGGAGGGGAGTCTGCTTGAGATTCTCTGCGATTCTCTCCCTCTGGCCCCCCCAACACTCTCTCTCAAATAGATACACTAAAAAAAATTTTTTTAAATTTTTTATTGTTATGTTAATCACCATACATTACATCATTAGTTTTTGATGTAGTGTTCCATGATTCATTGTTCATGTATAACACCCAGTGTCTTTTTAAAAAATTTTAAAAAGATGTATTAATGTCTTCTTTCTTTTTATTTATTTCACAGAGAGGGTGCACAAGCAGGAAGAGGGGCAAAGGGAGAGGGGAAGCAGACTCCCCACTGAGCATGGAGCTGAATGCAGGGCTGGATCTCCCAACCAGGAGATCATGACCTGAGCCAAAACCAAGAGTTGGATGCCTAACTGACTGAGCCACCCAGGTGCACTCTCCCTTTTTTTAAGATTTTATTTATTTGTTTATTTATTTGAGAGAGCGAGCGAGCAAGTGAGCAAGAGAGTGTGAAAGCACAGAAGCGAGTATGGGGAGAGGGAGAGGGAATCTTAGACTCCAAGTTGAGCACAGAGCCCCACACAGGGCTCAATCCCAGGACCCTGAGATCATGACCTGAGCCAAAATTAAGAGGTGGATGCTCAACTGAGCCACCCAGGCACCCCTAGTGTCTTATTTCTTGATCTGAACGGTGATTACATGGCTGTAATCATTTTGTGAAAATTCATCAAGTTGTATACTTATGATTTATGTAGGTGTCTGCAATATATTATATTTCGATAAATAAATAAATCTATTTTTTCTGAGTTTGTAGGTCCATTAGAAAAAATGTCTGGAAGGACAGACATTGGTAGCTTTGTAATCTATACTAGCAGCTGTAAACTATGAAATCAGTCGCAGTAGTTGTAATCTAAGAAAAGATTTTAATTTTTTTCTTCTTTTTGCCTATAAGTATTTACTAATTGCTCTACACTGGCTACACATTGCTACTGTAATTATAATAACATTATTTCTATTTTTAAGACAATGACAAAAACATATGGACGATTTCCAACCTTAGCCAGCAGAAAATGCGAGGTAATGGTGCCCCCTAGTGGTATAGAGATAGTACAATTTTATAGCTCCATTTTAACTCAAGTTGTCAAAATATAATTTTATAACTCCTCTTTCCCTTTCCCTCAACAGATATTTTACCTGAGAAGGAATCGGGGGTGATACAGGAATTGTGTTTATAAACACAATGTGGTTTAGTGGCAGGAGGAGGCCGGGAGCCTGCCAAGAACCAGGTCTCAGTGTTTGAGATGTCAGACCAGGCCATTTACATCTTGTCTACTGTTTTGACAAAGGCAGTGGTTACTCAGAATTTTCAGAAATCCAGACTGAGGTGAAGATGACTCTCAGAAAAGAGAAGTTATTTTAATTGAGGAATCCGCTGTCAAGTCACTCTGAAACCAGCCTGGGTATAAGTCACCACTGTGGTAACAGGAGCTGTTTGTCGGAGGACCTAGATTTGGCCCAGCTCTGCCACTACAAACCTGCTCCATGTACGGAGGGCAAGCCGTTCAGCCTCTCGGAATTTATGCTTCCTCACGTGTAAATTGGGCATAACTGTGACTATCTCTGCTGGAACCCGTTCCTTTAAAAACATTTTTTTGTTTTGGTATTTAAAATGAACTATTTAAAAATGTTAACATTTGGAGAATCTGGGTGAAGGGTAGCCATGAACTCGATGTACAATTCTTGTATGTTTTCTGAGAATGGATAATTATACCAAAATTTTAAAACAGTAATCTAGGGGTGCCTGGGTGGCTCAGTCGGTTAAGTGTCTGCCTTCGGCTCAGGTCATGATCTTGGGGTCCTGGGATCGAGGCCCAAGTCGGGCTCCCTGCTCAGTGGCGAGCCTGCTTCTCCCTTTCCCTCTGCCCCTCCCCACCACTGGTGCTCTCTCTCTCTCTTCCTCCCTGTCTCAAATAGATAAGATCTTAAAAAAAAATAGTAATCTATTTGAAATTGGTAAAACATGGACATGACCAAAAACGCAAATAGTACAAGAGGAGAAATAGTGAAAAGCAAGGCTTCCTCTGCCCCATCCTGCCCGTCTAACCCAGTTCTGCAGACAGGCAATGGCTCTGAGCCGGTTTCTTTTGTAGCTCCCCAGAAACAGTCTATGTATCTAAAGCATGTCCATAATTTATGTCCCCTCCTTTATATAATGTACATTGTCTTGCATCATACTTTTTTCACTTAACAATATAACTTGGAGGTCATTCCACCACAGTAAATATTGATTTGGGTGGCAGAGTAACCAATTCTTAAATTTATACTCCTTAAACATGAAGTTCTTGCTTAAGCCGTAACAATTTTTCTAAGAATAATTCAAAATATGTACGCCTTCAGATATTCAACTGCATTTAAGGGAGCAGGTAACCTAAATGACCATAGTAGAAAAGTTAAAATAAATCAGTCCACATTTACTCGAGGGACTTTTATGCCATTAAAGATGCCAGGCAGGAAGGCTCAGAAACAACAAAGAAGAATCCAGATTGGTGACCCTGGCTGGAGGTGATACATCTCCTCTTTGAGAATCACCCATCTAGTTTAGTTATAATGTGGTTGTACAGTTTTATCATTTAAAAATGTTTTAATTATTGAAAAGTATTCCCTGATTCCTTCTTTTTTAATTTTTAAGGTTTTATTTATTTGACACAGAGAGTGAGCACAGCAGGGGGAGAGGGAGAAGCAGGCTCCCTGCTGAGCAGGAACCTGATGCGGGGCTTGATCCCAGGACCCTGAGATCATGACCTGGGCCAAATCAGCCGCTTAACTGACTGAGCCACCCAGGTGCCCCTGAAAGTCTTTCCCGAATCTAAAAGCAATTCTTGCTGATTATAGAAAATACAGAACTCCCCACTGTACCTCCATTAGAAAATAATCACCATTAGCATTTTGGTATATTGCTTTCTACTGTTCCTTCTAAGCCAATAGTTGGCTTAAAAAAAAATTAAACTGGGATGATAAACAATTTGGCATCTTACTGTTTTCACTTAACGACATAGACCCAGAGCATTTTGGGGGTCATTAAAAACAGCTTCACATGACTCTTCTTTCAAAGTTCTTAGTTTTATTAGTTCATAGTCATTTTTTAATAGATTTTATCTAGATTCCCCTAATCAAACCTCTAATGAAAACATGACAAATGATTATCTTCAGTTTTCTACTAGGAGACTAGAAAAGTTTTTCAGATCATTGCTACCAAACCTGGCTACTCTTTAGAACTACCAGAGAGCCCTATTAAATACAGAAAACTGAGTTCCTCCCACTTGGACCTAGCGAGTTAGAAACATCTAGGGATCTCCTTGCCTCCAGGCAACCACAGACTTGCAAGTAACTGCTACTCAATAGAACCCACATACACATCCTTCTCCTCCTTAGAGTGACACTAAATTTATTCTATATATACTGACATCTACTGTAAATATTCTAAACTCATGATTCAGAAGAATTCACTGCAGGTCCATGATATAGGTGGGTTTTGCCCAAGATCTAGCAAGAGGTGAAAGAAATTCTAAATCATGCCACTATTTTCTATTACCTTTTTATTAAGGTCCATGGGAATCTGGGTTGGAAAATGAACTGCTAAATATAAATCCGGGATTGGAAAAATAATATAACCTTGTGTCATAAATTTTCTTAGTTTGCTAAGAAACTTCATTACAGGGCTCCTGGGTGGCTCAGTCAGTTAAGCATCTGCCTTTGGCTCAGATCCCGATCCCAGGATCCTGGGATTGAGTTCCATCCCGCATGGGGCTCCTTGCTCAGCAGGGAGCCTGCTTCTTCCTCTCCCTCTGTCTGCTGCTCCCTCTGCTTGTGCTCTCTCGCTCTCTGTCAAATAAATAAATAAAATCTTTTAAAAAAATAAAAAAACCCTTCACTATATATTATCATATACATGGAGTCGTAATTAGGTAAGACATATAACTGTATCTGTGTTATAACAAATGTTTAGTGCTACCTTCAGTTTATTTATTTTTATTTTTTAAAGATTTTATTTATTCATTTGACAGAGAGGGAGAGAGAGAGCATAAGCAGGGGGAGGAGCAGAGGGAGAGGGAAAAGCAGGCTCCCTGTTGAACAGAGAGCCCAACGCGGGGCTCGATCCCAGGACCCCGGGATCATGACCTGAGTTGAAGGCAGACACTTAACCGACTGAGCCACCGACATGCCCTGTACCTTTAGTTATTTAAAATCAAATATATACAAAAACAAACCAGGAAGAAGTAAGAACCTGGTGGTTTCCTGTATAATTTCCAAATCTAACAGTTATTTTTGTTTTGATGAGTCAGCCTTCTTGATAGGGTGGGGCAGACAACATTTTCACAGCCAAAACTGCTGCCTTTATACCAGTTGTTCCCAATTTCTATCTCTAGCTAATTCCTAGAATTCCTTTCACAGAAAACAATGAGCTCTAAAGGCTATCTGTGAAACTTCAAAGACAATCACAGAGAATCATACCATTTTTCCAACTTCATTTGAAAAAATTAACATGTCTGTTAGAAAAAGTTTGGAAGAATATGTGCCAAAATATTAACAATTACAGAGATTATGAGCTCCAGACTCAAATATCCAAGTACATATTTCCACCTGGATGGCCCAAAAATGTTCAAAACTTAGCTCACTCTTACACCCTACTCCTACCCTATTTACCACCGAAGCCTACTCTTCTTACTCCCAACTTAGGGTAAAGGTGTCAACATCCACCCAGTCGGCAGGCTAGAAATCAAAGTTCAAAATCCTTCATTTGGTGTGTCACATGCAACTGAAATGCCATTTCTTCAGTGAAGTCTTTCTGGATCGCTCAGACTTAATATGTAAGGCCGTGGGTGCTCCGTTTTCATAGTACTCAGCATGCTTTCTTCATGGCATTGCTATCACATTTAAGCTGAGCATTCTTTCTCTCTCTGTTCTTCCTTGTTCTCATCATAAAACAAGCATATTTGGGGTACCTGGGTGGCTCAGTCGGTTAAGTGTCTGCCTTCAGCTTGGGTCATGATCCTGGGGTCCTGGGATCAAATCCCGAGTTGGGCTCCCTGCTCAGCGGGGAGTCTGCTTCTCCCTCTACCCATCCCCCCTGCTCGAGATCTCTCTCTCAAATAAATAAATAAAATCTTAAAAAAAAACAACCCAAAACAACAACAACAAAAAAACAAGCATGTTAACAAGGTGGTAAATATATTACTATTAAATGTTTAGAATGGTATCTGGTGTGCCCAATAAATGTTAACTATTATTATAGTTGTAGCAGAACTGAGGACTCTTTTGAGAGCAAGCAACAAGTAATAATAATTATACAAACAAGTCATTGTAGAGTCATAATAACTTACTGTTATTAATCTGTTAATGGTGTGATTATTACCGATCAAGGTAGACTGGAAGCTCTATGTTGGTAAGGACCACATCTATCTTGTTCAGCCTCTAGCCCCAAATTCCTTTGAGAACTAGGCAGAGGAGGTGTTTTTTGTTCAGTAAGTGAGGAAATTTTAGATTCTACGTCCTTTCAACCACCAAATTCTGACTTCTGACTCCTAAATAGCTTTCCGATCTTGCTCTCTCCATCCCAGTGTTCACTCAGGTTCTCCTGTCTGCCTCTTAAGTGATCCATCACAGGAGTCTGCTAACTGGTCTCCCTGCCTTCCAGTTCTGCCGTCCCCCGGTTCATCCTCCGCACTGCTGCCAGGTGGAATTTTTTTTTTTTTTTAAAGATTTTATTTATTTATTCATGAGAGATAGAGAGAGAGAGGCAGAGGCAGAGGGAGAAGCAGGCTCCCCGCGGAGCAGGGAGCCCGATGCGGGACTCGATCCCAGGACCCTGGGATCATGACCCGAGCTGAAGGCAGTCGCTTAACCGACTGAGCCACCCAGGCGTCCCTGGGTGGAATTTTTAAAATGTGAATCTGATCCAGTCATGATTCTGACAAGAGTCCCTGAATGAACACCCACTGCCTAGAGTCACAGTCTCCAGTGCAGGGTGTGCACATCCCCAAAGGGTTTGCAATAATGCCCATTAGAGTGTGAAGAGAAAACATTAAAACCTCTATTTTTATTATATATATGACAAACACTACTAAAACCCAATTTATTTAAGATCGGTACTAGGATATGTGCATAATATTTTGAGGGTATACAAGCTTAAAATTTAGCCCAGTGAAAGACATTTCACTGCAAGGTGTGTGGTATCCACAAAACTGGAGTCTGCAAGCCCAGAGAACAGAGTCCCTTCAGGGCTCTTGCTCTGCCAACCCCTTCAGCCCCATCTCCTAGGAAGCCATGCTCCCTGAGCGCACTTTGTTTCTCACCTCTGAGCCTTTGCCCTGTGCTTAGAATGACCTTCTTTCCCTGTCATCCTGGAAGATTCACCTAGTGGTTCACTCTGCCTTGAACACTGTTCTGCCAGACTGCCACAAGCCTGGCCCCTTCACAGGTATCAAGTCTCGGTTTATAGGTAAGTACCTCACGGAGGCCTCCCCTGACCACCCATCTAAAAAAGCACCCCCCCCGCGCCCCATGCTGTCATGTTCTATTGCTGTGCCTGCTTTTTACCACAGCATCAACCACGTTTGATAATTTCTTTTATATGTATTTGTTGATCTGTTTATTGTCTTCTTCCTTACACTAGACTCCACGAGAACAGGAACTTGCCCATCACGTTTACCATTTCTCTCCAGTTTCTAAACAGTGCTGGCACTTAGTAGACACTTAATAAATGCCTCTAAGTGAAGGAATGACTCCTTTAAGATTTGGCAAAAGGGCTGCCTCCTCTCTGAGGTTATGATTTTCTTAAGAAAAACTGTTCCCTATTCCTCACTAAACCATTGCATACCTCTCTTCCAGGATTCACCAGTGTCTCCCTCCAACCTTGATCATGTACACTTCAAGGGGGCATGGACTGGGCGTTATTCATCTTTCTGTCTCCAGCGCCTAGCATCGTGACCAATAATACCTGACAGGTGCCCACTGATCATTTGCTGAATTCATAAATGAAAAAACAAGCAGAACTCTTGCTGACCTCCCAACTCTGCTTTTTTTTTTTTTTTTTTTTAAAGCAGGCTCCACAAGCCCAAAGTGGGGCTTGAACTCAGGACCCTGAGATCAAGAGTTGAAGGCTTAACCGACTGAGCCACCCAGGTGCCCCAAGCTCTGCTGTTCCTAATTCTGATCTACTTCTCACCTACACACCCAAAAACCAATTTTGTAAGAAAAACTCATCTGTATAGGCAAATCACCCAACACAACAAAGTAAAAAATAAAGTCTGAAAATAGGAGTGAAAGTAGCGTTATGATTCTAGGGTTATCCTGTCCACTTCACTCCCACTCTTCCCTATTAGTTTTAAAAATCCTTCCTACTTCCTAATATACTATGGAAAATGTGGGGGGACTCTTATAAGCTAAAGATATAACTTCTAATAATATGCTCACAATACAAAGAATTTCACTCTCACACAACAGTATTTGGTATAAGCTACCTCCCACTCCCAATCGGTTACAATGGGGTTTGATCTGAATTTAACTCTCACTTTTTTATCAAGTCTCCTTAGATTGTGTAGTATAACACACCAATCATAACACTTAGGATGAGCCAGAAACCACTGAAATGAAGGAAACTCTATACTCACTTGTTCTGTTGGGAACAGAGTATTGATATACTCCACAGCATTGAAATCTGCTCGATCTAGAGGATCCTGGCTTGGAAACACCTAAACAAAGACAGGGGATTAAAAATAACTGTCATCTTTCTGTCTTGTTTTATGTGTTATTTCTTTTTTTTTTTTTTTAAAGATTTTATTTATTTATTTGAGAGAGAGAGAATGAGAGAAAGCACATGAGATGGGGTAGGGTCAGAGGAAGAAGCAGGCTCCCTGCCGAGCAGGGAGCCTGATGCGGGACTCGATCCAGGGACTCCAGGATCATGACCTGAGCCGAAGGCAGTCGCTTAATCAACTGAGCCACCTAGGCGCCCCTTATGTGTTATTTCTTTCCTTCCTACTGGATGGTAAATTCTTTGAAGGCAAAAAACGTATCTTTTTTCACCTTATAAGGCCTAACACACAACAATTGCTCAGTAAAATATGTTAAAGTAAATCTTTAATTTTCACCAACATCTGTAATTTTATTTATTTATTTATTTATTTATTTATTTGACAGAGACACAGCGAGAGAGGGAACACAAGCAGGGGGAGTGGGAGAGGGAGAAGCAGGCTTCCCGCGGAGCGGAGAGCCGGACGCAGGGCTCGATCCCAGGACCCCGGGATCATGACCCGAGCCGAAGGCAGACGCTTAACGACTGAGCCACCCAGGCGCCCCTGTAATTTTAACATCTTGATGCAACTAACAGAATGTGCAAGAGTGGCAAGTTCCACAGATATCAACAAAATCCCATGGACAAGGAAAAATAAACCGGCATTGTCCATTATCAGATTAAACGAGCTGATGACATGACTGTACTAAAGAAGCCTTGATAAAAGATTTATGCACTACGTCTCTGGGATGCCTCAGCATTAGAATTCACTATGCATCAAAGCAATTTTTATGCTTCAGACAGTGTCAGGAAATGGAGCTTGCCTTCGGGAACTGTCCATCTCTTTAATAGAAGAAAGAATAATGCCTTCTGAAAAATAACTCCCTTCAAAAGCTACAACTTGAAAAATATATAACAAGGTAGATTATAAAAGCAGTCGAGGGATGCCTGGGTGGCTCAGGCAGTTAGGCGTCTGCTTTCGGCTCAGGTCATGATCCCAAGGCTCCTGGGAGCCTGCCTCTCCCTCTGCCTGCCGCTCCCCCTGCTTGTGCTCTCTCTCTCTCTCTGACAAATAAATAAATAAATAAATCTTTAAAAAAAAAAAAAGGCAGTCACGTGATCCCGAGCACTGAATTTTTCCAGCTCAAAATAGTCATTCTGAAAGCCAATTCTTTTCTTATGTCTGCTTATTACATAAACTTATGCTAGAACTGTCTTATTAAGAAATAGCAAAAATGTGCTCTTCTAAAATCCTTGCCAAACGGTAACTGACTGCATTGTTTGTTTCTTCTATTAGAGCACACTAGGTCCAAAGAGAAAATGAAATGCATGTCTTCTTCTGTCCGATGCAGGTGGGTGGGGAGCTGTGGCCTGAACAACTAAACCTTTGCCCAACGGTCTGGCATCCTCAGGATGTACCAAATGTGCTTTGTATGGGTAATCCAACCACTGGTAGAAAAACACACATCCAAAAATCTATAAATGGCACAATACAAATAAATTAGTACAATAACAGACCTAGAGTGTTAATGCTCAATAAATATTAACTATTAGCAGTAACAGTAGCAAGGCTTTACTTCAAAAAACTTCCCGGTGGTCCCTAAATGTGGCATAACCCTCCTTTCTTCAATCTTATCCCCTCCACCAATTCCTTTAAGGGAAATCCTCTCCCTTTATCAAGAGCAATACCCTGCACAAGGGTCTAAATGACTATTTCTAATATCATTACTCTTCAAAACTCAATAAACTTGAAAAGAGAATTTAGTCAACCAAGGAGTCCTTGAAGGGAAGAAGGCCTCCGGGGAATATTCTTCAATCTAATCCAAACTAATCAATAGCAGGAATTCTCAACCATTTAAGTATAGTAAAGGGGTCCTTTTTCAACCTTGTCCCCTCTGCTCAGCGACCCGCTTCAGGTATTAAAGTTGCTCCTCCTCTCAATTCCGAATCCCTCACAAAGGACTAGATTGAGAATCGGGAGCAGCGGCACACCAGCCTGGTAAATAAACCCCCAAATCTGAGGTTGGTGTCCGTGAACTCCCTTCTTCCAGGTTCATGCTTTCAAGGGGCTTTCACGGTTCCTTTGCCCAAACCCACCAGGACGCCTTACCCTCCAAAGACAATCAAGGCCTAGAAAGGGCTCTCTCCCTCCCTTAGATTCAGAAACCCCTTCCCACCACCACCTCCCCCCCAAACCTTTCCTTTCCCTTCAGCTCCTAGTTCCCACCTCTCGGTCCAAAAAGCGCTTCCTCCCGGTCCCACCCCCAGACTTCCCCATCCTCCGCTCTCCTCCCCTCAGGGGGCGGAACGCTCACCTGCTCGATGGCGAGCTGCACGTCAGGCGTGAGCTGCAGCACGGCTTCCAGCTCCTCTACGAACTCCAGTTCCTCCTCTTCCATCATCCCGCCGCCCAGCTCTCTCCTGAAGCCCACCTCAACCCCGAGTCGCTCCTCCAGCCGTCACCCAAGCTCCAGAACCACAACCCTCTCCTTGCCGCGTTCAGGCAAACCCCTTCTCCGTCAGCCAGCCGGGCACTTCCGGAAAGCCGGGCACTTCCGGGATCCGGGGCACTCTGGGATAGCGGAGGACTGACCTCTGGTCGCCCCGAGGAGGCATTCCGGTCACGTTCCGGGAGTCTCCCGGGGCAGCCCTGTGGTCCGGCGGCTCCTGCCTGCCCTCAGCTCTCCTTAACATGATGGGGTCCCGCTTCACCTCGCCGAGGGCGCGCCCCCCACTGAAGGCCCCGGTGTTGGGGAGGGCCTGGCCGCCCTGGCAGGACCCCCAAGTGAGGGTAAGCCCCGACATCGCGACCGACCGACAACAACCCTCACAGGCCGCGAAGCCGGCGATCCTACAGCTCCCAGGGCCCCCTTGGTCAGTGGCAGTAGGTGTCCCCCTGCCACCGGGGGGAGAAATGACCCCAGCTGGTAAGTGGCGATGTTGCCAAGGACAGTTGGTCGGAGGGACAGCGTCCATTTGACAGTTAAGTTCCCCATGTGCCAAGCCTCGAGGCAGAGTTTTCTGGGGGTGTCTGCAGCTTCTCCTTGGGGCGGGAGGCATTGATGGGCGTGCAGAGCCAGATTAGACAGTGCTCCGCCGCTGGGGAATGTTTACTTTCTGAGACTCAATATCTGGAGTCGAAGTCCCATTCCAAGATTGATAGATAAGCTGTGGGCTCTTGAGCAAATCACTCCATCTGCCCTGCATAAGCTGCAAGGATAGAGAGCGCTATGCAAATTTAAGCTAGTAATACAGGTAATATTAGGGTGCCTAGCTCTTATGCACCGCAAAGGAAAGAGAGGCCCGATTACCCTGTGGAACCACTTTTCCTCCAGACACTTAAAACAATGAGGCGATGGCAGCCAAGGAAGAGTTGTTTTACTAGTTAAACATTGTGAAATTGCAGAACGGAAGAGTCCCTGGCCCCACTCAGCTTTTCTTTTTTTAATTTTATCGAAGTTGTTTGTAATAAAAACATGGAAGCAATTTCTAACAATAAGGGAAGGCTTAAAAATATAAGTGGGCTATACAATAGAATAGTATTGACTATAAAATCATGGTTTTGAAAGTTACTTAATGACATGGAAAAATGTGCTTAATATATACCAGAAAGTAAAATGTACATTTGAGAAAGCAAAAATGTACAGTGTGGTCCCAGTTTATGTGTATTTTGCACGGATAAAAATGATAGAAAAGAAATAGTACTGTTCTGTGGGTGATGGAATGTACCCTTTTTGTCCATTTTCCCAAAATGTCTACAAATAGCCTGTAGTACTTTTATAATACTTTTTTTAAAAGGAAAATGTAATTTTATCCACCTGTTTTGGATCTTTATCTTTTACATCAGGGCATATGAAATTGACCTTTCAGCTTATAATGCCATGAGTTTTGATAAATGCATATAGTCATGTCACTACCACCCAATCAAGTCCTAGGACAGTTCTGTTCATTCCTACAAATTCCCTCCTGCTCCACCCCGTTGCCTGGCAACCACTGACCTGATTACTGTCCCTACAGTTTGGCTTTTTTAGAACGTCATATAAATGGAATGATATAACATGTCGCCTTTTGAGTCTGGCTTCTTTCACCTAGCATGAAGCTGTTGCCTTTCATCCATGTTGTGCATGTATCAGTAGTTCATTCCTTCTTCCTGAGTGACATTCTGTGTGGCTATACCACAATTTATTTATCCATTCCTTGTTTAAAGAACATTTGGGTTGTTTCCAGTTTTGGGCAGTGATGAATAAAGCTGATATAAACATTTGTGAGCAGGTTTTGTGTGAACAAAAGTTTTCATTTTATTTGGGTAAATACCTAGAAGTGGGATTGCTGGATTGTATGGAAAATCTGTGTTAAACTCTGTAAGAAACTGGTAAACTGTTTTTTCAAAGTGGCTGTATCATTTTTGCATTCCTACCAGTGCTGTATGAGAGTTCTGGTTGCTCATAGAGCTTATTTTTAATGATGATAAGAACTAACATTTCCTAGCCCCTACAATAATGCCAGACACCATGGTAGGCAGGCATTGTCTCTTTTAATCTGCACGGCAATCCTGAGGTTAAAGATTAGTATCATTGCCCCATTTAGCAGATGAGAAAATGGAGATGTAATTACAATAAAAAACTTGTCTAAAGTCCCATAGCTAACTCTTCTGAACATTCATTCACTCATTCAGTAAACTCAATAAATATATTGAATGAGTGAACGAATATTCCTGCTGTTCCTGCTGGTGATAGGCACTAGGCTAGGTGCTGGGAATTTAGCAGTCAACAAAGTAGACCAAGTGCTTGCCTCCACAGAGCTATTTCCATGTCTGAAAAGGGTATTCATACAAATGAACATAACTGTGATAGGTCTAACGAGAGACAAATAAAGCATATGTCAAAAGACTATTTTGATAGAGTGCCCTGATTGGATTTGGGGGTCAGGAAAGGCTTCTCTGAGGAAGTGATTTTTAAGCTGAAGCAAAGGGTGGGGGATGGGAAGAATTGGAGGTGACAGATGAAAGGAATGGTATGTGCAAAAGCCTTTAGGATGGAAGGAATTGGCCAGGGGGGTTGGGACTTTGAAAGCCAAGGGGAGAATGGTACAAGAAGAGGCTAGAGAAATACGCAGTGCCAGATGACTGAGGCTTCTGAAGGTCATGTTAAGTAATGGGAAGCCTTTGAAGGATTGTAAGCCGAGAAGTGATATGATCGAGTTTAACTTGCCTGCCATCAGCCCATGTCCTCTCATTTTTGTTTTCTCTGCTTCTGAGCAGCTTGAATTATTGTGGCCAGTCAAGAAACAAGGGTGACCATCTCCAGTCCAAATTCATGCTGTCCAATTTCCACTGATTGTCCTTTTGTGCATCCATTGTCAACTCTCAATTGCATTCCCCCAACTTCCCTATTCCAAAGCTCCCAACTCTGATTTCCTTTCTCCCTCTTTGCAGATAAGACACTAGTAATGAATATAAGCTTGAGTTTAAGAGAGTTGCACAGTAGAAAAAGTGTAGGAAGATAAAAGAGCAGAGATACAGGTGGACACTAGGTTTTTTTTGTTTTTTTTTTAAAGATTTTATTTATTTATTTGACAGAGAGAGACACAGCGAGAGAGGGAACACAAGCAGGGGGAGTGGGAGAGGGAGAAGCAGGCTTCCCGCCGAGCAGGGAGCCCGATGCGGGGCTTGATCCCAGGACCCTGGGACCATGACCCGAGCCGAAGGCAGACGCTTAACGACTGAGCCACCCGGGCGCCCCTGGACACTAGGTTTTAAAGGCGCCCAGGTGGCTCAGTCGGTTAAGCATCTGACTCTTGATTTTAGCACGGATCATGATCTCAAGGTTGTGGGATCAAGTCCCGCTCTGGGCTCCGTGCTGGGTGTGGAGTCTGCTTAGGATTCTCTCTCTCCTGGGCACCTGGGTGGCTCAGTCAAACGTCTGCCTTTGGCTCAGGTCATGATCCCAGGGTTCTAGGATCAAGTCCTGCTGAGCAGGCAGCCTTCTTCTCCCTCTCCCGCTCCCCCTGCTTGTGCGCTCTCTCTCTCTGTCAAATAAGTAAATAAAATCTTTTTAAAAAATTACTTAACCTCTTAAAAAAAAAAAAGGATTCTCCCTCTTCCTCTCCCCCTCCCCCTCCCCCTCTAAGAAAAGGGGCATTAAGAGAAGTAATAATAGGCTAGACTGATTTATTAATGATAAGCAGAAGAGGGAAATGGAAGAAGTCTGGAAAGATTATGTGGTCTTAAGATAAAATATGGAAGTTTACATATATGAGAAGTTTGGATATGAAAATAAGGAGCTTGTGATATTCTCACAAATGAGCTGAGCTTTAAAAAAATTTTTTTTTTCTTGTTACGCAGTGGGGTGATGTTACGCAGTAGCTGATGACAGTATTACAGAAAACATATTTTCACACTTGAGATATTACCTTTACATAAATTTAGTCTCTAATACTTAAAAACACACTTGGAGACCCTATCTTTTAATGGGCAATGGAAAAAGAGTGGATTGGCAAAGGAGGATAGGCCACAGGGGATTTGTGGGGTACATGTCTGAGGACAGCATGAAAATAAAATGGAAAAAACCAGTAATCCCCAAAAGAATTTTCATAACTTTTCTCATTATGCCAAAAAAAATTTAAGTCTATAGGATGGAAGTATTAGTTTTAGTTTTAAAATAGCCTTTGTTAATGAAATCCAGTGAGATCTCTAAATTTCATGTGCCTGTCAATTTAGCATTTCTTTCTAACTCGGTTAAAAGGAGTCTCCAATACCCTGTTGTATTTGCAACTGGTTTCATTGTTTTTGTTTTTGTTTTTTTTTAAAGATTTTATTTATTTATTTATTTGAGAGAGAGAATGAGAGACAGCACGAGAGGGAAGAGGGTCAGAGGGAGAAGCAGACCCCCCGCCGAGCAGGGAGCCCGATGCGGGACTCGATCCCAGGACTCCAGGATCATGACCTGAGCCGAAGGCAGTCGCTTAACCAACTGAGCCACCCAGGTGCCCCTGGTTTCATTGTTTTTGAAGTAGCTGTACTACATAAAGTATACATCGTCCAGAGTATGTTATTTTATAAGATCAAGACAGTATCAGTCTTCATTTAAGCTTCCCCTCCATAATGACCTTCCCCTAAACACCTGAGCTTTTTGGGAAATTCCTTGTAAAAAAAACCCTGCAAGATGTCTGAATTACCTGATCCTTACCACTAAGCCAGTAGCATAGCCCCTTCCCAACATTGTGCTAACCAAAATACTCAAAATACTCCCTACAAATTTCCAAAATGCCCCCTAGGACTCTCAAACCCGATCACACACAGATCCTATTATCACTACGGGTGGCAAAGTTCCCACGGCAACTTATAATGGAGGAATCTAGTTTGATTTCTGCAAGAAATCTTGTTCAAAAAATGTTTTCTTGGCACTCCTTTAAGGACTATTTTTAGTCCATGGCTTTACATGATACAGTCTTTTGCCAACCAATCCTCAATTTTTTGAATATCCTGGACACCACCATTTGTTCTTGATTGGCATTCAGGTGTTCTGCTCATTCCCATAGGCTGGACACCCAGTTTTGTTTTTTTTTTTGTTTTTTTGTTTTTTTTTAAAGATTTTATTTATTTATTCATGAGAGAGAGAAACAGAGGGAGAAGCAGGCTCCCAAGGAGCGGGAAGCCCGATGCGGGACTCGATCCCAGGACCCTGGGATCATGACCTGAGCCGAAGGCAGACACTTAACCATCTGAGCCACCCAGGTGCCCCACCCAGTTTTGTTTTGATTGGTAGTCTGGTTCTCTGTGCATGCCCATTCTTGCTAAGCAGATCATAATCTCCAGCTAGCTTCAGCAGCTCCCCTGTTCCCACGATCATAGCTCAGGCATTCAGTCATGCATACAAGCTAGCTCCCAAATGTTTTTAGAACCTTTCCACATTGGCTACATTGGGTTCACAGTCAGTAATTCCTCCACCTTCTCAACAAGGTGATAATTATATAGGCCAAAATGACAAACCCCTTTGTGTAAGTCTTACACTTTACAACAAAAATAACACTTGTTTTATAAAATTGACTTAACTAACTAGTAGTCATTATAATGTAGTTACCATTAATTCACTGTATCTAACACCCTTATTGTCCAGTATCTTTTCATCTTTCTTGAGTCTGGATCTCTTGGAGGACATGAAGAACTCTGTGTAGATCCTTTCCCCCAGAAAAATATACATTTGCACATTTTGCATGCAATTTTAAGGGAAGGGGGATTCCACTGAATATTTCTTAAACTTAAAAAAAAAAATTTAAAAAAACTTCTTTTTTAAACCCATGCCTCCTTCTGCTAAACAAAAAATCTTTTTAACAACCATCCCACACATAAGATTCTCCAGTTTCACAATCACTGATAACAGTTGATATCGCTTCTCCACCAGCCAAGAATATTTTGCCCCGCTATATTTTAGGTCTGCATCAGAAAACCAGTTAAAAGTTTTATTTCCTAAAAAAAAAAAAAAAAAAAAAAGTTTTATTTCCTAAGTATAATCTTGTTCAAGCTCCTGATGGCTTCCTCCACTGCAGTCCCCCATTGAGAGTCACTCTGTGAGACCGCTCCTGCGGCCATCATTAGTCTCCAAATCTTTTATACCAACTCGCTTTCTCTCCTTAATGTCAGCCACGTAGTTACAACTACCTGTGAAAACCTTCACTTCGCTTATTCTCAGTTGGTCTTTTCCTTTGCCCTCACGGCCCTTGCCTAAACACGGGTCTCTGTTGGGTTTAGAATTTAACATTTTAGCATTTTATGGGCAGATATAATTCACTACACTAAATGATAGTGGATGGTTTTAGGGACTAATACAATAAAGTGCATTTGCATAGTATTTTATACTCAGCTTAAATATCTTCTCATATATATGTGTATACGTGTGTGTGTATATATATATGAGAAGATACATATATGTGTATATACATATACAGTGGGGAAAAATCTTTGAAAAATCAAAGCCATTGTCTTCCAAGAGCTTACACGACACTTCAACACTTTAAAAAAATGATGACCCTGGGGCACCTGGGTTGCTCAGTCCGTTAAGTGTCTGCCTTCAGTTCAGGTCATGATCCCGGGGTCCTGGGATCGAACCCACATTGGGCCCCTTGCTCAGCAGCGAGCCTGCTTCTCCCTTTCCTGCTCCCTCTGCTTGTGCTCCCTCTTTCTCTGTCAAAATAAATAAAATCTTAAAAAGAATAAAAAAATGATGCCCCCAAAAGCATGTTATACATATGTCATGTTTTTAAAAATATTACCTTTCATGTATTTTGGGGGGCACAATTTGTTTTCATCAAATTTCTAACTGTATTTCAAGATATTTGCATGTACTGAATGATGTTCCATGGAAAGCCAAGCATGTTTAATAATTAGAGCCATTACTTTCTAGGTGCTTATTATGATTTTCCTTTTTTTGATATTTGTGTAATAAATAACCATTTTTATTAGAGAAACTCATACAACACAGGAAAATGTAAAAGTCACTCTTAATTTGCCTTACTGCATATACACACGAAACCAACACATGCACATACACACTTCTCTCTCCAGAGGTTAGCAAACTGTTTGCAGTTTGGTGTTTTTTCCTTCCAAACCTTTCTTTGCATGATTATATAGCAGTATATGTACCAATCATATTTATAGTTTTTTTTAAATTATAAGTTATATCTCACTGTACTTACTGTTCAGTGATTTGTTTTCTTCCCTTTAACACTATGTTCTGGAAATCTCTGTATTTTGGTCTATCTCCTTTTAATGGCTATATAGTATTCTATAGCTTGACCATACCATAAAATATTTTATTATTTTTTTACTATTTAGATTTTTCCTAATTTTTTGCTATTGCAAAAAATATTATATCCTTGTAATACATATTTATACTTCTGGTTTTTTAAAATATTTGTTTATTGATTTGACAGAGAGAGAGAGAACACAAGCAGGGGGAGCAGGAGAGGGAGAAGCAGACTCCCTACTGAGCAGGGAGCCTGATGTGGGGTTTGATTCCAGGACTCTGGGATCATGACCTGAGCTGAAGGCAGACGCTTAACTGACTGAGCCACCCAGGCGCCCCACATATTTATACCTCTACCAGCATTGAGAAAAGTGCCAAATAGCCTTGTATCTTTATGTATACTAGATATTATCAGTTTTTAAAATATTTACTTACAAAGCTTTCATTGGCCTTTTTGTATTTCTTCTGTTTATTTCCAGTTTCTATTATTTGAATAATTCTCTTGGGTCATTTGTGTTTCTTCTTTTTTTTTTTTTAAAGATTTTATTTATTTATTTGACAGAGAGACAGAGAGAGAGGGAACACAAGCAGGGGGACCAGGAGAGGGAGAAAGAAGCAGGCTACCCTCTGAGCAAGGAGCCCGATGTGAGGCTCGATCCCAGGATGCTGGGATCATGACCTGAGCCGAAGGCAGATGCTTAACGACTGAGCCACCCAGGTGCCCCAGATTTGTAGGATTTCTTTGGCTATTCTGGATATTAACCCTTAGTTTTTTAATATACTACAAATAATTTTTTTCTAAACTATTACTTGTCTTTAACTTGCTAATAGTGCCCTTTGATGTACAATTTTGTTTTTAGCATACACAAATCTGTCCTTTTCTATATGACATCTGGGTTTTATGCCTTGTTTGGGAAGGCTTTCTCTGGCCTGTGAATTATAAAAATATTTTTCAAACTTTTCTTCTAATACAACTATAATGTTGCTTTTCTTTTTTTTATTTATATATTTTTTTATGATTTTATTTTATTTATTTGACAGAGAGAGAGACAGCAAGAGAGGGAACACAAGCAGGGGGAGTGGGAGAGGGAGAAGCAGGCTTCCTGCAGAGTGGGGAGCCCAATGTGGGTGGGGCTCGATCCCAGGACCCTAGGATCATGACCTGAGCCTAAGGCAGACGCTTAATCACTGAGCCACCCAGGCGCCCCTATAATGTTGCTTTTCATGTAAAATCTTTTATATATCTGGAATTTATGTTTGTGTTTGGTGTGTGACATTGTATTAGTTTTTTAGGACTGCTGTAACAAATTACCAAAGGCTGAGTGCATTATGACAACAGAAATTAATTTTCTCAGTTCCGGAGGCCAGATGTCTGAAATCAAGGTATTGGGGGGCTCTGAGAGAGGAACTGTTCCAAGGCTCTCTCCCCTAGCTTCCAGTGGGTGCCAGCAGTCCTTGGCATCCCTTGGATTATAGATCCATCGTTCCAATCTCTTACTCCATCTTCACATCACTTTCTTTTCTGTGTCTGTGTCCTTTTCTGTCTCTTATTAGGATATTCTCATTGGATTTAGGGCCTACCCTAATCCAGTATAGTCTCATTTCAGTCCTTACCATAATTAAATCTGCAAGGACACCATTTCCAAATAAGGTCACGAGGTTCTGGGAGGACATGAATTCTGCAGGGAAAGTATTCAACTAATTTTATTTTTTCCAAAGGAAGGCTAATGGTTTCTGTGGTTTTCTTAGTCCTTCCTTTCCTCACAAGTATGATGTGTTTGCCACAGATTAAATTTAGTAGGTCTGGTTCAGGACTGTGTTTTATTCCATTGATCTGTTTGTTTCTTCTACACTGTTTCAATTATGATAATTTTTTTTAAAAGATTTTTATTTATTTATTTAATAGAGATAGAGAGAGAGCACAAGTAGGCAAAGCGGCAGGGAGAGGGAGAAGGCTCTCTGCCGAGCAGGGAGCCTGATGTGGGGCTCGATCCCAGGACCCTGGGATCATGACCTGAGCCGAAGGCAGCCGCTTAACCGACTGAGCCACCCAGGCGCCCCTCAATTATGATAATTTGAGGGTGTTTTGATATATTGTAAATTCCTCCCTTCCCCCAGTGTTCTTTATTTAAATATTTCTTGGCCATTCTTGCACATTTTCTCTAATTCAAATAAGCTTTAGAAAGGGCTTACTGAGTCTATGAAAATCATGTTAGGAATTTGATTGGAATTGTATTGAATTTATTAGATTAATTTGAGGAAAATTGACATGTTTACAGTATTGATTCTTCCCTTTAGGACCATGCTCTCCATTTGTTTAGGCTTTTATACCTTTCAGTAAAGGTTTGTAGCTTTCTCTATATAGGTCTTGCATATTTCTTGTTAGGTCTAAAACTAACAGATTTTATTTATTTATTTATTTATTTATTTTAATATTTTATTTATTTATTTGACAGAGAGAGAGAGAAATCACAAGCAGGGGGAGCAGCAGAGGGAGAAGGAGAAGCAGGCTCTCCGCTGAGCAGGAGCCCAATGCGGGGCTCAATCCCAGGATCCTGGGACCATGACCCAAGCCAAAGGCAGACGCTTAACCGACTGAGCCATTCAGGTGCCTCACTAACAGATTTTATAAATTAAAAAAAATATATTACACCTGAAACTAATATAACACTGTATATTAGCTGTACTGGAATTAACAGTTAAAAAATACTGTGAATGGTCCTCCTTTTCTTTTTTTTTTTTTTTTTTAAAGATTTTATTTATTTGACAGAGAGAGACAGCGAGAGCAGGAACACAAGCAGGGGGAGTGGGAAAGGGAGAAGCAGGCCTCCCGCTGAGCAGGGAGCCCGATGTGGGACTCGATCTCGGGACCCCAGGATCATGACCTGAGCCGAAGGCAGACGCTTAACGACTGAGCCACCCAGGCGCCCGGTCCTCCTTTTCTATTACATTTTCTAATTGATATTTGCTGGCTTATAGAAAAGCCATTCAATTTTGTGTATTGATCTTGTATCCAGCCACTTTACCTCAGTTCTTCTATATTTCAGTTGATTTTCTTAGTTTTTCTTGATAAATTACTATATTCTCTTTCTTTTCAATGTTAAAATCTTTTTTGAAGGTTTATGTATGCGCTGTTATATTGGCCAGGGCCCCAATAGTAGAGTGTTCAACAGCAGCAGATTGAATGAACATGGTACTTAAAATTGAAATAGAAGAAAACATAACAATGAGGGGCGCCTGGGTGGCTCAGTTGGTTAAGCAGCTGCCATTGGCTCAGGTCATGATCCCAGAGTCCTGGGATCGAGCCCTGCATCGGGCTCCCTTCTCGGCGGGAAGCCTGCTTCTCCCTCTCCCACTCCCCCTGCTTGTGTTCCCTCTCTCGCGGTCTCTCTCTGTCAAATAAATAAATAAAATCTTTTAAAAAAAAACATATAAAGATGAACCAGTCAGGGGCGGCTGGGTGGCTCAGTCGTTGGGCGTCTGCCTTCGGCTCGGCGGGTCATGATCCCAGGGTCCTGGGATCAAGCTCCACATCGGGCTCCCTGCTCGGCAGAGAGCCTGCTTCTCCCTCTCCCACTCCCCCTGCTTGTGTTCCCTCTCTCGCTGTGTCTCTCTCTGTCAAATAAATAAATAAAATCTTTAAAAAAAAAAAAAAAGATGAACCAGTCAAGCCGCAGATGCTGCATAAGGAAACAATGGACTTATAACACATAAAAGAAGCAAAGTGGCAGAATCTTGACTAGCAAGTGCTTCCTGTCCTTCACATTGCAGTAGTATTTAACACTTGCCAAATCCTTCTCAGACCTCTGCTGCGCAGCTCCATCATGTTACCTGACAACATGCGAATTTGCTCTGCCTCCAGGGCAAATGTATTTCAATCTGGCTCACAACTCAACAGTTTATTCAGCCTTTCGACTCACAGTTCATAGTTTGTGAGGTCGGGGGGCACCTGGGTGGCTCAGTCGTTAAGCATCTGCCTTCGACTCAGGTCATGATCCCAGGGTCCTGGGATCGAGCCCTGCATCGGGCTTCCTGCTTCGTGGGAAGCCTGCTTCTCCCTCTCCCACTCCCCCTGCTTGTGTTCCCTCTCTCGCTATATCTCGCTGTCAAATAAATAAAATCTTAAAAAATAAAAAATAGGGGGCGCCTGGGTGGCTCAGTCGTTAAGCAACTGCCTTCGGCTCAGGTCATGGTCCCAGGGTCCTGGGATCGAGCCCCACATCGGGCTCCTTGCTCGGCGGGAAGCCTGCTTCTCCCTCTCCCACTCCCCCTGCTTGTGTTTCCTCTCTCACTGTATCTCTCACTGTCAAATAATAAAAATCTTAAAAAAAAAAAAATAGTTTGCGAGGTCGGTCACAGACAGGTGGTGACACTCAGTAGCTACATGAGCATGCGCTCGTGTGCTTGAGGCCGAGGTTCTTGTTGCTGTGTATAAGGAAGATCCCTTCCCAAATAAGAACTTTAAGTCCTTGTAACTAATTAGCTTTCTCTGCATTGTTTTTAGTTTTCAGCCACAATCTTGTCGAGAAGTAATTAACTCTCGGGGTGGAAATTGCCTGTGCATGGTAAAAGACACTACCAACTTAGCTTCACAAAGAATGGTTTTCCTTCATTGCTTAAACAGGCACCAAGGGCCTACGTAATTACAGTTTACTAAATAGGTTAATAGAGCTCAGCCTATAAAAAGCAAAAACTAGATACTTAAGTAGCAGCTTGAGTTTCTCTAGATATTATGATGCCCACTTTAAAGACAGAAACTGAATGCTAATAAGGACGGGACTCTTACTGTCTTTAAAGTTACCAGAACGGGCGCCTGGGTGGCTCAGTCCTTATGCGTCTGCCTTCGGCTCAGGTCATGATCCCAGGGTCCTGGGAGTGAGCCCCGCATCGGGCTCCCTGCTCAGCAGGAAGCCTGCTTCTCCCTCTCCCTCTCCCCCTGCTTGTGTTCCCTCTCTTACTGTCTCTCTCTGTCAAATAAATAAATAAAATCTTAAAAAATAAAAAAATAAATAAAAATAAAGTTACCAGAACAGATGAGGACCTTGTGTATGTTTTTGTGCCAAAGTGTGCATCTATGGACAAACCCACTCTCCCCCAGTTAAGAATTCCTTTCAAGGGATACCTGGTTGGCTCAGTCAGTCAAGTGTCTGCCTTCCGCTCAGGTCATGACCCCAGGGTCCTGGGATCGAGCCCCACATCGGGCTCCTTGCTCAGCAGGGAGCCTGCTTCTCCCTCTGCTGCTCTTCCTGCTTGTGCTCTCTCTCGCTATGTCAAATAAATAAATAAAATCTTTAAAAAAAAAAAAGAATTCCTTTCAAAACAAGTCATAACCCACTTTGAAAGATAATCTATAATAATCAAAAATCAAATTACTTCTGATGTATTAAAAATAGGTTTGCAAATATTTTAATAACATTGAAAATACTTATAAGTGAAATATTATTCAAAATTAATTTAAAGCATGACCTCAATCAAAAATATAATAAATGCATTTAAAGAGGACTGGGAAGAATTTTACCAAAATGTTAATACCTGAGAGTAGTATCTCTCAGTGATGGCATTATTTGTGATTATTTTCCATAGTGGGTATGTTTTACTTTCTAACATATTTTTTTCTAACATATTTTTTTTTAAGATTTTATTTATTTATTTGAGAGAGAGAATGAGATAGAGACAGAGAGAGCATGAGAGGGGGGAGCGTCAGAGGGAGAAGCAGACTCCCTGCTGAGCAGGGAGCCCAATGCGGGACTCGATCCCGGGACTCCAGGATCATGACCTGAGCCGAAGGCAGTCGCTTAACCAACTGAGCCACTCAGGCGCCCTCTAACATATTTTTTAAAAGAATTTATTTAGGGCGCCTGGGTGGCTCAGTTGGTTAAGCGACTGCCTTCAGCTCAGGTCATGATCCCAGGGTCCTGGGATCGAGTCCCGCATCGGGCTCCCTGCTCTGCGGGGAGCCTGCTTCTCCCTCTCCCACTCCCCCTTCTTGTGTTCCCTCTCTCGCTGTGTCTCTCTCTGTCAAATAAATAAATAAAATCTTTAAAAAGAAAGAATTTATTTAGAGAGTGCACGAGAGCAGGGGGAGGGATACAGGGAGAGGGAGAGAGAGAATCTCAAGCAGACTCCGTGCTGAGTGTGGAGCCTGATGCTGGGGCTCGATCTCATGACCCTGAGATCATGACTTGAGCCGGAATCAAGAGTCGGTTGTTTAACCGACTGAGCCACCCAGGCGCCCCTAACATATTTTTTCATCAAAAAACTAACAGTACCATCAGAGTTTAGTTGAGTAAGCAAAACAAACCTGTTATGAAATTATTTACGAGACATGAAGACACTAAAAATTATTAATCTGATGATTTAGGAAGGCAGCTGAATTTGTTCACAGCAATTTGCTGGTTCTAACTCATTTCAGTGGTTCAGTGCCCTCGAATATTTTTTTAAACTTGAGTTTAGAACTCCCACTACTTTTAGTTAGGTGTGACTCTCTACAAACAAGCCCATTTTTGCACTTACAGCAAAAGAAATATGTGAGAGTGTCTTAAAAATATAAAGCAATACACAAAGGCAAGTACTATATAATCAGTTCTTTGTGTAAATTATGGTCTTTATTGACAGGGATATTATCACTGTGTACAGAGCAGAGACTTCCCCGTGGTGCACAGCTGTGGTCACTGTTTGTAGAAACCATGTGCTTGGGGTGTGACTCTGCCTCTTAGACTGAGAGTTTGCTTTTGCAAATAGTCCAGGATAAAATGGAGGAAGCTGCAGCCTGGAAGCTGGCTAAGGCCAGGCCTAGATCATCGTCAATCCAGTCGCTGTTTACTGAGAAGTTTCACAGCAAGTAACTGTGCTGCAGGATACCAAGATAGAGAAGAGTCCCTTCCCCCTGCCCGGCACATAGTTTACACGTATTTCTGAAAGTCTCTCATCTAATTCTCACAACCACCCTGTGAGGTAGGTAGAGGAAGCCGTATTTTACAGAGAGGTTAAGTTGTTTTCCCCACGTCACACGGAGCCATCGCTGGAACTCAGGCCCTCTAACGCTAACCCCTGCGCTCTGTGTCATGGCTGCCTTCTGCACTGACAGGCCCTGCCTGCCCATCAGAGGCCTGCAGTCTAAAGGGGAAATAAATACACAAGTATCAGTGCAAGGCCTTATCGACCAGGTATTCTTGTGGAGTGCAAACAGAGTAGAGGAGAAAGAGGAGGAAGGCAATTGATTAACTTCCTTCTGGCCTGAGAACAAGGCGCCTCCTTACTTGTGCCATAGATCTTCAAATGCAATATGGCTTTTGTTGGTGCCAGCCTAAAGGGAATGCTATTCCATAAAAGGCTGTCAACTTTCTTTCTCTTTGTACATCTCCTTTTACATTTCCCTGTGTCTCATAGCTCCTTCCTCTTGTTCACTTGTTGTGAATTCCAGTCTCTGGATCCGTATCTCTGTTTCTTTTCCTGAGTCAAAGGAGATGTATCTTGGCCTTTTTATTCCCCTTAACTGTACCGATCTCAGTCTTCTGATAGATCTTCTTCCTATGCTGTATCTTTCTCTCCATGTCTCCTGTCATTTTATTTCTTCCCTTGTTCTTCTTGCTCTGTCTCTGCTTCCAAAGCCCATAATACAGAAATGAAGTGCAGTTCTAAGCAAAATAACTCATTTCAGAAT
This sequence comes from Leptonychotes weddellii, assembly GCF_054177405.1. Taxonomy (NCBI): domain Eukaryota; kingdom Metazoa; phylum Chordata; class Mammalia; order Carnivora; family Phocidae; genus Leptonychotes; species Leptonychotes weddellii. The sequence goes on along the minus strand of NC_138383.1, from coordinate 38,549,538 downwards.
AGAGTTTCATTTTCTCTGTTATGATTTTTTTAAAGTAGATGGGTGGATAGAGACCTTCAAGGTCTCTCAGTTCTGGAGCTTGAAATGAAGATGTTTCATGTGTGAACCTCAGTTGTTTTTCCTTGATGCATTTTTCTGGATAGGAAGAAAATGTCCTTGATCAAGGGTAGCAGCCCGCACATGGCACATCTTCATGACATTCACCTGAGTGTTCTCAGAGTCTCTTACTAGTAAATACGGTATTTTCAGTTTAAGGCTAGCAAAACCAGGGAGCAGAATGGGGAGAGTTCTGCTATCCTATCCCTTAATGGTATCCAGATTGGGGTTTAAAGGAATGGGAGAGATAGGGTAGAAACCAGAGAAATCCCACCATGGCCCTCCCTAACTGGGAGCCTTAATCAATTCCCATTCAAGGGAATTTTGTAAATGAGTTCTTATTTTGTAAACAAGTCTTCTCTTGACATCTGGTAACCCAAACCTCACTCTCAAAAACCACCTAAGAGGCATAACTAAAAACTCCTTAAATCCCAACTCTACAAGATGAAATCACCCTGAACACAAATCAGGAGCCCTGGGTTCTAACTTGAGCCTTGCCACGTCATAGAGTAGCCTGTCAGTTTACCATTCTGCACCTCAGTTTCTTCATCTATAAAATGAAGTAATACGATCACCTACCTCACCAGGTCATTTTGAGAACCAAGTGAGATTAATATATGTGAAAGTGATTTGAAAAATTGTAAAGGCATATACAAATATGAAATAATATACAGCAGCATCAGAGCCCATAAGCTACACTCCCCACATTTAAATTTGTGAGGAAACAATTAGGAACGTGGTTATTAATCAGAAACTATATTGTGAAAAACAACTACTCTTCCCTTGTTTATCAAGTTTGAAGGCAGCGTAGTCGTTAGGCACACTGACGAAGGCAGAGGGTAATGAGTTCAAATCCCAACTCTGCCACCAGCCGTGTGAACTTGGGCCAGTTTTTTTTTTTCTTTGCTCTGGGTCATATTTTGCACACACACACACACATACACACACACACATACACAGGATGATAGGTTCTTTGTGAGGATCCAATGAGATAAGCTTTAAAGTGTTTGATACAGTGCCTGGCACGTAGTAAACATTCAATAAATATTAACTTTAAAAAGTATCAAATGTTTCTTAAGCACTGGCAATGTGCCAGGCCTACCTTGGGAAACAAAATGAAAAGACACCGTCCTGTTTCAAAGAGCTAACAGTTTGGTGGGGAAACATACATACAAATAAAACCCAACATGCTCACTACTCAAATGCAAAAGTGATCTAGAAGGAGATTTATAAATGTGCCTAGAAGAAACAGATAGATAGAAACCTTCCTGGAGAAGGAAACACAACTCAAAACCTTTGAAGGGTGAGTAGAAGTTTGTGTTAAAAAGGCTTTATCATTTGCCTAAGGGGTTGAAAAGCCAAGGCTCATGTTTATGCTTGTTGGCTTTCTGGTGATTCAAGCTGAACATTCTGGTGACGTTGAGAGCCTGGTGTTGGAAACTGATTTTACTTGCTATTTTCTATATGTGAAACATCTGTTGTTTTGTTTTTGTTTCATAGACTCTGTAAGAGCTGTACAGACAACTTCTTGCATAGGGCCTAGATTGGTTCCCACCACTTAAAAGTGTTAGCATCCTTGGTGCATGCTGCTGATCCCTTTAAGGAGAGAAGGCAGGGAAGACTGGTAACCACTTGTCCCTCTCTGGAAGAGAGGTGGAGGTGACTGGGATAAACCGGTAGGGAATAGAAAGTGGAATGCATAAGCATTTGTTCTGGAGACAGTGAAGAGTTTACACATAGCTGTCCTTTGTCCACATGCAAATGTGAAAATACAGAAAGCTTTGTATATGCCAGATACCTTGCTACCAAATTGAAGTGTCTTTTTCAGTTCACCAAGTATGTTAGCAGTGAATTTGGGAGTTAAGAGATGTTACTCTCATTGGAAGAAATTTCAGACTTTCCTTTGGGTGTTCTGTTTCCTTGATGTTGGTTAAATCCCTCAACTTAATAATATGTAAGATGTTAAAAGCTGTTACATCAGTAACATCATGTAACTGCCATGTTAGAGAAATTTAATTGGCATCTAACTGAGATCATCTGTTATCTTATAAAAGTCATAGAATCATAAGAATTTAGAACTGGAAGAACCTTAAAGAGCTTGGAGTTCAGCATCTTCATTTCACAAATTTCGAGGAAACAGTGGCCCAGAGAGGCTGAGCCGCACTGTTTCAGAGTCAGTCCTGTTATGGGGCCTTCCTCAGCATGTTGCATGGTGATGATGGGAAGAGACCCACAGAGCCTTTCGATCGCAATAGGCATAAATGAATTGCCCTCCCCGCCACGTTAGCTGGGGCAGAGAGAGACCAAAGCAAAGGAAAACGTTGGGAAGTCCCGAGAGGGAGAGAAGCCAGTAATGTTGAAGCTACTGTATTGGCCCACGTGACTGGTGCTGAGTGAAAGCGAATCGTTTCCAACCCATTCGAATTTAGGGCACCTGGATGGAGAACTTTAAAAAAAAGAAAACGTTGTCAACAGTCCCCGAGACTGCCTAGTATCTTGCCCCGGCGGCGAGAGGCAGTACCGCGGGTGCCGCAGGAAGTCTGCAGACCTGGTGTTCCACCTCGCTAGGCAGACAGAGAGGGACTGCTGGATTCTGTAGCAGGATTTAATGCTTTTAGGAGCGACCCCCGCCCCCTCTGGCGGAATTGCAGCAGTTGGCAGGACGTGGAAAAGCCATCTTTGGCCTACAGAGGGATCGTTTCCTTAAGACTCCTATTTGGACGCAAGAGTGCTTGGTAGATCAGCCAGGCGGGCAGATGGCCACAAGCTCACCCGTCGTCTCCTTCCTCCTGCCGAAGAGAGATGCCCGGGCCCGGCCCGGAGGGCCTCGTGGTGGGGGGTCTCGACCGAAGGCATCTTTCTACGGGGCTTTCTCGGGGCCTCCTCCACCGCGCCCCCTTCGCCTGGGGCTGCGGAGCCGAGGAGGGCAGTGGGCAGGTGCGGGGCCTTTCGTCGGTCGGGCCGGTCCCGCAGGGAGGGGGACGCGTCCGCGGTGACGGAATAGAAGCCCCGAGAGCCTCGGCCCTTCCCACCAATGCCTCGGCCCCGCGGCCGCTCGGAACGCGGCGGCGACCGCTCCACGCCGCTCGTGCGGGGCGCAGCGCCGGCGCCCTCGGAACCTCCCGGGCCGCAGCTCGCCGCCGCCGCCCACTCGCCGGCCGGCCGGGGGAACCCGGGGAAGCCTCGGGGCCTAGGGGAGGCGGCGGCGGCGGCGAGACCCCGCCCCGCCCGGCCGGCCCGCGCCTATCGCGGCCGCCGGCCTGGTCACGCGGAGAGTGGCGCTGCGAGCTCGGGGCCAGCGCCCGGCGGCTGCCGGAGTCGCGGCGGGGCCGGGGCCGGGGCGGGGGCGGAGGGCGGAGGGTAGAAATAGGGGCGGGCGGGCCGCGCCAGTCGGGAGCCGCGCGGAGCCGACCGGAGCCACGCCGAGGGCGCCGAGCGCGGCGGCCGACCCCGCGAGCACCCATGCTGCTGACGCTGGCCTTGGGCTCGCTCTTCTTCCCGGGGCTCTTCGCACTCTGCACCTGGGGGCTGCGGCGCGCGCGGCCCGCATGGAGCGACTCCGACTGCGTGATGATCAGCACCAGGTACGCGCGAGGCCGGGCGCCGTCCGCCCCACCCGGCCGCGCGCCGGCTGCCCCGCGACCCGACCCGCCGGCGCCCGGCCCTGCGCCGCGCCGAGGGCGGAAAAGGGGGGCGACAGGAAGCGAGGGGGCTGCCTCCCTGGTGCCTTGCCCCTCCGGGGCGCCGGCCGGAGCTCTCCGCAGAGCCCGGCGTCCTCCCGGGGAGGGAGAGGGAGGAGGATGGAGGGCGCCCGCGCGGGACACGACCGGGCGGGAAGCTGCTGGTCCGTCTGCCCGCTGCCTTGGGGTCGGGAGCGCGGCGGCGGCGTACCCTCTCCCTCCCCGCACTGGCAGCCCAGGGGAGAGGCAGGTTGAAGGCTCTGGGCTTCACGCTGTCCACTGGACTGGATTTTTCTTTCTTTTTTTTTTTTTTCTTTTCTGCCGCACGTTAGGCTGGTTTCTTCAGTGCAGGCTGTGTTGGCCACCGGGTCAGGGATCGTCATCATCCGCTCCTGTAGCGACGTGATCACCGACAGGTAACATCCAATGCCAGGTGAAAGCAGCACCTACGACGGCGCTGAGCTTTGTTGAAGTTTCCACATTTGAGCGGCTCCCAGGCGCTCGTTCTTTTAGCAGCACATGTGGCTAGGTAGCTGACTGGTGGGAGAACTCGGGCACCATAATCAGTCCCTCCTCCTCGCCTTACCTCTTTCAGCCTCTCCCACTTAGGAGTAAGTAAACTGAAGAAATACTAGAGAATGACAGGGTCTAAGTCTAATTTAAGGTGGCCCATCGATTCAAGTTCTTTATGAGATACCTAAGTGTGAGAATTACTTGGAAGTGGGAGTCTGGCTTTTGGGTCTTTTAAATGATTTCACTCAAGTCCTGCCCTGGAGCATTTTTTGGCCAACATACGTCCAGTGTGGTTAGCAGAGACCCTCTGTGGAAAGGAACAAATCCACCAATCCTTTCTTTACAAGTGCTGCTCCCTTGTTTCCTCTGGATTTGCTAAAGGCAATGAAAAGGTTTCTAGTGCTTTCAGGAAACTGACCTGTACCCAAATTAGAGCTCAGTCCAGAGGCAGGTCAAGAAATGTGCATCTAGTGAAACAAATCATAAAGACCAGGGCGGTCTACTTGGTATAGTGTTTAGACCTGGGCAATTGTGGACCCCCCCCCTTTTTTCTAAAAAGCCATTATTTTCACCCGTCTTCCTAGAACCACTCTTACCTTCTTCTCGTTAAAGAGTGATAGTCAAATGTGCAGGGAAAGTCTCACAGCCTTTCCTAGTCACTTTCGCATGTTGACTCTGCAAAGTGTCCTGCTTTTTACGAGTTGAGACTGGAATGGGATGGGAGCAGGAGTGGGGTATCCATTTCCCTGTGGCCTGCAAATTCAGTGTCTGGATCTTACTTGGGATTGGTCCTGCCATTGTGACTTTTGTGCTTTTCTTCCTATGCCTCTTTTTAGACAAAACCGGCTATCAGCAATGAATTATAGATGCTGAGACAAGATAGGTCAAGTGACCTTGACTGCACACACCAAAGGCTAACAGCATTTGCTTGGCTGGGTTCAATTTTTTATTTTCATCGAGCATTTTCTGATCATGCAACAAGTTCCCTCACTGCCCCGTTTGTCACATCAAACTTGAAACCAGCTTCCTTTGCAAAGATTAAAGTGACAAATGTGACTTTGCAGCATTTTTTTGAGCTGATATGAGGGCAAGCAGCAGGCAGCCACTATACATTTCAGAAGATATTTGTGTTTTCCCCTCAGAAGCTCTGTGTTTTTAGGGGCTGGATCATGGTAGCACACCTGAGTTTGGTTTTCAGGTTCCTCCTTTTGTGTATCTTTATGCCTTAGATGCTCTGGGCACAGAATGGAGACAGACACCTTTCTGTGCCCTCCGCCTTCGCGTGTATGCGTAAGGATGTTCTAAAGGCACCTAGGTCATCTTTTTAAAAAAAAAAAGGCCTTTTGGGGCTCATATGCTATACATTCAAATATTTTTGTATCATATGCCTTTTTTTTTAAGATTTTATTTATTTGAGAGAGAAGTGTGACTGCACTCAAGTGGGGGAGGGGCAGAGGGAGAAGCAGGCTCTCCACTGAGCAGGGAGCCTGACATGGGACTCGATCCCAGGATCCTGAGATCATGACCTGAGCTGAAGGCAGATGCTTAACCGACTGAGCCACCCAGGTGCCCCTATTATATGCCTTTTCATCTTATGCCTTCATACAGAATATGTATCTATAGGTCCCCCTGAATTATATGCATAATGTGGTGGTGGACCAAAGATTTCAGGAGATTCTTAAAGGAGTCCAGATCCCTAAACGGGCTAAGAGTCATAGCCCTAGGCAATTTTACCAGTTTAAGCACTTATATTTGGATAGTGCTTTTTAATTTAAAAGGACTTTAACACTTCTAGTTTTTTAATCCACACAAGAACTTTGTCAGGAAAGGAAAACAAGAATTATCCTGATACTACAAAGAAAGTTAAGTCCCAGGCTGGTGGTAGTTAAGATTATAATCCAAACCTCTTGGGGCGCCTGGGTGGCTCAGTCGTTAAGCGTCTGCCTTAGGCTCAGGTTATGATTCCAGGGTCCTGGGATCGAGCCCCGCATCGGGCTCCCTGCTCGGCCAGGAGCCTGCTTCTCCCTCTCCCACTCCTCCTGCTTGTGTTCCCCTCTCTCGCTGTGTCTCTGTCAAATAAATAAAATCTTTAAAAAAAAAAAAAAAAGATTATAATCCAAACCTCTTGTTAGTAAGTCTTCAGAGAATTCTACACAATTTCAGATCTCATTGAATTGGTACGGTGTGCAAAATATTAAAATCCTAGGCCCCACTCAAGGGGAGGGGCCGGTTATATTTCAGCTAAGCTTTTAGTCGTTCTTCATAGCTTTTTTACTTGGAATTGCTTCAAGAAAGCAATTGGAGACCATAGATGGGCAGTAGAATAAATATCACACCTTTTTACCTAAATGGAACCTGGCTAATGAATTCACATACACATCTAGTGTATTTGCCATTACTTACTTGTTTGCCTGTTTCATTGCTTCGTAATGATCCAGTCATGCCGTGGTAAGTGTGGACCTGTTCAGAACAGAAATTTGAATGGCACCCTCGCTAGAGTATGTTGCCAGTGTTGCAGTTCAGTGGACTGGCTTCTTAGGAAATCACCTGGGACAAAGTTAAAAATACAGATTTGAGCTCCCGAGGCCTAGCATGTTGAGTCTCTGGAGAGTAGAGTCCTTACCAAGCACTGCAGGTGATGCTGGGGTTCAGGTAGTTTGGGAATGCCAAGCCATGAAACTAAACGGTTTCTTCTATCTGACACATGGGTGCTCAGTAAAAATGTGCTGATTGAGTGAAGCCAATCCTTCTCAGCAGAGTATATGATTTCTATTTTGATTTTTCCCACATTTTCTGTAGAATGATTATTTCTCAATTGGGAACAAAACTGTAGAAATTAGAGACTTTCCTTCTAATCTGCTCTGGGACTGTGATAAGCAGTCATTTAGACTCAGCAAATACGGATCTAACCCCTTTGGGCAAGTAAATGGGAAAACTGTCTTTTGTCCCAGCTTCTTTTCTGGTATCTGATTGCTGTAAGGTAGTCCTTGAACTCCGGGCTCCTTTCCAGATGTATTTTTCTTTTTTAAAAGATTTTATTTATTTATTTGAGAGAGAGAATGAGATAGAGAGCATGAGAGGGGGAAGGGTCAGAGAGAGAGGCAGACTTCCTGCCGAGCAGGGAGCCCAACGTGGGACTCGATCCCGGGACTCCAGGATCATGACCTGAGCCGAAGGCAGTCGCTTAACCAACTGAGCCACCCAGGCGCCCCCAGATGTATTTTTCTTAATGAGCGGAATTGGGATTAGCCATAGAATTGTAAAGAGCTTCCCAGAGACTCCCTAAGTGGGGTTGCAAGCAGATACACAAGGAAACTCCGAACTATTGAGCAACTAAGTGGAGTTAAACTGGAAATATTGGATTGGGCATTTGGGATACCTTCAAACAAGTTTCTTGGTGGGGCTAATGAATCATTTATAGAGATATCTATATCAAAGTTAGCTTATATCACAAAATGCCAGAAAAATCCATTAGAAAGGAGTAGCTAAATCAGGGAAATGGTGAAGCTAGTTACTGAAACACATGGTGCTGAGTGAGTCCCCTGCTTTCTGACCCTGACACTTATTAATTGGCCTCGCAGTTGAGAGAAAACTCTTCACTCACCTTATTTATCACTGTCAGCATCTTCCTCGTAAAGAATTTGGAGTAAAAATAGCTGATTAGGTACAGAGCTGAAGGGGATGTGTTTGAGAAGCGGCTGACGTTGGGCCTTCGCAGGTGACATCCATCATCCTCTCAGGGACTGTTCATATGCTTTCTTTTAGGCACTGGCTTGCCCGAGAGTATGTCTGGTTCTTGATTCCGTACATGATCTACGACTCCTACGCCATGTACCTCTGTGAGTGGTACCGAACCAGAGACCGGAACCACAGACACTCGCTCACCACTTTTCGGAACTTCCTGAGTAAAAACCGCCTCATGATCGCGCACCACGCGGTCATTCTGTTTGCCCTTGTGCCAGTTGCCCAGGTACGGCTTTCCAGAACAGCCATCAGCAGACTTGGTCCCTCGTTTCCTCCTGTTAAACTGGGTATCTTGACCATTACTTGCGAGCCTGGACTGTCCCTCTTTCTTTCCCCTTCCTCCGGTGCCAGTTGCTTGCGGAGTAAAACCTCCCCGGCAGATCCCGCAGGACAGAAGTGCCATCTGCAGTGTTGCTGGTCCTCCTTACCAGCGTCACCCTTTCTGCAGGCCCCCAGCCCTCTGTGATGCCCTAGGCTCCGTCAGAGGCTCTGCCTTCCGTTTATACGATATAAAAACAGTATCCAGTACAATACAAAACAACCTAAAAATTGTTTTTAAAAAAATGAGAGCAGCTCAGTCACCTGGTGATTTGCTCTAGCAATGCCAACGAGTGCCGAATGGGCTGTACCAATGGCACGAAAGCTCGCTCTCCAAGCAGACGGCCTTCTCATTTCTCCTCGGGTCCTTTTCCCCAGAAGCCCCCCTCCCCCGCCCCCAACGAGGAAGAGAGACGGGAATGCAGAAAGGCAGTTAGTAATTCCTGAGTGACAGGTGCTGGACTGCAAAGCTCATCGCTTTCTACTAATAATTAGGCGTTATTAGAAATGACAGTTAGATATTATTCGCCCTGTAGCAGAGATGAAGAAACTGGGGGCTCTAAGAGTTTACTTCTTGTACTCGGTGGAAGTCAGTGACAGAGCTGCTATTCTGTGCTGTCCTGTTTTTTGACAAGATAAAAGGAGTGGTGGGGAGTACATTACATTCTTAAAGAAGTTTCTCCTGATTGCGTTGGGACCCTGACCTCTAGCACGGGGCCTGGCACATATGTTGTTGAATTAAACTGGCCAAGTGCCCTTGGCATGACTAAGGTAGATACCCAAAAGTAGGCTACACGGTTCCTTCCGGCTGACATTGAAATTCAGAAAAAGCTTGGGGTGTGATGCGATCAGCTGATCTCTGAAGTTGTCTCTGGATCCTAGGGGATTTGACCCTCCAAGTGCTATTGCTATGGAAGCAGCAGAGTATTAACCAGGTCTGTACTCACTCACTTAGCATTTCCCTTTCCCTTCACGGTCTCTCATGACTACCCTTTCCAATAGCCCTCGTTAGAATTTTCCTCCTGGTGGTTCCTTAACCTCTAGTTCTTATTTCCCATTTCTTCCCTTTTCCTCTGCAGAGGCTCAGGGGAGACCTTGGGGACTTCTTTGTTGGCTGCATCTTCATGGCAGAACTGAGCACTCCGTTTGTGTCCCTGGGCCGAGTTCTGATTCAGGTATAGATGCCATGGCCGTAGTGACGGGAGGAAGCGGGCCCCGCTCTCCCCTGGCGGACTGGGGGGCTTGTGGAAACCCCTTAGCGCTAGGAATGGTGGGACAGGAGATCCTTCAACAGATGCAAAGGTCAGTTGGTCTTCTGAGCCTGGGGGGGGGGGTGAAATTGTACTTTTGATTCAAATTTGATAGTTTTTTAGGTATTTTTTCCTGGCTGCAGATTTTTTTTGTTTTGGTGGTTTTTGTTTTGTTTTGTTGTTAAATCCACTGTTCCTGTGTGCCTGTCGGCTGGGGGGCTTAGGCCAAACTCAGTATCACTGTTGGAAAAACTACGAGCCTGCGTGCACATATAAAGGGAGCAGCGCTCAGCCAGCTTTGCCACACGTGTCAGGAGACCCGACGCTTGGCTTTCCTGCTGCGGGCCCCCGGCGGGTGGTTCCCGGAAGGTGCAGCCTCGCTGACGGCCTTCTCCTCCCCTTTCTCCTGCAGCTGAAGCAGCAGCATACCCTCCTGTTCAAAGCTAACGGAATCCTCACGCTGACCACCTTCCTTTCCTGTCGGATCCTTCTTTTCCCTTTCATGTACTGGTCGTACGGCCAGCAGCAGGGACTAAGCCTACTCCAAGTGCCGTCCAGTATCCCTTTCTACTGCAATGTGGCCAATGCCTTCCTCATCGCTCCCCAGATCTACTGGTTCTCTCTGCTGTGCAAGAAGGCATCCCGGCTCTTTGACCCCCCCCCAGACAAAAAGGACAGCTAGGTGCTCCCGGGAGTCAGGCAGTGAGGGTGCCTCCTCCGCTCAGTATTCCCACGGACCAAATTGTGCCCTGGGTGGCTTCAGCCCTTTGGGTATTGATAAGCAGATGGGTTTGAGTTTTTCTAAAGAATCTTCGTCTGACCTCCCTCTTCTAACCTGCCCCTTTTGCAAAAGCACTTTTTTTCTAAGTAACAGCGATTGGATCCTGTCAGACCTCCACTGGCAGCAAGGTGGTTTTAACGCAAGCCCCAGGATCCTTCCTTGAGTCTTACCTCAAGGATTCTGGGATAAATCCAGTTATGAACATGTTCCTCCCAGCTTGCTTGCTTTGTGTACCTCAAAGAAGCATGGGGTGTGGAGACAGGTGGACTAGGGTGAAGTGTCTGGGCACCCGCCTGGCCCGAATATGGGCGGCTACCCACCTTTCCGACCACTCAGGGCAGTATCTACACTTACTGGGCCAGCAGCAGCAAGTGATGAACTTGGTTCTTGAAATACGTTCTTGTGATGTTGGCCTGGGTAAATCATTGTGGGTAGGTAGTTTTTTACTGTTTACTAGATAACCCATTGGTCCTGTGCCTCATCCTGTCATCCGCGTGCCAACACTGAATTCCCATGACTCCTGACTTCCGTTCAGAAGTCTCCCCGGCAGGGGGGTGAGAGGCAGGGAGGGGATCCTGAAGCACTTGAGTAGTTAGGGAGGCCCACAGGTCAGCGCATTGCAGGCTGACTTGGGAAGACCAGTGTCGAACTTGTGAGCTTGTCGTAAACTCACAAATACTATTCCTTTCTTAGCATGTCCCCTCAAACCCAGCTTTCCCCATGTCCACACGCACAGGATGCTGTTGTTAAAACTGCAGGGGTAAAGCGACATGGTGCCTATTGAGCTCTTTCCTGGGGAACCCCACTCTTTGACATTGTCCTTTTCATAGGACGTGGAAACGGGCTTCTGTATTTCAGACCGTGAGAGGTCTCATCCGGGCTGCCTCCCGGTAAGCCAGGGCTTGTTCCAAAGCCTGTTCCCACGGGAGCGGACTGCCGCTTTGCCGCAGAAGGCTGGAGAACAAGAGTGCACGATAGCCCTGGCCAAAATCCGTCCCGTGGACTGACTCAGCTACCGTTTGCAAATAGGATCCTCTGGTGCCAACACTAATTCTTCCCTACCCACTAGGATGGGTTTTAGAAACTGCTACCATGAAGTTTTTTTTCAAATGGTAGTAAAAATCTAGAAGTTTTAAAGTGCCTTTTAATTCTTTGTTGTCCATGAACTTGTAAAGTACTCAATATGTAACAGTGTCTCAAATTCTATTTCAGTCTTTAATGGGTGCCATTTAAAAAATGTCAAATGCTGTAATTTTTTTTTTTTACCGTTTTTGTTTACTGTCAGTATATCTTTATAAATCACCCCCGTGGTGATTAAAGTGCACTAATATTTCCCAGCTTCTTCTCATTTGTGAAATACATCAATACCAACTTCTTTTCAGACCCACCCTGTGACCTGACTGGCCTCCCCGCTGTGTGCTGTCGTTTCTGGTCTGTGCTTACACCCACCACGCAACTGGCAGAAGCAGGGTGTGGAGGGGTGTGGTCACACTTGCAGCGTTCAGGAGGGCCTGGCTCAGACCTTACTCTCACATGTTTCTGGGGGTTCCGGAGTACATTGTTGGGTCCTAGAGTTTAAGCCCAGTGGTCAGGCAACTTCTGGTGCAGTCTTCCCTTCCTACGTGAATCCCAATTAGGACCTGGGAGGGGACCAGAATAACACCTCATTTAGAGTGCGGGTAAGCGTATGAAGGTGATGGGGCATATCCTTTTTCCCTCCTTGCCTCTCAAATTAAACACCTCCCCAACCAGTTCTCCTAGTTCTGTGATACACACTGGACATGGGAAGGTCACATTTTTAAGCTTCTGTGTACACCACTGCTCCCACTCACCCCTGAAAACCAGGACAGCCCACCCCAGGCAGAAGATAATTGTACCCATCCTTTAAACCCACCTCTGGTGTTCACCAGACTGTTTCACACAGCCCCTCCTGGATCCACTAAATGGAGTTCAGACTGTATGGCTGAAGTCCTCCATTCAGAACACACCCATTTTCTTGGGGTTATTAGTCTACTCCCCGACATTTAATTTTCTTGGTCCAGTGTTCTCCTTTTACAGTGGGGCAGGCCTCTTGGGTTCACAAATACATGGCCAACTGGTGGCAGAAGAGAGTTTTTCCCCCTGGCTGCCCCTTCCAAGACACCACGAAATGGCTCTTGAAGAGGGCTGCAGTGCAGAAGAACAGAATACCTGTAATTTTTCCACTTGGGTGGTTTCACCTTTGGACTTCTTTGCCAAATTCTAAGGTGGATAAATCCAGTTATGAACATGTTCCTCACAGCTTGCTTTGTTCTTTAAGACTCTAGTTGAGCCCAATCGCAGAGCATATCTAAGCCTAGACTATTGACAAGAAAGACTCAAAAGAGAGACGATGAAACTCAAAAGAGAATTTTATAATTTGTATGTTACAAACACCTAAGAAACTATTTTCTTTACAGTTATTGCCATATATATTTTTTAGCTTGTGTACAATTTCACATAACCGAAAAGCTCGTGTTTCTCAGCTCAAGCCCTGTAGACCCCACCAAGTCAGGGCCCTGCCGTTCTCTGAAGTACAAACATCAGAAGTTGCTGATCTTCCGCAGCAGGGTTTGGCGCCGTTCCTCAGGGCTAATGTTCTCAGCGATGGACTTCAGGAAGCGCTGCTCATTTACCTTCTGGAGCAAGGAGCTACCAGAAGGGTTGGCCTTGCTCAGGGTTTCGTAGCAGGTGAGGATTTCCAAGGCCAAAACGTACAGCGGTTCACACACCTCTTGGTGGAGCATGGCCATGATGTGCAGAACATGACAGAATACCTGGGTATAAAAAAACAGGGTCTCCTGGGTCAGGTCCTGTTCTTGAGCCCAAGGGCCAACTGACTGTATCAACCTAACGGAGTCCAGAAGATCGGTCAGACTGTTACAGAGAAGTCTGACTACATGGCTCCAGCCTTCCATAGGAAGCCAATTACGACAACTCTGGCTGCAGAGAAACTGGAAAGCTCTCAGGAAGAGTACGGAGAGCTGGAGCTCCTGGGCAAAGGGCTTCAGGTTGAGCAGAGGAACAAACTGAATATATTCCAGGCTATAGGGGACGTGCAGGAGTTGTTTCTCCAACAGTCTCCTGGTCAACTGGTAAAGGTACTGCCACTCTTGGGGGCTGCACCAAGGCATGACTTGTACCAGGGCCACCAGAAAGCCCTTGCTGAACAATCTGACCTCCTCAGGGTTGCCCACATCTACCACCAAGAGGGCCAGCATCTGCTCAGAGATGCTGCTGGACATGTAGCAGCACTCCATCCAGGCAAGAAGCCCTGTGCCCGGACCATACCCAGGGTGGGCTTGGGAGGTCCACTCGTCCTCAGAAAGCTTACAGATCTCAAAAAGCGTGGCTGGCACCTCACACTTGAAGTGGCCCTCAAAGAGGTTCTTCATTCTCAGGTGCACCGTCCAGTCGAGCTGCTCCAGCTTCCGGTGGAGCCAAGACAGGGACTTGATCCAGGTGTCTGGGGAGAAGGTCTCAGCATTCGCCAATATAATCTCACAGAGGATCTGCAGGATATGGATCACCAGATCCTTCCCATCCAAAGAGAGGCACCGTTTCTCCTTGGGGAGCTGCCAGTATTTGCTGAAGCAATCCAGCAGCTGGCACAAGCTGAAGATGAGGGGGAACGGAGAGCAGGCCTGGAGCCAGTATTCCTCTAAACACGCATTTGCTTCAAGAGTCTGGATGAAGATCTTCAAACTGAGGTCCACCTCTTTGACGTCTAGCATCAAGAAAGGCAGGACGAACTCCTTTAGCACCTCATCTGGCTCAAGAAGAGCAGCAACCGGGATACCCTGGGGCTTCACAGGATTCATCAGGCAGCCCAGGAGCTCCAAAAATTGCTTTTCTTCCTTGGGTGTAGAGAACTTTGTCCAGACGGTTTCTTTGAGGCATGACACCACAAAAGTAGTGGACGGATCGGGACCCTGCTCTTCCACGAACCTAAGGGCGGGGAAGGCAGTGAGAATCTGAGCCAGGAACTTGTGGGTGCCAAGACTGACCACAGCCATGCTGCACATTTTCTTCACGGTGATCTCCGGGTGCAATATTACCAGGCGGGCCACAGAAGCTACAGCTTTAGCTAAGCCCTGTTCAGAGGCACTCTGTGCAAGCTGGTTAAAAGTTGTATTGAGGTCCTCCTGAAACCCGTCCAAGTAAGCCAACAACTTCTCAGAGAGACCCTTCCGCCCCCAGGAGAGCAGGGTGCCCGAGAGGACTTTATTTTTATCTGGCAGCGAGAGGTCTGCATAGCATTCTAGAATCAAGCTGATCACTTGTCTGATCTGAGATTCAGGGATGGCTCTGTCTGTCATGGTAACTTCCACCACTGTTTCCAGCAGCTTTAACACCAAGTCTGGCTCTCGGAAGAGGGCCCGGTTATTAACCAGGCAGGCTAGCCACTCGTCTGAGAAGGCCCACTTCTTCTCAGAAGCAAAAATGTAGCACATTTCCATGTGCCGGTCCATCTTCTGCTCAATAATGGCCATGGCAATCGAGGCGGTGATGTCCTTCTCAAAGCCGTTGTTCTTCAGCACCCTGGTGGTCTTCCTCAGGAAGTCCCCAACACACTCTGCCAGCTCCGAGACCACCTGCCTCTCCTCCTTGGACAAGCTGGTAGAATCCAGGTAGAGCTTCAAGTTCTGGCTGAAGGACATCAGGCTGTCACACAGCCGGTAGCTGTCGTAATTTGTCCCCTGGCTGCTGGTGAGCATGGCCTGCAGCTCCTCCCCCCACTCCCGCAGCAGGCTGCACAGGAACTCAAACCCGATGAAGATCGTCTCTCTTGGAAGCTTGGCCAGGGAGGTCAGGCTGATGTCCCGTTCGGCCTCCTTTACCTTCTCTGCCAGTGCCCGTTGGTGATATGGGTTCTGGGTGTCCGAATTCCACACAGAGATCACCGTGGCCAGTTTGTCCAGATACACGGTTGCAGATACTTCCTGGGGGTCGTCCTCCATCAGGGCAAACACCGTCAGCATGTCTGCCAAGTTGGCTAATGCACAGCACTTCATCCCTGGGCACAGGATTCTATTTTGGATTTGCTTCAGCCCAGTGAGCAGCATGGCCAACAGGGGCATAGTGGGACACACATCTGGGTCTGACTTAAACCTCTTTGGAGGGTGGGAGAACTCATCTGAAGAGGACAAATACTTATGGGCCATTGTTCTAAACTGGGAGAGCAGGGGGTCCTGCTGATTACCTTTGTGCTTCATCATTTCCCACCAGACACTGAGGAAAAAGGCCACATCCTTTGAAGACGTGTCAACAGACATGTGCTCCAAAAAGCGCTCTAGTTCTGCACGGCAGATAGTGGTGGGCAGGGCCATCAGGAGCTGGATAAAGAGTCCAGAAGCTTCCAGCGACTTGAGCAGCTCAAAAAGGACAGTGTGATTGATAGTAGGGATCATGTTGCCTACTGAGAAGAACACATCTTCCTGCCACCGAGTGTCAGCGTCTGAAGGGGTGACGGGGTAGGGCTGAAGAACCTTGGCCCAGATGATGATCAGAGCTTTCTTCTTCCAGGCAAAGGGCTGGGAGCATGCTGTGGCGGAGGAGATCTCCCTTAGGGCCTCCACAATGGGCTGCCCAACGCGTTCCCAGTCAGACTTTTTCAATTCCGTCAGCGCTTTGGGGTGGAACAGCTGTTCAGCGAGCAAAAAGCCCCCATGCAGAATAGTCATTTCCTCACAGATATTCACGGGTCCTGCACAGAGAGAAGCCGCACAAGACAGAGTGTGGTGAAAAATCTTTAAAATAATTAGTAGAGGTTAGACGGAGAGACATCAGTTGGTAGGCTGGCGGTCGTCATTGGGGTTAGAGATGATAAGGGTGCTAACGGGGAAGGAGGGTTGGTTCTAAGAGCCGCTGCAGAGCTGGAATCAAAAGGACTTAGCTAAGGAATAAAGAAGGACTCCCAGACTCTCTAGCCTGGACTGGGAAGACAACGGGCATCACTGGAAGAACAGAGAATCAGAACAGCTCTGGAGGGAACACTGTTCAGTTTTGGTTATTTGGAGTTTGAGGTAGAACATTAAGGTAGAGACGTCCTCCTGCAATGGAAATGTGGCTCAGGGAGATGTCTGCTCAGAGGGGATCAATGGAATGAAAAAGTGAATGAGATCCTGCAGGAAAAGCACGTGTAAAGGAAAGGGCTAGGCCCTCCAGCAAAGGATGGGCTGGCAGAGGATGTGGGGAGGAAGGGCTGAGAGAGTGAGCAGAGCAGTACCAAACAACAGGGGCGACCAAGTATGTACTGTGGACATGACAGTTGAGCTTCTTTTTTTTTTTTTTTTTTTTAAAGATTTTATTTATTTATTTGAGACAGAGAGAATGAGAGACAGAGAGCATGAGAGGGAGGAGGGTCAGAGGGAGAAGCAGACTCCCTGCCGAGCAGGGAGCCCGATGCGGGACTCGATCCCGGGACTCCAGGATCATGACCTGAGCCGAAGGCAGTCGCTTAACCAACTGAGCCA
>NC_138383.1:38473965-38532162 GCF_054177405.1 Leptonychotes weddellii | reverse complement strand
TTTTTTTTTAAAGATTTTATTTATTTATTTGAGACAGAGAGAATGAGAGACAGAGAGCATGAGAGGGAGGAGGGTCAGAGGGAGAAGCAGACTCCCTGCCGAGCAGGGAGCCCGATGCGGGACTCGATCCCGGGACTCCAGGATCATGACCTGAGCCGAAGGCAGTCGCTTAACCAACTGAGCCACCCAGGCGCCCTGACAGTTGAGCTTCTAAGTAATGATACAGCCTAAGAGGGGCAGGGGCTAGGGCTGTGGGCACAGAAGCAATCAGACAAGCCCTGCCTTCCCTCTTTTCTCTTATAGCCTTGTCTTGCAAACAAATTTCAAGTGTTCTGCCTTTCAGGGAAACAGTTTACCCCACAGCTCTTTCTGTCAAACAGAAGAAGCTACCAAAGGCTCTGCTTCTCTAGTAAAAACCAAGAGGTAGATACAAAAAAATATTTTAGTAGATTAGGAATGAAAAGTCCTTTCTCCAGGGAGCCATGAATCAACAGACTTATCAAGGAAGGCATTTGGGGATGTTTAATTAGACATTGCTTTAAATCCTAGCTCAACCATCTAGAACAAGCTAAAGCTTCTCTAAGCTTCCCTTCTGTGTATGTGGGAAAAATACAGACTTTGTGTTAGACTGGGAGGATCAAATGATATATACTAGTCAAGCCCTCAACATTGAGCTGGTTGTTCAGCTCCCAATTCCATCTCCCAGAGCTGCTGAGCGTTATGTAAGATACAGCTACTGTAAGCCTCTGGCTACAAAGAGCCTGATGAGTGCTCAGTAAGTGTTGATTCCCCGCAGATCTTTCCAGTTGGCAGGACTGGAACCTTGTCACTATTCTTTGCCTTCCCTAGCTCAGTAACAGGAAAGGACATAGGTCTTCCTCAGGTAAGCTGCTTCTGGCCCAGAAACAAAATCAGAGTACAAACGCTACTCACTGTTCAGTATTCCCAACTTCTCCCCCCTTTCCCAGGGCCTGGAGATGCTACCCCTTCCTCATTCCCTCATGCCCCCAAAGAACCCATCTTTCCCAATTTCACAGGCCAGGAGCCAGCAAGAGAATCTTGATTCAGGAGACAAAAACGATCCTGCCCCTCGACTTTAAGGGAGCAGCAAAAGGCCAAAGGATCAACACTCCTATGTAACCAACTGGTGAAGGCAGTCCACCTTGGCTCCCAGTGGCCGAGGCAGACTCCCAGGAGGGTTAGGGTGCTGAGAGGTCTCACTGGGGATTTGCCCCCCCCCTTTTTTGGCTCAGGCTGCTCTCCTAGGCTCCCCAAATATGTCCCCTTATGACTCTGTAAATTTCAATTTATTGCACAGTCAGCTGAGATGTTTGTCCCCCAGTACCAATATTCCAGAGACATTATGTTCATTGTGCTACCTGAAGGAGTAAGTCCCAGACTGGTTAATAGCTGGGCAAATCCCAAGTGTTTTTATCACGACTGGTTAACTGGTGTTTGTAAGTGCCCACTCTGTACGTTTATTAAGTGCTTACTCCGTGCCAGGCACTGTGCAAGATCTCTCTTAATCTTCAAATCAACCTTTTGCGAACCATTCTTGTTTTAGAGACGGGAACACTGAGATTCAGAAACAATTTGCTCAGGATGTCCCAACTACAGTGTGGTGGGGCTGCGACAGAAATCACCACAGCTGCAGGGCTCCAAGCTTCGAGCTCTACTGTTCCACCACTGAAGACCTGGCTGGCGACAGGACTACACCGTTTCTCCACAGCCTGTTCCTGGCACATCTTGGGGTGCCTCACCCCAGCTCTCTCACAACAGCCTCCTGGTCTCATCTCTTTAAGAGCATGTCCAGCAGGATGGGAGGCTGGACAAGGAGCCACCGATTTATACTAGCGCCCCCCTCCCCTCTCCCAGACCCCGCCTGTGAGGACTCTGAATCAAAGTGCACAGAGGTTTGAAACTGCCACCTCGGCTGCCGCGGCGCTCCCCATCGCTGCTGCTCGGATGAACTAGCTGTGCGCAAGGCACCGTACCAGACACGCTATACACGTGCTCTCTATCACAACGCCCCAAAACTCTGTGTGGTGGATACGTTATCATCCCCGTTTTATCGAGGAGGACCTCATGGGCTTAAGACGCTTGCTCAAGAACGCGGCAGCCGTCCAACAAATGAAACCGTCGGGGTATCCGGGATTCCCCGGGGCCGTCTTCCGAGCCCGGCATTTTCCAAAAAGCACGTGCACGAACCCTGTCCACTTTCAGGAAATCTAACTTCACATCCGCTTGGCCCTTCACGTGGAAAGGCGCCCCGAGGGTACAAGATGCAGGCTTAGGAGCGGCGGGGCCAGGGCTGGAGCCAGGCCTCCCGACCCCCGGCCCCGAGGACACGCCCGCCCTCCCAAACCTTCCCCGACCCCGACGTCTCCCTTAGCCCGGGCCCACTCAGCACTGCCCTGGTCGCGGGTTTCGGGACGCACACCACGAGGGCCGAGAACGGGTAGTCGGGACACCCACCTAGGTCCATGGCGGCGACGCTGGCGGCCGCGCGGGCCGCCCCTCCCCCGCGACGCCCCGAGTGCGGCGCAGGCGCCACGGCACAATGGGTGGTTGGGGGGGCGGGACAATGGCCGCGCCTCAGCCCCGCCCACCATCTCAGCTCGGACTCCGCGCCGCCGGCCGCGGTCCTCCCGCCGCTCCGCGCGCACGCGCAGTCTTCACCAACAGCTCCGCGTAGCCCAAGCAGCCCGGCCCACAGCGCCCCCTCCCAGCCCGAGGCCTCCAACCAGCCAACAGGCAAGTATCCGCACTTCCCTTCCGCCGAGCGTGCTCCGCCCCGCCCCTTCCCTGCGCTCGCGCCGCTCAGCCACGCCTCTGTCCAGCCCCTGCCCAGCCCAGCTTTCTGAGTCCCAGTGGACCCTACCCACTCGCTCCGTCCCAGGCTCCGCGTTCGCTCCCATCCAGCCACCCCCGGGATCCCCCGCTTACAGTCACCCGCACTGAACGCCTTCCCCAGGCTGCCCGCTCACCAACACAGATGTGCCATTCTGAGAGGCTTCTTCCCCTGAAGAAGGTCGGCCCCACAGACGCGCAATCCCCCCCCCTCCGCCCCCCAGCGCACTTTCTTCTCCCTGCAGCACGGTATCCTTAATTCTCTGGCATCATAGGCGCCTTTGAAGTGTTACTGGTTGCCCTCCCCAGAAAATGCACTTTGCTAGCCAGAGCATCGGTGGGGGAGATCCAATCCAATGGGCCCCAGTTCTGAGAACACACACACACACACGAATATCCTATGTTCTTCTCATACATTACCCTGTCTCCTTTGCTCCCTTTCCCTTCTTCCCTGACCTAATCACTAGCCTCCAGTGTTTCTAACTCTCCATCCTCCAGCTTGCAGCGCCAGCTATCACCTAGAGAGGACACAGGGGCCAGGCCTCAGCTCCCCCAATGTGCCAAGTGGAGTTTGAGATGGCCTGCGCTGCTGTCAAGCAGCTGAAGGGACCTGTGAGTGATCAGGAGAAACTGTTGGTGTACAGCTTCTACAAACAGGCCACCCAGGGCGATTGCAACATCCCCGCCCCACCTGCTACAGATGTGAAAGCCAAGGCCAAGTGGGAGGCATGGAACGAGAACAAAGGGATGTCCAAGATGGATGCCATGAGGATCTATGTTGCCAAAGTGGAAGAACTGAAGAAAAACGATACTGGTTAAGGAGGACAGAGTGTCAAACGGAATGAAGTAGCAGGGCTCCTCCGGTAGGGAAAAGGGCTTCTTAAAAGACTGATGGTTGAAACATCCTGAAACCATAACCACTGTAGCTGAGAGACATCAATAAATCACTTAAACTGCATGAGAGTGACTGTTGTTGGAAAGGTGATTAAACTCAAAGTGACTGTCGGAGTCCTGGGGAGGTGTCCAAAATATATAAAAAGCAGCTTTCCTCAAGGGAAAGTTCCATTACACCTGGCTTTATGATTTTGAGTAAGAGTTCCCAGCCTTCCTATTCCCAGAGTATATGTAGTTGCTTGGCAGGAGTAGAGGGGTCAGGGGAAGAATCATGCTATGGAAATGCCTCAAGATTTGAGGTGAATAGACCATTCTCCAGAGGCTCAGCCTCTCGGGAAAGGGGAAAGAAGAAGAGGAGGCTAAGGCCCCTTATCTCTTCAGGGGTTGTCCTTTCACTACTAACCCAACATTACTGACAGGAAACGGGCTTTGTCTTTCAAAACGCTAAAGTCAAGTCCTACTACCAAAAGCCCCTACTAGAACACAGGCCTGATGAAGTTAATATTTTGAGGGAAGTCCACTTTTAGTGAAGTAATGGATGCCTGACAACACAGCAGAGAAACACTGGAGAAGATGGTTTCAAAATCCCAGCCTCTGAAAGCCTCATTAAAGGCCATGCAACCAAAGTTTTCTTGGGCTTTAGTTCATAGTTAACCCTGGTTTCTGCTTGGGGATGTCTGTGGGACAATGTGTACGTACATGTAAATGAATTTGTTTTATAAGCACAACACACCCTTTGACCCATGCAAGGCCCAAAGTGCCTGTGCTCAGCTTCCACTCTTTAGTGCCGATTATCATGGAGGCATCAATGCACAGTAAGTACCCTGGGATATGGAGTGCTAAATGCTATTATTTATTTATTTATTTTTAAAGATTTTATTTATTTATTTGACAGAGAGAGACACAGCGAGAGAGGGAACACAAGCAGGGGGAGCGGGAGAGGGAGAAGCAGGCTCCCTGCAGAGCAGGGAGCCCGATGCGGGGCTTGATCCCAGGACCCTGAGATCATGACCTGAGCTGAAGGCAGTCGCTTAACCAACTGAGCCACCCAGGCGCCCGCTAAATGCTCTTATTAAAGACATTTCAGAGAAAAAGCACTGCTATAGCATGGGTCTTCCCAGTATTTTTCCTCAAAAACTATTTTCATAGATCATGACATCGGGTCAGCTCCAGTTCATGAAGGACCATTAAACAATAGAAGCAACAACCATAAAGACTTCAGAAGATAAAGGAAACCAAATCTCACCAGGTATCTTCAGGATCTTCTGTTCATGTCTTTGCAGGAAGTTGCTATAGACTAAGTACAGGACTTGAGAATATCCCCAGGATGCCACAGTGACTAAAGAACTATTACAAGTTGGACAAGAGCCACATTGTAGGGGCACCTAGGTGGCTCAGTCAGTTGGGCATCTGCTTTCGGCCCAGGTTGTGGTCCCAGGTGCTGGGATCGAGCCCCACATCAGGCTCCCTGCTCCGAGGAGGGCCTGCCCCTCCCCCTGCTTGTGCTGTCAGATAAATAAAATCTTAAACAAACAAACAAACAAACAAAAAACAGCCACACTGTACTATAGTTGTGTTGTCCTCTCTTCTTTGGAAGATATTACAAGCACATTTTGATGCTTTTAGAGCCCTGATTCACATTAAATGTGAATTACTAGTAAAAATAATAATGGAACATCTTGCTCCAAAATACAGGGTGTCAACTTCGGCACTGTAGGTATAGTCATTTCTGTAAATCATTATAAAACCTGATAAAGTAAAAATGCACCATAGTTAGGACTGCAGAAAGCAACTATAGGATACATTATTAAAAAAAATATATAGTGTACACAGTATGTTGAATTTTGTGGGGAAAAGGGAGAATAATAAGTAGGAGGCAAAGGGAATGGGATTGGTAGACTTTTCAAAGTGTACCTTTTTAATATTGTTTTGATTTTTGTATCATTGACTCTGATACCTTATAGAAATCTGAGGCAAGAGTATTTCTCGGGGGCGCCTGGGTGGCTCAGTAGGTTAAGCAACCGACTCTTGGTTTTGGCTCAGGTCATGATCTCAGGGTCGTGAGATCGAGCCCCACGTTGGGCTCCATGATCAGCGTGGAGTCCGTTTAAGTTTCTCTCTCCCTCTGCCTCTGCTCTGCCCCTGCTCACATGCACTCTTTTTAAAATAAATAAAATCTAAAAAGACAAAAAACAAAAAAACCAAGAGCATTTTTTTGTTGATCATTAAGGCCAGAGTAAATTTCCTATGGACTTCCCAAGGGAAAGGTAAGAAGTCTTAGACCAAATTGAAACTTCCCATTAACTCTCACCATAAATTTCAGTGGACAAATTGGAGCCCTCCTAAAAACTCTGCTAAACACAATGGCAACTGCATGTGACAGGCGAGATGGGCAGAAAGTCACACAAAGGAGCCGTGAATGTCCATAGCTTTGCTAATTCTACCAAGATGTCAAGCAAATATGGATTTCATACTAACTCCCCGGGCTAAGCTACGGAAGCTCTTGCAACATAGTCATTCTAAATCTCTCTGGATTTAAACCCAAGGGAAGTCTGAATTTAAACTTAATATGCTATAACTCCTCAACCCCTCAAGGCAAAAAACCAAAATGACTGCTCTGAAAACACAACTCTGGAGAAGCCAAAAGACTTTCCAACTTCATCTGTTTTAAAACACCAGCTTGGGCAAAACCATCTTATAACCTTGTTTTCTAATGGATCATACCATCCTCAGAGGTGGGAAAGTAATCGATTATACCTGTGTTTTAAAATCATTAGCTACACCAGGGGTGCCTGAGTGGCTCAGTTGGTTAAGCGTCCGACTCCTGATTTCAGCTCAGGTCATGATCTCAGGGTTCTGAGATCGAGCCCCGTGTCGCTGAGCGTGGAGCCTGCTTAAGATTCTCTCTCCCCCTCTGCCCCGCCCCTCCCCTTAAAAAAAATAAATAAAATCACTAGCTACACCGTGCAGAGGTAAACTTTTGGATTCCTTGATAAAAGGCCAAAACTGTACACTAAATGGTTGTGGGGTGAATACCCTTTGGTTGAAGATGGAGGGAGATAAACAGCATTAACTTATGTCATGCATAGCTATAATTTAAGAAAGAGAAGTTTTAGTATGTTAATATATAAGTAGATAAAAAGAAATCTAGTATGTGTTTGGTCATTCAGTACTTACATAAACCATTTATTTTACTATGACAAACTTAGAAGGCCTAAGCCTAATACATTGGGAAAAGCATAATTTCTTTGCACAAGAACAGTGTTACTGAAAATAAACATCAAGAATTACTTAATAATAGGAAATCTGAAAATTAACAAATCATAGTCTAAAGAAACACAGAGAAGTTATTCAAAATCCATACAATAATTTCCCCGTATATAGGAAAAAAGTGAACCAATGGTCTAGAGAAGGAACAACTATAACTTGGTTTGCTTTGAAACTCATGATTGCTTCCCTAAGACAGAAAATTTAAGTTGAATGAAAAGTGCTGTGGAGCTGGAAAAGGATTTTTTTCTCTTGGTGAAGGTAAGATTACCCTAATTTCATATATATTAATCTGGAACTGGTAACCTCTGAGTCAATCCTTTTCTTTTTTTTTTTTTTTTAAAGATTTTATTTATTTGACAGAGAGAGACATAGTGAGAGAGGGAACACAGCAAGGGGAGTGGGAGAGGGAGAAGCAGGCTTCCCTCGGAGCAGGGAGCCCGATGTGGGGCTCGATCCCAGGACCCTGGGATCATGACCTGAGCCGAGGGCAGACGCTTAACAACTGAGCCACCCAGGCGCCCTGAGTCAATCCTTTTCAATCTCCTCAGTTTCTTCTCTAAAATTTGAACCTGGCCACTGCCATTTTAAATAGAATCTTAGAGGCTGGTGTAACAACTTGATTTCAGAAGTATACTTTCAAAAACCATTTATAATAAATATGGCCAAATTTTGTTTCCAATGATTAAAATTTGTTCTGTGGAACCAAACAGAAAACTACAAGAAATCATTAAAAAAATTTTTTTCAGGCTGAAGAAATAATCTAATCCATAGAAATTGAAATTCTCGTTAAGATTTTAATATAAAGAAAATAGTACGAACACAGCACATTAGATCCTTCCATGTGTTTATTCTGCTCAAAATTTCAAAGCAAGGAATGTGTGGGCTGTTAGTCAAATCTTTTGATTCAAGGAACAAAATTTCCTTAACATTTTTCAATGTCAAGGCCTGCCAGAGGAAGGCATTAGAACAGCATACTATCACAGTGCTGGAAGTAGTCTTGCTATAAGCTTATCAAAATTCCCTGCATCTTCAACCAAAGGTAATGTCCCACATAGTTGCCCAAGCTAAAAAATAATTTATGACTAATCTAATAGAGTTACACATAGAATGTGCCATTCCAGTGACAGTGCAGATTACAGCAAGAGTTCTCCTCTAATTGGACTGATAATAATAGAATTTTATTTCTAAAATATATCTTAGAGCTTTCAAAGATTAAAACACACAGATCTTTACCACCCCAGCCTCCTTGCCTGTACAGGAAACAACCAAGTTGTGAGAGCATTTATCATGCATGGACACATCAGTTCCTTGCAGGTGCTAGACAGGAATCACAAATGCTTGTTCCACATCATGTCTTCTGTTACCCCGAAGCCTTGGATTTATTTTGTCTAGCAAACCACTCATCACTTTTATCTGCCATCATTGCCTACAGAAAGAGAATTAGAATATATATTTAAGACTATAAAACAAAACATACAGTCCACTTTGTACCTCACTGCACTGTCCGCAGTCATTAACAATTAAAAAGTGTTCATTCAGGGGGCACCTGGGTGGCTCAGTTGGTTTAGCGTCTGACTCTTGGTTTCGGCTCAGGTCACGATCTGCCGGTTATGGGATTGAGCCCCACATCAGGCTCTGCACTCAGCACAGAGTCTGCTTTAGTTCTTTCTCCCTCTCCCTCCAGCTCACGTTCTCGCACTCTCTCTCTCAGATAAATAAAATCTTTAAAAAAGTATTCATTTGGCATAGAGTATTATGTTTAATTTGACAGGATGCTGATAAGTATTGAGCAACTGTTTGCAGATTTTTTTTTAAGATTTTACTTACGTATTTATTTATTTTTTTCGAGAGAGAGCGCACGAGTCGGGGGTAGGGGCAGAAGGAGAAGCAGACTCCCTGCGGCAGACTCCCTGCGGCAGACTCCCTGCTGAGCAGGGAGCTCGATGGGGGACTCCTTCCCAGGACCCTGGGATCATGACCTGAGCCAAAGGCAGACACTTAGCCAACTGAGCCACGCAGGTGTCCCCAAACGACTCTGTTAAGAAAATAAACTGGCAAGCCATAGACTGGGAAAAGTACTTGCATTTGTAGATATTTAAAAAATGACTCACATCCAGAACTCCAACCAATCAGCAAGATAAATAACCAATTTTTTTAAAATGGATTTAAATGGGCCTTAAAAAATAAACAAATATTTAAGTAAGGGACATTCCAGGAGAATAAAATCATTTGAGCAAACTCACAGAGTGTGAAAATACACTCATAGAGAATATAGACTAGAATGGCTAAAATGTAAAACACATAGAGGTGTGTTTTCCAACTAGTTTGTCATGAATCTCAATGGATCATATAAATTATTCTGTACTGATACAGTCCAATTATATTAAAGCTACTTAAAAAATACACAGAAAAAACCAACTATATAAAATCATTTTTAATTAATCAGGGAAATTTTAATAAAACTGGATTTTAAGTGACATTAAAGATATATTGGTGATTTTTTTAAGTGTGCTAATATCAATACGATACATAAGAAAATTCCTTGATTTTTACTTCTTTTAAATAATTTAAAAATGGGGGCGCCTGGGTGGCTCAGTCGTTAAGCGTCTGCCTTCAGCTCAGGTCATGGTCCCAGGGTCCTGGGATCGAGCCTCGCATCGGGCTCCCTGCTCGGCGGGGAGCCTGCTTCTCCCTCTCCCACTCCCCCTGCTTGTGTTCCCTCTCTAGCTGTCTCTCTCTGTCAAATAAATAAATAAAATCTTTAAAAAAAATAATAATAATTTAAAAATGTATAAAATACTGGAGTGCCTGGGTGGCTCAGTTAAGCGTCTGCCTTCGTCTGCCATCCCTCCTGCCAGCGTCAGCATAAATCCAGTCATTTCAAAAACTGTTTAATCTTCTCAGAGTCCTGGGATGGAGCCCCACATCAGGCTCCCTGCTTGGTGGGGAGTCTGCTTCTCCCTCTCCCTCTGCCCCTCCCCGAGCTTGTGTGTGCATGCAAGCATGCACTCTCTCTCTCTCAAATAAGTAAAATCTTTAAAAAAAAAACTAAAATGTATAAAATACTTAAGTATTTAAGGTTGAAATAACAGTGTCTAAGATTTGCCTTAGAATTCCGTAGCAAAAAAGGGGCCCCTGGGTGGCTCAGTTGGTTAAGCGTCGCTTTCAACTGAGGTCATGATCCCAAAGTCTTGGGTTTGAGCCCCACATGGCTCAGCAGGGAGTCTGCTTCTCCCTCTCCCTCTGCCTCTCCCCTCTGCTCATGCTCTTGCTCTCTCTCTCAAATGAATAAATTAAAAAACTTAAAAAAAAAAAAAAATTCCCCAGCCCAAAAAAAAAAAAAAAGGCGGGGTGGGAAGGAATGATGAAAAATTATGGAGGCGTTGATTAGTGACAGTCACATAGAGATTTGTTGTACTCACCTGTGTATTTTTGGAATATTTAATCACCAAATATTAAAAATAAAATCTATTATGGAAAGAAATGGACAAAAGACTTGAACATACAATTCACAAAGGAAGGTATGCAAATAGCCAATAAGCATATGCAAAGGTGCTAAACATAAGTAGTTATCAGGGAAATGCAAATTAAAACCACAATGAGAAACCATTTCACACGTTCTAGGATAGCTAAAACAAAAACCCGGCAAAACACAAATGCTGACGAAGATATGGAACAGCCAGAACTCTCAGACACATACATGGCCCACAGGAGAGTAAAGTGGTTCAATCACTTTGGACAACTGTTTGGCAGTCTTTCATAAAGTAAAAGCAATTCTACTCCTAGTTACTACCTAAGAGAAATGAAACATGTCTGTAAGATTTACACAACAATGTTCATAGCAGTCTTCCTTATTGTGGATAAAAATCTGAAACAACTCAAATATCTATCATTGGAAGAATGGATAAGCAAACTGTTGTACTTATAAGATTGAATACCACTCAGCAATAAAAAAGAAAAAAAAGAACAAACTCCGATATGTACAATTACATGGAAGAATCTCAAAAATATTATGTTAGGTGACAGAAGCCAGGCACAAAAGAATACCTACAGAATGATCTCATTTATATGAAGTCCAAGGGCAAACAAAAATAATGTGACAAATCAGTACAATACTTGCCTCTGGGAGGCAGGGGTGGAAATTAGCTGGAAATGGGCATGGGAGAACTGTCTACAATGATGAAAATGCTCTATATTTTGAACAGTGGTTGTATGAGAATATTTAACTGTCAAAACTCATCAAATGGAACACTAAATTTCCGTTCATTTATATATATATATATATATATATATTTTAAAGATTTTATTTATTTATTTGACAGAGAGAGACACAGCGAGAGAGGGAACACAAACAGGGGGAGTGGGAGAGGGAGAAGCAGGCTTCCCGTAGAGCAGGGAGCCCGATGCAGGGCTCGATCCCAGGACCCCGGGATCATGACCTGAGCCGAAGGCAGACGCTTAACTGACGGAGCCACCCAGGCGCCCTGTTCATTTATATTTCATGTATACTTTACCTCAGTAACAACAAAAAATACTTATTTGGAGCTTAGGAAGGAGTAGGAACTAGAAATTAGGAAGTCAGAGAATGGACTATGGTTGCAGCTCCGAGGAGAAGTAACCAGAGTAGTAGGTAACCTCTACTCAGAGAAGAGGGTAAACCGTTTTGGAATGAGACAGAAAGAGGTTCTTGTGTCTGATGAGAAGCTGTCAGAGAGATATGAAGATGGCAGGATCCCTAAGACCAAGGGAGAAGAGAGCTTGAAAGAGGAGGAAGTTGGTGATATGAAAAAGTAAGGAGGAAACAATCTAACAAATGTGCCAACTGGGAGGTTGTCTGAGATTCTGTTTTCCTTTATGATAAAATTTATTCATGTTCTATTTTCTGTTTCCTGCTTTAATTACATTGAATGTCTGTTGTTATGTCAGCAGTTTGCCACCCTCTATAAACCATACAACCATCCTGTGAGGTGGATAATCTTATTTTCTCAATTTTTCTGGTAAGAAAACTAAAGCTTAAGGGCTCCTGGCTGGCTCAGTTGGTGGAGTATGTGACTCTTGATCTTGGGGTCATGAGTTCAAGCCCCATGTTGGGCACAGAGATTACTGAAAACAAAACAAAACAAAACACAAAACTGAAGTTCAGAGAATTTAAGGAAATTACTTACAGTCAGTCACACAGATAGTAAGTGAAGAACCAGGACAGACTGATTCATTCCTTTAATCATCAACAGAGCATTCACTAAGTTCCTACTACACACCAGGTATGTGCTAGAAGCTGGAGTACAATGGCGGCTTTGGATGCTGAGGACAGACTGAGTTTGATGAGGACAGAAAAGGAGTTGCTGGACTTGGCGAGAGAAGTCACTGATGATATCAACAGGAGCACTTCCCTGAGCGACAGGAGCCAGTGCAGAACAGACTCAAGTGTGAATGGGAGGTAAGAAGTAGAAACAGAGTGTAGGCAGATTTTTTAAAAAGAACTATGGAGAAGGAATATGGGGCAAAAGATTTTAAAAAGATGGGAGACATGAAACCTTGTCTGCATGCTGACGAGAACGATTCATTAGAAAGGGAGGGAATGCCACTGTAGACTGGAAATGAAAGGACCAGAAGAGCTAAAGAAGCCAGGGGCTGTATCCAGGCCTTTGCCCTCGCAGCGCAGAATCACGATACACAGAGCAGGAGTGGTTCCCCAGGCCGTGTGAGCAAGTGCGAGGGCACAAAATCCTACCCCCAGTTAAGAGTCACCTGGGCGCGGGGCCGCCTAGCTGGCTCGGTCGGCAGAGTGTGTAACTCCCGATCTCAGGGTTGTGTGTTCGAGCCCCACGTTGACTGTAGAGATTACTTATAAATAAAATCTTTTTTTTGTTTTTAAAGATTTTATTTGACACAGAGAGAGAGCACAAGCAGGGCGAAAGGGAGAAGCAGGCTCCCCACTGAGCAGGGAGCCCCACGCGGGGCTCGATCCCAGGACCCTGGGATTATGACCTGAGCCGAAGGCAGACACTTAACCGACTGAGCCACTCAGGTGCCCCACTTATAAATAAAATCTTTAAAAATAAATAAATAAATAAAATCTTGACTAGGGGGAAAAAAAAGTCATATGGGTGGCAATGAAGACGCATGTTCCTGGCTCAAAAGTCACCATACCAGCAAAGGGACACAGCACTGGACCCTCTTGCTTTAGCCCTTCCCCATACACTTAACATCATCCGCTGTGGGCCCATGGGGATACAAAGTCAGAAACGAGACTCACGTCATCCAACAATCTGTTTCCCTCTGGATCCATCTTAGAAAGTTCTCGAAATGCTTCATCCCCCACAAAGCAAATTTCATGTCCATCCTACACCAATAAAGAGAAAAGAAATTTGGCAAAAAGACACCTTGAAGAAACCCCTCGTGCAGCCCATCCCTTTCCTGAGTAATACTTACAGGGTCAGCCAGAATGACCACTTGTACTGTTGCTTTCCCTGGGGTATCCAGACTCACCAGGGGAGTCAGAATCTTCTGGTTCTCACTTTTCATCAAGTCTTCTAAGTCTGGTAACTTGAGGAAAACAAAGAGGCAAAGTGAGCAAGGGGTCACATACCACTCCCACACTGTGGTCCACATGAGCCCTAGAGGAGTATCACCTAGGCACCACTTGTTTGATTTTATTATCTCAGCCGTTCTTGAGACAACTGTTGAACTTGATACCAAGCCACAATTGGAACAAACCTAAAGAAGGGAGGGCTGAGGTTCTTAGCTGGTTCAACTAGCTAGTCCCAGAGCTTACACAAAAGATCCAAGAACAAACATTACCTCTTTTTGGGGGCAAGAAAAGGCAATTCTTCCAAAAGCTGCTGCATGATCAACTGTACCCTTGATACCCTGTAGCTCCAGCTTACACTGAAAAGAAATAAGAAAGTGGGTCTATTTTTTTGGAAGAGGTTATGTGGTTAAAAAAAAATCAAACAGTACTAAAGGAATAAAGTAAAAACTATTTCTCCCTTCTATTCTCTCCCAGAGGCTTCCTGTGTGTCCTGCTAGACACATGGCATGCACAGATCTTTTTTTTTTAAATATAAACAGTAGCATAATCTACACATTATTCTGTCCCTTGTTTTTATCCAATGTTACTCCATTGGCACATAACGATTCACCCCATTCTTTCTGATAGCTGCACAGTAATCCATTCTATGGATAAACCATACATTATTGAACTACTGCTCTAATGCACAGGACACTGGGGTCATTTCTTATCTTTTGCTATCACAATGCTGCAACAGATAACCTTGTACACATTTCCTTGCGCATACGAACAGTGAGTATATCTGTGAAATAAATTCTTAGGAGTAGACCTGCTGGGTCAGAGTGCAAGGACTAAATCATGTTCAAATGCTAGGTTATTAAAAAAAAAAAAAGATGAAAATAGATTATCATTATAGTACTAGCTCTTATCTCCATCTCTTCTGACTCAGCAATTCCACTTCTGAAAGGATATATCCCCAAATATAAACAAAAGTAATACTGGGTGATGAAGTTATCAGCAATTATTATTTTCTTCTTTCTGTTTATCTGTGTAAATATTGAATCACAGTGAAAAAACTCTGAGAATAACCTTCATGTTAACCTCATTTATAAGCCAAATTCAAAGTAACAGATTACTTCTCTCCAAGATCACTCACCTGGTTATCAGCATAGCCCAGCAAAGCCCTTTGCTTCTCTTCATCTTTTTCATAAATTTTCATTCCCAGTAGATTAGACCAGTAGTTCAAGGACTTCTGAAGATCAGACACTGCTAGAGTTACTTTTAATACAGGATCTGGAGAGTAATAAAACAGTAGGAATGGACAGATCAGTGCAATGGAATAGAACAGAAAGACTAAATCAGGCTTGAATATGTATAAGAACTTTTTTTTTTTTTTTAAGATTTTATTTATTTGACAGAGAGAGAGAGCACAAGCAGGGGGGAGCGGCAGGCAGAGTCAGAGGGAGAAGCAGGCTCCCCACAGAGCAGGGAGCCTGACGTGGGGCTCGATCCCAGGACTCTGGGATCGTGACCTGAGCCGAAGGCGGACGCTTAACTGACTGAGCCACCCAGGTGCCCCAAGAACTTAGTTTATGTTAAGAAAGGGATTTTAGGTCAGTATGAAAGGGCACATTATTCCATAAATGGCACAAAGATAACTGGCTTGTCATTTGCTGGGAAAAAGTTACACCTTTAAACTAAATGGCAAAATACATTCAATCCGATGGGTTAAAGGATTAAGTTTAAAGAATGAAACCATGAAAATACTAAAAACAGGTCATCACTGCTGCAATTTTGGGGTGGAAAAAGATTTTTTTAAAAACCTGACACCAGAGATAGAAAAACCATGAAGGAAAAAATTTACTAGGTTAATTACATGAAATGGAAAATTCCTAGAAACAACACCAAAAAAGAAAGAAAGAAAGAAAAAGAAAAAAAATTACAATCAAAGAGTAAATGACAAAGTAGGAAACATTTTTGCAACATAGATGACAAAAAGTCCTTAATATTTAAATCACCTTTAAACATTAGTAGGAAAAAGATGAACATCCTAGAAAAATTAGGTAAAAAGCACAAAGTGGTATTCCACAAAGAATGAACTGGAATGGTCAACGTACAAAAAAAAACATTCAACCTCACAAATAATCAAAGAAATTAGAATTAAAACAAAACATTTTGTTATTTCATTGGCAAATAATTTTAAAAGTCACTGTGTTAACTGTTGATAGGGCAGGGGAAAAAAAATCACGATCATATAATACTAACAGAGTGCAAATTAGTATATTTCTGGGCAACAATCTGACAGATGTACCCAAAGCCTAAAAAAATGTAAACTGCTTTTCAAAGAGCAATCCTATTATCACCAACTAAAGAAGTAACTGTAGATGTATGAAGGGCTTTCATATAGCAACAGTGTTGCTCATAACAATGAAACACTAGGGACAACATAAATATCCAACAACAGACAACTGTTTAATCTTCCCACCATGTAATACAATGGAATTGTTACAATGGAACATATGATATATAGATAGTTTTTTTGTGTGTTTTTTTTTTTTGATAAATGATTGGAAAGATACACTCTAAAATGTTAACAGTGATTATCTGGCTAGATGGGTCCTGTTTTCTTCTTTCTTCTTCTATGCTTATCTGTCTAGGAAAAGAAAATCTATTTTTTTGCAAAAAGGATAAAAGTTATACTAAAACATTTAACATTATTGGAAATTTTTATACTGTAAGGTGACCTTCTGAAGAGCTGCTCTACTGTGATAAGTTCAGTACATTTTTCTTTGGTTTTCACAGCCTCAGCCCCATTTGCTAGAACTGCAATACCATGACGAAGGCAGTGTTTCTCACAGGTGCCTCTGCCTGGCAGACTGTTCGTTTTCCCCGTTCATTGAGAAATCAACAAATTCCAGCCAACTGGGTCCCTGAAGGATGCAGGACAGGAATGGTAACAAATGAGTGAGACTACCCAGGACCCAGTGATTCAAAGGAAGGCTGGACACCAGCTAGACTGATAGATTTGACTCTATTACCAATCGGAAATTAATGCCCCAAAGGTATTATCATTCCAAAGGACAAAAACATCTTAGGATTGTAGGGCTCTCCATTTTTTATGTATATATATATTTTTTAATAAAGATTTTTCTTTATTTATTTGACAGAGATAGACACAGTGAGAGCAGGAACACAAGCAGGGGGAGTAGGAGAGGGATAAGCAGGCTTCCCGCGGAGCAGGGAGCCCAATGCGGGGCTCAATCCCAAGACCCTGGGATCATGACCTGAGCCGAAGGCAGATGCTTAATGACTGAGCCACCCAGGCGCCCCTTTATGTATCTTTTTTAAAAGAGACTCTTTTTATTTTTATTTTATTTTTTTAAATATTTTATTTATTTGACAGAGAGAGACAAAGCGAGAGAAGGAACACAAGCAGGGGGAGTGGGAGAGGGAGAAGCCGGCCTCCCGCTAAGCAGGGAGCCCGATGCGGGGCTCGATTCCAGGGCCCTGGGATCGTGACCGGAGCCGAAGGCAGACGCTTAACAACTTAGCCACCCAGGCGCCCCAAAAGAGACTCTTTTTAAAGATTTTATTTTCGAGAGAGAGAGAGAGAGAGAGAGAGCCTACACAAGCAGGAGGAGGGGCAGAGGGACAAGCAGACTCCCTGCTGAGCAGGGAGCCCAATGTAAGGCTCAATCCCAGGACCCTGAGATCATGACCTGAGCTGACACTGAGTCAGACACTTAACCAACTCAGCCACCCAGGCGCCCCTCCATTTTCTGTGTATTGAAACATCATTACAACTAGGAAAAAAAAATGCATAGCAGAATTAGTGGCAGGAGTTAAGCTTTAAAGTTTTAAATTCTTGCTTTATATGCAAGAATCACTCATCAATAAAAATAATCATAAAAATCCCTTAAGTCACCAGTGAAGTACAGAAATACCATCTGGCAGTAAGCCCTACAGCACCAGTCTAACCTCCTACACTGGAACACATCATTCTTTCCTTTGCTGAGCTCCAGATGAAAAGCAAGTAACATTATACACACAATCAGACTCAGTACAAGGGGCATTTGGGCACTGAGGCAGACCAGGGGAAGAAAGAGAATCCATGTCTCCCATCTCAGGTCCACTTAAGGAAGTGTGCTCACAGACTGAAATGGCAGGCAGAACGGCCTTTGCTATTCACTAGTGTTTTTTTCTGCTATTGTTTTTCTTTCAGCAGAGCAGATAGCACAACATGCAGGGATTACACATATGATGAGGATGCTTCTGCAGTAAACTAAACAGGTCGTGCAAGGTTTCTTTCTGCATGGCAGTCAGTGTGTTGGGCTCCTCACTTCTATTCCACCCTCACTCACCTAGCAACAGCACTATAGTTTGTGAAACTGACCTCAGCTGGAGAGATAAAATCAACTAGTCTAAGGATAATCCTATTTCCCTTAGCAGTGATTCATTCAGGAGTGTGAAATCAAGTCTGACCAGGAAGTCTGCAGGAAGCTTCCAGAAGAGTTTTGCTCTGCTCTTAATAAAAATCAACAGAAGTCAGTCTCTCCTTCCCCTGCCAGATGAGAATGTGGAAGCAGGTAGCCCCAATGCTACTGGCAGCCACCCAACAACCACAAGGGAACTGGTCTAGAAATAGACCCCTGTGGACAAGAGGATGGGGACAGAGAGAAAAGCTGGATTCTTGATGCCATTGCTGAGCTGCTGAATCAACTAACCCATAGACTACCTACTCTGTGAGCTAAAACATTTTCTTATTGTTCATGCTAGTTTGAGATTGGTTTTCTGTTACAGCTGAAAGTATCCTAAATAGATATATTACCAGCAGAATAGAACCAGAACCAGTAAGATCCCCTAGAATTATGCACTAAAGTTCTAATATGAAAATATGATTTCTCGGGGTGCCTGAGTGGCTCAGTCGTTTAAGTGTCAGATTTTTTATTTCAGCTTAGGTCATGATCTCAAGGTTGTAAGATCGAGCCCCACATTAGGCTCCACAATGCGTGTGGAGCCTGCTTAAGATTCTCTGTCCAGGGAAACCTGGGTGGCTCAGTCGGTTAAGGACCTCAGGGTCCTGGCGTTGAGTCCCACATTGGGCTCCTTGCTCCAAGGGAAGCCTGCTTCTCCCTCTCCCACTCCCCCTGCTTGTGCTCTCTCTCTCTCTCTGACAAATAAAATCTTAAAAAAAAAAAAAAAAAAAAAGATTCTCTCTCCCTCTGTCCTTCCTCTCACCGCGTGTTTCTCTCTCTCTCTAAAAAAAAAAAGAAAAGAAAAGAAAATATGATTTCTCAAAGAATAAGAAACACTGGCTTGGGAAAGATATCATGTCAATATAGACTCTACAGGAGAAAGAAATCCAGTTCCTCTCTCCTTTCATCAAAGATGCTGTTAGACAGAGGGCTTTTGTTAGTCCCAGTATAATTACCTGACTGAGGTGGACTGCGATTCTGCAAATAGAACTTATATCCTCCTGGGGCCTCGGTTTCAAAAACACCTTCTGTAACTTCACTGAGTGGCCACTCCAGCTTCCTGGCATTGCTGACAGCCTGGCTAGAAGCGAGTGTGATACCCTATGACAAACAACAATATCACCACGTGTATAACCACAGATCTTTTCTAGAGCAAGATAATGAGGCAAAATCCCATTGCCTTTACATCATGCTACCCAAGATTTAATTGGCATTCAAAATTTTTTAGTGATTTTTTAAAAAGATTTTATTTATTTGAGAGAGATCGAGCAGAGGGAGAGAGAGAGAAAGCAAGGAAGCACAAGCAGGGGGAGCAGCAGAGGGAGAGGAAGAAGCAGGCTCCCCGACCTGGGGCTCAATCCCAGGACCCTAGGATCATGACCTGAGGTGAAGGCTGATGCTTAACCGACTGAGACACCCAAGTGCCCCTCTTCTAGTGATTTTAAAGTAGGTTTTGGACATACCTCTCCTACAAAGATCCCAAATGTGAATTGTAGGACAGAAGTTCAAAGGCTAGAGAAGTTTGACCATTTTATTTTTTAAAAGATTTTATTTATTTCACAGAGAGAGAGAGAGAGCAAGAGCGTGGGCACAAGCAGGGGTAGTGGCAGAGGGAGAGGGAGAAGAAGGCTCCCCGCTGAGCAGGGAGCCCAGATGTGGGGCTGGATCCCAGGACCCTGAGATTGTGACCCGAGCCGAAGGCAGAAGCTTAACCAACTGAGCCACCCAGGTACCCTGAGAAGTTTGATCATTTTTATACCAAAGATAATCTCTTTTAATTTTAAAGATCTAATCAGAGACATCTTGATCTTACCTTGGCTTGCTAGCTACCTACTTAAGATGTTTTATTTTTATTTTTGCTTTTTAAACAAAAAAACTTGGGCTTCTTGGTGGCTCAGTCAGTTAAGTGTCTGCCTGCGGCTCAGGTCATGATCCCAGGGTCCTGAGATCAAGTCCCACGTCAGGCTCCCTGCTCCTCAGGGAGTCTGCTTCTCCCTCTGCCCCTGCCCCACTCATTCTCTCAATCTCTTTCTAATAAATAAAATCTTTAAAAATAAATAAAAAAATTTAAACCAACTATCAAGGTATTACTTAAATTTAATCAAAATACCTAAAAATGTAAACTATGTCTTCTGATAAGACGAGCTGTAGTTCTAACTGGGATTATCATAACAGCCTCTCTTTCCCTGAGTCTTGTCAATCCATCACCCACTCTGTAGCCAAAGTAAATTTTTCTGAAACATATTCTACCCTCAAGACAGCAACCCTATGTAGTTTCTCCCCTGCTTAAAACCCTTGATAGCTCATCGTTTCACTCAGGGATGGCTTCTAATGGCCTGAAAGGCCCAACACAACCTAATCCCATGTAGTTTCTGACCCCATCTCCTCCCACTTTCCCCTTGTTCCATCTATTTCAGCCAGACTGGCTGCATTTTCTGGAAAATGCCAGGTGCTGTCTGAGGGCTTTTGCACAGGCTGTTCTAACTGGTTTGCTCTTCCCTGCGATATCCACATGGCTAACTCTCTTCTCTCCTGTGAGACTTTCCACTATTGTCCCCTCCTCCCTGATACCTACCCTCAACACCCTCCTTAAAATTAAAACCAGTCATCTGTCCCATACTCCCCATCCCCCTTACTCTGCTCTGTTCTTTTCCAATAACAACGATCACCTTTAAAAACAACATACTATATGATTTATTTATTCTATTTATTATATGTTGTCTGTCAGGCCCTGATTCCCTCCCCCGGCAGGCAAAGATTTTTGTCCATTTTGTTCACTGGTTATCCAAAGTTCCTGGAGCTGTGCCTGCCACATAGCAGGCACTCAATAAATATTTGTTGTATGAATAAATACCACAATAAATACTTTAATACATAGTTCTTTTCACATATTCATTAACATACATGGAAACTAAATTCCTAGGTGTGAAACTGCAAGGTCTAAGGCCAAATGCATTATTTTGATACTGCCAAACTGAAGTTGTAGTAATTTACACTCTTATAAAAGTAATGTATGAGAGTGGCAGTTGCCTAACACCCTTTGTAACACAGTGTGTTATGACACTTCTTGATTTTTGTCAGTCTGATAGGTGACAAATGGCAGCTTGGCAGTTGAACATCTTTTTCAATGTTTGAGAGACATTTCTGATTTATTTTCTATGACTGTCTGTTCACAGTTTTTGCCCCTTAAAAAAAAAATTAAGTTGTTGATCCTCTTTTTTTTTAAGATTATTTGAGAAAGAGACAGAGAGAAAGCGAGAGAGAGAGACAGAGAGGGAGGAAGGGCAGAAGGAGAGGGAGAGAATCTCAAGCAGACTCCCAGCTGAGTGTGGAGCCGAATGTCGGGCTCGATCTCACGACCCCGAGATCACGACCTGAGCCTAAATCAGGAGTTGGACACTAACCGACTGGGCCACCCAGGAGCCCCTCGATCCTCTTCTTTTTAATGTATGGGAACTCTTTATATAAACTGGAGGTCTATATAACCGTCTTTCTTTTTGTTCCATGAACTGAGGAGCCCAGAAGGTTCCTTTCATTAGGGATATTTTACTACCAGAGTCTCTCAGGAAGACCCACAGTGGAGCAGCCCCGGGGTTCTCCACCTACAGGACCTCTGACCCTGCAGCACCATCAATCAACATCTGACTTGAGCCGGTGAAATGCTGATGGTGCCAAGATGGTTTTGCTCTTTTTTCTCTCCCTGATTTAAATTTGGAGAGTAAGGAAAAGATAAGGAGAAACACAAAGAAATTTTCATTTACACTCAATCACCAAATCCTATTAACTCTACCTCCTAAACATCTCTCAAGTCCACCCACTTCTCTCCATCTCCCACTCCTACCACATGAGTTAAGGAGCTTCCAGTCACTTGCTGTACTACCCTTTGAGCTAGTTTCCTCGCTTCCAGTTTTGCTTCCTTCCAACCCAATCTCCATGCTCCAGCCAGGTGGATTCTTGCACACCACATATATTGTGTTATTCCCCTGCTTTAAAAATGGCTTCACTGTGTTTTTAGAATAAAGTGTAAACACCCTAGTATGATGTGGCCCCAGCTTATTTCTCCAGCCTCCTCTTTGCCCACTTCCTCTTCACACACTTAGCTCCAGGCAGACTGTGCCAGTCCCAGCTCCCTGACAGCCATGCTCCCTCTCACCTCCAGGCCTGTGCACATGTTGAGGACACTCATCTCACCGTCCCACCTCCACCCCACTCACCTGGCTCAGGTGTCACTTCTGGGAAGCTTTCTCTGAACTCTCACCTCTCGGGGAATTCCTCCTAAGTGTTCCCACATCCGCCTATTCTTATTCCAATCTTAGCACTAATCACACTGTATTCTTCCATCTCTTTACTTGTTTCCCCCACCAGACAGGAAGCTCCTTAGGCCAGGGAACATGCTTCACTCTACTGTATCCCCAGGACCTAACCGGTACATGGAAGATAGGAAGTCACAATAAATATCTGTCAAATGAATAAATTAGGGCTACCTGGGTGGCTCAGTCAGTTAAGCATCTGACTCTTGATTTCAGCTCAGATCATGATCTCACAGTTGTGAGATCGAGCCCCTCATCAGGCTCTGAGCTGGACGTGGAGCCTGCTTCAGATTCTCTCTCTCCCTCTCTAATAAAAATAAATAAATGAATGAATAAATTAGTGAGAGACATGAAGAATGAGAAAGAGAAAAACAGACACTAATACGTTAAATCTGAACCATCCTTTTCATTTACAAAATACTTTTATAGATATTTGATTCTTATAAAAATTCCACTTAAATGTCATTATTATTTTAACGTGAGTTAAGAGTAATAGCAGGATTAAATGACCAAAATAACATCTAGCACGAGGTAGATCTGCTCAGTAGATCCCGAGAGAAAACTAGTTACTCCTGTCTTGCTGTGTATTTGGGCCCAGTGACATTCTATCTAGCACACAGTGGCTGCTCAATAAGAGGCAGATACCGTAACTATTAGATGCACACTGACTTGAACTCTTGCATGAAGGAAGGAATGAATGCGGTATATGCAATGCTTCTTTCGCTTTCTCCTTAAAAGCTTCTCCAGTTTTTCAATGACTAGCATTGGCCATAATAGCACAGCCCGATCCTAAAGGGCATTAGAGAGAAAATCTTTCTCTGGTTGGTGATCAGGACCTGCCTGACCAGACCAATGACTCTGGCCCTTCTCTCTCTCAAGGTTCAGTCATTTTGTCTCTGTCAAAGCTGTCTCTAAGTCTCGAGGTTGACCTCAAAACACTGGAAGAACACAGTTCATCCCGAAGCCAGCTCTGAGACAGGTGCACGAGCGATTATCTTCTTAACAGAAAACATAAAACCATCACAAGCCACCAACTGGGCCGTCATCATACCTGAGGTTGTATCAGGGACCTCGATAAAAGGCACAGCCAAAGTCTGCTCAAACAAAATGACATTTACCATGAAGTCATTGCCAAGCCTGTAGTGTCCAATGCCATAATTGTAAGTCAGTTCTGCGACAAAATGATCATCCTCAGGTCCAAATCCCACCATCGTCTTACTCCATTTCCCATCATAAGGCCTAGAAAATGAAAGTAAATGAACCCAGTGAATACAGACAAAATCTGCCTGAGGCCTCCCCTGAGGAACTCTTGGGACAGAACAGTGGGCAGTCTCCCATGGTCCTCTGAGTCAGCTGTAAGGATGAGATGACCTCTCAGCTCGTGCTAAAAGCAGCTGTGCACAGTGCTCGTGGGCCTCACCACCAGGGGCTCGAAAGATCACCTGTCTGGCACTTATTTGAGGGAAAGATTTGTTTACCTTTTCTTTAAAGTAGGGGACATACTCCTGTAAAGATACTTCTCCAACCTTTATTTTTTTGCACATCTCTCACCAAGCATGCAATTCTCTTTAGGCCTTGGAATTTTCCAGCTTGCTATGGCTATTAGGCTAAGACGCTCAATAAGACATTGCTTCATTTAGGGCCACCTGGGTGGCTCAGTCGATTAAGTGTCTGCCTTTGGCTCAGGTCATGATTCCAGGGTGCTGGGCTTGAGCCCCAAGTTGGGCTCTCTGCTCAGCGGGAGCCTGCTTTTCCCTCTCCCTGCCACTCCCCCTGCTCGTACTCTCTCTCTCTGTGTCAAATAAATTAATAAAATCCTAAAAAAAAAAAAAAAAAAAAAAAGACATTGGTTCATTTAGAGTATACACTTACTTGTGTTTTTGAAGCTGCCACCCTAACTTATTGATTCCTGAATTTATTGCACTGCCTTATACTCACTTCGAGAAACTGTCTTCTGTTCTCCAGGGGTATTCAAAGCCTAAAGGAGATTTTAAAAAACAAGGTGTC
This sequence comes from Leptonychotes weddellii, assembly GCF_054177405.1. Classification (NCBI taxonomy): domain Eukaryota; kingdom Metazoa; phylum Chordata; class Mammalia; order Carnivora; family Phocidae; genus Leptonychotes; species Leptonychotes weddellii. The sequence continues at coordinate 38,507,845 of NC_138383.1, read as the reverse complement.
ATACCCATTACAGGCAGCTTTGCAGCCTTCTTCAAATTCCTCATGCCGCAGAATCTGGTAAGGAAATTACAATACGTTGTAAAGTGTTACCAGTACTGTACACAGCATATTTAGCACAAGCTAAAATGTTAAAACACAAACATTTATAATTTGAAAGCTTTACTTCTAAAACAAAAGACAATGAGCTTTGTATCTTTCCCAGACTGGAAGTAGTAGAAGTGAGGAAGAACAGTTTGACACCAAGGGTCAGGCAACCAAGGCTGTGAAATCTACTTGGATTGGGAAGCAGCGCTGTGGAGTTAAAATCACCCCCACCACCCAGAAAACCAAAGTATGGCTTTCAGCATTAGAGAATTCCGATTTGGAATCCTGGCTGTCACTCAATAGTTGTCTGAGATCGAGAACGTTGTCTGAGAATGTTGCTGAGGGCCTGACTCTCCCAATGTTTGTGAAAATAGATGATTTATTAAACTATTTGACACAGAACCCCACACACAGTAGCCTCTCAATGTCTTAAGTTTCTATTCTCCTTTTTGATTCCCATTGCTACTGCTCCAGCTCAAGTTCCCATCAGTTCTCTCCCAGACTATTAAAAATCATCCTTATTTATCTCTTTCCTTAATACCACCATAAAATTATGTCCCTCATGCACAGCTCTGATCACATCATTACCCTGTTCTAAAATGTCAGAGAGCTCCCTACTTACTGAGCCTTAACATCCAAATTCCTCAGTATTCAAGATACTATCAGAAGTCGTCCCAGCCTATTTGTCCTGATACCCCATCTCAACTTCAACTAAGTCATCTAAGCTAAAGACACAGAAAACTAGTGGTGTTTCCCAAACATACCTTATCTTTGCATTGGCTCTTTCAGTTTTTCCAGTATACTCCTCCATCTAATCTTTGTGGAAATCCTGCCTGTCTTTATAGATCAACTCAAATGCAAGATCTCCATAAATTATGTCCTGATGATCCAGGCTGAAGTTAAATCTTTCCTATAGTATTTTTTAATAATAGTAGTAGCTACCACTTACATAATACATATGATGTATCAAATACTACACACATAACAGTTTAATCTTCAAAGCAACGCTTCAATCATCGACAAAACACAGTAAGGGAGAGTTTTGTGGGTTTTCATCACTTATCAAGTTTTGACTTCCATTACCGTTAGCTATGTACAAATCAAATTCTCATCTCCACCCACATCCTAGGCCGGCCAGAAGCTTTAGTTGAGGACAGACACCAAGGTCATTTTCATCTTTGTCACCAAAGCTGTCACCAACACAGGACCGTGAAGCACAAACGATATATTTTAAATGACTGATGAATTCAGGTAACTCCCTTGCACGCCACATCTTCTGCACTCTACATTAAATTGCACTCTTGCACCTCTAAAGCCCTTGCTTATCGGGAGCTCCCCAATAGCTTCCACCTGCATTTGCCACCCAGGTGATCCCTGCAGAATCGCAACTGCTCAGGGCTGGAGAGGCCGCTTCCGGGTGTTGGAGACAATGGGTTCTGACTTCACACTTAGATCTGGACTGTTGAGAGGAGGGCCGGAGCATTCACCCGGAGGTTGAATATACATAAGGGACCATTGAAAGCAGGCCTGAGTGAAGCAGAGGTCCTCATAGGCTGATTATCTAAACCGAAAGGCTCCAAACCGGAAGAGATTGGGTTATTGTTCATTGGGAGAGTATTATATTACTTTTTGTTTACGGTCTTTACCACTAGACTGGAAGCTCCACAAGGGCTCAGGCTCAGTATTTGTGAATGAACTTAAGTGAAAGAAACGTGTGTGGGCACACAGTCGACGACTAATAAAGGTCCCTTTCAAAGTTCACCAACCCAACCAGCAACATGCAACGCTTCCTGAAGCTGAAAACCCGACAGGGCTAATGGGGAGTCCAGGGCTAAGGTCGGACACCCGGGCACAGGCGGAGATTCACGACACACCCAGTTGTCCCCTTCTTGGGCCAGTGGGGCTGAGCGGCCCCGGCCACCCACCCTCGCACGCCAGCCCCTCTCGGCCCTGTCTGCACCTTCATCCCCAGGACATCGCGGAAGAAACACGCCGTCTGGAAGCGGTTTCCCACTTTGAATACGAAGTGCAAAGCTCGACGAGTAGCCATAGCCATCGGCTCCACACAGTCAGGGGTGGATGCGCAGACGGGTCGTGACGTCACTGGTCGCCGCCGGCGCGCTTCCGTGACGCAACCCACGGCGCGGGGGAAGATGGCGGCGCGGGGGAAGGGCTTGGGGTGGGCCACGCGGCCGCTCCTGTGGGTGGTCCAAACTTGGTACCTCGACGGGCGGCGCTGGGTCCGGGCGCTGCGGCGGAACCCCGTGAGGGTAGTGTTTCCATCGAGACAGGTGGTGGAACGGAAGCCCGGTCCTGGAAAGCAGCCCCAGAGGGCTGCGGCTGAGGCCAGTCCCTACGAGCCGCGACCAAAGCAGCCGCTTCAGGTGTCACCATCCCAGACGCCCTGCACCTGGGAAGAGTCGGGGCTTCGCTATGATAAGGCTTTCCCCGGGGACAGAAGGCTGAGGTGATGTGTTCCTGAGACTTGTCTTGTATTCCTGTTTCTCTTCCCACCTGTCAGCGGGAGCTTAACCTCTTTCCTCCTGTTGGAGGACTTCTCCCGGTACAACCCTCTGGTTTTTATTATGCATGGAGGGCAGAATAAATGTTTTCTTTGGAATTAATTTGTTTATGTCTGTGAAGCTCTTTATATCTGTTAGAACTAGGTGTGTCTCCGTAACAAGGATGTTAATAATTACCCGTCTTTTTGTTTCCACCCACAGCAGTGTAATGACAATAGTTAAGTCCAGGCCATTTCGGGAAAAGCAAGGAAAGATCCTGCTGGAAGGTCGCAGGCTGATTGCAGATGCTCTCAAGGCTGGTGCTGTGCCCAAAGTTTTCTTCTTTAGCCGTCTGGAATACATAAAGGAGCTACCCATTGATAAGCTGAAAGGTGTCAGCCTCATTAAGGTGAAATTTGAGGATATCAAGGATTGGTCCGACCTAGTAACACCACAAGGAATAATGGGTCAGTGGCTATACTATGTGTCACTAGAAGTAGAGATCTAGGAGTACTTATTCATGATTGTCTTAGGGCAACGAATTTTATTTGAACCAAATTCAAAATGTTTTCTTAAGACACCCAGAAAAATACAGTTCTCAAGTCTGTGCATCTTACAGTATTTTCAGTGGAAATTGTATTATGGCTCTTCATAGTCTCTAGGAATAACCACTGTTCTTTGAACATTATATTTTTTAGGTCACTTCTTCAACCCTTAATGTCCAACTAAAGTTTAAGAAAATGTTTACTAAAATATTTAGCCCTCCATTTGCACAAGACTTCTGCCAGTGTGGTGATACCCCTCTGGCGTCGACCTCCTTATTCTAGAAGCATGTCTGAGCAGTAAGTTGCCCATTGAACAGGAAACCGTGTCTTTATTTGGTTGAATCTAACAAGATTCTAATAGACTGTGATGTCTGTTAGCACTTAGGTATTCTTTTCTAAATACGGAAAGACTAAATTCTTTATACCTTTTTGACACTGGAATTAGATCTTAGATCTGAGAATTGAATGGCAGTAAGTGTAGAAGTTTCTCTTGGGTAGTAAGGGACAGTAAGGGCAGGGGGAGTTATCTTCAAGATTCAAATGTTTGAGCCAGGATCTCTCATACCAATTGTGCATGTGTTTCCTTGTGGTGAAGTTCAGTGATTAGTTGGGAGAGGATATTCTGGGGACCATCTCTTGTTCTGTAACCTAGCAAGTCAGGGATCTGTGACCCTGTGCTTAGAACTCTTCCCCTAGGGTGGGGATTTGGGACTGCTAGAGTCCTTCCCTTACTCTTAAGTATTTGTGCTCTCGTTAGCTACACCTCTTAATTCCCTACTTCATGCTACAGTGCAAGTATCACTCATTTTCACCACTTTGGGCATGTGTGCTAACAATAGCCAGCCCACCCAGGACTTCTGTAGCCCTCCTCGTTGTTGTGACTGCTTTCATCATTTCATGCCTCTGAAAAATACATATTATTTAGCTTATCTTTATGTTTTATTCAATATTGGAGGGGTGGGGTAAAGGGAGAAAGAGGTAAGGCCTCCTGTCAGACTTGCGGCATATCTTTAAAATCCAGTAATGTAAGTAGGGCCTGTAGTAGAGAGCTTTCATCACTACAGCTGATCAGGTAGAAGTTAAAGGAAAGGCCCCTGCCCCGCTGAATGGTCTTAACAGCTATCTGTGGCCCCTCAGTGCAGGACCTTTTTACAGCACGCAGATGCCTAATACCATTCTAGTGCCTTCATTGATGGATTAGGTATAGGTATTTATGTGTTCTTGGTGTGAATAAATTGGCCTAGCCTGTGGCGAGGGCAGTTTAGAAGTACCTATTAACATTAGGGGTGCACACACAGCATATATCGATTTCACTTGCAGGTGTTTTTCACAGGGAATGTTTGGACATGTGCATAGAGATACAGGGATGTTCATTGCAGGGTTTATAATAGGGAAAAATGGAAAATAAGCTAAACGTCAGTCAGTTGGGGAAGAGCTAAATAAACCTGGTATGTTCATGTTACAAAATAACGTGAGCAGTTAAAATAAGGTAGCTCCGAATGGATTGACGTGGGAAGTTCTCTAAGACATCTCGTGTTAGAGAATTGAATAAGGTTACAGAATAACACATAAGGGTGTGACTCTTTTATGGAAAAGAAGATAGTACCTCTATATGGGTAGATGTATATATACGTAGGCAGACAGATGGAACAGGTTCTGAGGGGATACACCCTCAGATCGAAATCAGTTATGGGGGCTGGGTATCACTGGTAGAACTTTATGTATGAATTTTTTTCAATCAGAATGCATTCCTCTATTACTTATGTAACTAAGAATATAGAAAGATGGGTAAATAAATGAAAAGCCAAATTATTCCCTGTGGTTACATCAGACAAGTGAACCACCTGTTTTGTTCCCTCAGGGATTTTTGCCAAACCTGACCACGTTAAGATGACATACCCAGAGACTCAACTTCGCCATTTGCTGCCCTTATTGTTGATTTGTGACAATCTCCGTGACCCCGGGAACCTGGGGACGATTCTGAGATCTGCTGCTGGGGCCGGCTGCAGCAAAGTATTACTCACCAAAGGTCAGAGCACTGCTTCCTGGGTGGATCGGGTGGCCATTTGTAAGTGAGCTGGCTCTGAGGGTGGACACACATGGATTTGAGTCTTGGATCTGCCCCTTATTAGCTGTATGTCCATGAGCAATATTCTGAGTGTCGGTTTCCTCATCTGTAATGTGGGCATAACAGAACCTACCAGGTAAGGCTGTTTTGACGATTGTGATGGCGCATGTGAAGTACTCAGGGCTCTGCTTGGCACACATAAGTACTTCAGGAAATGTGGATTATCTTTTAAAATTATTTTGACACCTGCTAGGTTATTAGAGAACTTAAAATCAGTCGGGAAGAAACAGATGCCAGTTTTAACACTTCAAGTCCTTTGTGTAACGATCTTGAGTTCCCAAAATGTTGGGCATATGACACCTTTCTAACTCTTGACATTCTGCATCCTATAAAAGGAATGATGCCAACGGAGTGTGACTATGAAATTGGGATGCATTTGTCTGAGCCTCGGGATGGGTCAAACACCCCCACACAAGCTAGCCTCATGACATTTCTCTCCTGCCATCAGAAATAGGATGAGTAGGGAGCGCCTGGGTGGCTCAGTCGGTTAGCATCTGCCTTTGGCTCAGGCCATGATCCCAGGGTCCTGGGATCCAGCCCTGTGTCAGGCTCCCTGCTCATCGGGGAGCCTGCGTCTTCCTCTCCCTCTGCCCCATCATGCTCTTTCGCTCTCTCTCAAATAAATAAAATCTTAAAAAAAAGAAGAAGTAATGGGATGAGTAGGCTTGGTTCTAAAGAGACTTGCCTAACACCTGGGACATACCTAAAAAACTGCCTCTTACAACTTGTGGGGAGGGTGGGAGGGAGAGGATCATTCACTATAAACTAGTAATGACACCCACTGCTGAGACTTGCCTCGGTTGCTCCTTTCAACCCTTCACCCCCGTCCCACCTTGTTGGAATAGATGGAGTAGATAGACGCCAGCATGAGAACTAGGTGCTGGGGTTCCATCATCAGGACCCCACTTAGCCACCCCATCGTTGAGCGCTCTGAGCCGGTGTGGTTTTGGAAGTGTACCTATATATTGCAGGCCGTGCGGTTTCCACGTTGATGGTGGTGGTGGGTGTAGAGGAGGTGGGGAAGGAGTAGGGAACACTTGTTGTCGTGCCCAGGATGGAGGGCATGAGGATGAGGGGGGAAATCTCCTTTTGTCCCTTACTCCCCACCAGGGAGAGGGGTCAGACTGGAGTCTCGGCCCCTCCTCTGTCCCTCCCTCGCCCCCAGCTCTGGGTCCCTGCGGTGATTGGGAAAGCCCACCGTTGGCACAGTGTGTGGGCAGTGTTCCGTTTTCCATTTCAAATCTGGTTTGCCTCCTTACTCTGTCCTGAAGTTGGGTTAATTTTTGCAGTAACTTAGAATGCAGAGAGTTGTGCTAACGAGTTAGGGGAGGGTGGCAGGTAGGTGGTGGCCTGGCCCTGCTGCCTCCCCCACCCGAGGTCCTGGGAAAGAGCGCGTGCGAGTGGCTGGGCTGAGCAGTTCCAAGAAGAGTTCTTTTAGCCTTCTTACTGTGCTGTGGGGGGGGGGCGTGCATGTGTGCGTGTGTGTGAGAGAGAGAGGGCTGTTGCCTTGGCTCTCCCTGGATTACTGAAATCGCCCCATCTATGTCCCCCTCTCTAGCAGCTTCCCTGCTCCAGTGCAGATTCAACATTGAAGCTGAATGGGCCTTTCCAAAGCATAAACCAGATTCTGTCACCACTTGGCTTAAAATCCTTCGACCCCATTATGTTGTCTAATGGATAAAATTCCAAACTTCCTCAGCTTGGCTACCCACCCTCCTTTAAATTGGTCCTTGCCTGCCTCCTGTCTCATCTCCCACCGCCCCGTCCATTATCGGCCAGATCACTGTCCTTACAGGGTTTGGGCTGTGGTGTTCTTCCCCACTCTGTAACTCCCCTAGCCTTTGACAGCTTCCTCCTGTCCTTCCAGATCCAGCTCAGGGTCATGTTCTGTGGGTGTTTCTCCTGGGAGCTCCGCTTTGTACAAGGGTTTTCTGTCACCCTGTTCATGCTGCTTTCACGTCAGTTACTGATATTGTAGTCATGTGTTCGGATATTGTCCCAGCACCATCGCCTACTCTGCCATGAGCCCCTTGAGACTAGGGACTTTAATGCTCTTTGCATCTCCTGTAGTGTCTGGCCCAGGTGGATGGTTATGTTGAAGGGATGAAAAAAGTCTGTTTCAGCACTAGCAGGAATTCATCCTGCGGTCCCTTGGCTGGCTGGACGCTGCCGTAATTGGGGAGGCAGAGGTCCCAGCTCTCGAGAAGGCTACAGTAGGACATTTTTTGCTTTCTTTCCTGATCCAGAATTAATCTGATTTACTCCACAGCCCCCTTGTCTGGGAAGGTTTATAATCCTAATTGGATCCTGTCTCTATTTTCTAGGCTGTGTGGATGCCTGGGAGCCCAAAGTGCTACGGGCAGCAATGGGTGCGCATTTCCAGGTGCCCATCGTCAATAATCTGGACTGGGAAACCTTGCCCAACTACCTGCCCACCGACACACGGGTCTACGTGGCTGATAACTGCGGCCTTTATGCCCAGGCCCAGATGCCTAGTAAAGCCAGTGACCACGGTTGGGTATGTGAGCGACGACTCTCGAAATTGCACAACTATGAGGAAGAAGACGATGATCTAGAACCTGGAGCCAGTAAGGCCTGGCTCCCTGAACTTGAGGTCCAGAGTTATGACTTGGACTGGACAGAGGCACCAGCAGCTGTGGTGATAGGTGGGGAGACCCACGGCGTGAGCCTGGAGTCCCTGCAGTTGGCCGAGAGCACTGGGGGCAAGAGGCTGCTGATCCCCGTCGTGCCTGGTGTAGACAGCCTAAACTCGGCTATGGCTGCCAGCATCCTGCTTTTTGAAGGGAAAAGACAACTACGTGTGAGGGCAGAACACTCGAGCAGGGACAGGAGTTACCACTGAGACGGAACATGGAAGTCAGTGCTTGGTTTGAGGGGGTCCCAGCCCCTCCTGCATTGTTAGGAGATAGGCAGAGTTGGTAACTGTGGCTTCCCAGGCCATATCCAGGAGGCAAGAGGTGGGCAAGACGCTATTACGTGGTTATTGGAAAAATAAGAATTTCCATGAATCTGCTTATCCTCCAAAATAACAAGGGTGAGAATTCTTCCTGAGATCTCCCCCTGCTCCCTAACAAAACTTCCTCTTGAGAGAACGCAAAGATCAAGCATGACTCGTGCCCCAAGTGGTGGCAGAGTGGGATTGCTTTGATAGGTTGGAGGGGAGAGGTTTTGGCAGGAACAGTCTCTTGGGTTGGCTGTGCTCTCCCAGGCGGACAGCCTGGAATCGCCACACTGGTGCCCCGCTGTAGTCCGGGCCTGCCCGGGGCCTCACACAAATGCCTGATGCAAGTGGCCCACACGTTGTTCTCGACGCCCTCCATGCCCTGTCAGCTTTCAGAAGGTAGAAGAGCCCACAAAGGCTGTGGCCTGGCCCTCTAGCTTCGCAGAGCTGTGATGCCTGTCCCACCAGCGGGCTGAGTCCGGGAGGCAGCTCAGGGACCTGTACCACTGAAGTCTGTTGGCATTTGTTCTCAGCACCTTGGAAAAGTACTAAGAAAGCAGAGGTCACTAACAGGAGGTTCATGCCTTTCCAGCATGAAACCAGTCTCCTGCAGCTTTGTCCTGGATTATTGTTCCTGCTGATCCTCGTTACAAAATAAAGATCAATGAAAGAGCAACAAACCCTGTGCCTTGTTCCTGTTAAAACAGTGTAAAAGATGTATACCTGGGCACGTAATTCTGAGCCTATTTTACCACACTGGGTGAAAGAAAAGAAATTTACATCCCATTCACTTTCTAGTCAGTGACTTATATACCGTGTCTCAGAAGTTCTTTCTGTGTATTTGTGATGATAATTTAGCAGAGAGGAGGGCAAGCTTTCCTTTCTTTAAAATGACTACAGGGGAAGCAGGTGGTGGCGAAGTTCTTGTTTGTTGAGTGATAATGGAAAATTGTCTCTTGAATTCTTTTCCATTTTAAGGCCAGCATTTCCTTTTTCACCACTTCCCCAGGAAATCAGAATGAAAAAATGAGCAGTACATGACCAGCAATGGGCTCAGGGAAGCTGGGGGATGGTTGGCCTAGGGGCGCCTCGCCTTCGTGTGGCGCGAGTGCTGGGGGTGATTTCTGCCACGAGGTGGCAGCCGTGCTTCAAAACCACTCCCAGCCCCGAAGGGAGGGTTCGGGTTTTCCTGGATTCACTCAAGTTGGAAAGGAGTCCAGTCTCTCTCCACAGAGGGTGTTCTGCAGGCCACCCGTGTTCGGAGGGGCTGAGGGTGGAGACCCATCCAGCTTCTCATTCTCTCGGAATCTGAAGCCTAGATAGACGTCGGACCAAAAAACTAAGGAGGAATTGGACAGAGGGGAAGTGGCTTGCAGCAAGGAAAAGTGGCCCACCTTCTTCGCGTGAGTGGAACGTCTGGGAAAGCGCTGGGCAAATGCTGCTGTCCCCGGATGCCTGCAACTCCGCCTGGGGACCCTCACCCCGGTTTGGAGCAGGGAGAGCTGCAGAGTCCTTTCCCGGCCCCCGGCCCCCAGCCCCAGCAGCCAGCTCGCCGGGAGAATCCTGTCGTTAGGGCCCAGAGGGTGAGCCAGACCTCCAGGGACGGGTCTCCACGTTTCACCTGGGACCTTCTACCCCTCGCCCCGTGGTTGATAGGAACACCTGATGTCCCCTTCCAAGCTGAGCTTTTAGCTCCACTTTTGTCATCTTGCCCCACAAAGACCCCAGCAGCAGCACCTCACCCGGGGTCCTGTGACTAGTGCTGAAAGCCACCAGCTGGGCTGCAGGGCCAGGGTACCCCCCACCCCCGAGGCCCAGCCCCTCAGCCCACCCCTCACCGGGAGCAGATCTGGCTGGCTCACTTAAACAATTTTAGGAAACACGTATACATCTTTAAACTCCAAGAACTTACGTTGTCTTCATCAGTGAACGCACAAAGCTAGAAGCCAAATGAACGGACGAGCTCTTCATGGGCTCTGCTGTGGGCGACTGAAAGTCTGAACTAGGTTGCCACGTTGCATCGGTGCGGCTGAGACGGAGCCCACAAGCCGGGCCACGCTGGCTGGACTCGGGAAGCTGCGGCCAAGGCCAACACTCAGAGGCCAAGCGTGACCGAGTCTGAATGCGTTACAGATGGCATAGGTTCTCTTCCTACGTTTGTATTGTAGGGAAGCTACCGTCTTCAGCCGAAGCCGCCTATTTGGAGGGCCCTCCTCAGAGCTGTTGCTACTTCAGAACGCAAGAAAGGAACAAGGGTTGCGGGGCAGGGTGGACAGGGCCGCAGCAGGCTCTGGCCTCCCAGCTTCCCTCACCTCTGCGATGTGTGTTGGGGGGGGGGTGCATGCTGACTGCAGACCAGCAGAGTGGCTCCTGATTGGTTGGGGACTTCCTTCCACATCCTGTGATGTCCAAAGGAGATTTCGTTTTGAGCCCTGGGTTCCAAGATCATGCCTCCTACCGTATCCTAGTTCTAGCCCCTGTGGCTGACCGGCTTGTGTGAGGCACGAGCACCCAGGAATCCAGACTTGGGGCTGCCTGCCTCCTTTGGGCTGCACACTGGCCGACAGGCTTGGGGACAGGCTTCCATGAGTTGGTGGTACATTACTTAATAGAAATCCAACAGTCCTTCAGAACAAGCCCTACCCAACTGCCAATAACACACTTCCTGGCTTGGGAAGGATTCCAAACCCCAAGGGGCTGGGACACATGCCTTAAACAAAGAATTTTTTTCATGCTTTCATGTTTGAGGCATGCCTAGGACATCCTAATGTCGTATTTCCCCCACTAGAAGGAGAAATCCCAGCCATAAGTAGACACAATATAAAATTTGCCTACAAAGCGCCTCCTGATTCCCGGAAAATATTTCCCGTGCACCATTTACTAACACTGAATAATCAAAAATGACGCTAATAGGCAACAGCCATTTGTCAACAAAGAATCTTCCCTTTGGCGGCCGGCCTGGATGTAAGTCGTGGGGTCAGCAAAGAGGGATGCAGGTGAAGTGCTTACTTCTACACAGCTGCTCCAGGGAGGGAACTTGAAAGACCCCGAGCTCTGGGCCTCCGGGTCAGTCCTCTGTTCACATAGCACCACCCAAAGGAGCCACAGAGGGCCAGTGCGGAAGCTCCCCCACGGTCCACATGAGGCCATGTTCCAGTCCTTTGGGGCAAGCATGGGCCTCCCCAGCCCGGCCCGGGGAAATGACTTACGATTAGGATGTGCCTGCACCTGTGTGTCTGGAGGGGGCTGGGCCAGGTGCCTGCTCAGATCTCTCCCAGAGCTACAATCCAAGTGTACATGCGCACGCGCACTCACACACACACACACGGTATTCTCCCTAAGCTGAGACACACACACGGTGTTCTCCCTAAGCTGAGAGAGACACACACACACACACACATGGTGTTCTCCCTAAGCTGATACCTGATTGGGTCCCGCTGATCTGATCTTGGACCATGGTTCTGTCTCTAGATCACTACAGAACTCCATTTGCTACCCTGGAACAAGGCTACCCTGGAACAAGGCGACAGGAGGAGAGAACAGCTTTTTTGTGTCTTTAATTAGGCAAGAGGCAAAAACAAAGTCTGGCTGAAAACTACCACTTGAAGCTTGGCTGATGCCAAAACAGTACTGGCTCCCTGTGCTTGGAGAAGTGAGAGCCACCGAATTTGGGGACACACTTCGAGATGATGGGTGGGTGGGGGGAGGCAGGCAGCCACCTCACTCCTGGAAAGGAAGCTTTGGTTGCGCCTTGGCATTCAGCGCTGCCCACTGTACATACCAATTCCAGACACATACCCTTTTTTCTTAACCAGATCTTTATTGTTGGGGACAGGTAAAAAAATCTCATCTCTGTTGTGAAAATGGGTAGAATCGGATCTGGAGGTCATTGTGGCGAGCACAAGATCTGGAACCCCAGGGTGGCATTTTTACAGCCCACCTTCCTGCCTCAACCTGCTGGGGCGCGGGTTTCCCTCGTTGCTGACGGAAGCCCTTGAAGAGATCACAGCCAGAGTTTTAACCTGCTTCCAATTAGTGACAAGAATTAAGGTATTTTGGAGCTGCTTAGTGGGAATTAGGAAACCACCCACTCTGTCTGCATCAAGAACCTTTAGGATCTCTGGCACCACTGAGACAGGGTTTTCCTGGCACTGGTGAAGTGGTCCTCCCCCAGCGTTTCCCCTCAAAGCCGCCATATAAACCTAAAGCTTTTTTGTAGTAAACCTTCCCACTGATCCTAAGCTACACACTCACTCTCGGAGGGGAATTCTGGTGGTAGGGAGCCCGCTGCCCTTAGTGGCAAGTAGTTCAGTCAGCGCCGTAAGGCCAGAGGACAATCACAGATGACCTAATTTTTCTGCTGCAGGGACTTACAGGGACCCCTCACTAGACTCTGTTCCTTCTGCACCAGAAGAGAAGTAGTTGCTGAGAGAGACCACTTTTTCTCCAAGGCTATCATGATATGGGACACAGGCAGAAATCCAAAGAAACCCATCTTCCAAGTGAGGTGGAGCTCACCTTGTCCCCGCATCCACCGCACACCCAGAGGAGACACAGGCAGGGTTTCCAGAGAAGCCCCTAGCCCAGGCTAGAGCTAGGGCTGAGGGTCTCCAGCTATTGCCTGTTCTTCACAGGGAGACCTGCGTGGGATTCCTCGTTTCTGCAACTGGCCTCCTTGGGCTTCAGAGCACTTGTTCCCCTGTGGGGAGGGAATGAGCACCAGGGTCCACAAGGAGGCCTGTGACCAGAGAATCCACCCTCCGCCAGCACAAGTGGAACCAGGAGAGATGGCAGCCAGAGCTCCGGCAGGGATCTGCCTCTGGTGCTCTACGCCAAAGGAACTCCTTGGCTTCAGGCAACCAGTTCTCGATAATTCTGGAACACAGCTACTAAGGTATCCAAAGAAAGTCAAGAGGATCTTGTATGCTCCCCCCCAGAGCCCAGCACTACAAGCAAAAAGATCTCTGTTATTAAGCACAGGAAAGGCCAAGTCGTTGATGATGTCCAGAGTTGCCTGCTTTATTTCTTACTAGGTGGTTGCATTTCAGGCTTGCGCCATCAAGTAACTGTCTAATTACCAACTAACTTTGTGCCTCTGAACTACTCGTCAACAATCCAATTCAGCAAGGAGCAGTGGTGTCAACAGCTGGTGGGGGGCCGGGTTTTCCAAATCGGTGGTCTTGGCTGACAAGTGGAGCCAAGGGTAAGGCCTGTGACCGTATGAAAGACCCTAACGCCTGGTCGAGAGAGGCCCAAACCCTGTGAACCCCTAGGCAAAGCCCTCCACCCCAAGTGCCAAGGACACAACTGTTATTTTTCTTCTGTGAGAGCCAAGCTACTGGAGCCTAGCCGAGTGGATCCAAGGCCTACTTTTAGTGGACAAGTCCTCTGCTCCCACTGCCACCCTATGACACAGCTCCTTGTGCAGGTTCTTAGGGAAAAGCTAGGCTTCTGGTAATTTCTTGTCTCTTTTTAGTTCTGCTTTGAAAAGAAAAGAGGGATGACGGGTAACCAAAGGCGGACACAGGCACCTGGGCAGAGCCGCAGTGGCCCCAGGCCCAGAGCTGGGCCGAGTCAGAGGTCTGCGCTCTCCTCTAAGGACACAGGGCTGGGTGCCTCTCGGGAAGCTGTCCAAGGGGGAAGAATTTATGAATAAAATTCCAAGACAGTAGAGACTGTTCGTACGAGAAGGCAGAAACTTGGAGAAGGTAAGATCCAGGAAGAAAGACGTAAGGAAAACACGAGAAGCTCTTATCACGTGGTAGGAGCTCGGAGGAAGCAGTTACTACACGAATCGTTACCAGAGCTAGTCCTTTTCTCCCCAAGAAGGAGCACGAGCTTCCTTCGCGATCTTGCGATCCCCTGGCCCGAGAACGAGGTGCCAAGCCGGTGTTTTTCCCTCACACCGAGAGAGAGACGGACTCACTTAAGACAAAGGCCGTTCCCGTCAGCAGCTCCGAGCGGAGGCTTCGCGAGCCCGAGGCCCTTTCCCTGCTCCACCCGCACGTACGGACGTGCGTCACTGCGTCACTGCGCTGGCCTGGGCCCTGCGTGCCGTGCGGACGCCGGGGGCGGGGCCAGAGCGCCGGGGCGCTCTCCCTTCATGCTCGCTAGGCGCAGGACCAGCGGGTACGTACTTCATCGAGAGCCCGTGACGGGGGGCGCGCTGGTCCCGAGCAGGGTCTCCAGACACGGCGGGTTCTTGTGCTGCGGAGAGGCTGTGCACCTTAGGGTGCTGGCTGAGGAGTTAATGCAGAAAACAAGGCACCACAGAGAGGTTGGACACTTGGGTTGTGTGATTCGGGACACGCTGGAAAAGTCCAAGGGTGGAGGGAAGGAAGGGGAGGAGGAAGAGGAGAAGACCAAGTTTTAAATAACGTCTCCTGAGGCTGGAGCCCCCTAGATGGGCTCTGGTTTGAGCTTTTCTGCTAGGAAGTCATTCACAAAGGCCTCCACAATGGCGGGGGTGATCTCCTCCACGTCCATCACGTACTTGGCCCGGGCTGACATGTCCAGAATGGTGAGCAAAGGGGCAGCCTCCGGCAGGTTGGTGTAATCGCGCAGGGAGTCAGTCATGTCATCCTGGAAGTCACCAGAGGGAGAGAACACGAGTAAGTCTTCCAGAAAGAGGATAGAGAGATCCCCCCCCGCCCTCCGACGGCATGGAAAGCCGCCACTCCAGTGCCCCGAAGAGTGGGTGGCCCTCCGGGAAAGACGGGCTCTCAGAACAGGGAGCAGTGGACTCGACCCTGCCTTGGAGAATTCTCTCTGCCTCTCCCCAGACCACCAGACAAGTCCTCTTTCTTTATTAGCACAAAAGCAACTTCAGCGTGTCCTCTGCTGGCTAACAATGTGTTGTCCTTTAATGACTTCCTTTTGCCGTTACCTCTCAATTATTTGCAGACCCACTGTGGATGTCTGAGGCCAGTCTGGACTTCCAGATCTGGAATGATGTGAACGGAAACGGCTCACTGTCCCCACCCGCCCCCCCCCCCCGAGGTTCAGGGGGGCAGGAGCTGCACAGTCAGTTCAGAAGACAGGGTTCCTGAAGCTTCCACAGGGGCCTGTACTGATCATACATTCCCACGGACTGTCCAGGTGAATTTCCCTTATTAAGGATAAAAGCAAACCCAGAAATCCAAAGACTAGTGCAAGAGTTTGTAAGGGAGCAACGATCTGAGATTACCTCTCAGGCTACCGCCCCCCATTTGGTAGAGAGCAGGAAACGGACTCCATACACCCACCCCGAGGCTAGGTCACTATAAAACACACGCAGCCTTCTGAACTGGATGAAGACCCAAGTGCCTCTGCACAGGAAGGGCTTGGGGCATTCCTGGCCTTAAATGCTGGCGAGCAGGAGGCACGAAATCTACCACTCACTGGTTTCTCAGACAAAAAAAAAACACATTCCTTTCTCAAAAGGCAGATCTTTAGGCAGATGATTAGAAACCGCATGCACTTCCGGCAGTGATGGGTGATTCAGCATCTCTGGCACTGTTGACCCCACCCAGGCCCTCCGTGTGGGTTAATAAACGATCTTCATGATAAAGCAGAGGGGAGGCACCTGGACAACGACGACTGTACATTGAATTCCCATTAGGAGGCCTGAGCCAAGCTGAGCACAGTGCTGGGCCCCTCCCCTCTCCCTCGGAGCAAACCACAGGGAGATGAATTTTAATGTCTACTAAAGCTTCAGATGGGATGACTTCTGCCTGTCTGAGCAGGAGGGCTCACGACAAACACCCTTAGCCCTGCGAGGAGTGGGAGAGGGCCAGAGTCCTGGCTCAGAGGTGCCCCGCCAGTGCTCGATGACCCAGCACCCCGTGCCCATCCCCTTCCATGCCACCTGGCTTCTGAGCACGAGACCAGAGAATTGGACCAAGAGAGCTGCCGAGGTCAGGAGCCCAGGTGAAGTGCACAGGAAGGACAGGACAGCCAGGCGAGGAGCTGGACAGTGGATGACTCTGTCAGACCCTCCTCTGTCCGGGTGTAGGCATCCTGCCCCTGGGGCCTGGCCACCTGCCAGACCACGTGGACGGAGGAGTGAAAACACTACTTGTGGAGTCCCACTGACCTCACGTTCAGTCTTCTGCACCCCCTACTTAACGTGTGGCTTTGATAAGTCACTTCTGTCAGCCCAGGCCTTGTCCCCTGTGAAATGGATTCAAGAACGGCTCGCATGGGGCAGGTGCTAGCCAGTGGGTGAGCCAGCAAGGACTCACAGCCCGGCCAACCGACCAGAGCTGGGACCGGACCTGGGAGCTGTCTGGCTCTCTCCAAGCCTCGCTCTCCTCATCTGTGAAACAGAATGACGCCATTCCCAGTCCGAGAGGTGAGGAGCAAATGGGAGGGTGCCGGGCTCGCTCCGCTTGCTGCCTGGTGCATAGAAGACCTGCAAATGTGCCTTTTCAGCCACGTTCCTAATGCACTTACTGGAACTCCCCAGCCCCACCCCTGCCCCTGGCTGGGCCCCTTCTGTTCCACACCCATCTTTTCTCTCACAGCCATTTGAAAGGGGTTAGAGTTTAATATATTCAGAGCGGCTTCCATTTGTGCTTTGTGTGGAGCGGGCTTGTATAGCCCCAAGGCAGGGCCCTGTGAACCTGCTTTGTTCCCTCCACCCCACAGCAGAGCAGGGTGACTTCAGCTGCCTGAGAGGGGCCCAAGGGGCCTGGCAGGGCTTAGCAGGGGTGGCTATTGAAGAGGTGATGAATGGGTGGTCATTCAGGGTGTCTGGCCGCGCTGCCTCTCGGGGGAACCAAATAGCACAGCATGAAGTGAGTGCAGGGCTCTGACCAACTGGGGATGCTGATGGGTGGAAACAGGGCAGGGGGCTTCCAAAAGTGTGTCTGTCAATAACCAGCTTCTGGCCGGCGCCCGGGGGTGGAGGGGTGGCGGAGCATGCGTGGACGGGCTTCCTGGGGGTGGGGACTGAGCCAGAGTGGCGACAGCCATCTTGCAGGGATCCCCGCATCAGCAGGACAGAGGCTCCTGCACCTGTGGGAGGCGGCCCCAGCTGAGCACCCGGCCTTCTCACCCTGTGGGAATTCCTCTGCACATGTCCATCCCAGCTGGAGGCCTTCAAGGGACAGGCCTGGGGTGAAAAGAGATTGGGACAGCAGCAGTGTCCAACCTCAGCACTCTCTCCGGGGCCGGCTGGGGACATGCAGGTCTGAGCTGTGGATGCCTGCCATGGGAAGAGCCCACTTTGCAGGCCAGGGCCGAGGGACTAGCCAAGCAGACGTTTTGTAAAGCATCCAGGGCCTGGTCTGCACCCAGCCAGGAGGGAGGGAGTGCTGATGACCATCTCTGTGGCTGCCACTCTTCCTAGCAGCCTGGGGGGGCGGGTAGAGGTGCAAGAGGCAGCCCCTTCCCGGGAGGGCACCCTGCGGCTCTGAGTGGCAAACAAGGCAGGAATGTACAGCAGCGACACGAAATGGTTTTCCGTGCGGGATGACACACCTTTTCATGCCACACGTGTCTGTGGGTTCTCCACCCCAGATCCCGGGGCTCCTTCAAACATCCCCTAGAGCCGCATCACTCCTGTCCCAAAAGTTGGCCCACTGAGCAGCCAGCGGGCCAGGTCCCAGTGGCACTCACCTCCCCTGCCACAAAGAACAGAAGTGGCGCCTCCTCCTCTTTGGCTTTGTACTTGGCAATGATCTTCTCGGCTATTGGCTGGATCAGCTGCTTGGCTGCCTCAGACTCCCCATCATCCTCAGAATCTGTAATGGGGAGAGAGAGACACAAGAGGCACTGGTTTGTGGAGCAGATGGAGTGGCGCCCCCTGAGGGAGCTGGGTCCTGGGCCTGAAACGCCCATCTGGGCAGCCCCTGAATGGAAACCAGATTTCCCCTGGGACACAGGCCTCGCCTCCGGGGTACGGGAGGGTTGTGTCCGCGGCGCGTTCACACCACCGCACTGGGCTCCTCCCCGAGTGTCATTAATACCCCAGGTGCCACGATTCTTTCCACCGAATTCTGCACAAACTGGCCTTAGAAGCTGAGCTTCCTCGAAGCCAGGACCTGAGGCCCTTGTAGTTTTTCTCTCAATCACAGAGCCACAGAATGACCTCGCATCTGATTTCTTACTGAAAATGGCAGAAGGGGTGGTGGCGGGGAGTCAGGACTGCAGTCCCGTCAGCAGCTTTGTGGCAGTGGGGTGACACCAGGACCCCGGAAAGCCAACTTCACAGCTGGCCGGACTCGCCTGGGAGGGGATGGACTGCTTGACTGGGTGCCCCAGAGCCCCCTTTAGTCATTTCTTGCCTCCAGTGAAAGAGCAGCGTGGGGGCAGTCACACCCCGGGGCCCTGGGCATCACTCCTGCAGGACCCTGTAACCCAGAACAAGAGCAACTGCCCAGGTGTCAAAGCGGGGAAGGGGAGGCAGGCAGCAGGATTTTCACCCAGCAATGCCCCACTGCCCCAGGGGCCCGCAGCGTGCAGACGCGGCAGGACGTATTCCTGATCCACATCTAACCCGCTCTGCAATGCTGGGAACTCGCTTTGCCTCTCTGGGACCTCTTTACCAACATCTACAGAGGGCCAGTGAGATGCAGTTGTCCCCCAGTTCAGGACTGTTTCCCAGAGGCCCCGGGATGTGGGTGTGTGAGCCAGCGGCCAGCAGCAAAGCCCTGAGGACAAGGACTCCCCAAGGCCATCTTTCCCCAGGAGACCTCTGTTCTCTTGAGCACAGGGACCAGCGTGCAAGTCAGTTTGTGTAAGAATTCCCATGAGTCTGCATATTGGCGCCCCTCGTGGAGGCCCCCACACCAGATTTCCAGAGCACCTCCCTCACCAACCCCATCAGTCTAAGTGGGTATGGTGGCATCTCAGCCATGGTCCTAGAACCCCAAACTATTTTGAGCTGGAGCTGAGTAACACGTCCCAAGGCAGAAGGTGAGGTGGCCCTTGGCCAGTAGTCGCTCCGTTTGCAAAAGGAACAGGGGTCATCCCACAGGGCTGCAGGGAGCCTGGAGTGGACGTTCTGGTGTCTTCTTGCCCCGCAGAGCAGTCACCCACTGAGCAGAGAGCGGGCCGACTGAGAGGGGCACCCGGCCACAGAGATGCCGCCCTGAGGCTGGGAGCGGGGGGCCTTTGCTCAAGGGGGCCTGGCCCCTGCAGCTGCTGTGCTCGCTGCCCGCCTCCTTCCAACAATGGGTCTGGTCGTGGGGGCCGGACTCCCGCCTGACCTATTCTTCCCAGCTGGCAGTCCAGGAAGGCAAGCACAGCGGCAGCTCCCAGAACCCCTCCCGCAGGGGCAGAGCCATGAATAAATCATTGGGGTCAAAAGCAAGGCTGCTGGGAGAGACAAAGGCCCAGGCTTGGCATTGTTGGTGACAGAAAGAAGCTGCAGGGACGGACATCCCCCCCCTACACACGTGAGGTCTGTGGCGTCCAGCCCACCCTGGGGCTCCTGCCGGGCTTCCTACCTACAAACAGGACGAGGCAGGGGCCCTCGTTGAGCTGCACGGCGTTGGAGTCGGAGAGCTCCAGCACGGGCTTGGGGTGCCACGGGAACTCCCTGCAGTCCTCATCGTTCAGCACCTCCACACGCCCCTGCCGCGTGATCACCTCCCCCTGGGGGTCCAGCACGATGAGGGTGGGGATGCCTGCAAGGGAGAGAGAGCTCGCTTGAGAGTCGGGAGGTGCTGGGCCGGATTCCAGGCTCAGCCACTGAACAGCCACAGGACTCCCTTGCCACTTCTACAGGGAAGCCGGCAACTCACTTCCCCTCTCCAGGCCTCAGCGTCGGGCAATGTGGTGAATGCACGACAGTTCCCTCCTTCTCTCACTTTGTAAAGATCAACGAGGTGGTGCATTTAAAGAACTTAACACAGGGTCTTGGCACATAGACGCACTTAGTAAATCCTCATGAGATCTCAAAGAAGCAGAAGACACCCCTGCCACCTGCAGGGGACCTAAAACCTAACCGATGTGGTGTGAAAACACCCTCCCAAGCCAGCACAGATCAACCCGGGCAGTGGGCGTCCGCACACAGGCAGGCCACCCCGCCAATGGGAGCAAAGGGGCCAGAGGAGGGGAGGAGCCTGGGGCAGGGGCTGCACACAACGGGACAGCTGGCTGCCGGTGAGCCCGCGACCCCACCCCCATCTCCAGCCCTGCTGCCTGGGGAGGTTCTAGTACCCGCTCTGAAGGGGACAGTCCCTGGACGGAGCACGCTGACTTTAGAGTCCGGGGCTGGAGTAAGAAATGCAACACAGAACTCTGGGCAACCCACACACATCCCCAACCATAAAGCTCCAAGTGAAAAACCAGAGAAAACCCCATCCTGGGTTACAGTGGCATTTGGGATTTCTACCTCCTTGCTTTGTACCCCATTGCCTGCTGTCTCTCCCCCAGCCAGGGTCCCCCCTACCAACCACAACCCTTAGCCACGGCTCTGCCCTTCTGGAGACACTTGTCTCTCCGCTGGAGCAGCTCCCCTCCCCCAACCCCCTCTGCCCCGCCCCCAACCCCCTCTGCCCCGCCCCCAACCAGCCACCTCTCCTCTGGAGCTGACCAGAGCTTTAATTTTATATAGGCCAGTGAAAGCCACAGCAATTTAATATTTATAGATTTCAAAGTATTCAGTGATAATTTGCTCCACTGACATTTCACTTCTCTGTGGGGGGGCGGGGGAGGGGACAGGTGTCGAGGCACCAGGAAAATGGCTCTAGTGTTTTGTAACCTGGCGCGGCTGCTGGCGCAGCAGGCATGCAGTGGTGGGCCTGTCTTCAGAAGGACTTAAACAAGTCCATTATGTTCACACCTATTAGAAGGAAGTGGCTTGGCATGTCAGAGAACAGGTCCAGAGAGAAACGGGCTCCGGAGAACTGTCATTCCCACTGCATCATGTACAGACGCGTGCAGCCGGGGCTCCTGGGGGCTTTTAGGACATTCTCAGGGCCGGCCAGGCCTCCTGAATTGTGTGTCACACAGAGCACAAGAGACTTGGGGCGTTCCCAGCCTCATCCTTAGAGCTGCATGCCAGCCTCCAGAGTCTGCGCTCCCCATCCCCGAGGATGCAGCTGGGCACCGCGACAGGCCAGCTGGCTGTGGGCCAGTGCCTCCCGTCGCCATGCCCCATCTCAAATTTGCTTTGGCGAAGTCCTTTCATCAGAGTTGCTGTTCTTCCGACACTGGGCAAGTCCAAGCGCGGGGTTAAAGCAGGGCCTGCCCATAGCTACGATTAGACAGAGCAGTTGGCCTGTTTGGAGCCCAGACGTGGGATGCTGAGTTGGTCTGTGGAGGACGAGCAGGCCGAGGACAGAGAAGGGAAGAAAAGCAAAACCTGCAGGCAAAGAAACCCACTTGGTTTCTGATTTGGTGCCTCAGTTTCTCCAAGGGACTCCTTTCTAAGGGGGCTTCTCGCTTACCATGGCTGCAGCCTCTCTGAAGTCCTTGCTGGTGGGGACCGGCAGCACAGGGACATGGAGCACCCAGCTGGCTGCTGAGGGGGCCTCAGCTGATTCCACCAAGGAACAGCACCCCTGGGCCTTGGCTCTCCCCAGCCCTTCCCCGCAGCTGCACAAAAGCAAAGTCCCCACCCGTATCTGTGCTCTGAGTGCCAAAGCCCACGTCGAAGAGCCCAAGAGAACAAGGTGTGTGTGCCTGTGGTGCAGGAACAGAAAGCAAGTGGGTACAATAAGCCCAGTCAGGCAACAGCTCGGAGAAGCCCCTCTTGGGCACATGCCCTGGGCCAGGCTCCCTTGCCAGCACCCAGTCTTGGCTTGGCTTGGCCCTAGAGCCCTAAGTGTGTGTGCTTTTGTCCAGGGATGAGCCGCAGGAAGAACAGGAGCGCCGTGTCTCCGCACATCTGCCTGGTGCTGGCACGGCCACGCTACTTCCTTACTCCCCATAACAGATGGCCTCGGATGGCCAAGTCACCCACCTAAGGTCATCGGGCTGCAAGTGGCCATGTGGAGACAGGAGCCCTGGTCTGCCTGTTGTTTTTCAACCCGGCCAGTGCGGATGGGGGCTCTCGCAAGTGGGGCAAGTAGGCGAGGGAAGGCCACCCGCATTCACAGCTTTCTGCACTTCCTCCTCAAGGCCACGCGGAGGGAGGCTGGGGCTGCCACCCCTCTTCCCTCTCCTCCCCGCAGCAAGCATTCTCCGCTCCCCTCCCTTGAAGCAGGTTCCCCAAAGCAGAGCCTTCTAAGGAGAAAATAGGGCAAAGCCTCTAATGGGAAACTGAAAGGGAATGGAAAATTTCTAATCGATGCCTTTGTACAAAATAACTTCCACACCGGCGAGGGGCTTCTCTGAAGGGAATGCAAAGGGAGCATCTCATCTCTGCCTGAGCTTGTCGGCTCCCAGCTGGGATGGCCGGGATGGCTGACGCAAAGTACAGGGAGAATTCTAAGGAAGACCCAGGCCTCCCCAACTTAACTTCTTGGAGCCTTATTTCCACAGCTGTCACAGGGGGGTGGAGACAGTCTCCTTCTCTTACTGGGTGTTTGTACAAGTACAAAATGCTGAAAGCAGAGTATCTGGTGTTCAGTGAGTACTCCATCAATACTAGCTCTTCTTTTAAAGAGGTTCATTATTATTAGTTTTGGTCATCCCTGGGTTATTTGGCTCATGGGAAGGCAGAGGTATAGAAGACTGGTGCCTTGGTCTAGTGAGAGAAACAGCAACCTCCGTGCTGGCTGGAGGAAGTTAGCTAAGGAAACAGAATGCAGAGACAATGTCAATGCCGCGGCGAGCGTTCCGGGAACTGTGTGACGTCTACCACGCGTGGGGTTGGCGTTCTTTCACTCGCACCATCCCAAGCTTAATGCTCAGGGGAAGAACATAACATGCCCCTGCTCCTCGAGGTAGCTTCTGCCTCAAGCCCCCTGCCCTGGGGAGCTGGGCTGGACCACAAGCAGTGCCTAAGAGTCCCCTTCACAGTCTCCCTTGAAACCTGCAGAAGAAAGGGCAAGGCCGAAAAGCCTGCTCCCAACGGTTTCCTCCTGGGAGGAGCCTATCTGTGAGTCTTTAAAACAGTCTCAAAGCCATGTGTCCTAAGTCTGTCCTACAGGTAGTGGGGGCGCTTTTCTGCTGCTGGGGAGGAGGAGGTTTCGAAGGAGGTGGCAGTGGTGGGGCCTGCGGCCGGGAAGCGCCGTCATACAGCACTCTGGGCCACCGGACAGCAGCTGGGCAGGGCTGTCACCCCGAGGGCTTTCTTTCTCTGCTTCTAGATGGCCACAGGATCTGAGGGGGTTGGCAGTCGTCATGCAAAGACTGCTGGGAGCTGGAAGAGAAATGGAGGAAAAGCAGCCCCTCAGCAGGAAGAGCAGGGGAGGGTGCACAGCAGGGCAACATGCGTGATCCCAGTGTGGGGACTGGAGCAAGGTGGAAACGGTTTGTAATATATCGTTAGGTAGGAAGTAGAGAATATCCAGCGCTGTGTGTACAATTACAGCTCTGGGTAAGTATGTATGCATGTGGACAGAGACCAAAAGGGACTCAAAACAGGAAAAACAACTGTGGAGTAAGGCAGGAATGTGGGTGAGAGAGATTTTTCTTAAGCAGTGTTACGATAAATGTGTACTAGCTTAAACAAGTGGAGGGCAGTCAGGCGGGGACGCATACACAGCCACGCCTTGGCCACACCGCTTGCCACTTTCCCTTTGCACTCCCTGCTGGCTCCCCCAAACCAGCCCTTGCCTGGAGAGCTCAGGGAGGGAGAGGGCAGCTGGTCTGGGTGGCGAAACTCGGGAGAATTGCAAGGCAAGGTGCAGGGATGGCTCTGGCCTACTTGAACTTGGCCCACAAGCCCGTAAGCTGCTTGGACATGTGTCTGCGTCGGGAGGTACAAAGACATTTATGGCACCGTTCTTGTGATACAGAGAAACCAGACACAACCGAGTGTCCATCGACAGGGTAATAGCTACGTAAACTGTGGTCCAGTCGTGCAGTGAAACCCTTTTCGGCGCTGAAGAGAAATGAACCAGAGATCAGTATCAACAAGGAGAAATCTTGAACGTACAATGTTTAGTGAGAAAAGCAAGTTATAGAATGATATTACAGCATGTCAGCACTTAAGTATGCTTCTAAAAAACACACCTGGCACGACTATATATTATTCATGGATTCATACATATGCAGCAAAAATAAGAAAACCAATTATGAAGATACACATGAAACGGATGGTAGCATCTCCCCCGGGGCAAGGAGCAAAGCGCTACGGATGGGAAGCTCACCTTTGTCTGTGCTCACGCTCCCATCTGTTTAGATTTTAAACACCTGAAGCGAAACGGTCACTTCTAGGTGGTGGCCACAAGGGTGCTTGTTCTTATTCTTTGTCCTTTCTTATTTTTTCTTTTTTATGTTCTCTCAATTAAACGAGACACCCAGAATGGGACACTGAGACAGTGCCCAGCCTGCCCTCCCTAGGCCCACGGGGCCAGCCCTTCAAACACTGAGATCGGTCTAGGAAACACACCGTCACTGGCCCCTCACCCTCCACAGATGGAAAAACACGATCTCCAGATGCTTTGTTTCTGTAGAAAATCAATAGGTTCTGCCTCAAATTCATTTTCTGACGGGGGCGGGAAAGAGAGTCAAGTTTGGGAAAGACAGAGGAGGATGGCCGGAATCGGAAGAGGAAGGAGGGAAAGGGAAGCGGAGAAGGAGAAAGATAAGGAGCAGGGAAAGAGGGCGACAGAGAAGCCGGAGAAGGAGATCCTACAGCCCAGGGCCCTCATGCTGCCGCCCCCCGGGCAGCCAGGCTGGAAGCACCATCCTGCTCCAGGGCTGTTCTCGTGGAGGTGGGGCCTGTGCATCTGTCCCTCTGTCCACTCTGTCCCCTACACAGCCCTTAGGCTGTCTGCCCTCCCCAAAGGTCAGGGTCAGCAGAGGGGAGGGGATGAACAAAACGCTAGGGTCCCCAACCCAGGAGAGAAGGGGTGCTAAGCCTCCCTGCAAAGAATACGGTGTTCTGTCATAGCCAGGATTAGACAATTGCTAATGGGATTTGCCTTTTGCCAAGTGTGTCTAAACCCTTTTCTTAGAAAGGCATTTTTAAACAGCTTATAGGGCTGCAAACTCCCCAGTCTGCATAAAGCTATGGGAGTAGAGAGGCCGGGGGCTCAGAATAAAAGGGCCGCTCCCGTGGGACGAAGGAAGGCCAGGGCCTCGGTGAGCCCAGGTGGCCCGGTGAAGCTGCTGGATGGGCACCTCAAAACAAGGCATCTTATGCAAGGCGTCCTTCAGGATGCTGGGTGGTGCTCGGAATCCGGCGATGCTCTGGGTCCAGCTTCCAGGATGCTCAGGAGGATCCCGGGTCCTTTCCGCATTACCCATTTTCATCGGAGTTTGTCGGGATAACACAGGGAAGCTCTATCCTCAGGTGCCTCAGTACACAAAGTGACCATGAGGTCAGGTTACTTGCTCGCTGTAAGGCATGGGCCAAGTGGAGGTGGCTCAGCTCGGGTGTGGGCAGGGGAAGGTACCTGGTGTGGCTGTGAAAGCACCTTCATCAGAAGCCTTCAGGAGGAATCGCGGAGCCCGGGGCACACAGAGAGCCAACCAGGGAGCGTGAGCTCTCCCAGACACAGCCCGGCAGGATATGCTGAAGACTGGATCCTCAAAACAGCAAGAACCCTCTACTGACCCTGCATATGTGTGGAGCGTGTATACACGGGGATATTGTAATATAATAAGAAATACACAACTGGTCTTCATCCCTAGTTCCTGGCTCCAAGCTCCCAAAACCCTTGTAATTTCCTGAGAGGAAGGGGTGAGAGGTACCTCCTATTATAATATTTGATCTTTCAACATTTGATCTCAGATCCTGACACAAGAGCTTCTAAGACCCTTGGAATCTGGGAGTGATAAGTGTCTTTGTATGTTAGTGAGATGACCGGTGGCTGGGGGCCCCTAAATAGCTTCAGAAGGTGGGGGCTGGTTGCCAGAAAGGCCTGATTAGAAGGTTGGAACTTCCAGCTGGCCCCCCTGACCTCTGCCCTTTGGGGAAGGGAGAGAAGGACTGGAGGTTGAACTAATCACAATGGCCAGTGATTTAATCAATTCTATCTTTGTAAAGGAATCTCCAGAAAGATCCCTAACTGGTGGGGGCAGAGAGCCTCAGAGTGGTGAACACGTGGAGATGCTAGGAGGGTGGTGTGCCCAGAGGACATGGGGGCTCTGTGCCCCTTCCCACACACCTCGGCATCAGCTCCATCTGGCTCTTTCTGGCTTGTAGCCTTTACGATAAACTGAAAATAGTAAATAAACTGCTTTCGTGAGTTCTGTGGGCCATTCCAGCAAAGTACTGAACCCAAGGAGGGGGTCATGGGAACCCCTGATTTATGGCCAGTTGGTCAGAAGCATGGGAGGCCTGGACTTATGATTAATGTCTAAAGTGTGGGGGTTCTGGTGGGACTGAGTGCTAGATCTGTGGGATCCAACACTCACTCCATGTAGATGGTGTCAGAATTCAGTTGACTTGTAGGACACCCAGGTGGTGTCAGAGAACCCAGGAGGTGAGTGTCAGGGGGAGAAACCTTCACACACATTTGGTGTCAGAAGTGTTGTGAGTAGGGGCACCTGGCTGGCTCGGCTGGTGGAGGGTGCAACTCTTTTTATTTTAATATAGATTTTTAAAAATTTTATTTATTAGAGGGAGCGAGAGAGTGAACAAGCAGGGGGAGCGACAGAGGGAGAGGGAGAGACTCCCAAGCAGACTCTGCGCCGAGCACAGAGCCCAATGCAGGGCTCAATCTCACGACCTGAGCCAAAATCAAGAGTTAACTAACTGAGCCACCCAGGTGCTCTGCGTGCAACTCTTGATCTCAGGGTTGTGAGTTTGAGTCCCACATTAGGTGGAGATTACTTACAAATAAAATCTTAAAAAAAAAAAAAAGTGCTGTGAATAAAAAAGAGCCCAGAATATCCAGACATACATATAAACACATCTGTTGAATGACTTTGGAAGTTGTAACCACAGAGTCACACAAAACTCAGAAATACTCTGAATTCAATCAAAAATAATTTTCAGAGTTCCATGATGCTATGATGAGTGTAGAAGAATAGACAGTTCCATCAAGGTCAAAGGTATCAGAGCTGGACTGTAGGCATTTACATATCCTCAGATGCAAACAAAAGCAAAATCCAACCAAGGGACGGTACAGCCCGGCAAGGAGCGACCCGCTTCCAAGACTCGAGAGAAGCATTCAGAAATGATACCACACCAGGGACGTGAACTACAAAGGGCTCCAAAGGCGAAGACCGTCCTAGGTGGAGGGCGAGGAGCCCGGATGCTGGACCCATGCAACCTCAGTGAGCCAAAAAGAGACTTCCTGCCGCTCGGGTGCCGGGCCCGGGCACCCCACTATGCCCCCTGCTTCCCTGGGCCGCTCCCATCCCAGCTGGGGCACATGGCTCAAAGCCATGGTAGATGCCCAAGATATGGTGCCTGAAGCAAAGCCTGAATGAACAAGAAAGGAAAGAAAGGAACGAGGAAAGGAAGGAAAAGAACTCCTGGCTTGGCACCTACATGTCCCCACTCCTTGTCTTAAAGGAGCAGCCAATCCACGAGAAAAGAGTCAGCCTTTGGAACTACACATGGGAACGGGATACATGGCAAGAGACTGCACAAGCATGGGAGTCTGCAAGAGGACGGTTTGCTTCAGGAGGGAAGGCCCTGGGCACGCAGGCCAGGAGAGATGGCAGGGCTGGGGAGGGGAGGGTGTGGACAGGGGAGCAGTAAGAAATGGGGCTGCAAAGGTGTTTGAGACCAGACTGCAGAGAGCCTTGGAAGCCAGGCCACAGCCATGAGGGCTTCTAGGCAGGGGATGAATCCCACTATCGGAGTCGATCTTCTGGAAGGTTCACTGGGAGCTGCTCTGCCACGTTGGTGCATCCAGCACACCGGGATGAAGGAGGAATACATGGTGCAGAGGAATGGAGGTGTTCTAGCTGTAATGGAATCCTCAGAAAACAGGGAGAAGAGCCTGGGACAAGCCTCCGTGAAGGAGATGTGGAAGGAGAAATCCAAGAAACAGCAGGGCAGGAAATAGCCAGCAGATGGGGTGATGTGGAAGGAGAGGGGGAAGGGAAAAGGATTTTAGGGGTAGCCCCAAGTGTCCAAAAACAAAAGCAAATGAAGCAAGAGGAGACTAGGGAGGTCACTGATTGCCAATATCCCTATTCATTCCCGTGAGACCTCATCCAGTTTTAGACTTGATCTACGGGGCGACTGGAGAATGCCAGATTTATATCTCAAGGCCCATCTCCCTCCCAGTTCCAGACCACTGAATCCACACCACCACTTGAGTGTCTAATGGGCATCTCAGACGCAACATGGTCAGAATTAAGCTACTGTTCAACTGAATTCCGTATAGCTGCTGCCCACATGCCCCCCATCCAGCACACGCAGCTCTCCCAGCTCTGCTAATGGGGACTGCCTCCTTCCAGCTGCTTGGGCAGGAAGCCGTGGAGCTGTCTCTGACTCTTCCTTTACTCTACATCCCCCATCGGATCTGTCAATCTCTAAGACTCGACCCCAAATTCTGTCAAGAACCAGCCATGTCTTGCCACCCCCATTGCCACTCTCCCTCCCCGAGCACCGCCGTCTTGTCCCTGGATGACTATAACCACGTCCCAATGCCTCTCCCCGCTTTTCAGCATAGCAACCAGTGGGACCCTGCCATTAGCTTACGGGATTCCTCTGCCCAAACCCCCCAGTGCTGGCCCATTTCACTTGGTGGGCAAGCTGAAGTTTTATTAACAAAGGCCCTTAGGGGACCCTCTCTAGTCTTAACCCCCCCAAATTCCCCCTTGCTCATTCTGCTCCAGGTACACCGTTCCATACACATGTCAGGCATACTTCCGCCCCAGAGCCTTCACGCTGGCTGTTCGCTCTGCCTGGAACACTCTTCTCTCCCAGAGAACCACCAGGTGCAATCTTTCATCATCTTCTCCATGGAGCCGGCCCTGGCCACCCTATTTAAAACTGTGATCCACACCTTGTCCTCCCAATGCCTTTACCTTGCTCTATTTTTTACCCACAGCACTCATAATACACCATGCACTTCATTTTTTAAAATTGTATTTTACTGCCTGTCTCTGCAAGAATGTAAGCTCCATGAGGTCAGGAACCTTTGCTTTTTTAGTTCACGGATGGATAAGCATCTGGCATCTTATATGCACATCACCACATTTTGCTAAGTTAAACATGAACAGGAGGTGCCAGCTGATGTTTGGGAAAAAGAGAGAGGAATGGTAGCTGTTAGGGATGGAATGTGGTACCCCCAAATTCATATTTGAAGCCCTAACCCCCAATGTATTTGGGGATGGACCTGTGAGGAGGTGATAAAGGTTAAGGAGGTCATAATAGATAGGGCTAGTGTCCTTATAACAAGAGGAAGAGACACCAGACCGCTCTCTCCACCATGTGAGGACACAGCAAGCAGGTGGCCATCTCCGAACCAGAAACCGAGCCCTCACTAGGAATTGAATCAGTCAGCACCCTGATTTTGGACGTCCCATCCTCATTTCTCTGTGAGAAATCAGTTTCAACTATTTAAAAGCCACGGTGTCCATTATGGCGGCCCGAGCAGACTGAGACAGTAGCTTTTATGGCGAAGAGAGACCTGAGCATTCTACGGAGGACAAGGAACTCAGACAGAGAGACGAGGAGGCAAAAATGGGAAGAAAAAATGGAAGAGGCAAGAGCAAGACTCTAGAAGAACAAAGGCAGGATCTCAGAAAGCCTGGATGATATTTCTTCTAACAAGAAAGAAGAAAGGGGATGGGGGAGGGGCTCCTGGGTGGCTCAGTCAGTTAAGCGTCTACCTTCAGCTCGGGTCATGATCCCGGGGTCCTGGGATCGAGCCCCCACATCGGGCTCTCTGCTCATCGGAGAGACTGCTTCTCCCTCTCCCTCCCGCTCTGCCTACTTGTGCTCTCTATCTCTCTGTCAAATAAATAAATAAAATCTTAAAAAAAAAAAAAAAGAAAGAAAAAAGAAAAGGGATGGGGGAGACACCCAGACATTCGGAGTTATGAACTCGACGGTGTCGCAGAGATGTTCCCTGGCAGAGAGGAGGGAAATGGGGAATTGAGGAGAGACTGCACCATGGGAGACACCAGCAGGGAGGAGGGGGACTGCCATGGAGCTCAGCCTGTGGTCTGGGTGAGCCCCGGCCGGCCCCTGCCCCACATCCTCATTGCTCTGCTCCAGCCCCTGCAACAGGCTGTGCATCTTCTCTGCCTGCTGTTTGGGTAGTCGGAGGCCGCGGGATGTTTTATCGCACACCTTTATTGCACTTCGCTTTACTGCGCTTCAGAGATAATGCGTTTTTTACAAAGTGAAGGTTAGTGGCCATCCTGCTCAAGCACGTCTATCGGCGCCATTTTTCTAACAGTGTTTGCCCATTTCACGCCTCTCTGT
The DNA here is from genome assembly GCF_054177405.1 of Leptonychotes weddellii. Taxonomy (NCBI): domain Eukaryota; kingdom Metazoa; phylum Chordata; class Mammalia; order Carnivora; family Phocidae; genus Leptonychotes; species Leptonychotes weddellii. Next base: position 38,477,241 of record NC_138383.1, on the reverse strand, counting down.
CAACATTTCAGTAATTCTTGCGGTATTTTAAGCTTTCTCATCAGCATTATATTTGTCACGGTGATCTGTTATCAGTGATCAGTAACTTGCTGAAAGCTTGCATGACAGGTTAGTATTTACTGGCAATAAACTATTTTTTAATTAAAGCATGTACGTTGTTTTTTAGACATAATGCTGTTGCACACTTACTAGACTACAGGATAGAGCAACGATTTTATCACATGGTGTTGATCACATGGTGAGGATTAATTAAGACATATGAAAACGGAACCACATTTGGCACATAATAAACAATAAAAAAAAGAAGAATCACACTATAGTGTAAACATAACTTTTATATGCACCGAAAAACCCCCAAATTAATCTGACTGGCTTTACTGAGGTATCACTTTACTACAGGGGTGTAGACGCGAACCTGCGTCTCTGAGGAGTGTATCGCTTTACTACAGGGGTGTAGACGCGAACCTGCGTCTCTGAGGAGTGTCTGTGCTTGTAAGAACTTGTACTTGCAGCTGGCTGGTAAGATCAACATAGACTGCTGCACGGGAGCTTACCAACAACATGTACTTCCAACAGAAACCAGGACCCTAATGCACATGGAACCCGCAGGATGCCATGAGCAGAAGATCGTAAGTGACCCTGTGAGGCTGGAGGGAGGCAGAGGCGGGGAGATGGGCCCCGGGCTGCAGAAGCCATGTGGGCCACGTGTCCCTCTCCCCACAGGTAGGCCCGTCACAAACCCCGGCGTGAGGCCTGGTCACAGTGGGTGCTCACTGTGTCCATCAGAAGTATCAGTGGACAATCTGCCTCTGGGATTTCTCTTCCAGTCTAGATTAAGTGTCACTATGGCACTGGTCACAACTTTAATCAAAAACTTCAAAAGGCTGCAAAGTGCAAAGGGTCAAGTTCGAGGAGACATGGGGCATGGTGCTAGAGGCTCGCTAAGAGGTGGCATCATTTTTTTTTTTTTTTAAGATTTATTTATTTGACAGAGAGAGACACAGCGACGGAGGGAACACAAGCAGGGGAAGTGGGAGAGGGAGAAGCAGGCTTCCCGCCGAGCAGGGAGCCTGATGCGGGGCTCGATCTGAGGACCCCGGGATCATGACCTGAGCCGAAGGCAGACGCCCAACCGACTGAGCCACCCAGGCGCCCCTAAGAGGTGGCATCATTGACCTTACTGCCCACTCTGCCCTACACTACGCCACAGGCGTCCTGTTCTGACCTTTGCCCTAGACCCTCCCTATCTAAATCCCATCCCCTCGGTAAGGCTCTGCTCCAGAGCCACCTCTTCTAGGAAGCCTTCCTGGTTCAATAGCTCCAAGCCAGAGTCTCATCAGAACTCAGATTATTCCACTGCATGGCCCTTCATTGGGTGCTGCCTTGAGAAGGATCCCGTGCTGCTCTCTACACTCTCACTTCACTGTGCTTAGTGCATCTCTGGCTTGATGGGGCCAGAGGCAGGCAGGTCAAGGTCAGCATGCAATGCCTGCAAGGCTGCCTGCAGGAATGAGTCCTAAGGCTTAGCTCAAGAGGTCAGCGATCAAGGAAGCGGTCAGCACAAACACTGTGCCAGGGAGACTATAAACCTGAAAGCCAGGCAGCAGGAGCTGGGGGCTAGGAGAGCAGACAGGCCCGCCCCGATGAGAGACTAGCGCAGATGGCAGGGCCTGTGTGCCACGGAGCCAGCAAACCAGCCGCAGCGGGGCTGGCCTGAGGCAGAGGATGCTCGCTGGCGGGAGCTGGGTTCGCCCGAACCGCACGTTCTTTCACTGCGCCTGGCTGGTTGCTGCTTGCCTGCATACAGGGCCCCTCCAGGGCGGCTTGCTGATCCTCAACTGAGGGCCCGTTGCAGTCGCAACCACATGTGTCCTTCTCATCCCCACATCGCCAGGGCCTTAAGGGATGGTGCCAAATCAGCGTGTCTCCGAGCACTCCCCATTCTCCTCCTCCTCAGGGGTGGTCAGCCACTTTCCGGCTGCCTGGGCCACACCTAACCACCGCGGCGACTCCGTCCAGAATGTTTTATAGGCTGGCAGCTGGGGAATCTGAGAGTTCCCTTCTCTGCTGGCTGAAGGCAGGCAGAAAACGATCCATTAATTTTTCTGTGCCCTGCCCAACAGTTTACAGGACACCCTCCAGCCCTAGTAGTGTATCCACAACTTGTGCTGAATCTTACAGAGCTTGCGATCCCTCCTTCTGAGACTGCTCTTCTGTGCCATACCTGCATCACGCTGGTATCATGCCATCCAGGAAAGGGCTCTACCTCGGGGAGGAAAGATTCTGCTCATTGATGGCACGGGCTCGGGAAGAATGTGCCTCTGCCTGGAGTGGCCCTGTGGTGGGGCAGGGTGGCCACATGAGGCCCAGCACTTGCTCCGCCCTCTGGGACAAGTGGCAGTCTTCTAAGCCCTCATACAAAACGGCACCTACTGGACCAACGCCTTCTAGATCCTCAAGACATCGTCATACTCTGTTCTCGAGATATCTGCCAATGTAAATCTCCTCCTGTCCACTCAAGGGCTGCACTGGGCTACTCTTCTGGTTTCTTATTTCCCACAGAGCTCAGTGCATGGGCTTGGTGGTTAGCGGGAGCTCAAGAAATAGATTCCTATGCATTTAAATCTACTCTACCTTTCTTCCAAAAAGGATTGGAGGCTGCTTAAAAAGTGTGTGATATAATCCAATAAAAACAGATGAAAATGTCCTCCTGAAGGGAAAACAGAGAAGAGTAAATGAAGCTAAGTCCAAGGGCATGCAACAGAAAAGGTGAGTCTTGCAAAGTTCCTAAAGGTGGTTACAAATTCAGCTCTGGGTTTTCTAGGGGCTAAAGGGAAAAAAAAATGTGGTCCATAACGAAAGTCAACATATACAAAAGATGAAAGAAAAAAACCAAAAACAAAACTCTACCACTTGCTTAAGAGAAGTTCAGCTTCTCCTGGGCACTATAGGATAATTTCCTGAGCATAAATTCCTATAAGTGGGTTTTGTAGATTTTTAAAGGCCTTTGATGTATATTGCCAATTGCTCTACTGAAAGGTTGTCCTGATTTACATTTTTACTAGTAGTCTGCTCTCTTCCCTACACTGCGGATTATCTTTTAAGGGGGATGGTGGGGGTGGTGGGCATTCTTTGCAAATAAAATAGATACAAATTCAGTGTTTTTATCTGTAAATCATGGAAGTAAATTATGCTGAATATTTTTCACATCATATCAATGCACTGGATGAATTGCCTACCTCATATCCTATACATACTTTTTACTAAATTATCTCT
>NC_138383.1:38437461-38473465 GCF_054177405.1 Leptonychotes weddellii | reverse complement strand
CTATGGCTCCATGTATTTAAACACTCTAGGAATGACAGATCTAACCACAGTGATAAGAAGCAGATCAGGGGCTCCCTGGGGCTGGGGTTTGAGGGTGATGACTGAGAAGGCACCTTGTGATGATAGAAATGTTCTATACTTAACGGTGCTGATTACAGGGGTACATACGTTGGTCAACAGTCGTTGAATTGTACGTAATTGTGATGAAGGAGGGTCGCTGATGAGTAAAACCAGCAAGAGGGACCGCAGCAGAGGAAGCTGCAGTAAAAAGGACCTGAGGTACTCCAGGAGGAGACTTTGCCCTTCTTGTTTTTAGGACAGCCCCCAGGCAAAGGACGCGGCCAGAGCGAAGGGAAATTATGGCACAGCCGTCCCAGACAGGTGTCACATTCCATCAGCCTCTGGCTCTTTTCTTTCCATCCTTCCCCTCCAAGCCCTTTCATCGTGATCCACAACGCTGAACAAATCAGAAAATCGCATCCTAATCTCTAATGACCCAGGCTGGAAGGGGACATGCTGCAATTATTTACAGCAAGAACAGGTTTTTCTCGGCTCCCCTTCAGACAGTCGCAGGAGGAAATCTGAAATGTATCTGTCCGTTTGCCAATCATCCCAGATAAGCCTTGCCCAACCCCCATCTCCACGCTCTACCCTTAGGGGGTGAGATGTGTAAGGTAAGAGAAATGCGTGTTAACCTCTGGAAAAGGGAACGGAATGGCGCGGCCACTTTCCCCAGCTCATGTTACCTGTCCGCACTAACAAAGATGATCTCAAATTTCTGGCCTGCCTCCTTGATCTTCCGGTAGGATTCCACCAGGACCCGGGTGAGGCTTCGGCAGGGTGGGCACTGCAAGAGGAGAGGGGGATCCTGCAGCCTGACGCTGGACCTGGCCTTCCCATTTCCCAGCCACTTGCCAAAAGAGACCGGGTAAGCGAGACCCAAGTAGGACTGGGAGAGTGAAACCCGGCTTAATACAGAGGCAGAAACAAACATGCCTCTTTTGAATGTCCAACACGGGGTGCCCCCCACCCACATGGCATGCCAGCAGGTGGCAGTGAAAACAAACCCCCTTAGAGACTACTGGAAGCCTCATCAGAATGGGTTAGGAGGACTCTCCTTTCAGACCAGTCAAAAGAAGTAATTTTCTTGCTGCCATCATCATTCATAATAATAAGCACTCATGGCATACCAACAATGCATCAGGTGCAGGAGGAAGTAAGAACACGGAGAGTCATGCCCGAGCAGTTAACACCTCCAAGAGCCAAGCACGACTGGTCTTGGTCGCAACATCACTGCTTCCTTCCATCTGGACTGAACACTCACCCAGTGTGCGGAGAAATAGACTCCCACGTGAGACCCCTCCAAGCTGCTGCTCTCCAGGGACTGTCCATTATTTCTCAGCAAGGGCCCTGCAATGACTTCCCTGAAGGGTTTAGGTCCCCAAGGGAATTCCAAACCTGAAACAGGCAACAGAGGGTGAGAACATTGTTAAGACTCTTCCTTATGGTCTCTGACCCAAGAGGCCTCAGAGAGGCAGGGCCCGGCAGCGTTATCATCAAATAGTATTTGTTAACACACGCAGAGGATCTGGAGCTAAAGCCCAGGAACAAAGGCAGAACCCATTCATGGCAGAGCCCCACCTACCTCCAAGATGATGGTTCCCGAACCTGGGTGATCACAGGGCCCATCTCCTGGGGGGCTTTTGGAAAGTTACAGAAGCCCTGGTCACACTCTGAGTCTTGGGATCTGGGGCCAAGGCTGAAGATGTATGTCCAAAACAAAGCAAAACAGACTCCCCCCAGGTAAGTCTGATGCTGCGCCAGGCTGGGAAATCCTCATGGAGGAACCATGAGTTTCTTCAAGTCCAACCCTGGAAGCTCAGTGGCTCCCAACTCTGATGGCATTTTAGAATCAGCAGGGGAGTTTTAAAATAGGATGCTCCTGGGGCCCACCCCCAGGGATTCTGATGCAGTTGGTCTGGGTTGGGGCCCAGGAAACCAAGTGAGAATTAAATCCAGTTAAAGGAAAGAGTAAAAACTCACTCAACCCAGATGTTCTACATTCTGATGACACTTAAGCCCCAGGCAGGAAGAGCAACACAACAGTGTTTTCTCACAGGGTGGTCCATGGACCACGGCCTCAAAAATCCCCTGGGGTGGGTGGGGGGTGGGAGAAGCACAGACTGGTTAAAAATGCAAGTGGCGAAGCCCACCCTGAATCAAAGAGACCCCAATATCTCTGGAGGTCGGGCTGGGAAATCTGCATTTTTAACAAGCTCAGAGTAGAGAGAGAGAGAGAGAGAGAGTGTGTGTGTGTGTGTGTGATTTGAGAAGGTAAAGACTGGATTCTACCACGCCTTGGTTTTTACTGAGGGCAATTCTTTGAAGCAGGTGAAATTTTTCCTGGGAAAATCTGTGACCAGGGTGAATCCCCTATCAGTAAGTGAGGAAGGGAAGGCCTCACGACACTTTAGGACGGCAGTGCGGCGGGGAGAGAACCAGAGCTCGGGCAGCCAGCGAGCGGGACAGTGATAACAGCAGCCCAGTGGACGGCCACCCACCCGGCCAGTCAGCAAGGCCAAGGCCGAGGCACTTGCGCAGCATCAAGAAATGAGGTCAGTCACCCCCCGGGGCCAGGAGAGCAACACAGAGGCTGTGTCTTCACGATGGTAAGATTTTAAAGAGACAAAAACCTCACAACCGCTGAGCCTGCCTCTAATTGGTGAGGTGGCAGCTGCTATGGACACAGCACCCAAGTCTGGTTCCGGGCTCTCATTGCTTCTCGACGGCCTCCTCAGCCCTCAAAACCGAACTTCCTTTCTCCGATTCTGTCTCCTTTGGCCCGTGAATTAAAGCCCCCAGGCGGGACATTCTGATCTCTTTAAAAATCTTAACCATGACCTGGAGAATACTATAATTTCATCATGACAATATCCTCTCGCCAAGTAAACCCACTCATATCTATTTCATTTGTATGTTCTCTGCCAATGGGGATGAAGTCAGCCGTAGGAGGATGGAGCAGGGAGTACGGGACGGACATGCCAAGGTCCTACAGGTCCTACCTTCTGGGTCATCGCGGATCACCAGCAGCCCATTCCTGCACACGACCTTTCCGGTGGTGGCGTCTAGGAATATTAGTGATGGAATGTTGGAGATGCGGTATTTGTTCCAAAGTTTCAGCTGTAAGAAGAAAAGGGAAAAAGGTGGTTAAGTCCCAACCGCATTAACTGCAGCGTCCTTTTGAGCCCCTCGGGCTCGAGGGGTGAATGAACTGGAACACACTGAAGTACAGATCAATGAACAAGTGAAGCTGCGAGCCCACTGGCCTCTGTGGTCTGGGGCAGGGCAGGGGAGTCGGAGTCCCACCCAGGCTCGGGCTGTGACTGAGGCCGACAGAGGATCACACCTGTTCCAAGAGAGCTCTTCGATCCCCCTTCTCCCACGGGCACTTCCTCGAAAAAGCATAAAGATGGAAGATGGATTATAAAATGAACCACACGTACACCCCCAACGCCAGGTGGTTAAGGCAGGAAGGGAGGCTTTTTATCAGTGCCTGTCAACACTGTCAGCAGGCAGGTGCTCCCCTGCTTCCCGGCTCTGCTGTGCCCCCTGAGCCCCGAGGGAGAGGGGACAAGGGTATCAAACAGAAGACCAAGTAGCTAGAGTCTGGCCCTCTCCCCACTCCACCGGGTTCTTGCACTTGGAATACTGGCAATGGCCATGTGTGCCACTCACCCACACACACGAGGGAAGCAACATCCTGAGCCAGCCCCAAGCCTCAGTTCTCAGTGCCACTTAAAACAACCCACAGTCTACTGGCAAGCTCTTGAGGCTGGCTGTGCCAACTGTCAGAGGAGCAGGGTCTAGGAGGGACAGGGCTGAGGAAGCATGAATGCAACAGCATGGGACAGGAAGCTGAGTAGGGGCTGGCTCCCTTTATTTGCTCCCAGCCATCGGGGTGAACATCATTCAGGTGGGCCACTGGGCGCTCTGGAACTTAACTGCCGAGCCCAGAAAGCGACATAATTAAACAGAATGTCCAACTACCAAGGCAGCTCCAGAGAAGAAAGAAACCAGGGGAAATGGAAGAATGGCCCACTGGTGATTCAGCTGCAGCCTCCCTTCCGGGGCCTGGGGCCCACGCAGGGGGGCCGGCTGCCTGGGCATTGGCAGAATGGGGCATGGGTGTGTCAAAGGGAAGCAGGCACCAGAAGTCCAGCTGCACAGAGCAGATTATTATTGTTTTTAATTCAATCCTGAGCAGCGAGGGAGTCGGGTGGGGTATCTACCAAGAAATGTTAGGCTTCCCCTGTCTATGGAGACCTGGGTCTTGGCAGGAAAGGCTATGGGATCCCACCTCCAAATGGGTGGGCCCTGCCTTTGTAGTGGGCTCCCAAACCAGCCCTTCGAGCAAGAGCGACTCTGCACATAGTTTGTACTGCCCAGAATTGCATCATTCCAGAGAAACCTGATATAGGCTGCAGATTCAACATTTTTAGAAGAAGAGGTTCAATGACAGGACAAGACCATCCCGCTGCTGGGCTTAGCTCTGAAAGTTTGCTAGTGCAAGGACCCAGCCAGGTGAATAAGTTTCAAAGGGGGCAGGGAGGAAGATGAAGGGACTTCTCTGGTTTAAAAAGTAATTACTGGAGGGAGAAAAGTAATTATTGGAAAAAATGAGAAACGTAGCAAACCACAAAAGTTGAGATAAAAATCACCCATGACTCACCACTTATGAAAGCTTGGAAAACTTTATATTTCCACTAGCGGTAAATGAGAGAGCCCATTCCCCAGTATTCTTACCAATACTCATTTTTTTTTTAATTTGACAGGAAAAAATGAAGCCTTGTTTTTGTTTCTTATCTTCTACTTATTGATGTTTAGGCATTTCGTATCTCACTATTGTAAGTACACTGTTTCTTCCCAGTATGTTTTGTGACTGGAAAGTGCTAAAATTCATTCAACAGTATTAACTGAGCATTTACTATGTGCTCAGCACAAAAGATACAAGAATAAAGCAAATGAAGTCGCTGCCTTCACAGGGTTTCAATTCTAGTGTGAGAGACAGGCAACAAGTAAGAATAGAATACTTTCAGAAACTTTAATGAAAGAAAAAGAGCAAGGTAAGAGCAAAGGCATGCTGAGGGGGTAGTGGTACATATTTTAGAGAGGGATCAGGGAAGACATTTTTGAAGAAATGGCATATGAGCACAGACCCCTGATATGAGATGGAGTGAGTCACGCGCGCATGGAGGGAGGCCACCTGAGGCCCCGGGCACCTGTTAGAGGCTGGGAGGCAGAGGAAGAGGGCTGGGGTGGAGCAGCCAGACAGAGTCGGGGAGGGGGCTGCAATGAGGTCAGAAGGGCACTCTTGGCAGATTTTCAAGGCCCTGCAGTCCAATAAAACTGATGGAATTTTATTCCCAGTGTAACAGGAAACTATGGCGGGTTAGCAGGGGAGTGGTCATTTTAAAAGGTCACTCCGGCAGCCCTGAAGGAATAGGCTGCAGGGGAAGGAAGGGTCTGGAGCAGCCAGTGCAAACAGCCCAGGCAGGAGGTGACAGCAGCGGCAAGGACCTGGGTTATAGCAGCAGAGAGCAAGCACATGATATATTCCGAAGACAGTCACTAGAGCGGGTTGACTAATTGAATGTGGAGAAGCGATGAGGGAAAGAAAAAGATCAAGGATGTACTGTGGTTTGGGGGTGTGAGCAAAAGTGTGTCAAGGGTTCCCACTGACCAAGATGAGGAGAAACTCTGGGAGGGAAAAATCAAGATCGGACAGGTCAGTCTGAGGTACCAGTGGAGATTTCAAGGAGGCACCTGGATTGACCAATCCCTGGGGAGCCGGGGGGGGGAGGGGAGGGGGGGTCATGGGATATAAATCGGGAATCCTCACTGCCTGGATGCTGTTAGGGGTCATGGGCCTGTATGAGGTTACCCAAGGAGAGGGCATGGCTACAGAGGGAAAGGCGCCCCCGGGCAGATCCAGCGGCCACCCACAAAAGACTGAGGAGTGACAAGTGACAGGAGGAAAACAGGGAGACTCTGGTGTCCCAAAAGGCAGGTGACAGAAGTGTTTTGGGGAGGAGAGATTAGACTCCTGTGTCAAATGCCGCTGAGATGTTGAGTATGATGAGGACAGAGAATTGACCAGTGGATATGGCAACTAAGGTCATTCATGACCTTGACAGGTCAAGGAGTTAGTGACGCGAGGATGAAAGACAGAGCGAGTAGAAGAGGGAGGGACTAGGGTGCAGCTCTGTCCAGCACACACACCTAGAGTAGGTGGGGACCAGACAAACTCGAGTCCGCTTGCCAACACAAAACACCTAGCAGAGGACAATAAAAAGAAGACAGGCTGTACAGGGAAAAAGAAAATGGCAGATAAGGTGGTGACTATTGAGGACTTCCCTTAAGAGTTTTACTGTAAAGGGAGCAGAGCATAGGACTGTAGCTGGAAAAACAGGATGAGGTCAGAGAGGATATTTTAAAGATGAGGTCAGGGGGTGGATATTTTATAGATGGGAGGTACTTTAACATATGTTGTTGGGGATAATCCAGACAAGGAAAAAATTGATGAGAAGGAAAAATGCAAGAACAAAGTCAGTGAGTAGGCCAGAGGGTGGGATCAGGGTCACAAATAAGAAGGTGGAGCTGGAGAAACAGCTAACTCTGGAATATATACTCTTACTTCAAAGCATGTTGGAGCCTGTATAGAAAGCCATGCTATTTGCAAATAAAAAGAACTTTATCTTCTTTTTTCAACCTTTATACCATTTATTTCCTTTTCTTGTAGAACTAAATTGGCTGGAATTTCCAGAACAAAATAGTAAGTAGCAAGCATCTCTAACTTCTACCTGATCATAATGATGGATCTTTTACTATCATATGTAATATCAGCTATTGGTGTGAGACAGATATTCTTTACACATTAAACAAAATAGTCTTGAATATTATTCAGCCGTAAAAGGAAGGGAATTCTGACACACGCTACAACACGGATGAACCTTCAGGACACCATGCTAAGTGAAAGAAGCCAGTCACAAAAAGACAAACACTGTGTGATTCCACTTCTAGGAGGTACCTAGAGTAGTCCAAGTCGTAAAGACAGAAAATTGTAATGGTGGTTGACGGGGGCTAGTGGACTGTGGAGATGGAGGAAATGTGGCATTAATGGGTGTATAGTTTCAGCATTTCTCTTTTAAAAATAAATTCATTTATCTGAGAGAGAGAGAGAAAGAGAAAGAGAGAGAGAGTGCATGTGCACAAGGGAGCGTGGGCAGGGGGAAGGGCAGGAGGAAAGAGACAGTCTCAAGCGGATTCCCTGCTGAGTACAGAGCCTGACACGGGGCTTGATCTCAGGACCTTTAGATCATGACCTGAGCCGAAATCAAGAGTCAAGAGTTTAACTGACTGAGCCACCCAGGTGCTCCTACAACTTCAGTTTTACAAAATCAAAAGAGTTACAGGGATGGTGCTGGCTACCCGATGATGTGAAAATGTTTAGTACCATTGAACTGTACACTTAAAAATGGCTAAGATGGCCGTGCCTGGGTGGCTCAGTCAGTTAGGTGTCTGCCTTTGGCTCGGGTCATGATCCCGGGGTCCTGGGATCGAGCCTCATGTCAGGCTCCGATAGGTGGGGAGCCTGCTTCTCTCTCTCCCCCTCGCTCGTGCTCTCTCTCGCTATCTCTTCCTCTTTCTCAAATAAATAAAATCTTCTAAAAAATGGCGAAGATGGTAAATTTCATGTTATGTGTATTTTACCACAATTAAAAAAAAAAATAGCCTTCCATAACTTTTTGACCAAAAGTTTTATCAGGAATGGATCTGTTGCAATACATTTCATTAGCAGTAGGCTTTTTTTTTTTGTTTAAGATTTTATTTATTTATTTGACAAAGAGAGACATAGCGAGAGAGGGAACACAAGCAGGGGGAGTGGGAGAGGGAGAAGCAGGCCTCCCACCGAGCAGGGAGCCCGATGCGGGGCTCGATCCCAGGACCCTGGAATCATGACCTGAGCCGAAGGCAGACGCTTAATGACTGAGCCACCCAGGTGCCCCAGCAGTAGCCTTTAACTCCAAGGTTAAAGAAGAAATCCTCCCTGGTCACATGTACTGTAAAGGGATCACAACTATCATCTTCCCTGGGGCTTGGGGCTCCCACAAACAAATGGCATCTGGAAACAGACTTTCTTTAGGGGCAGCTAGACTGTTCCCTAAAGTAAGTTGCAGTCTGTGAGCCTTAAATATAAAAATGGAAGATTTATTGTGTTTGTAATACAATGCTTTTGTGTAGGCACCCACATTGTACTTGAAATGTAAGCATGTATTGGCTCCCGGCTGGATATTTTTAAAGGAAAGGTGGGTTTTGGTACCTGGGCAACCTAGCACCTAGAAGCTTATTAGCCACCCAGTGTAAGTCAGGGCCATCCCCCAGCTGACATAATAGAAGGGGGACCTGCGGGCTGGCTGGCCCGCTGGGGGTACCCTAGGGGCATTAGTACAATACTTTTTAAGACTCTGAAAACAGAGATGCTGTCTCCCCACCCCGCACAGATAAAAAAGAATAATTTGTTCTGGGTGCCTCATGTAGGCAGAAGGATTATAACACCCTCCCTCTGCCCCACCCCTAATCATCAGAAATTTATGTCTTTTCTCTCAGTGTCCTTCTTGGAGAGATAAGAAACTGTAACCCCCATAACCCTTTCCTTCCCTCCCTCCCTAGTGACTTCCCCCCTTTCTTTCCCACCGGGGCTCAAGGAAGACAGGAGGTCTTGGCTTGTGTTTTAACCACAGTTGTTAGATCTTTTGTTTCCAAATAAAGGCCCATTGGTTCAGTGGAAAATAATTATGCTTTTAGACTCACATCTGACACTACATGTCCATCCTTCTGTAGACTAATACATCACGGTATAATTTTATAGAACGGCGATTTATTGAGGAACTTCCAGCATTCATCAGTGACGTGCAGATCGCACAGGGCTTTTTCAAGTGCAGCCTCACAGCTGTTCTGCTCTGAGTCAGTGCAGAAGGCATGGGAATGATCTTTCTAACCATGTCCATTTGGATACCTGAATCAGAAAGTGAACCTTATGTTAGAAAAGTCATACAGGTCCGCTTTGATGATTCTCTTATGCTGACTGGGAAGGTGAAATGCTGCAGCTTGAAGAAATGATCCCAAGACTCACCCCTGTGCCTTTTCAAGTGTGTGTCGCATCTCAAGTCCACTAAAGGTTTTCAAAGAGGACTCTTGAAACAGTGGTTTCATAACCATTTTGGGGGTCATGGACCCTTTCGAGGATAAAAGCTACAGATCCTTTCCCCGGTGAAAAATGCACATACACAAAAAAGTCTGTGGGTCATTTCACAGAGTCTGTGAATTCCTTGAAGGCTGTCAGTGAACCTGTCTGATCCCAGGGGGCCTACGGACCCCAGATGATGACCCCCTTGTCCTAGAAGTTCATCGCAGGCCTTGGCTTGACCTTGATTCAACCAAGAGAGCTACAATATTGCCCCATCCGTAAAACTCCCTCTAATAAAAATCAGCATTTGCCTAAACTCTGAGATGATGCAACAGTGAAGAGGGGGAGGTTATACCCTGGCCACACGCTGCCCTATGCTCCCGAACTCTGTCGGGACCGACTACTGCCTGCCCATTAATCCTCTGCCTTCAGGATGCTGAAGATCAGAACCACCCAGGACTGAGCGCTGACTGCACTTAGTACTAAGGATCCCCAACGAAGGAGTTCTTCTTCCTCCTTGGTGTGATGTTAGAGCATTTCATCAGAGTCAGGAGCTCGAGTCGGGGCTTCCTCACTCTCTTACAGCTCCTTCGTGGGAGGAAATCCAGGAGTGCAGAATGAAAACGGGCTCTAGGGGGCCTGGTTCACCTCCCGGCCCTGACCTCTCAGTGGACGTCAGTCGGTGACACGGTTCCGGAGCTCGGGCAGGTCATGCCGGCTTGCCTGGCGCAGCAATGCCCAAGTCTCGGGATGAATTCAGAACTTAAGTGAGGTGATGTGTGTGGAGATGCTGTGAAAACCAAAAAGCACTGTACACATGGGACACTTTGCTAATATCTCGTCAAATTTATACTTATTTCCCCCTTGTCTTGTCAGCATCCTCTTCAAAAAACATCTTCCTGTCAACTCTGTTGTAAAGTTAATCAATCAACTGCATAGTTAGTAGGCTGGATATAGAACTCCTCGGAAAACAGGGATTTCCGTCTGTAGTGAGCGGTATTTTTGCCATAAGCACCTTTTGCAAAACATATACTTGTTTTGGGGCCAGTTTTAGGAGGTCTGTTTGCTTCCCCCCACCCCCTTTCTTTTCTGCCTTCCACGGCCCATTTCGGACTTCCAGATTTTAAAGGGGCATCTGGAAACTGTTTTGAACACACTCCGTGGACGCTGCTCTTCTCGCTACTGAGAACTCTGACACGTGTGACACGTGTGATTGGGACGGGACTCTCAGCTTGGTCCCTCACCTTCTGGCAGGTGACCGCGGGGAGGAGGAGCCCAGGCCAGCGGCGCCCCGCCCCGCAGCCTTGGAACCAGATGCTGGAGGCCGAGCCGGAGCCTGCATCCCGCGGGGCCATCGGAGAGAAAAGGCTCCCGGTGACCTCAGCACTTGAAAAGGGCCTCCCTGGCTGGCACCGCTGCAGCTCGAGACAAGCGAGTGACTTCCACACCCAGTGCCTGCCCCCTCTCGGGCGACCATGTGGCCAAACGTCCACGCAGGGTTCACCTCGACCATAGTCGGACTGGCTGCACCACCACCTTTCACAGCTGCCCCGAGACCAGCAAACCCTCCAAGCTTTGAGATCTAAGGGCTTATAACTAGTTCGCCAGATTCAGAAGCAAGGCAAAAAAGGCGAAATGGAAAAAAAAGGGAGAGGAGACGATATTAGCTCAACTTGGCAGAAATCAATAAGGATGACAAAACGGGCTATTGAGTTACTTGGAAGTCCCCACTCCTCGGCCTGGCGGCTGGTTCTGGTTAGCAATTCCGAGGCTGTGGTCGGAGCTATCATCCTAGGAATGCCGGCCAGGAACGCTTCTCCAGTGACCCACGAAACAATGAAGCAAATATCAAAAGGGGCAGGGCTGGGAAATGGGAAACTGTAAAACTGCACACTCGAAACCCGAGCTCCTCGGACACACTGGAGGGATTCGTCAGCACCCACAGATGCCACAGGGAGATGCAACCTGGTGATTTCCGAGAAGCCCCAACTCCAGAGGGTGACTCAGAATCTGCCTCTCATTCTAAGGACTGGGACTTGCACTTGACTGGGGGTCCAAGTTTTTATTTCTCAACAGCTGCTGCAAATCTATGGGATCAAGCCAAAGCTAACACAGATGTAAGATTCATCAGCAAGCTCCTCGGCAAGGTCAGTGAAGCCTTCTCAGGCTAGGCTCCCCCTGCCCTTCCACCAAATGCTGACCACAGAGCCTTACGAGTGTCCCCACCCTTCCTAACAGAACACTACTATACAGTCTGAGAGAAAAGAACCCCCCGTCCCCTGGTCCCACCCTCCAATGTGGAGGCAGTCTATAAGGCTAGAGGTTACTTAGCATAGGATCTGGAGCCAGGCTGGCCCAGATCTAATTCTGCTCTGGCCACCTGCTGGTTGGTGACCTCAGACAAGCTACCTAACTTCTCTCTTGGTTTTCTCATCTGCAAAATGGGGATAACGGTACCTACACTTCACTGGATGTTGTGAAGATTTAGATCATGTTCCATAAAGTGCTTAGAATAGAGCCTGGCATGGATCAGGTACTATATGATTATAGTTAGCTGCTGTGATTACTATCAGTTATTGTTGTTGTTGTTGTTGTTGCTACTGTCATCTCAGGATCTGAGAACTCTCAATGCTCCAGCAGGACCTTGTCCCAGAGGTAAGATGAAACCTTGCTTCTGAGGCATGACTCCAGTGTGATCTGTCCTGTGACTGAAATTTTAGCCTGGTACAGCTGTTGGTTGGCCAAGTACAGGGCCGGGCACATGTTATGTGTTCAGTGAATGATGGGTGGACGAATGGGGGAATGAAGGACTGGAAGGAAAGGAGGGCGGGAACACTGTCGGGGGGCCAGCCAGACGGGATGCCTCACTAAGCAACCAAGTGCAGCTGCTTGTAGGGCCCCCTGATGACCAAGACTCTTCCCAGTGCCTTGGGATAGCTGGGGGCCCAGAAGGCTTTTTAAATTGAAGAATAAATTTTTAGCTCAAAACAAGAGCTGGTAGGGGCGCCTGGGTGGCTCAGTTGGTTAAAGCAACTGCCTTCGGCTCAGGTCATGATCCTGGAGTCCCGGGATCGAGTCCCGCATCAGGCTCCCTGCTCAGCGGGGAGCCTGCTTCTCCCTCTGACCCTCCCCCCTCTCATGTACTCTCTCTCATTCTCGCTCTCTCAAATAAATAAATAAATAAATCTTTTAAAAAAAAAAAACAAGGGCTGGTAGAATTAGAGCTTTTCTCCCTTTCTCTGACGAGGCATTTGACCCCTGCACCTGCCTCATCTTCCCATCTCTCCTTTGCCTGAAGCCAACACAGAGAACCAACCAGCAGGCAAGACCAAGGGAAAGAGGCGGGTGGACAGGCCAGGCTGATGATGAGAAATCAAAGCCCTCCTCGAGGATTTGCACTTACGAAGCTGGAGCGATGATCAATGCTCCCTTCACCATAGCTCCTTCAGAAAGAGGGCCTGTGCCCCACGGGTCACAGAGTGTGAGGTTCAGAAAAGAACACGTCCACCCTGCTCCCTGCAGGCAAAGGTATCAGGCATTACATGCACCACACGCCCTCCTTCTGGGGTCATCTCCACCACTCCAGGCTGTACTAAACGCAAAAGACAAGACTGGGGGACATTTTTAATGTCAGATGAACATTAAAAATTTATTCTTCATTACTCTAAATGTCAGAACAGTAAGTTTTCTAACCAACAGATCGCTGACCTAGCTGGGTTCTGCGGTCCGATATTAGGTGTCATTGCCTACATGAATCCAACATGAATCCAACATGAATCAACATGAATCAAAGTGTTGCAGGAGAAATGACAGGGGTGGAATATTGGGTCTGCCTTCAGGAATCTTACAGTTTACAAGTGGAAAAGGATTAAAAGGACAGTTGTTCCGTTTTATCTATTTTACCACAATTCAAAAAAAAAAAAAAAGATGGAACCATGGGACGTCTGAGTGGCTCAGCCCATTAAGCGTCTGCCTTCGGCTCGGGTCATGATCCTAGGGTCCTGGGATCGAGTCCCGCATCAGACTCCTTGCTCAGCAGAGAACCTGCTTCTCCCTCTCCCACTCCCCCTGCTTGTGCTCTCTCTCTCTGACAAATAAATAAATAATCTTAAAAAAAAAAAAGCCGGAACCATGACTACTTTTGTCCAGGCCCAGGGCAGATCATGGCCACTGCCAGGAGGAAGGAACACACAGTGCAGGAGGAAGGCTGGCTCCATCTCGGTTAGGGAATGTGGCAGGAGAAAAATGTGGTGACCCCTCTAACTCCTGTTAATCAGTGCCCACGTCAGCTGCCGGTTCCCATTCTGGTAGAGGGGGTGGAAGAAACGACTTCTCGGGCCTTGTATCATTTGGGGCACCCACAGGTAGAAGAACCGGGCCAGGACACAACCCGGCGGAGTGAGGAAATGCCAGGCACTCACTGATGCTGTGCGGACTTAAGTTCTTGTGAGCCTCACTTTGCTTTGCGTGAATTCTTTTATAGCAGAAATCACTCTGCAGCGGTCGCAGAGGTGCTGAATTGGATATGGTGCTTCTTCCTTGTATCTCTTTATCCAAGAGCCGTCTCTCCTCAACAGCGGCCAGCCCTCCAGCACACACCTCACCCGTCAACAGCAAGCCATGCTTCCGACTTAACCTGTAACTCCAGGGTGCTGTCAAATACACGGCCGGTTCCCAGCATAAAGGGCCGCACATGGTCTTCTACTAGGTCGGGCACAAGCCAACCACTACCCCTTAGTCCTTTCTCCTGGGGGATTGCTGCATTCTGGGAGCACCCCCGCCTCACGGCATCAAGGTGGGAAGCAGTGCAACAGGCAAGAGCTCAGGCTCTGGATGCAGACAGCAATTTGAACCCTGGCTCTGCCGCCTCGGCCAAATCACTTGGTCTCTCCAAGCCTCATGCTCTTCAATTGCAAAATGGCCCTGTGGAACCCATCTCCTATGAGAATCATAGATGTACATGCTCAGAACGGCCCTCGGCCCCAGCACGCACTCACATGAGAACACATCTCATGTGTGCCCTTCCAGGTTGTACATCAGAAAGCCCACTGAGGGCAAGGGCTCTGCATGTGGTCAGACTGCAAGAGCACTTAACAGGTAGTCATTGACTGTGGTGACTGGGACACCACAGCACCACTGGTCCCTGCCAGGGCTGGGACCCAGGATGATCCACACAACCCCGTATGAGAAAGTACAGAATATTCTATAAGAGAACTTCTGCCAGAAGGGAAGCAGATCAAGCCCGATGGAAGGGAGAGCAGAGGAGTCTCTACTTCCCCACCAAGAACTCTGGGGGGTGGGCAACAGCTCCCCTTCTTCGTGGACATGAAGACAACATTCCAGGCTAGCACCCAGTCTGTGGATCCTTCTTTCTGTGGAGTGACAGAAATCGACAAAGAAATGCTCACAAGCACCGAGACACACTGGCTGATGGTGGCCATGCAGGTGGGCATGAGAAATTAAAAAATAAAAAAGTAGTGTCCCCCATGGCTTGGAGACCCGGGTCTAGCGGCAGTGGGCTGCCGTCTTGTGATTCTGGTGACAAAGAGCATGGGAAGGAGGCCACATCCCACATGTGACCAGCAGTCAAAGAAGCCAACAGGGAACTAAAGCACATTCTAAAGCACCAGTGGCTGCCTCCTCCTCCCTCCTTCTCGGAAGTCGCTCACCAACCAACTTTGCCACCAAACTTCCTTTCAGAAAGCTGCACCTTCGGATCGGCCTCAATCAACAACAACAACAACAACAAATTATTAAGATTAGAAACGATGCCCACAAACATAAAGACAAAAATGTAAGTATTTTCTTCTCGCCCTTTCAAAATCACTGAAATGCAAAATATTTCTTTCTTCCTCCCCCCCCCCCAAATATTTCTTCATCACTCTAGTTCCCTGTGGCCTTGGGGAATCTCGTTCCTCCACACCTGGAACCCGGTATCACTTGTATCGCTAATTAAAGAGCTTCGTTGACTATGCTGTACAACTCCCTGCCCCTAATGACTCAAGAAGCCAGGAGATGAGCAGTTTGCTGGGAGTACAAAGCGACATATGGCTGCCAAGTTCCTTCCGGCCGACACTACAGACGGAGGGAAAGGCTGTTCTGTTTCCCCGTGTTGCAGCTCTCACAAGCTGACAGAGGGATTTCCTAAAGCCCCATCTGGTGCAAAAACCTCTAACTGGGCAGAGTGGTTTGGAATAGTAAGAGGGTGGCTAGTAATAACAGACCAGGGCCAAATGCTGTACAGGGAGGAGGATTAAAGTGGCTGGGAGTTTGCCCGTGAGACAGGACAAGGAGCCAGAGTCGGGCTGGAATCTGAGAGACCATGTCCCAGCTCCAAAGGCAATGAATGGCTCAGGGGGCCTGGGGGATGGGGGGCAGAGCTAGGGTTTCTGTGGCTTGTGTCATTGAGGACCCTCTGCTGATATAATCAGGAAAAAGTTCAAGTTGGCCCACATTGGCTCTGAGTGGTGTATTTTTACTTGAACACTGGGATCCCTGATCTGCCACCTCCTTTGAGAGACGCGTCACCATACAAGTTCAACCCAGAATGTTGAGTTCATACCACAGAGAAATAAATTCTGAGCGTCTGCACACCAGATTTTTATAGGACCCAGAAGGTTGCAAGGAAACACAAAAGGAAGAAAGGAACTCTAGAAATGAGGACCGTGTGGAAGGAAGAGTGCCATTCCTTGTAAATGTGGCGATTCTGCTGGGGGAAGTCGCTTGTCAGGGCAGGAATCTCTCTAGTCCCTGTCCTTAGTTGGAAGGTGTCATCAATTCACCCCAACTAATCCATCCAAAGAACTTTGCAAAAAATAAGCTAGCAAGGTTTGTTTCATTTTGTTAAAACACAAAAATCCATGCTAAGAAGCCTTTTCTCATCTGAAAACAGAATACCCTCCCCCCGCCCAACCACTGCTGAGATGGTGTTAGTGCAGGGTCCCGGACAGGACAAAAGGGCTCCCCAGCCTCCTCCGTCCTGGGGGCACCAACAAGCCATGACCTTGGAGCTCCAGGCTCTGATTTTCTACTAACTCTCACACTCAGCACTAGAATGACACATCCAACACGAATACTGCGCACGACAAGAGCCCCTGGACCAGGTACCACAGTGAAAAGTTCCGATGAGGAAAAGGCAGATTTCGTACACTGTGGAAATAAGGGAGTGCCAGGATGTGAAGTGATGTGCCAAGTCAACAGCAAGAGGGGATTCCATCCTTCTAGAATCCTACTGCCGTCATCTTCACAGGGCTCAAAACCAAAAGACTGGTGTGTTCTTCACTAGACGCATCCCTCCAGGGGAATAAAATCTCCTGCTGCTTTTGCATATGGTAGGCGCTCAATAAATGATCACGATGACGACGATGACGTGCGGGCCGAGGAAGAAGCCACTTCTCAGCTTCTCGCATGTGACTCCATAGATGCAGCATGAAAAACAAGCGAGCTGGTGTTTCATTTTTACGCGTTTATTGTGGATCCGAAACAGCTACTAAATAGGTTGCTTTCCAAAAAGAAATCAGGCCAGTAGGCTGAAAACTTCCTGCAGCTTCCAGTTGACCAGGACTGCGATTGCGTCACCCCTCCTAACCCCAATGCTATAACGCACAGGCCAACAGGGCGGGCTGAGTGTTTCCACGTCCACTCCTGAAATGAAAACAGGAGCAGGAAGTGTGGTTTGTGCGAATTACGGAGATGTTTAGTCATTTCAGCGCCATCCATACCTGATCCATGGCGGGGCCATTAGCACTCAGCAGAACACTCCTTTCAATTTCCTACCTGATTGTTATTTCACTGGGGTGTTTCTGCTGTGTTTTTTTCCCCTTCCACTGGCTGCAGGGAAGCTCTGTTTCTTGGCAGAACTTTCCAAGTGCCCAGTTAAACCCCTTGTTACCACTTCCCTGCCTCAGGAAGGCCCACGGAGCCCAGGCCAAACGACAAGGAAAGGGAAGGAAACATTTACAATGATGTGAGAAATTCCCAGTCTGGGGAAAAAAAAAGATCAAAGAGGACAGTCATTAGGGCCCATTCTGCACAGAGCCTGGCACATGAAGGTGCTCCATAAAGTGGACTGGATCGGGCCGTGACAGGAACGCCCAATCTCTGTGTTACAGCATTCCGTCACCGGGAACCCGGCATTCTCCACTGCAGCTCTGAGAGCGGCGTGAGCCACACTGCTATGGACCAGTTGTGTCCCGAGTGAAAGGAGTCGTGTCCTGTCCTAAGAAGCTGTGATCACCATGCTCCCCAAGGCCTTTATATAGAAATGGATTGTGGTTTGCATTGGTCCCCTCTGCCAGCTCTTGAAATGAAAGGGTCCACAGTGAAATAAATAACAGCAGGGAGAGAGAAAGAGGGAGGTAAATTGTTTGGAAAGTAGAAGACAGAGTGGAAAAGATGAAATTCAAGACAGATGTATGAGAGCTGCAAAACAAATGTCCTTGAATTTAGGCATCCAAGTGATTCATGTAGAATAAGGAAAACAAAACAAACAAAAAAAAGAGTTACACACCCAATATAGAAATAAATATGGGAGTAAATACAGAACAAAGTATTACATTCCCCAATTCTTACAAAGAAACATCATCAATCCACATCTCTCTGCTAAATAAAGCTGTTATAAAACAGGGTGAGTGAAGGGTCCGAAATGAAACTATTAATTAAACAGAGGGTCTCTGCAGTCTCTGTCACTCTCAACAGGATGTCAACCACCAACAATTTATGTTCCAAATACTGAACGCTGATTTCTTATCTCCAAAAGGTACTGCTGCTGCTTGCTTAATATCAGCAGAATTTAAAAAAAAATAGTAGTATTTGCCAGGTTAATGCCTGGCCATTAAGAAAAAAACCAAGCAGGAAATTTAGATGGGCGTTTCCACAAAAACACAAAAGTCCAAGATACTGGCCGGAAAGACATTTTTACAATGCAGTATTAGTGTGTGTTGTTTGACTTCTAAACAGCTAACTCAAAGGGGCCACCGCACAATTGGTTCCAAATGCTTCATACTGAGAAGAAACATAGGCAGCCTGCCTCGCTGTTAACTACTTTCCGTTTGAGACTTCAGATGGTAACAAGAAAGAAGAAAACAGCAAGAATGTCCCCAGTCACTAGAAGTGCTAGAGGAATGGGGTGAAGCTGTGTTCAAGGACAGGACACGGGGTGCGGGGCAGATGAGGGAGTTTTCTAGAGAGATCAAGCATCACACTTTAAGATACTGCTTAGCGTAACTTCAGATCTACACCATGCATATGCCTAGTTGTTTATTCATCAATAGATATTTACTGAGCATCTAAAACCTACCAACTATTTGTGCCAGATGGTGTGGGGATATAGAGATTAAGGACAAAGGTCCCTGCCTCAAGGGAGAAAAGGAGCCTGCTACGTACCCGAACCTGCTTGTTATCTGGACACTCCACCTGGGATGCTGGTCCTTACCCCACACTCCCCCAAGCTCCATGGTGGGACACGTGTGTTCCATGGGCACCGATCTCGGGCCACAGGTGACTGCAACAGGTGTGGACACCTGATCTGAGGCCAATCATACTCTCTCTTGGTAACTTAGAAATTGGATACAAAGACAGATTCAGGGGGCACCTGGGTGGCTCAGTCAGTTGGGTGTCTGCCTTTGGCTCAGGTCATGGTCCCAGGGTCCTGGGATAGAGCCCCACATAGGGCTCCCTGCTTGGTGGGGAGCCTGCTTCTCCCTCTCCCTCTGCTGCTCCCCCTGCTTGTGCTCTCTCTCTCTCTGTGTGTGTCAAATAAATAAATAAAATCTTTAAAAAGAAATCAAAGACAGATTCAATAAGGTCAGAGCTTCCCAACCAACGTGCAACACCTAGGTTAGAGGAAGGCGCCATATTGATCCTCTCAGCCCTTGGGGCAGCTGGAGCCCAGAGGCCCTCCTCCCCCTCCATTAGTCCTTGGGCTCTGGTGGCAAGCTGCCTTGTCCCTTTATCCCAGAAGACAATCTGATTGTTTTCTAATGTGGCAGGGACATGGAAAAGGTGGAGCAGCGCTGATTAGACAGACGGTGGTGGAGGTGAAGTGGAGGCAAGAGTAGACTTGCTGGACCAGCGACAAACAGGGAAAAATTAAGGTGACAGAGAAGGGGCACTCAGAAAAACAGACGGCAAAGAACAGAGACACAAATGAGAAACTGCAGCCCCCAAGGAGGAGGGTGGGAGGGGCCGGTTTCTGAATCCCATTCTGGTCCTCCGTATCCCAGCTGAACTCGATTTCCTGAATCTGGATGCCCATGTGATTAACAACTGTATTCTGAGAGCCTAACCCAATCTCCTCATGCCAGCTTGAGTGCATTTCTGTTCCTTGTAAACAAGTCCTAACTAAGCCAGATGTGTGCATATGTGTGCATGGGGGCTCGTGTGCACCATGAAATCCTCACTGCTTAAAACACCAGTGAAAGAAAAAGCAAAATTGCATTATACCCTGAACCCTTTCAAATCCCTTTCTCATCTATCCTTCCTCTATTGTCCCCACGGGATTCCGGGACCCTGGGGAGGAAACTCCTCCGCGTGCTATGGATGCAGAGACAGGAGCAAGATGACTCGCCTAACAAGACAGAGCCAATCAGTGCCAGCCAGCAGCCTGGAAAATACAGTACTTCTTAACCGGGAGCCTAAAATACTACACGTGGACGTGAGAAAAACCAGCCTGCTTCTCTGCCTCACGGGTCAAAGGGAAGGTGACCATGAACAAACTGTCACAAACTTGCAGGGAGAAGCACCCCTCCTGTGAGCTCCCCAGTAGAGGGCTGGTTCTCCCTCCAGAAAGGCTCTGCCTTCTCTTTGGCTCCAGAAGACGCTGCCCTGAGCTGAGTCAGGAGGGAAGAAAGCCTGAGGTTTCCACAGACAAGATGAATGGCCACTTTAAAAAACCCCAGCGTCCTTTGCAGCACATTCCCAAGGTATCACAGCATTCGTAACATCCAGAAGCCGACGCAGCGAGTCGCCACCGATGAGTTTCCAAGACAGCTCGGTGAGGCGCTGCCCTTGGCGGACGCTCCCCGGCTGGGCGCACCAGCACCTCCCTAGGGGCTGATTCTAGAAGCCACTGGTACCACAGAACCAAAAGGGGCCGAGAGTGTAAAGTTTCTGAGGTTGCAACCAGACTGGCTTTGTCCTCCAGAACAGAACTGTCCCAGCGAATCAGACCTCGGATTGGCCACTAATCCCTTGCTTGGGGAAGTCAAGCTGCGGGGCTTTCTGAACAGAAACCACACACAAAGTGCTTCTCCCGAAGAAGCTCGGACTTTCTGGGACACGCGGACCGTTTTCAAGAGCTCAGCAATCTTGTCAACCTTTACCAGAACTGAACTGCTAAATGCCAACAAGCTTCTTCAAACTGGGCTCCAGACCACCCGTAGAATAATCTGTGTCCAAAAGCAAGAAACTGAATTCCAGGGCCCCTGAGCTCTGTTGTTGGTGACATAACAATTGAAGACCCCAAGTTCTCCAGGCTGAAATGAAAAAGGCCAGGACCCAGCGTGGGGTCAGCCCTACCCGCTCCTCTGAGAGCAGCTCCAGGCTGCAGACAGAAAGGGAGAATGCCCAGGAAGCACGAAGGCAGAGCAAGCAGGGGAGGGGACGGGTCACAGAGGCATATGTGGTCACCGTGTCCCTTAGTCACGGCGAGGAGCAGGCTGAGAGAGCAGAGTGGGACCGTGGGACCAGGCTGTCCAAGTCACTTCACTTCTCGGAGAAAGTGATCTCTGCTGTAAACTGGGGGAAATGGCCGTTCTTGCCTCGGAGGGTTGCGATGAGGATGGAATGACATAGAAAATCCAGATGGCTCCTTCCAGTGTGCAGATTTCCCACACACAGTTGTTCACGTCTATCACTGACAGTGTGTGCCCCCTAACTCTTATTTACTTGTTTTAAATACTCTTTTTTAAAAATCAGTCTCACGTCTGTCATTGGGGGCATCACAATGATTCCTCCCCACAAGTCCCCTCAGTGAGAACCCACCTCGGCCACAGTAGTGGTGTCTCCATCAAGGAAACTTATAAAACACACCATGACCAGGAAGCTGGCAAGATCCCCTGAGCAATCGGGTTACATTTATGCCAAACCTAACTATCCACCTTTACAAAGGAGGCCTGGAGCTGTTTCCAGCAAAAAAATGCAAACTGAAAAGAAAGCTTCCCCAACAATGCATTCCCCCCAGGAAGACCTGCATCAGAATCCCCTGGGGTGCCAGAGATTTCTGGGCCCCACTGAATCTGACTCTCTGAGGGTGTGATGCAAAAAGATAAATTTTAAGAAAGCTGCCAGGCAATTCTTACACCCACTGAAGTTTGGGGCCTATCTGCCCTTTCCTACATATGTCCCTCTGATCCAGCTTTATTTTCCCCTCCCCTAGGTACTTCTTACCCATCCCGCAGATCTCGGATCAAATGTCACTTCCTCAGGGGAGCCATCTCTGCCCACTGCCCCCTCCAAGTCTTAGACCAGGTCCCCCATTATACATCCAAGCCCTGATGCTCTTCCTTCATAGCCCTACTCATGATTTTCATGATATGCATGACTTGTCGGTCCTCCCTGATGGCCTGCAGAGCTTGGAGAGGACAAGGCTGATACTAAGCTCACCACTGTAGACCCAGCATCTGGCACAGTGCCTGGCACCAAGTCAGCACATAATCAAAGTCTCTCGATTAAGTGAATGAGTTTGGAATCACTGTTTCTAATTCTCATTTCTCACCCTACCTCACTATTCTCCACCGAAATTTTCCCGCACCTTAAAAGTCTTTGTCTTAGCAGGTACTGGGAAGGGGGAACCCTGTTGTTGAGATATTTTTTAGTTAAGTGGATTTTTAAATGATTCCATCTGCTCACCTGAGGGAAGTTTTAAAAGTTTAGAATTATTTATACACAATGAGAGGTTAAAAGCCTTCACAGTCCCCCCTGCTCGTTTCAGCCCTTGAATCTCCTGGGTCCTACTGTGCCCTAAGGAAATCCAGAAGAGTTATGCCCAGGGTTGCAAGCAGAGGGAAGGGAGGGCTTTCTATCCAGTCCAAAACAGCTTCCCTAAGGCTAGCAAGAACTTGACTGCTACCCTAGGATCAATTTATCCCGTAAGTTCTCTTCATGAGTAAGTCTGTTGAAAAGTTTTGCTTGAATTAGTCCAACGCTCTCTGAAAATATGCCCCAGAAGGAAGCAATCCTCCCATCCTTCAACAAGTATAGACACGGCCCCATCTGATCTACCACCAGCTCTGGCAGGCCAAACACCCACAAATGTTTAGTTCTGCCATGGGATATGTAGAATAAATTAAGTTGAGGGGGAAAAATCATAAAACAAGCCTCTAAGTCTAAAGACTCTGTGTACCTTGGCAGAGGGAATGTATGTGCTATAAGAAATCAAATCCAGTGTGCCAGAGAACTCAATCGAAACCAGCAGAGAATGATTCTTGTCACTGGAGACAGGGAACTCGACAGCAGTACCCGAGGGGAGATGGAGATAAGGAGGTCTAATCTAGCCCTGCATCTGCCAAAATTCTTTTCAATAATGGCTGAAGAAAGAAATGGCCTAAAACCCTAAGTAAGAGGAGATGGACATTCTAAAGTCAAGGCTTTTGCAAGCACAAAACAAACATTAAAACACCTCAGGTTGGCTTTCTCACGATGGCCCTTATTTCTAGGATTCTGACTGGAAGCACTCGGCAGGAGGAGAATCTTAAATCATTGTAAGGCATGCTCTACGCTGGGGACCTACCAGGTCTTACAACAGGGCTCCCTTGGTCTTGCTAAGTACTTGCCTTTCACTAGAAACCCCACAATTTCCATGGCGGAGCCTGCCCTGCACCTGCATGGCTAAATTCAC
This sequence comes from Leptonychotes weddellii, assembly GCF_054177405.1. Classification (NCBI taxonomy): domain Eukaryota; kingdom Metazoa; phylum Chordata; class Mammalia; order Carnivora; family Phocidae; genus Leptonychotes; species Leptonychotes weddellii. The sequence goes on along the minus strand of NC_138383.1, from coordinate 38,450,381 downwards.
TCTAGCTAATTAGCCTGCAAGACGCAGCCACATCATCCACAATAAACTGGGGCTTACTAGTGAGACTGACCCATCCTTGGCCAAAGAGGCCACGGAGAGTACAGATTTGCTACCCGCTTCATAAGTCAGGGTTTCTCAGGCCACTGTTTTATCGGAAGGGCAGGCCACCTCATACCCCAGTCACTTTTCTCCACTTGGTGGAGAAATCGTCAGAAACATGAGATTACCTGTGGCTCTGACAGGCCTCTGCTTCTTCAGATAGGAGCTGGTCATAGGCCGAGGGCATGAACTCAACCCTGGGCTACTGAGGCTTATTCAGATCCTGTACTGTAACCATTCATGAGCCATGATCAGAAATGTTCTCCTAAGGGAGTGGTTTCAAACAGATCAGAACAGATTTCCATTCTAGCCTCTCTTCTTTGTACCTTGTTTCTAATGATGCCACTTTTGGATGAGCTGGGCACATGCCTCTCTAGAACAAAAAATACAGACAGGCCTCCTTTACCACCTATGGTGCAAGTTTATCGCCTCAGATGGACAACAACAACCTTGCCAGAAAGGCTCAACACCAGCTATTCTAAAGCCGAAGTTAGGGACACCTGGGTGGCTCAGTCAGTTGAGCGTCTGCCTTCGGCTCAGGTCATGATCCCAGGGTCCTCTCTCGCTCTCTCTCAAATAAATAAAATCTCTAAAAAAAAATAAAGCCAAAGTTACTGTTTTTGGTAGACCTTTTCCAGCTTCTAGTTGATTTGTAAATGAAGCAGCAGTCCCCCCATGACAAGCTGCTTCCTTCAGCTGCCACACACAGAGTTCACCAGGAACCAGCATCACAGCTAGGTAGTCCGTGAGGGATTTGCTAGGGTTTTCTTTCTTGAGCAAGGTGACACGAGCCGTTAGGACATGCAAAACCTTACATCCCCGTGTACAGGTCACCATGATGCACGTTTTTAACCTTACTGCTAATTCTCCTTTGTCCTCTCATTTTTATTTTATTCTTATGTATCTTATCCCTTGTTTATCTTACTTTGTTTCGCCTTTATTTTATCCTGCCACATCTTCTGGTTCCTTTTTTGAACATGGATTGCAATATGTATGCCTGTGATCTGTTTCTAGAGGAAACACTAGTGCCTTGATCTGAAATAAGGGGGTTTTTTAGACCCATGTCTACTACTATGAAACCTCCAGTTTTCAAGGACAGTCTAAAAACTTGAGCATAAAAGCTATCTGTATCAGTGGTCACCACCATCCCAAACACCATCAGGGCAGTCAAAAATCTGACACTGGACAATGTTTCCCTAAGCGGAATTCCTTATCTATACCCAATGGAGGTCATCCTCAGGTGCCACTTCTGCGGTGCCTGGGTGGCTCAGTCAGTTAAGCGTCTGACTCGTGATTTCAGCTCAGGTCATGTTCTCGGGGTTGTGAGATCGAGCCTGGCGTCAGGCTCTGTGCTCAGCAAGGAGTCTGCTTAAGATTCTCTCTCTCCCTCTGCCTCTGCCCCATCTGCCACTCTCTCGGGATCAAATGTTACTCCGTTTTCAATTTTCTTCTGGTCCTTCCAATTACTTTAGGGGAAAAGTCTTAGTTTGATGCTAATAAATGATGAATATTTCTCCAACACCTGCTCATCTCCCTTTTCAACAGTGATACAAATCAAAACTTTAAAAATGAGTCAATGTAAAGAAAAATAATAAGTAAATGGTAACACAGCTGGTATTCTACATGACAAAACCACAAAGGTGGTACTGGAATGACTGAGATGTGGAAAATAGCAGGGAAAACCTCACATCTCCCTTTTTAACCCATCTCTAGCCAAGAGCAGTGCTCAATTTTCAGAGTTTATTTACTCCCTTCCGAGCACCCTGACATGCTCAAATTAGGCTTCATCCTCCAAGGAAGAACTGATGAAATGATTTAAGACTGGAAGGATCCAGTTCAGAAGCCATGCCATCTCCCACTGTCCAGGAGTTTCTTTTTTTTTTTTTTTTTAAGATTTTATTTATTTATTTGACAGAGAGAGACACAGCGAGAGAGGGAACACAGGCAGGGGGAGTGGGAGAGGGAGAAGCAGGCTTCCCGCCGAGCAGGGAGCCCGATGCGGGGCTCGATCCCAGGACCCTGGGATCATGACCTGAGCCGAAGGCAGACGCTTAACAACTGAGCCACCCAGGCGCCCCCAGGAGTTTCTTTACCAAGAACATTCACCGCTCAAGAAAAAGACCAAGTCATTCCAGGAAATACTTTCAGATCCAACTTCCTGTTTAGCTAGAGTTTTATGGCTAACTCTGCTCAATCTGACCCCAAAACCATGTTTAATGGAATCTATTAGACGTGTTTATCCACATTTACCAATAGTAGAAAGTTGTCACTTGGAAGTGAGACCAAGAGTCACTCCCTAAACTCACCAAAGGAGTTAAGAACAGAAATACTAGAAGAGATCCCTACTGAGGTCATTTGCAGTTTAGGGGAATTTTTGGTTTGGGTTTTCTCTTCGTTTTAATTGCTTATAAAAGCTCCTTAATGTCAAGGAAAGAACAACAACAAACGTGAGAAGTTAACTTCCCCAAGATGTTTATTCTAAAGAAAAACTGTGTTCCCTGCAGTTCTGATGAAGGAGGGGATTAAAGCTAGATACTATGGTATGAAAAGGAAAGGGAAACCCAAATCACTCCAGTACAAAACAACAGCTGCATTAAAAGGCCCGCCAGAGAAGCAACTTATCTGGTTAATCAAAATCTGTTTCACAGATCCCAGATCTGCTCCAGGATACCAGCATCAGCTCCATTCCTGTCAAAGGCCATTACATTGACTGGCGAAACCAAACTCGGACATCTTCATTCTCTCTGAAAGGCCTGCACCTCAGGTCCTTGTAGTGACCCGTTAACCATCCTCCCACGGAGTGCTGTGCCTTTCGCACAGATGACTGAAGCAATAGACAGAACTAAGCAAATTAACAGAGTGGGGGGAAGATAAGGAACACCACATTTCACTGTTCCGAATCTGCTTCCTCGGGTCATGGCTGACCCTGAGAACCAGCACCTCAGACCATTCCTGGGTGTGCATGAAGAACAGGTCCTAAGATAGGTGGGTATTAGTTAGTTTCGCAATAAGCAGAACAGAAAGGATAGATCAGGAACTAATGAAAATGGTTACTTCTGGGGAGCCTGGGTGGCTCAGTCAGTTAAGTGTCTGACTCGTGATTTCGGCTTAGGTCATGTTCTCAGGGTTGTGAGATCGAGCCCGGCATCGTGCTCTGCACTCAGTAAGGAGTCTGCCTAAGATTCTCTCTCTCCCTTTGCCTCTGTCCCTCCTGCCTCTCTCTCTCTCTCAAATGAATAAATAAAATCTTAAAAAAAGGGTTACTTCTGGAAGTAGAAGTCAGACTTCTCTTAGTTTATTGTTTTATACAGTTTTGACGTTGGACCATGTAAATATTTTGTGTCAAAAGAATAAAATCAAATAAAAAGCATGAGAGAAAAAGCAAATGCTAAAGTTGAATAGGAACAGAAACATGTGAACCTAACTGTATATGGTAATTACTACATTATCTGTACAAAAGAGCAATATCATTCAAGTGACTTTTGGATACAGTTCTCTGACTATTCACTCTTACCTGGCTATAGTCAGAAAAGGAAGGAAGGAGGGCAGGCAGGAAGGAAAGAAGGAAGGCAGGCAGGAAGGCAAGAAGGAAGGGAGGAAGGAAGGAAGGAAGGAATCTTGAGCTTTATTTAGTAGGCTTATTGTTGGCCATATCAGTATTATAAATTTGTAAACAAGGGCCTCACTTTGGGACAAGAAGGATGCAAATATGCAATGAGAAAGTAAGGAAGTGCCCTGTGATGCTGGTTCTGAATCAAACAGATCACCTTGAGCCTGAGATTTTAAAAAACATTTGCGTTTCTTCACTATGTCTACTGAAAGTATCTGGAAGCAGTGACACTCCTAGAAGCGGGCACACTTGACATCCACACCTTGGTTTCTAAATACCATTTCTCCACCAGAAGGAAGCACAGTTTCTTAGAGAAACAGCTGATTCTAAGATGGGGTCAAGGAAAGCATAAGTTGAGCGTGAACATCTTCCTGTGTGCCAGAACAGCAAGGAAATACTTATAAAGAATGTTGGGGACAGGGACACCTGGGTGGCTCAGTTGATTAAGCATCTGCCTTCAGCTCATGATCCCAGGGTCCTGGGATCGAGCCCTACATCGGGTTCCCTGCTCAGTGGGGAGTCTGCTTCTCCCTCTGCCTGCCGCTCCCCCTGCTTGTGCGCGCTCTCTCTTTCTGACAAATAAATAAATAAATAAATCTTAAAAAAAAAAAAAAAAGAATGTTGGGGACATGTTAAAAGGACCCAAGAGATACCCTGAAAAGGTTCCCATTTATCAGGCTTGGGATAATGAGAGCACTAAAAAGAATAATAAAATTAATAGATTTCATTGAACTCTTTAAAAATCCACGAGTCTGAAGTGATACTAAGGGGCGGGTGACGGCACAAGGGTCTCCTCTTTATAAAATAATGCAAGCTAATAAATGTAGGGATGACAGAATGTAAAGGTCAACATTCTTCACTGACCCATGTAAAAAGAGATTTAGGCAAGGATCATCAGTGTATCAGTGAATGCTACTCCATGGGGCCAGGCAGACGGCCTCTCCTCTGCTGTCCTGCCCGCCGCTCCCTTGCGGTGTATTCAAGAAACTTCTATCTTAAAAAAATAAAATAAAGCCACTGCGTGACAAGTTACTGGAGACAGAATGTTCTTATGGTCCTAAAGTATCATACCATTTATTGCTCATTAATTAGGAATGAGAAAATGTCTTTACAAGAAACAGATCTGGAGGACCTTACTTTAACCAAGTGTTCAGGCTCAGCCTTGCCAATTGCTACAGACTGAATGTTTGTATCTCTTCAAGTTCGTATGTTGAAATCCTAACCCCCAACATGACAGTATTAGGAAGTGGGGCTTTTGTGGGGTGATTCGGTCACGAGGGTGGAGCCTCCATGAATGGATCAATGCCCTTATAAAAGATGCTCCAGGGCGCCTGGGTGGCTCAGTTGGTTAAGTGACTGCCTTCGGCTCAGGTCATGATCCTGGAGTTCCGGGATCGAGTCCCACATCAGGCTCCCTGCTCAGCGGGGAGTCTGCTTCTCCCTCTGACCCTCCCCCCTCCCCTTCTCATGCTCTCTCTCTCTATCTCATTCTCTCTCAGATAAATAAATAAAATCTTAAAAAATAAAAAAAAAAAAAAAAAAAAAAAAAGATGCTCCAGAGAGTTCATCTGCTTCTTCTGGCCCACACAAGGACGAAGCAAGAGGAAGGCCATCTATGAGTCAGGACATGAGTCTCACCAGATACCGGACCTGCCGGGGCTTTGATCTAGGACTTCTTAGCCTCCAGAACTGTGAGGAAAAAAGGTCTGTTACTTAAGCCATCCAGTCTACAGTATTTTGTTATAGCAGCCCAACAACAGATAAAAGATACCAACAACAGGACAAAATCATTACGTGCCTCCTGATGAATTATGATAGGAAGTATACGTCAACTGTGAAGTGTTGACAAAAATGTTTGACTTGAATCTTATCATGAGGTAACAATTACACAAATTCAGACTGGAAACTTCTAGAAGACAACTGGCCTACGTCCTTCATGTATCACCATTAAATTTCTCGGACATGATAATGATACTGTTGTTATGAAGAGAACATCCTTGTTCTTCTGAGATACATACCAAAACGTTTAGGAGTGAACTATCACGATGTACACAATCTACTTCCAAATAGTTCAGGGGGAAAAAGTACCCATCACTCATACATTTGTATAGACTTATATCACAGGTTCTTCAGTAAGCTCTGCGGCCAACGTGGGCCTTGAACTCATGACCCTGAGACCAAGAGTCGTATGCTCTACCGACTGAGCCGGTCAGGCGCCCCACGGGTTTATGCCACAGGTTCTTCAAACTGAGCTTCCCAGACCAGCAGCAGTAACAGCCTAGCGGCACCTGGGAACTCAATGCAGCAAAACGTTTACCATAGGTAAATTTAGGTGTGGGGTGCATGATGGATGTCCTATTCTTTAACTTTTCTGTAGGTTTGAAATTTCCCAAAGTGAAAGGTTGGGAGTATAGAGAGGGAAGTCTTAATCCATTTCTTTCTCAGGGAATCTAAAGACAGGTCTTCCTCAAACTGTTGGTCCTTGAATGTGCAACTAACCCACATACAATGTTTGATGGAGACACCCATCTCAAAGGGGGCCGGTCGGGGGGCAGACTCTCCGAAGGAAATAAAACAGAGGAACTAATGTGTCCGTGTGAACTGCTACCTTTGGTGTTCAGGCTGTTTTTCTCTAATAAACATCAGTGTGACCAGGATGGATAAAGCTTTGGAAGAACTCACCTTGCATTTCTTCCTTCTCTAGACAATTCTCTGGTCCAGCATCTCAGAAATTTTTCTCACCAGACTTCTACCGGGAGAGAATTTCTAAGCTAACTGCACCGGAAACCATAATTGCCCCATCCCTCACCTGAGGTTCTTCTAATTAAAGGGCCTCCTTAAGGAATGTATTTGGCATTAAAGGAGCAAAGAGGATGATGCACAGTTAAGTAAACTGTTATGAAATCTCCTGAAAACACAGATGACCCAGGAGTTGCTCAGCCTGTCTGCTGCCCAGGGAAGGGCCAGATAGCCTGAAGCCTTCTCGCTTTGTTAAATGATGGTGAAAGGTAAAGGAGCTAAAAATTGAAAGTCCAATCGCTTTTTATCTCCTGCTTAAGACCTTCCCAGAGGCCAGCCTTCCGAGTCTCAGAACTAGAACTGTACCCGGGTTTATATAAAATCATGGCATGGGACTAAGCAGGCCATCTTGCCCACACTGAGTAGACAAGAAGACCGAGGAGCCCAGAGGTCATCTGTCTTGCCAAATGTCATTCATGCTCCTTGCCAGTGCTGCCTTATAGTTTGTAACACAGGGGCTTATAACCTCTGTATTAGGGAGCAACAACATTTTCTGGGAGGACGAAACTGCCAGCATTTTGCGCTAGCTGTAAACAGCTGGAGTGAGACATTTTCTGTAAAGCAGCTCCCGCTCTGTCCCCGACATGAAGGACTTTGGCAATGTCATCAAACAAAGTTAACAACGTACGTATTTTTTGTCCTAGCAATTCCAATGCTAGAAAGTTATTCCACAGATATGCATGCATACGTGTGTAAGAATGTTAATCATAGCATTATTTGAAATAGCAAAAGACTGGGGCAGGGGTATAATGTCCACTTCCAGGGAACTGGGTATGTAAATCATGCTATACCCATTCAAATGGAATATAATGCTGGTATTTCAAAGATTCAGCCAGGTCAGCAAATGCTGATAGGGAAAGACTGTCAAGATACATAATTACAACTTTTTATTTTTATTTTATTTTATTTATTTATTTATTTTTAAAGATTTTATTTATTTATTTGCGAGAGAGAGAATGAGAGACAGAGAGCGTGAGAGGGAGGAGGGTCAGAGGGAGAAGCAGACCCCCCGCTGAGCAGGGAGCCCGATGCGGGACTCGATCCCAGGACTCCAGGATCATGACCTGAGCCGAAGGCAGTCGCTTAACCGACTGAGCCACCCAGGCGCCCCCCTTTATTTTATTTTTTTTAAAGATTTTATTTATTTATTTGAGAGAGAGAGAATGAGAGAGAGCACATGAGAGGGGAGAGGGTCAGAGGAAGAAGCAGACTCCCCACTGAGTGGGGAGCCCAATGCGGGACTCGATCCCAGGACTCCAGGATCATGACCTGAGCCGAAGGCAGTCGCTTAACCAACTGAGCCACCCAGGCACCCCATAATTACAACTTTTTAATCAGGTTTGTTTTTTTTTTTTTTTTTGTAAACGAGACCGATATCACCCATACATATATGTTTGTTCATAAATACATGGAGAAAGATAGCTGTATTTATTCTTACTCCAGCAGGGCGTGTGCGTATTGAGTGATATCTGTGTTTTACCCTCTAGTACAGCTTATGTTTTTTAACCATGTGCACGTAGCTCTGCTTTCATACTTAAAGAAAAAAGGGGAAGACCTCTTCTTTTAGGAAAAGTTCTGGCAGCCTTGGAGGCTGCTCAGTCTCGGCCCAGACCCTATCAAATGAAGACATTTTAACTGAGTTAGCAATTAAACTGCTGGATGTGAGCTAATCTAGTTTGCTATCTCCAAATATATACTCTTAGTGAAACAAATGATTTGAACACGGGTCAGGGCAAGGCCAGCGTTCAGATACTACTTTGCTGCAAACCCTCAGCCAGTGCCAGCCTTAGGCTGGAGTCAGAACATTTGAGTGGAAACATTTTACAGGAAAGAAAACTGATACCAGCTTGGTCAGCAAGTTCTCCAGCTTCTCTGGGGAATTCTTTCCAGTCCTTCAAGTTAGATTCAGGGTAGGGCTCGCACCGCTACGAAAGTATAGTCTCCCTTTGTTGAAGGCAAAGTCCAGCCAAACTACGTAGCTGCAAGACACCGATGACTTTTTTGTTTTTCCTCAAAGGCTGGGAGAAGAACAGTTTGGCCTTCTGGATAATCCCAAACTTGTGATTAATAAGAGAAAGATAGACAGCCTAATTTGGGAGATTCCAAAGTGTAAACAAACATATGAGCAATCAGCTAACTTGCAAAGGATATGCCGAATATGGCAAAATGTAAGTGAAGGTCCTGGATGGGGACTCTGTCTAATGAGAGACCCTCAGAGTTACAGGAACTTGACCTAGTTGGAGGGGCTCAGGGTTCTTAGGTTGTGGGCAGGGCTCGTGGGGCTTCCTGTGTATCGTCTCCTAGTTGGACCCCAGCAAAAGCTCCAGTGGTCTCCCTGTGTCCACTCTTGGGGCCATTTCCCTCCATCTCCTACCCACTGGCCGGCTGTAGGCTTATCGTAAAACACCGGGTTAAAACCATTTCATGTTTCTTGCAAGACCTACTTGAGGAAAGCTTTAAAAAAACTACAGAAAAACACAAAAATGACCTTGTAAAAAGGAAAGGAATACTATTACTGCATCAGAACGTGGAACATCACAGAGATATGTGCTCTTTCTAAGTTAATATGTAGATCAATTAAAGTGATCCCAAAAGAATAACATCAGGTGTGCTTTAAAGTTCTCAGGAAAAAAACAGTCAAGAATAGCCAGTAAACCCCTGAAAAATATAAAAAGGCAGGATTGGGGGCACCTGGGTGGCTCAGTCAGTTAAACGTCTGCCTTCAGCTCAGGTCACGATCTCAGGGTCCTGGGATCAAGCCCCACATCGGGCTCCCTGCTCAGCGGGGAGCCTGCTTCTCCCTCTCCCTCTGCCATTCCCTCCGCTTGTGCGCTCTGGCTCTCTCTCTCTCTATCAAATAAATAAAATAAATAAAATCTTTTTAAGAAAGAAGAAAGAAATCACCGCACAAGTGACAGGTGCAAAGCACACAGAAGCCCACTCCAGAAGCGAGGCAATGGCCATGCACAGGGCGCACTGCCCCCAGCCACAGGCCTTTTTCAAGTCTGGACATCTCACACATGAACCTCGAGACCTGGCGAACCCCATCCACCAAACAGTTCCTTTTCTCGCATCTTCTTCTATTTCATTATTTGTTAGCTTCCCAACACAAATCTGTTTCTCTTCAAAGGGCAGGCAGTCGTTACGCACACCAGGTTCCATCAAAGGCCAGACTGCCTCGAGGAGGCCATCCAGAACAGACACAGGCAGCCGCTCCTGCAGCTCCTGACGCTGACCCAGGAGCATCGCAGCTTCTGACTCACCGGGCACCAGCTCGTGCTCTCTGATCGGGAAGCTCTGGGCAGGCAACTCTAACGTCCAGGGGGCTGCCTGACACATCTCTGCTCTGATCCAACAGGGGCTTCGAACCTTCACAGTTTACAAAGTGGAGGGAGGTCTCTAAACTACTCGAAATGGCCCTGAGCTGCAGATGAAGCCATCTTCTTGAGGCATTTTGGCAGAAGTTTCTGTCCCTGTTCACTTTCATGTATTTAATACTGAGAGTTATTTCTGCAGCATCTAAACTTAATACTGTAGAAAGATGCTGTAAGAATGGTCAGTGTAGATAGGTTTCAGTGGAAACAATTAGCTCCCTAGCACGACCCACTAAAACAAGACTCCTCATTTCAAATACTCAGTTCTGTAAATTACCTGGAGACATGAGTACAAAGGAAAGGAGAAAGTGTTAAATAGGTAGATCTTGACATTGTTTTTTTATTCCCTCTACTCTTTTGTATTCCATGGACAATTAACTGCTAAGTCCCGCCAACTCTCCCTCCTGTTGTCTCTGGGAACAAGTTCCTCACCTTTTCTTTGCTCTCAGTCAACAGGCCACCCTGCTACCCCATGGCACTGCAAGATGCCCCTGGGGAAGGTCAGCTGCTCAGGAAAAAAGGGATGGTGCGGGGCACTGAGCGCTTGCTCCAAACCAGTGGTTCTCAACCAGGGGTGATTTTGCTTCCCAGGGGACATTTGGCAATGTCTAGAGACATTTTTGGCTGTCACACCTGGGGACAGCAGGTGTTATTGGCATGTCTTGGGTAAAAGGCAGGGATACTATTAAATATTCTACAATGCACAGGACAGCACACCGCCCTCCAACAAAAAATGATCTGGCTCAAAATGTCAATAATGCCAAGGTTGAGAAGCCTTGCTCTAAGCCTCTGCTGCCAATTCTTTTGGTTTCCATTCAATCCTGAATCACTTCCTAGTTCTAATTCCCAAACACAGGAACGGAGGTAAAAGACTAGAGAAACCAAGGGAAAGTTAACTTAGGGAGGCACTGGTTCTGCCAAGTATTAGTAATAGGGAAATCACCTTGAATTTATTGTGTGATATGAAAGACTCACAGGCAAGCTTTAAGAGTCTCATTTTTATAATCTGGTAAGAGTGAGGAGGCCTAGGGCGCCTGGGTGGCTCAGTTGGTTAAGCGGCTGCCTTCAGCCCAGGTCATGATTCCAGGGTCCTGGGATCAAGCCCCACATCGGGCTCCCTGCCGAGCGGGGAGCCTGCTTCTCCCTCTCCCTCTCCCTGCCGCTCCCCCTGCTTGTACTCTCTCTCTAAAAAAAAAAAAAAGTGAGGAGGCCTAAAGGAACATCATGGGACAGGAAGGCCCAGGTTGGATGAGGAATCAGATCATCTTCCCATCTAAGCAAATACTTTGGAATCACTCACACTTTCAGAACCTTGACATATGCTTTGATTTTAAACATGGTGATCTTCGCTGCTGTAATTCTTTTTTTTTAATTTTTTTTTAAAGATTTTATTTATTTATTTGAGAGAGAGAGAATGAGAGACAGATAGCAAGAGAGGGAAGAGGGTCAGAGGGAGAAGCAGACCCCCCGCTGAGCAGGGAGCCCGATGCGGGACTTGATCCCAGGACTCCAGGATCATGACCTGAGCCGAAGGCAGTCGCTTAACCAACTGAGCCACCCAAGCGCCCTTTTTTTTTAATTTTTAAAAAATTTTTAAAAAGATTTTATTTATTTATTTGACAGAGAGAGACAGCAAGAGAGGGAACACAGCAGGGGGAGTGGGAGAGGGAGAAGCAGGCTTCCCGCTGAGCAGGGAGCCTGATGGGGGGCTGGATCTCAGGGCCCTGGGGATCATGACCTGAGGTGAAGGCAGACGCATAATGACTGAGCCACCCAGGCACCCCTCACTGCTGTGATTCTGAAGGCACATTCACAACTTCCATTAACCAAAGATTATTTAATCCTCAGGAATCCAGGAGCTCCAGTATTAAAGACTAGGCCAGTAAAATCACCTCCATGATGAGATAAACAAGTCATCTATTATTAGTATCACCTAAAGGGAAGTTTGTAAATCATTTGTTTTTCACATATAAACCACAGTCCATGCATTTGTTTCTCATAAGTTTCCTTGAGTGGAAAAAGTTGAAGACCACTAGCTAACCAGGAAGTACGTGTTCTGCCCAATCCCAATCTAGCTACATTGCATTACTGATGAATACCCAAGAGTTTCTCTCAAGCTTGTAAAATGCTTTCATTAACAAGTCATAGAGCATCTATGGTGCTAGTTGCTTTATTTCCTGGGAAACTGGGGGTTGGGGTATGGGGAAGGAATTGTCAAAATCTGGACACAGCCACAGAAGTATGCTATACATAGAATTTTATACACCATGTGTGCTGTGGCAAAAAAAAAAAAAAAAAAGGGAAAAAGAAGAAAAACGTTGAGGATTATGGTTCTAATACAGAACAAAGAAAGCCTGAAGTAATACCAGCTGTATATGGAAGAACCGGGGACAAAATGGTGAGCTCCAGGATCAAGTCCTGGTCTTTCAGCTAAGCTGCTGTACACTCCCAGGCCTGTACACCGAGCCACACCATTAAAAGACAGACAGACAGACAGCCACACCATTAAAAGACAGACAGACAGAGTGTGCAAGCACCTGTGATAATTTTATGTGTCAACCTGAATGGGCCACAGCACATCCAGATATTGGTTAAACATTATTCTGTGTGGGTCTGTGAGGGTGGTTCTGGATAAGATTTGCACGTAAATCACTAGATTGAATAAAGCTGAGTGCCCGTCCCAGTGTAAGCTGTGTCCAAGTCAGCTGAAAGCCTGCAAAGAACAAAAGGCTGAATAAGGGAGAATTCACCCTCTTCCTGTCTTTGAGCTGGGACACTGGTCTTCTGCTTTTGGTCTCCAACTGGAACTTACACCATCAGCTCTCCTGGGTCTCCAGCCTGCCAACTGCAGACCTTAGAACTTCTCAGCCTCTAAAACTCCATGAGTCAATTCCTTATAATAAACCTCTTCATTTATAAATACACACACATCTGTTGGTTCTGTTTCTCTGGAGAACCCAGACCAATACAGAGCCCAAATGAATGACTTTTGCAGGTCATTGAGAGAGCCTATCTCCTTTGAAATTATGCATTGGGGA
>NC_138383.1:38426343-38437361 GCF_054177405.1 Leptonychotes weddellii | reverse complement strand
AAAGAAAATAAAAAACCCCAATCTTCTCACAGTTGATCAAGGAAAAATGTTTAAGCCTTCATTTAAACCATTTCCCTGGAAAAACAGGGCAGCTCATTTATTACATAGGACAACAGAAGAGGGAAGGTGGGAAAAAGAAACAGACTGGAATCTAGTGAGAACGAACACTTCTCAGCTTCTTTTCATTCTCCAACACTCGCTCCTAAAATAGAATCATATTCTTCTCCTGCCTGAGTTCTCCACTCAAGCACAATCCTTTTGCCACACAGGCAACTGTCTTTACTGCAGAGTCCTGCATGAGAGAACCAGAATCTGCTCTAGATGAATAAAGAAATTAGCTGGAACAAAAGACAAAAATGACAAGAGAAAAGAATAATTTTGAAGAAATACATCAACACTACAATTAAAATAATGCAATTTAGGATTAAAAATCAAAATAATATTAGCTATCATTGGTTGACTACTTACTTTGTGTCAAGCATCATATGCTTAGAATAGTGTCTAGAGCTGAGAGTGCCACATAAAGTATTAGCATTTTGATTATTTAATCTTGTTGCAAGTTAGAGCAAGTGACAGAGAAAGAAGAGATGTCTGAGCTGCTTTTTGAAGAATGAAACGGGTCATGAATAGGATGGGAGAAGGCATCCTAAGACAGAGTGAGAGGCAGGGTAAAGCCCAGGACACTTGGGGAATTTCAGTCGTGTGGAATATAGAGCCTTGGAGGCTGTTGAAGGTAGGCGAGCAGTGGGAGATGATGAGCCTGGTGCCACGTGGGCTGACAAGTAGGACTCTCGTTCATGTCATCATGGAAACAAACTGTTGGAAATGAGGCCAACAGAGAAAACCTGGGCTGCACACTGGGGACACAGTCTGGAGGGGGAAACAGACAAGTAAAGAACTAACTATAAGACAAGTGATGGATGCCATGACATCTGCAGAGCCAAGAGGTAACTGCAGAGTGGAGGACAGGTTTTTTAGAGTACACAACACCTGAAGAGACAATGCATATGGCTAATTTTTGAGCACTGCTTCACCAAATACAGAAGAAGGGAAGGGTAGCCCTGGTGGAGGAATCAGCAGGCACAAAGGCTCAAGGGTGAGACTGGTGGTGGTCTGATGATCTCTGGGGCAGGTCAACATGGTAGAGTGCAGAGCAATGGGTGAGCATGCAGAAGATGACACAGGAAGCTCAGTGGCGCTTGGTGGTGAGAGGCCTTGAAGTCCAAGGAGTTTTGGATTCAATCCATCTACAATGAAGGTTTGTATATATGAACAACTGGTGTTGTAGAAAGGTCTGCTGGGAGCCGTGTAGTGGAGGTCTACAGACTAGTCAAGGCACTACTGGAACAATCCTGCAGGACCTAATCAGATCCTGAGAATGGGGGGGAATGAGTTGAGAAATGCCAAGGAGTGTAGCTTGGGTCAGTGAATCAGTAGGAGTTAACCAGAGCCTTCAAAAGCAGGTTGAACCTGTTAAGAGGTCAAATATTTGTTGAATGAACTAATTAATGAAAGACTGGATGGAGAGCGAGGGATGGAGAAGCAGTGTAACACAAAGTGGAAGCAGAACGGGTGGAAGTCAGGAAATGAGTTTGGTTTTGGACCCATGGAAACTGAGGTCTCTCAGGCAACCAGGTAAAGACACCACGGGCTGACTGATGAGTAGGAGACATCCAACATGAATACTGCATGTGAAGCCACTGGCAATTTGCTGGACTCGCCCCTTCCCCCACCTGGGGGCGGGGGGTTACAGTGGGGAGGAGCTTTCAGCAATTGCCTCTTTGTGGCCTCCAGCAGGGGGCACCAATAAGGATGGTTCAGAAAAAACTCAGCTAAGTATGTGCAGTTCAAGCCAAAGGATTCTAGAAGCTTCTCTCACAGGTATGGAATTCAACCACAATGCCCACTGTGGTAAAGCACTGTTTTGATCCAAGCAGAGAGTGACAAACAAAATGACATTGAGACCAATTCATCTTTCATGTAGAATCTCTGAGCTATATTTTGTTTGGTTAAGAATGGAAATTCCACTTGTATTCCAACCTGATTGTCTGATGCACCAAATTCAAGGATAAGGTTTCATTCAAGAAATTTAAAAACAACAACAACAAAAAAAAACCAATAGCGAGATCACAATGATTTTTTTTTTTTAAAGCATTGTTTCGGGGACAAAAAGGGGATCTTATCCTCAGTCACGGCATAATTCCTAATCCTGGTCTCTGAAAACAATTCATGGCCTTGAGCAAATCATTCTTTTTGGGGGGGAGGGGTTATTTCCTCATATGTAAAATGAAATAATTTAATTAAATGACTTTGGATTAACTACCAGGGTTGAGGTTTATGATAAGATTGTGATTAGAGGCACATAAAAGAAGAAAATGTCCTAATAAAAGCACTTCTTTTTTTGCCTGTTTGAGCCTTTCTTAGTAAACTAGTAAGTTACACTTTTCCTGGAGAGAAAAATCTTGGAAATGACCCATTTCCCCAATAGGAGAGCATTTCCTGTAATTCACATGTGGTAGAGTTAAAAAAGATCATTTGAACCTAGCTCAGAGAGTCAGGGAGAAAATTCAAAATAAGTGTTTACTTTTCTGATCAAATCCAAACAATTGGTCTCAAAATAGAGCGCCCAGAAAAGCCACAGACTCTTCCAAGTGGCCGGGACTTGCACACCCAAAGACCTCTACTCACAGGAGTAAGAAGCAGAGAAAAGAGGAAAAGGCGCTCCCCTGACCCACAGCGGGTAGAGCTGGGGATCCCTCCATCAAATTCCTTACACATATTTAGGAGCAGAGCACCCTTTAGGCCAAAAGAATAAGTTGATTGTGAAGGGCAGATGCTTCCAACCAGAAACCAAGTAGGACATTTGGTCGGACAACAGGATAAGGCTACCTTAAATGAGGCCCTCCTCCGCAAATCCCACAGTCTGGGCCAGAGCTCCTAGAGGTGATCAGACCAGGGTCGGGTGGCTCAAGTGTCTGAAACCGTCTCCCTCCCTTTTTGCTGGGTAGTGTGAGCCCTGCCCTCTGCTCAGTGAGTGCATACTGTCAACAGTCAGGAAGCGTTGTGTATGGGAGTGAGAAGCTAGAACAAAGAGCAATAGCTCAAGTCGGCATGGTTGTGGAATGACTTCCTGGGAAAAGTGAGATGGAAAATTGGTCGGTAAAGTGAAAAGGAGTCCTAAACACGAAAGGCAGAACAATAAAGCTTACAAAAGATAAGAAGGTAAAAGAAAAACCTTAGGATGAAAGCACCCCAGGGTACTGAAGGATTTCTTCTCATGACACAAGAGCACAACCTTAAATGAAAAGTCTGACAAATGTGACTTCATTTTAAGATTAATAAATAATTCTATTTATATAAAGTTACAAACAGGTATAACTAAACCGTAGCGTTTAGGGAAGCACACTTAAGCTGAAAATTCTCGAGAGAGGCAAGGAAGTGATTGCCATAAAAGTCAGGGTGATGGTTTCTTTGGAAGGTAAGGAGGGGGCTGTGCCAGGGAAAGCGTGCACACTTTTGGAGTCTGACGAAGGTCTATTTCTTGATTTAGATGTGCTTATATGGAAGTTATAATGCAGTAACTCAGGTATTTATGTCTTACACACTTTTCTGCATGTATGTGTGCTGGACATAAAGTTTTAAGATTTTATTTCTTTATTTGAGAGAGAGACAGCACAAGCAGGGGAGGGGCAGAGGGAGAAGGAGAAGCAGGCTCCCTGCTTGACACAGGGCTTGAATCCCAGAACCCTGGGATTGTGACCTGAGCCCAAGGCAGACGCTTAACCGACTGAGCCACCCAGGCGCCCCTTTTGTTCTCTTTGTTTTGTTAAGATTTATTTATTTATGAGAGACGGCGCATGCAAGAAGGCAAGCAGGGGGGAGGGGGAGAGGTTGAGAGAGAATCCCAAGCAGACTCCTTGCTGAGTGTGGAGCCTGATGTGGCCTGATCCCACAACCCCAAGATCATGACCTGAGCTGAAACCAAGAGTCAGATGCTCAACCAACTGAGCCACCCAGGCCCCCCGGACATAAAGATCTTAAGAAGAAAAAGTGAAGGGCGCCTGGGTGGCTCAGTTGGTTGAGCGACTGCCTTCGGCTCAGGTCATGATCCTGGGGTCCTGGGATCGAGTCCCACATCGGGCTCCCGGCTCGGCGGGAGGCCTGCTTCTCCCTCTCCCACTCCCCCTGCTTGCGTTCCTGCTCTCGCTGTCTCTGTCTGTCAAATAAATAAATAAAATCTTTAAAAAATAAAAAAAAAAGAAGAAAAAGCGAAGGGGAAGCAGACAGCTAGACTGAGAACACATGACCCCAGAGAGCCCACATACAAGAGAGCCAGGACGGATGAATGGGGTGCAAGCTTGTCTTCTGTCAGTGACGAGCAAAATTCAGACAAAGGCCATTCAAATAAACTGTTAAAAAACAAAAGTATTAATAAGGAATTACTCATTTTTAAGGTGTGATAATTTGGTTGTGTGTGTATATTTAAAGATTATCTCTTAGAAATACATTCTAACACTTTTTTTTTTTTTTTAAGATTTTATTTATTTATTTGAGACAGAGAGAATGAGAGACAGAGAGCATGAGAGGGAGGAGGGTCAGAGGGAGAGGAGAAGCAGACTCCCTGCCGAGCAGGGAGCCCGATGCGGGACTCGATCCCGGGACTCCAGGATCATGACCTGAGCCGAAGGCAGACGCTTAACCGACTGAGCCACCCAAGCGCCCCACATTCTAACACGTTTATGACAGAAATGACATGACATCTGGGATTTGCTCTGAAATGAACGGGGGAGGAGTAGTGTATGGAGATCAGATGAAACACCACTGGTGGGCCGCTGGGGCTAGGTAGTAGGTGGGGTTCATTATAATATTTTCTTTACTGTGAAATGAAGTTTGGAAGTTACCATTATTTACCATCGTTTTTAAAAAATAACACAAAGGGGCGCCTGGGTGGCTCAGATGGTTGGGCGTCTGCCTTCGGCTCAGGTCGTGGTCCCAGAGTCCTGGGATCGAGCCCCGCATCGGGCTCCCTGCTCGGTGGGGAGCCTGCTTCTCTCTCTCCTTCTCCTGCTCCCCCTGCTTGTGTTCTCTCGCTCTTTCTGTCAGATAAATAAATAAAAATCTTAAAAAAAAAAAAAAAACACAAAGGAACACATTCTTGGAAAGGCTTTAACACTGGTTCTTCAACGGCTGGGAAGGGCTCTCCCCGGCACCACAAATGAACATATTTCTTAACATCCAGAGCCTCTCCTAGGCCTACATGGGCCCTGCTCAGCTCCAATCCCCCACCTAAACCCACGGCCAGCAACAGTGCCCCATACCCTCTTCTCGACAACTGAAATAAATGATTAAAATCACTAAAGCACCTTTCATTTTATAATTTCTTGGCAAGAATCTGAAAACGTCTCAAATGCTTTAGATGGGTAGAACCAAGTGGTAATAAATCCAAAAACTTGTGCAAATGTACATTTGACAAAGGATTCATACCCCAGCTATATAAAGAACTCTTACAAATCAACAGAGAAGATGAGTGATCCAATTAAAAAAAAAAAAAACAAAAAACAGGCAAAAGAATTGAAGACACTTCAAAAAAGTAGATACATCGATAGCCAATAAGCAAATGGAAAGTGTTCAACGTCATAAATCATCAGGGAAATGCTTATTAAACTACTTCACAGACACTAGAACAGCAGAAATAAAGAGGAGACACCACTGGATGCTGGTGAGGAGTCCGAACACCTGGAATTCTCACACACCGCTGGGGTGGAGTGGGGCGTATAACATGGTACAACCACTTTGAAGAATTGTTATGAAGGTAAACACACATGTACCCTATAACCCTACAATCCTACTCGTATGTATTTCCCCAAGGGAAATTTAAAAGTACGTTCATGCAACGAACCGTCCGAGTTTATATTAAAGCAGCCTTCTCCCACCCCAAACTGGAAATACCTCCAACAACAGAAGAATGGAGAAATTGTGCCACGTTCATTCAGTGGAATAGTTCTCAGCAATATCCAAGAACTACTGACACATGCCACAATACAGATGAACTCGACAGATGTTAAAGGCATATGTATGATTCTATTTCTATGAAGTTCTAGAATGTGCAAAAGCAAATGACAGTGACAAAAGACCAAATGTGATGGGGGGGTGACTAAAAAAGAGCAAGAGGAAACTTTCTAGGGAGATGGAAATGTTCTACATCTTGTTTTGTTTTGTTTTTTCCTACATCTTGTTTTGAATGATATTGATGTAACAGTTGTCCAAACACATTGAACTGAATACTTAAGATCTGTGCCTTTTTTTTTTTTTTAAAGATTTTATTTATTTATTTGAGAGAGAGAATGAGATAGAGAGAGCATGAGAAGGGGGAGGGTCAGAGGGAGAAGCAGACTCCCTGCCGAGCAGGGAGCCCGATGCGGGACTCGATCCCGGGACTCCAGGATCATGACCTGAGCCGAAGGCAGTCGCTTAACCGACTGAGCCACCCAGGCGCCCTTTTTTTTTTTTTGTATTAAAAAGTTTGTTCTGTCCATCTAGGGGTAGGTAATGGAGAACTCCAGAGTGAACACGTGGTATCTGCCTACTGGGCACGGTCACCTTTCCACGAGTGATCACCTCCCCTTCCCTTCTTTCTCTGCTATTACTCCTTGTCCTAGTGAATGGCAAAAACCACCCTCTACCCAATTTGCCAAGCTAGAACACTGGAAGTCGTCCACAATCTTCCTTCTACTCAGTCACTCCCTGGATCGCTCCTGAACCCACCTCTCCTCTCCATCCCAACTGCCTTAGCTGGAGTTTAGATCCGGGTTACTACACCTGCCTCCTGACCATTTCCAGTCTGGCTCCCCCAATCTATCCTCATCCAACACAAAAGCCTCTGCTTAACTTCCTTCTATCGCTCTCAATCCCCCTGAGCATAAAGATCACACTCCTTAGCAAGAAAAGCACAAGCACTCAGGTCCCTTCATGCAACAAGCAACTCTTTGCTTTAGCTGTTACAGTTGCCTAGAGCACCCTCCTACCACCTTCCCCCTTCATACTTCCCTCCCACCCATATCTTCACACCTGTCCAACCTGGTAAGTCCCCACTCTTCCTTAAGGCTTAGATCAAGCATTACCTATTC
This sequence comes from Leptonychotes weddellii, assembly GCF_054177405.1. Taxonomy (NCBI): domain Eukaryota; kingdom Metazoa; phylum Chordata; class Mammalia; order Carnivora; family Phocidae; genus Leptonychotes; species Leptonychotes weddellii. Next base: position 38,430,234 of record NC_138383.1, on the reverse strand, counting down.
TCACAAGCCTAGGTATCCTTCCTTTCTGCTCCGCCTCCAGACATCTTTTTACACTGGTGTGGGGCTAATATGCTTATAAGATGGTTCCGACTGCGTGCAAAGCACTTTACATATGTTAGCTCATTTGATAGTAATTATCACTCTGCATAATGATTGGAAACTAATCTAAGCTGTAAATAGGGGCTATTTTGTTCAAATTTTTCCCTAGTACCTTTTCAAGCACTAGGAGAATATAGGTACTAGCTTACCGGTTTGTTGAATGAATGAATGTCAACACAAGGGATGGCACAGGACGGTTGCTATTTCATTTTACTCTGGCAAGCGAAGTGAGCACGTAGGGCAGGCTAGCTGCTGAGGCTTCTATCTGGCTTGCTGTGGCAAAGCCCAATGGTATCCAGAGCAGCTCACGGGGTAAGTCACGCACCATGCCCAATCCCCAGGCACCTCAACTGTCTTACTCTCTTCTCTAACTACGAGCAGCTCCTTACAGCCACCTCTTACGAAGTACCTACTGTATACCTTGCATTGTCCTGGCCCTTCACACACCTAGATTCATTTCATCCCAGCAACAGTCCTGAAGGTGGGCATCATCGTCATCAGCCCCGTGTTTACATATGAGAAGACAGAGGTTTGGAGAGAGTGAAGGAACTTGGTTGAAAGAACTAGAGCCACTGGATGGTAAGGGCAGAACAGACAGCAGCTCTGATGCTAAAAACCTATGTTCTTCCCACTCACCACACTGCGTCCCAAGAAAGACAAACTGAATAACCTTGTTACTGCTTTGAGACAATGGTTTTTGAGTCATGGTCATACAGATGTGTATATACTTTTTATAGAACGGGAAACCAAGACTCACTGCAACTCTGTGCCTTGCTGAGCCCAAGGAGGAAGGACAAGAGGAGGCAGGGGTGGGAGCTGCATGGCCAGCCCCTCCTGAGGTTCACGCTGCGTGCCACACTTCTACCTACCCAAACCCATCTTATGGCTGAGAAGAACCGGGCTTCATGGTCAGAATTTCTAGAGAACGAGAGAAATGATCATAATATTTTTACAGTCTCTAATGGCCCTGGCTTAAAAAAGCAAAAATCTTTAAAGCCAAACCTCTAGTAGGTAGAGACAGCAGAACTGAGAAGAGACTGTTTTACACGAATACTGCCTTGAGGGATAGGTGAAGTGTTGGAGGCAACTCGGGAAGAGAAGCTGCAAGATACCTGTGGGAAACTGGGGGCTTAAGGTGAGGTTGATTCTATCAACTGGGGATTTGAGGAGGTGATCAACTCGCAACCTCCCAAGAAGTGATAAAAAGCAGAGAACCATGCTGATAGAAACTGTAATCTCGTGGAGGAGAGAGCCCGCAGAGCCCCAGAGAACGTGAGGAAAAGTGAGATGGACTCTGCCTGGCTATGTGGAACCACAAGGCAGAAGCCACCGGGGTCCCCAAAGCCAGGCCATGGAGCACGAGCAGAAAACTGGTGGGTGGGTGGTCCCATCTTTCCTGAGGAAGGGTAGGGTGAGGGAAAGATCTGTGAGCAACAGACCAGCCTCTTCCCCCTCCATGTATCTGAGACATCAGTTCACAGAATCTGAAACTCTTCATTTTTAAGTGGAAGAAAAAAGAGGAGTTTTCTATCTTTTCCTCCCATTTCTTTCTTCACACCGTGTGCAAGAATTGTGCCTATCTGGCTGAAGGTAGCAGCTGGAGGAAGAAGAAAGCTCATTTGGATGAGGGACCTGGCTCGCTCTTGCTAAATCTTGGTTTCTTAGCCGGGCAACCACCCTGTTTGCAGCCGAGCCCTCTCCTCTTCTCTCCCTGGGCTCGGCAGGCAGGAGCTGCTTGCTGGCTATTGTAAAAGTAGTCTTTGTTCTTGGGAGTTCAACCAGCATGGGCCTCAAATTTCCATGACCCCACAGCGGGCAATCCCTCCCACACCACCTTCATGACCTGAGGCTAAAGAAAGAAAAAAGCTGGCCATATGCGTCCTGGGCTAAGAAACTAAAATCTCCTCCCAAGAGAGATCACCCATGAGAAGACCCCTCGGGATCTTCCCCCAAAAGCAGGCACAGCACCAGGAGAACCAGAAATTCCCATAAAGCTTGCCTGGTGGAGATTTTAGAGATAATTGTCCCAAACAGTGCAAAGTACAGACACGGGGCAGCAAGACCACAGGACCTTGGCCTAGTCAGTGGGATGAGCATATCTAAAGAAAGACGGGTAGGTGGGTGGGGGTACCATGGGTGTAATGTGGGGCATGGTGAGCAAAGAACAGAGAAAATCAGGATGCACAAAAGCAAGTTCTAGAAGTGTGCCCTGCACTGTTGGGGGTAAGAAATTCAGGGGTCACAGGAGAAGGGTTGAGCTGGGAACAGGAGGAAGGAAATATCTTGCCATCCACCTACCTTTCTAAAAAAAATCTAGTTCCTAATTTGGTTTTCTAGCCACCAGAGAACAGGGAAATGCAGCGTCCTGGATGGAATACAAATGATCAGATACCAGAAAAGATATGGATGCCCCCTGTGAATTAATAAACTAGCCTGAGCCGCTGTCTGATCCCAAGCATCTCACCACCCATGGATGTCCTGGTAAAATTGATTTCTAGAATGTGAACAAATGGTTCTTTAGCAGCTATATCCCAGTAACCAGTCTAGCACCCAGGGAACCAAAGATCAAAAACATGGTATCCATACACTCACATCTGATTAATCCACTGCACAAAGTTACTTGGTAAACTGAAGCTCCCAGTGGAGACCTGGCCCACCTCACCTTAGTAACAGTCAAACACTGCTGGCCAGGGTGGCCCGCCTACCTATACTCGTAATTTCTAGATCAAATAAAAATGAAGTATTACAATCTGTTATTTATTATTATAATTAACTTGTGGGTTTTTTCCCCCAGATACATAGCTGAGGAAGAATGACTGAGGTATGCATGAAAGAGGAGTGTGGCTGAGCACATCATCTGGCAAGAGCCATCTGAGGGGGAAGAGGGCTATCTAAGACAAAGCAGTCCTAGGCCAGGTCTCCCGGGTGGGATGGACTGGTACAAGGGAGAGAGATCCAGGAAAGAGATGGCAGGATGACAGGTCCCGTAACAATCAGGCAAGCCCTGGTTGGTGAATATACTAATAGACGTGTGCGTCTGAGCAGGAGATTGGCTATAAAAAGGGTGAAGGATTCCGTAGCGTGTCTCCTACTTCCGGTCTTCCATGTTTCTCCTGTTGAGTTTCTCAGCCAGGAATGGTCTCTGTAATTAAATGGCCTTTCCCTATTCTTTTTACACATGCCCCATTCTGAAGACAGGCTCTGTGCCACCTGGGGACTGAGATGCTTGCTTTTGATGTCTCTTGGGGGAAATTTGAACAAAGGCTCTAAATACGGCTCAAAACCCTTGCACAGAGCCACACGGAAAAGGCAGAAGGAGGCTGGCATGAGGTGGAGCCCATCAGAAGTAAAAGGCTCTGCCTTCAGGACTCATCCCATTTGATCGTGGTGCAGGATTTCTCCAACCAAAGCTCCCGGGTCCCAAGTGCAAGGCTGACTGGATTCCCATCAGGAAACTACGCAAGGGTATGTATGTTCTTGTACAGAATCTCTCCAACGTTATTCTTGGCTCTGCTAACGTTGCTTTGGCTTTAAAAAATCAATAAATAAAGCAAGCAGAAGGTCCCTTCACATCCGGGCTGGACTAAATGGGCTTTGCCCTTACCAAGCCAAAGGAATACTTAGTCCAAGGAGATCTCTTCTGCTGGATACCTGACACTTTCTCATGATTTTTCCTTGGGAGGGCCAGCAGTTCACAGGAGACTTTGCCACATGAGAATCGATGTTGCTAAGCTACCAAGAGTCACTGTGGTGAGAGAAGAGCCAGAGATTTGGGGGCGGGGGGGGGGGGTG
>NC_138383.1:38406735-38425843 GCF_054177405.1 Leptonychotes weddellii | reverse complement strand
GGGGCTCGATCCCAGGACCCTGGGATCATGACCTGAGCGGAAGGCAGACACTTAACAACTGAGCCACCCAGGCGCCCCTGCCTAGGGGTTTCTGAGGCCTCTGGCAGGGTTACGAGGGGAGAGGGACCCATGTATCCCACCCTCTGCTTTGTACACCCCCCAGAATGCATAATGAGATGGGTCAGTATGCAGTCTACATCCATTTGGCAGACAGCAGCACACACACACCTGAAACGTGAACAATGCCGGTCCCCCTCTTGCGGCCTCGAGTTCTGACTCCCCCTTTCACCTGTGGCCCCATTTCCTTCCTCTTTCCTCTTCTCCTATCATCCCTTCCCTTGACGGTTCATCTTCTCTAAGAGAAAGAGGAAGAAAAGAGGCTCCTCGGAGAGCCGGAGAAACAGGAGAGGGTAAAACGCGCATCGGACGTCGGGGAAAACAATCAGGGTGCACTCCGTGGGAAAGGGGACGAGCGGCACTCGTCAGCGTTCCTAAGCTGCTGCGGGGACACCGCCTGGCCCAGCTCGGAAAGACCAGAGCTTTCCCTACACCGTCCATTTTCCTCTACCCCGTCCACTTCTTCCAAGGTTGAACCTTTTGGTAAAATGGGCCTTAAGAATGACTCCTCTCCCTCCCAGGGCCGTTGGGAGGATGAAACAGGATCGTGTGCATCCAGCCCTTAACCTGGTGCCTGGCACACATGGTACAAGTGACCGCTGAACACCACGGGTTTGAACGGCGCACGTGCACTTACACGCCAACTGTTACAGTCCGGTTCTAAAAACGTCGTTTCTCCTCCTTAAACGATTTCCTTAAAAACATTCTCTTCTGGGGCGCCTGGGTGGCTCAGTCGTTAAGCGTCTGCCTTCGGCTCAGGTCATGATCCCGGGGTCCTGGGATCAAGCCCCGCATTGGGCTCCCTGCCCCGTGGGAAGCCTGCTTCTCCCTCTCCCACTCCCCCTGCTTGTGTTCCTGCTCTCGCTATCTCTCTCTCTGTCAAATAAATAAATAAAATCTTTAAAAAAAAACAACAAAACATTCTCTTCTCTCTCGCTTACTTTATTGTGAGAACACAGTATATAATACGTATAACATACAAACTATGTGTCAGTCAACTACTGGCGTTATTGGTTAGGCTTCCAGTCAACAGTAGTGAAGTGTTTTGGGGAGTCAAAAGTTACACGTGGGTCAACCGGATGTGCTTACTAGATGGTTTCTGCTATTATCCAGATTTGTGCCTCAACTTCACTTTTAACTAAATCTGAACACTTATTAAGCCATCTCATCTCACCAAGCCTAGCCCAGGGAAGTTTCTATGGAGTTGGAACTTGCTTTTATGGAGAGAGGTGTTGCTGGTAACAGGAGCTTCTCACCCAGTTCAAGACTCCCCCATACCCTTACCAACAGACACTTGAGCCTCTCCAGACTTCCGAGACAGTAAAAAGGACCAAGCGGCCCTGGGCTACCACAGCCCACCAAGGAGGCTCTCCCACAGCGTGTGCCCCATCAGCAGCTCACCCCATTTCTCCATTGCCCTCATATCACAGACAATGTTCCCCCCTCCCAAAACCAGTGGTGACTTCGCATGCCTCACTGTTCAAGTCACGCCTCTCAGAAAAATCCCCACAGCAGATGAACATAGGATCTGTAATGTGAACTCCAGCCCTCGAAACAATAGTGCCACTGTCACACATGTGTGAGCTTTCATGAAAGCGAGGGATTGGCAACCCGGGGATGCCGTGCCCAGGAAAATTATTTCCTGTGGGAGAAAGAAAACAACCTTCAGCTCCTGGCAGGTCCCGGGCAAGCCCAAGCCAGGCTCGCTGGAGACCCGGAACACTCCGTCTTTGGGAAAGGAGACAGAGGTAGGTAAGGGCTGTTCCCACCCTCCAATGCCCAGCTGGGTGAAAATCAAGGCTGCAGCATCAGGGCCTGGCTTTTTCGTAGCATGGCAGGAACAAAACCACCATGGGCCACCCAACACTGCTTAGGGGACAATCAATTAGCACAATGAGTCATGTGGTCAAGAGAAGAAAAACAAACAAACTCCATTTCTTTATGAAAGCACCTTCTAGGGTCTGATGCATTTATATCCCATTAGTCAGATGTAGAAAGGCAATCGCTTAAATTTAATAAGAGAAAGAAAATGCTGGGCAGCCTCACTGACATCCTGCATGTTCTGCTATTATGAAAGGAAATAGAGAAATGACAGACAGCATGATCTATTGGCTTCATGATGCCCAGTCCCATGGTGATCAGCAAACACTTCTTCCATACTGTATGCTCGTCAACTCAGTGTGAAATGAATTCTTGGTTCAGGATTATTTAAGGGCAACCTGATATTATGCACCTAGAAGTTTCCATGTATGGAGCCGGCCCAACAACATTTAATTCTCAAATAACTACCTACCCTACCGACCACCCCTTTCTTCCCTCCTACTCACCCTTGTTCCTACCTCAGCCCTCCCCCCAGGCCTCCCCAGGCAGTTCTCTTCCCCTAGCTCAGGGTTTCTCCGCCTCGGCTCTTTGTGGTGGGGGGCTGGCTGCCCAGTCATCGCAGGACGTTTAGCTGTACTCCCCTCCAGTTGTGACAAACATCCCCACAGGTACAAAATGACCCCTGGTTTGCAAACCCCTTCCCTAGTCCTGTGCACTATGATCCTCTGGGAACAAATTCCCTTTCACTTCCCACTGCCTGGAAGAGTTTTTGGTCCCAATTTTATCTCCTAACTCCTGTTTTGCTGTCAGGAATCAGCTTGGACGTCACCTCTTCTGGAAAACTACTATGTACTATGACGCTCCCACACTGCCAACCCTCCCCCCCAAAAAGGGAAAGGGGCTGGGATTCCTCCCCTGTGTGCCCACCCTGCCTTGTGCATACTTTTCTGATAGCACCTCTGTTACAGTTCCATAACTGTCTCCTTACTTCATTTAATAATTCATCCCTCCACTCACTCATGCAACAAATATTGAGGAGCTGGGTATAGGAAATATGACCATAAATAAGACTTGGGTTCCTGCTCTCATGCACTCATGTTCTAGTGATGGAGCACAAGCAATAAGTAACTACAAATAAGAAAATGGCAGACATTAATATGAGCTATAAAGTAATACAGCAGGCCTAGGAGACTTAGCTCCTTAAGGGCAAAGACTGCTTTATTCATTATTGTATCTGCAGGAATTAGCACTGAGCCTTAAAAAAACAAAAAACTAGCACTTTCTGCTTTCTCTCCAGGCTTATGCCATCTTCTGCTCTCTGTCATGAGATTTAGGTACAGGGGTTCTCTCTTGGGATACAGTAAGCTTCTTGAAGGAAGAATCCTACCCAATTTATAAATTTTATAGAGAGAAGCCAGAGGGTTTTGTTAAGTGATTTTCCTCAAACTACAGTTTTTAACACTAAAATTTCTTACTAAAGATAGAGCTAAATTGCTTGTATGAGGAGAGACAAGCATTTTATAGATGGAGAAACTGGCTCAGAAATGGTGACTTGCCCAAGGTCAGAAAAGCCTGGAAACCAGACTGAACGTCTGGCTCCCAAACCCAAGCTCTTCCCACCACATACCATTGCCTCTCGTAGAAGCCAGACAGACACAAATCAGGTAGAAATGTCAGGAGAAAATCTCTGTCCTCACAGAAGACTGCTAGCAAGCTGTGGCTAGCATGTAGGGTCCTCCCTGGGTGGGAAGGGGGAAGTGGTGAGTTTATTTATAGGCAAAAGGGATCTGCTAGTTCAAAGGAAGAAAAATGAATGACATTAATTTTTCACTCTTACCACTGGGACTGGGACTAAACTTTAGCACTTTATTAGAAGGCCAAAAACCACTCAAAAGCCAATGCCTACAAAGAAGAGGGCCAAGAATATCTGCCTTTTTCTTTTCAAGAAAGAAGGGTTTGCAATATTTAAAGGCTCCTCTGTACAGATATTTAAAAATGACCCCATCTGTTGGGCTAGAAGCATCTTCTAAGAGGCAGAGTGGTTCCAAGAACAAGCATGGCCTTCAGGAATGCAGACAGGCATTCAAATTTGCACTCACTTAGCCTCTCCAAGTTGGGGGATTTGGAAAGAGGGGCTATGATAAATCTAAGTGAAGTGGGACAACAGGACCCGGCATGGAAGCGGACACTTACTGAACGTTAGCTCCTTCCTTTTCTGCAGTTCATGCCAGGGAAGAACCTGGGCCTGGGAAACAGGAGAGCTGGTCGCCCCGGCCAGCTCTGCTCGACTCCACTGTGGCTCAGGTACTGCAAGTGCCCTGACCTCCAGCTTCCTGGCGGGTACCCACCTCGAGCAACAGTTCGAGGATTAAAGGAGGCTTTGTCATTTAAAACCAGCACAAGGCCTGGTAAGTTGCAGGCATTCCATAAACTAGCTCAGTCTGAATCAACTGGATTTCGTGACACCGACAGGAGGTTCCAACCCTCCACGGTCACGTCCCCAAAATACCCCCGGCTGTTTACTCCAGCTGAGTCAAGACTGAACCTGAAACCGAGGGAAAGTATTACCACTCACCTCCTACCTCTCACCAATCTTACCATTGTTCACACACACGAAGAACAAATATCTGTGATCCAACCCAGGCAGAAATCAACGTTAGCGCTTTCTTTTTTTTTTTTTTTTTTGTTAGCGCTATCATTCTTAAAAACTATAGCGGTAATAGGAAAAAAAATTATCTTCCAAGAGCAACCTCTGATATCCACAACTTTCAAGCAGAGGGTATCAGAATGTCCTGAAGCGCCCCCACCCCCCCCAAGTGAAGGTCCCAAGCACACCTATAGAGAGGCAGGCATGGACTAAGGAGGGAGACTGCAGGGATGACAAAGATGCCACCAGAAAGCGTGCAGCCTGCCGGGGCTGACTCACCCTCGGCCCCGTGCCCCAGAAGTCAACTCTCAAAGGCTTTCCATGGCTTGTTTTCTTTCCCCCAAACATGTCTACCAGGACGTGAGGGAGGGGAGAGAAGAGAAGCACCGTTATATGCTTGTTTCTCCTGCCATTTCCACACAGCGTGCTGCCGACCGAAACCATTCCCCCAAGGAACGGTTACCGTAAGAGCAGTTAACACAAGCAGCTGAGGTTGATCGTTAGGTGCTTGCTTGCCTCTTCCATTCTGCTATAAGCATCATATGCAACAGTGCAACTCTCTGAGGCATTATTATGCCCATTTTCCGGACAGAGAATTAAGGTTCAGAAAGGCCGAGGAACCTGCCCACAGTCCTACGATCCATAAGTGGCGTAGCAGGATTCAAACCTAAGATGTCGAACTCCACAGCCAGAGGGCCTGACAACTGCCTTAACTGAAAGTTCAGAATAACTCCCTTCTGGGGTGACCCCTCAGAAGCAGCCCCCTACCCTGCCCCAACAAACACTGGTTCCTAATAAAATTCACGTGCCTTTGCTAGAGGGGAAAAGTCACTGGCCTGTGGACAAGGAGGAGTTAAGGCCACATTCCCAGGCTTTGTTTTCTCAGTTTTGTGGGCTCAAGTCAGACTTTGTCGCATTCACTTTAATGCAAATTTTTTTTGGAGGTGATTCATGAAGAATTCCTGCCAAGAATTTTAATAATTAGGCTGAATGAGACCAAATTCTGTCGGTACATGCCTGACAACATCTACTGACGTACCAGTTATCTTGGAAGGCCCGAGAAGCCCGGGGAAGGGCTGGCTGTAGAGAAAGACACCTAGGGGCTGCGCACGACTTCGGCCTTCCATCCGATTAACAACTGGCTCCACTTTTATAATATCCCATAGCCAACGGGGACGAGAGGAAGGGAGACAACAAATCAGAAAAGGCTCACAAAGAAAAATGTTTCCCCATGGTCTCTTTTCTACTGCGAGTCAAGGGCTATAAAGTGTTTCTCTCTAATGTGATTTTCAGCCTTTTGCCCTGCCCTAACTCGGTACATTCCCAACAGGAACAGGGACTCAGCCACAGGGCTGGAATTCTTTAAGGGGAAGGGGAGGAAGGTGGAGAATCCAAATCTTTACTCCCCACCCTTCAAGAATGGGAGCTGCACAGTTTGGCAAAGGCCCCTGGAGGATCTGTTTCCCATCTTCCTCTCCCCCTCTCTCCTGGTTGTACACAAGCACAAGCATACGTGTGTGTGTGTGTGTGTGTGTGTGCGCGCGCGCGCGCGCTCACACACAAACTCACTCTCTCACCCTCAGAGCACCATGGACCCCAAACAAGTGCAGGGCCAATGGATCAAACCTTTCCTGTAAGGTGCTATCATTAAAAACACGGAAATTATAATGAGATTATAAAATAACTGATAAGCTTCTTAAAGTAGTCCTTTAAACAGAGAAATTTAGGTCACCCTGCTCCTTCCCAAAAAAGTGAAGGTCACTGTTACATGCCTGAATGGTAGTGAGATATAAAGGGGTATTACTGGGGCGCCTGGATGGCTCAGTCGTTAAGCATCTGCCTTCGTCTCAGGTCATGATCCCAGGGTCCTGGGATGGAGCCCCGCATCGGGCTCCCTGCTCAGCCGGAAGCCTGCTTCTCCCTCTCCCACTCCCCCTGCCTGTGTTCCCTCTCTCGCTGTCTCTCTCTGTCAGTTAATTAAATAAAATCTTAAAAAAAAATAGATAAAGGTGTATTATTTGTGTGAGACACATTATACTTTTTGCAAACCATGGAAAACGGTTCTAAGCCATTGCTGTCCAATAGAAATGTAAGGTGAGCCACCTACATAATTTTAAATTTCCAACCAGTCCTATTAATTAATCTTAATATATATATTTTTAAGATTTTATTTATTTATTTGAGAGAGAGAGAGCATGAGATGGGGGAGGGTCAGAGAGAGAAGCCGACTTCCTGCTGAGCAGGGAGCCAGATGCCAGACTTGATCCCGGGACTCCAGGATCAGGACCCGAGCCGAAGGCAGTCGCTTAACCAACTGAGCCACCCAGGTGCCCTAATCTTAATATATTTTAACTCAATATATTTGTAATATTATCATTTCAACATATAATCAATGTAAATAATTGTTAATGGGATATTTTACATTCTTTTTTTCCATACTTAGTTACTGAAATTCAGAATGCATTTTAAACACAGCACATTTCAATCTCAGGTGCTCAGCAGCCACGTGAGACTCGTGGCCACCATATGGACTACGTGGCTCTAGGAATCAGTATGCCCAGAGTTCCGGCTACTAAATTGTGTATTTCTGAATGACTGGCTTGTAAATAACAAATATACACTATGTTTTTAAAAGATTTCTTAAAAAGAAAAAGCCATTTTTAAAATGACTCTGGGCAAGTAATCGTAACCTTCTTGAGCTTCAGCTTCATCAAATGTAAATGGAGGGACCGCGGGTGGCTCAGTTTGTTAACCATCTGCCTTCAGCTTAGGTTATGATCTCAGGGTCCTGGGATCAAGTCCCATATCGGGCTCCTTAATCAGTGGGGAGCCTGCTTCTCCCTGTGCCTGCCACTCCCCCTGCTTGTGCTCTCTCTCACTCTGACAAACAAATAAATAAAATCTTAAAAAAGTATTTTTTAAAAAAAGTAAATGGAGATGAAAATGCCATGCGACTTCCCTTACATAGCTGTTGTAAGGATCCTATGCTATAATATTTACAAAAGGGCTTTGTACAGTGCTATGCAAATGCTAATTATTGTTATTATAGCTCCTGAAAGAGAACAGATCATCCTTACAGATCAATAGCATTCTTGTCTTCAGTCTATAAACATTTTGCACACAGCTGTCCTTCCTTCCTGGAGGCATATACGAACAGTAAGAAATGCGTATCAATAATCCCCTAGCCCTGGTACCATATTACAAGCCATAAACCTACTTTATGAGAAAAATCCCATCATAATTTCCAAGGCATATTTAAACAGTTATTTAGTTAAAACGAAGACCTTGCTTTAAAAACAGGAATACATCACTGGTCAGCAAATTCTAGAGGGAGTGAGCCTTGCCTCCAAGAGAATTAGACAATTCAGAAAACATGTCCTGAACTAGTGAACAAAGATGGAGAACACGCACCCTCCACACCATCCACCCATTCACTCCACCTTGTTCCCTTTCCTCCAGCCTCCTGACTTGTGTTTTCACAAATTATCTGTGAATTGGGGTGGTTAGAAATAATCAATATTTTAAGATTCAGAAGAGAGCTGTTGTCTAAATATTTCTTGATAGTCGAACAAAGACTTGCTAGGTGCTCCCCCTTGCCCCCACTGTTATGATAATGTAGACAATAACGCAAGCCTTGAGTAGCAATTAAGTAAGTGAGTAGTAATTATGTTTTGAAGAATGATTTATATGAAGAGAAACCAGAGAAAGCTTCTGTCTTTTGAGAATGAATTGTAGGCAGAGAACAAATCCGTGTTTGCAAAGGCCATCTGCAGTACTTGGCATGAGCACTCCTCCCTGGACACAGAATGCCAAACCCAGCAGGGGTCGTGAGTGCCATCAACAACAGCATCCCCACTTTACAGCTAAGCCATAAATGCACCAGGTTTCTCAAGTCCAGATTACATCTAGGAGCAGCCTTTCTCCAAGTGCGTTCTGCATGATGTGTCATTTCATTAAGGACAAGGGGGAACAGGCAGGGGTTGCATGGCCCAAAGTGAGTGTTGGGAAATCCTGGGTCCACACAAAGTTCACCAGGTTCTTTTACTGCTCATAGTAGTGTTCTGGGGGGTCGGGGGAGGGATTTTTTCGGGTATCAGATCTGGAGTATTCTCAAGTTGACATGAGTATGTCTTCAGACACTTTAACTACTAAATATACTGGGAGGCAAAAAAAAAAAAAAAAAAAATGAAGGTAGATGCTCCCCTGAAAGTAGTAGAGTATCTGTTTGGTTGTTTTCATACTTGTTGAACTGTGTATCAAAACTGACCCTCAACGGCACTCAACTCAGCGTTGACTGATGGCACAGGGTCAGTAGTTTGGCCCACCAACCTGTGATTTCTCTGTTCTACCACCCAGGCCACCCCTATAGATAACCAGTGGCCCGTAATCAAAGGCATTTCTGCTTTTGTACCTAAAGGTACCAACAGAAAAGGTGTTAACATTCGGAAACAAAATGAATCATAGTAACTTTTACGGTCTTAACTGAGTGTTCCACAGAGCTTGCTCATGGTGGGAATGCTCTAAAAAGGAAGAACCATTCCAATTCTGACCCCTGATTTTTCTCCTCTACAGCCCAATTTGGCTGTTTCGAAAACCCATGTTCTAACTCTCTGGACTGAAGTCATTGTGGTTAAATCCGAATAGTGCACGGCAGTGGTGCCCAAACAATGGGCCTCAGGGTCATTATGAAGTTCCTTCCATCCATGTGAGCACCAAAAATTGTCTATAAACCCAAAACTCAAAAGTACAACTGCTACTGTATGAGGAAATCCATGTAAGCTTTGATGTTAAAAAGAACGCCTCATGTTTAAAAAAAACAAAAAACAAAAAACTGGAGACCAAGATTAGGGCTTTTAAAGAATACATGCCCTGCAGGTAATCTGACTTGATATCTTTGTTAAAGTTAATATTAATTAAAGGATTAAAAAGACTTTGGTCTTGTTTCTCAGTCTTAATCTCAAAACATGGCAGAATTTTGAAATTACAAAAGCTCATAAACCCGAACGTTACATATAAGTTTCCTCCCTGACATTCTACGATTTTTCTACTCTTTGGCAAGGGACAGATTAATAGATTTTGTATTTGTTTTTCAGTGATACCAAAAAGAGGTAGATATTGATGTGCCTTTAGAATAAAGTCTCAGTATAGCATTTTGACTGACCTGCACTGATTAGAAAAACAGTAAAGCCACCAAAACCATGACAAGCTTTGACTATTTACATTTCTTTTTTTTCTTAAAGATTTTATTTATTTATTTGAGAGAGAGAGAATGAGAGCGAGCATGGGAGCGGGGAGGGTCAGAGGGAGAAGCAGCCTCCGCAGGGAGCCCAACTCGGGACTTGATCCCAGGACTCCAGGATCATGACCTGAGCTGGAGGCAGTCACCCAACCAACTGAGCCACCCAGGCGCCCCGCATTTCTTTATTTCTACTGGAGCTTTGCAAGGGATGAAAAATGGAGGCTTCATAAACTTGTGTTTCAAAGGAAATGAACCTTAACTACTGTAAGTGACACTGATAAGCCAGCTAATGGGAAATGGCATGCAACAGATAACATATCTTAAGAAATGTTATCAAGTGAGGGGCCCCTGGGTGGCTCAGCCAATTGGGTGTCTGACTTCGATGCAGGTCATGATCCCATGGGATCGAGTCCTGCATCAGGCTCCCTGCTTGGCGGGGAGCCTGTTTCTCCCTCTCCCTCTGCCGCTCCCCTTGCTTGTGCTCTCTTGCTTGCTCGCTCTCTCTCTCAAATAAATAAATAAAATCTTAAAAAAAAAAATGTTATCAAGTGAGATCTCCTTTAATATCTAGTTCTATTTCCCATCAATATTACAAAAGAATCACCATGAGGGGCACCCTGGCTGGCTCAGTCAGTGGAGTGTGTGACTCTTGATCCCAGGGTTGTAAGTTTGAGCCCCACGCTGGGCTTAAAAACAAAATCTTTAAAACAAACAAAAACCCCAAAAGAATCATTACGAAATCCTCCAAACATAAAAGCAATTTATTTGTCAGGGGAAAAATCTTAAAAGTCCTTTTACCCATTCACTGTGAAAATTTCATGAAGACTTACAAAAGCAACTGTTTTTTCTATAAAAGTTCTATCCAGTTCTGGGTTGGAGCAACATGTCATACCTTCTAAATCAAACAATCTATGACTTAAATTCTAATTTTTATAACTGACGTGGAGATGATAAAATGTTTTCCAAATGCTGTGGGAATTTTTTTTAAAGCTCCCAATGCATAATACTGTCTGTTGTTTGTTTTCTGTTTGTTTTTTTTTTTAATTTATCATCAGTTCCAAGTTAGAGTTCAATTGCAAAAATACTCAGAACTGATGACTTTTTTTCTTAAACAACACACTTCCTATATACAGCAGTATTGCTTCGATGAATTAATGCCAACAAATGTGGTCAGTATTGTTTCCAGATTCTTCAAGCAATTGTACTCCTTGTACAGTCACCCCAATCCCGTCTGTCCTTGATTACTTAATTTTCAGTCATTTGCAAACTCAAAAGTGAAAATGTAGAGGCATTTGGGCCACTTTATTCAGCGGCACAACAAGGAATATGGGCAGTTCATAGACTTTCTCACATAGGTCTTTGCAATACAAAACACACTGTGGAGGGGCGCCTGGGTGGCTCAGTCGTTAAGCATCTGCCTCCGGCTCAGGTCATGATCCCAGGGTCCTGGGATTGAGTCCCACATTGGGCTCCGCTTTGGGCTCCCTGCTCGGTGGGAAGCCTGCTTCTCCCTCTCACACTCCCCCTGCTTGTGTTCCCTCTCTTGCTGTCTCTCTCTCTGTCAAATAAATAAAATCTTAAAAAAAAAAAAAAAGACTTTAAAAAAATACACTGTCAAAAGAATTCCCTCCCTAGATGAAGAAGACTGAGAGAGAGGGAGTTTTCCATTTTGGGGGGTGTGGGGATAATATGGACTTTAAGAAAGATTCCTTCTTGTTACAGTTTATCTTTTGTAAGCTTTTTTTTTTTTTTTAAACTATCCTTTGCTGATTAACTCCATTCTGTCTATTCTCTCGAAGGACTCCAAGTTCCCACAATACATATGTATTCAATTTTATTGCTTTGCACTTGATACACTGCTTTGTAACTCTTCAAGGCATTTTCTGTGAACATTATGTTTCTGCCTCCCAAACTATACTCTAAGCTTCTTAATGATAAAAACCATGCCTTGCCTCCACCTTGGGAGTTTTTTTCTTTACCATGACTGCATTAATGTCTATAAATTAATTTTGATTAAATGGCATCTTTACAATATTTCACATTTCCAGCTAGGAACAGTTTGTTTCTCCACTGATGCGAGTCTGGTTTTTTTCTCTAACGTCTAACCAAAGTTTTGTAGTTTTCTCTAACTAGAAAAACAAACATGCAGATGGTAGGAAACTCCAATGAGTCCGTCTCCCCAGGTTTCAGTCTTACCCTTAGAGGTAATGCCTCTCAACATCTTTTTTTTTTTTTTAAGATTTATTTATTTATTTATTTGACAGAGAGACAGAGAGATCACAAGCAGACAGACAAGCAGGCGGAAGGAGAGGGAGAAGCAGGCTCCCCACTGAGCAGGGAGCCCAACGAGGCGCTGGATCCCAGGACCCTGGGATCATGACCTGAGCCGAAGGCAGACGCTTAACCAACTGAGCCACCCAGGCGCCCCTCTCAACATCTTTTTATGTAGCTTCCAGAAGATGTCCGTGCATGTGCATATTTATATAAGCATAAATATCATCTCTCCCCATCCCCTTGCATTAAAAAAGCGTGTTATCAATTTCTTACCTCTCAGCTGGCAACAGAGAAATATTCAAAGGGAATGGATACACTTTCTTTTTTTTTTTTTTTTTAAGATTTTATTTATTTATTTGAGAGAGAGAGAATGAGAGACAGATAGCAAGAGAGGGAAGAGGGTCAGAGGGAGAAGCAGACCCCCCGCTGAGCAGGGAGCCCGATGCGGGACTTGATCCCAGGACTCCAGGATCATGACCTGAGCCGAAGGCAGTCACTTAACCAACTGAGCCACCCAGGCGCCCAAGGGAACGGATACACTTTCATATATCAGGCAGTGAAGGATGAATTTGGAATTGAGAGACTATAAGCTGATACTGGACACATAGGGGCTAAATATGAGCACACTCGACACAGCACAAATGAGAAGTCTTTTCATAATTTACTTAATCAGTCTTCTCCTCATAGGCATTTATACTGTTTCAGATCTTAACTGCAAATATTGCTATAATAAATATCTTTGTATAGACACCTTTGTTTATATTTGTAAATTCTGGTGGATCAATTCCCAGAAATTCAATTGGTAGGTCAAAGATGATATACATTTTATCTATCTATCTATCTATCTATCTATCAACATGGGGCTTGAACTCACGACCCTGAGATCAAGACCTGAACTGATATCAAGAGTCAAACGCTTAGCCAACTGAGCCACCCAGGCGCCCCAATGATAGGTGTTTTAATTCCGAGTGACACTGCCAAGGAAACTGCATCAGTTTATACTCCCTCAAACCACATGAGGACCGGCCCCTCTCCACAGCCTTGCCAATGTTGTATATTATCCAGTGTTCTTTCTGCCAATCTAAATTGTGACATATATTTTATCAGTTGTACTTTGTTCATTATAAGTGCAACCAGGTATCTTTTCATATTCACAAACATGTTTATGTTTCTCTCTTTGTTTAAATTCTTTACTCAAATTTAAGAGCTGTTTATGCACTTCAAAAAAATGGACCTTTTCTCTGTTGTATGTGTTGGAAAGATTTTTTTCCCAGTCCGTGGCTTGTCATTTGATCTGCTTTCTGGTATTTTGAATAACACAGAAGTTTTATATTAGAGTCCTCTCTGTTCTAGTCACCAACAAAATCTAGTTTAATTTTCTGAACATGAATATATGTTAACTTCCTTTCCAGAGAGGTGAGTCAGACAGCAAAATTAACAACCAGTCACCAAAAACCCTTCCCCTAAATCTGAGAACTTGGAAGAACAAATAGCTGTCAGCCAAGCCGCTGCCAGCACCCAGTGATGTAACTCATCGAAATGGCACGTGCCCTGGAAAGGCACATTTTCTCCTTTTGTCTGAAAAGTCCATTATGCTTGTCAGTTTCCCAGAGTCCAGCAACCCACTTTGCCTCTAGTAAAAGATGCCTTGGCTTAGCCATTTCAAAACAGAAGTGATTACAGATGAAGATTTTGGCCCTTGCCCTGCCACAGCAGAGACTCTTCAGCACAACACCCAGTTCAATAGGCAAAGAAAGATCTGGTCAATTTCCCAGAGAAACTATGGCTCAACATAAGACCAAAAGGAAAAATGATAATGAGGCAGGTTCTCCAACTACCTACTAGGTCTCCAGGCAATGAACAGATGACAGAGGTTCTCAGATAACTACTTCTCTTCTGGCACTTTCTTCTTCTTATCCTTTCCAGTAAAAGAACAGAGAAAAATGAAATAGAAAAAAAAAAAAAAAAAACATTTAAAAAGATTTCTCTTTTCCCCTCCACCGGCATAAAGTCACTTATGTTACAGCAAGGACATTAACTCTGGAATGGTGCGTCCTCCCAAATTCGGAGAAGATTTTAACCGCATTCTAATTTGTTCTTGGTAGTTGAACATGATGGTACCAAATTAATGCCTATGCGAAAGTGGGAGAGCTAAAAAACAATAATCAATGTGCCACCGACACGATAAGCAAAGGTTCTCTGTAGGGGGTTTATTTAACAAATCCCCTACAAATGTTTGTTTACTTAACAAACATTTCTGGAGTACCTGCCACATGTCCGGATCTGTGGACGCGGAGTCCGTGCCTTTCAGAAGTATACTGTCTAATGAGAGACTGAAGCCCATGCAAAAATGACTGCAGTCACCTGAAGTCTTTTCACACAAGAATGCATCAAAGTGCTAAGAAAAACTACAGGGGGCACATACAATCAGACTGGAAGTTGGGCGGGGGGGTTGGACAATGGATACATGAGTGTGGATTACTGTAAAGAAAAGCCTGGAAATAAAAAGGACAGTAATGGAATAAGAGCTTAATTAAGGGTTATTTAAGGGAGAAGGGAGATTTTTCACAGAGGAGGAAGTAGACAGATCATAGAGGAAAGTTGGAAAACAACTACTGAGTTTGCAATTGATAGAGCAAGCAAGATTCCCAGAGGAGCCAGGATACACACACAATTCAACAAGTATTTACTAAATGTCACCTTGTGCCAGGATTGGACTGGATGGAGACAGAGATGATTAACAAAGACTTGCTTCTAAGCTTCCAGAAGCTCACAGTCCACTGAGTGAGGTATCTAACAAAATATGCAATTTAATAGAGAGAGAGTATTATGATGTGGGAAGTACCAGGAATTGTGAGGTACGCATGGGGCAGACCCAAGCCCTATTTGGGGCAACGGAGCTTCCTGGAAGAAGTGGTAAGTTCGTGGAATCAACAGCAGAAGTAGAAGAAGGAAAACAGATAAATAAAAAAAGGCAGGGGAGGGGCTGGTAGAAAGGAAGTTGAATTAGAAAAATGGGATTTTATAGTGTGGACCATAAGTGGGATTAGGATTAGGACCTTTGGAGTATTACAAAGTAAAATTCTGGATAACCTCTAGGAACTGTTTCTAAGAAAAGACTAAAAGTGAGAATGAATTAGTGCATAGTATAATGCTCACCAGCTTTGGTGCAGAACAAAGAAAGACTATATATAACAAGGATACCCTGGAGCTGAAACTGTGATGGCAGTTGACCCAGCAAAGCAAGGGTGTGGGTTCTCAGAAACCAGAGGGCACAACACTAAAATGGGTGCCCACATACAGGGTGCAGATCTGGAACACCCAGGGTCTCCCCCCACCCCCAACCCCCTGCCAGGTCTTCTCCCCTTTTCCCTCGAGTTTTGCTCTCCAAGCAATCAGGTCTGTGTTTTTATCTCTATTCTCTGTTTTAAACCACATTTTGAAAAGGCACTTCTTGCAAGGCAAAGATTGGGAAAAAAGTACTGAGGCTCGCCCCGTCTAGCTGCCAGAGCACTGTTTTAGTCAAATGTCAAATGAACAGGGAGAAACGGAATGATGATTTTATTTGAATTGCTTCCAAGGAAAAGTAACCTCCAGTGAAACACTGGGCCCACTTCTGGAAATCCTGGCATGTCGACAACAGAAATGGAAGCAGAAAATTGCATCTTCCAGAAAGCACAGTATCAAATAGGAAAAACCGCAAGGAGTGATGTGCTTTCGGGTTCCTGTGGCCCAGGATCTGTTTTATTCTTTTCTACTTCTTCCTGCTGAAAATGGAATTATTTCAAACATAATTTCCTCTTACAGGGGGCTTTTGGAAATGATTCAAGGTCAAATCCCTTGTTTTAAGTAAAATTAATATATTAAATTCCAAATTTACTGAACTAAAAATGGAGGCAAAGAAAATAAATAAAAATATATTCCCAAACTTTAAAATCAAGGAGATTTTAGGATGTAGTTAAGTGATGGTTCCTCCTGGTGAAATGTAAAATTGCACCCCAGCTAGATTAGCTACTTTAAATATTCAAGGAATCAAAGTTCTAAGTGTTCAGGGATACCAGGGATCCCTGTAACCCAGAGGTAAATGTTATGGGCAAATGGGGGAAAGGAAAGAAGAAAAGATGGGGCAGTGATCTCGGAGTTGTGAAGATATCCCAAAGTATGGAGAGCCTTACCAGTATGCTCAAAAGTTACAACAGCCAACAGGCCTCCCTCTGACTTAATCACCATCTTAACCTCTTCCTTGGAAACTAACTTACTTTCCCTCCTTTCCTTCCCTTCCCTCTTTTTTTCTTTCCCTTTCCCTTTCTCCCTCCTTTTCCTCCCTTCCTCCCTTCCTTCCTTGTGTTCTGCTATTTATTCTTTCTTTTTCTCCATCTTTCTTAACATATAACGGAAAAAAAATCTGTGTATGTTTCAGGTGTACAATGTGATGATTCAATACACACATATATTGTTAAATGATTACCACAATTAGGCCAAGTAACACGTCTATCACCTCACACAGTAACCATGTTTTGTGTGTATGTGGTGAGAACACTTAAAGATCTAACCTCTTAGTGGATTTCAAGTACACAGTGCAGTATTATTAACTATAGTCACCATGCTGTACATTACATCCCTTTCTTAAAAATTAAAAAAAAAAAAAATTCTAACCAAGTTGAAGGCAGATCTTTTCAGTGGGTCTTTATCTTCATTCACTAATCACATTTATATTATACTCACTATTTCTCCTGTTCCATTACGCATGTTGGAGTTCCAAGACTTTGCCTCTGAGAGATTGCTTATTCTTATGTGAACAAAGGGATGAAGACTTCCGTCTGTGATTCTTAGACTCATGAACCAAAAGCCAAGCCCCAAGTGCTACCCTGTCACCTCCTTGTGACAGATCCTCCTCGTTTCTTCTCGACCCGAACCCACTCTCTGATCATGCTGCTGCCTCTTTCCTGACCCTTGTTCTTCTCGTCCCATCTTTTTTTTTTCATACCTACTCCTTGAACTCAGCCCTGGCACCTACGGGCAGTTTGGCTTGGCAAGTGAGCACTCTGTCATGTTTTGGCTCAGACCGACTTAACATCCCACCCAAATCAGACCACCCCCACCCCCAGGTGGACGCTCCTACCCACTTCAACCTCCTGGAGGTAAATCCCAGCTTCCAGCACTACAAGAGGCATATAGTGGGCACCTCACAGGAGTAACAGGAAGGAGCGCTAACCCTACCTAGCTCTGCAGAGGAGGTGATGGACAAGCTGAGTCCTAGAGGGTGAGCAGAGAGAGCAGGGGTGAGGAGGGCATTCCAAACAAAGGGGAGGCCACGTCAGGGAAGAAAAAGAATGCGCTTTGTAGTCTGTTTTGTAGACAAGCACCCCTAATAGATTCTAATAAAATGTTTACTGAGCTCTGGGCACATGATCCCGTGCAGGACCTGGCACGTAACAGAAACTCATTAAGTATTTGTGGAATAAATGAAATAGCAGTTTCATTTAAAAAGTAAAGCTGTATGTCTAACTCAGAAAATAACCTAGAACATTATCCTACCAGAAGTACCAAAACAAAAACGAAAGCAAAAACCCTCAGAAAAGTCAGAATCACGTGCCCCAAGACAATAGAGCTTTTCCCTTCTGTAATCACAGGATGACTGCATGAGGCCTGGCCCTTTGTGCCAAAAACAGAGCCACAGAACCCCGGGCCCAAAAGGGTCTGGTCCTGATTAAGGCTATTTTCCTTTGTGACGTTCAGATTGGAGGGAGAAGGACGGAGGATCTAAAAGGAAACTGGAGGAGCCCAAGATGCATCAGTGAGCCTCATCACGGCACCCTCCTTTGTGAACTGGACTTCAGTGAAGGGGCCCCTAACTCCCATCTTCACTTGCCCACTGAGTCAACAATTCACTTCACTTCTAACCAACTTCTGTCTTCCTGACCTAAAAAGGGTTTGGTTGAAACCTTGGCAAATTTAAGGACTCAGATAACAAAGTAAGGTTAAATCAAATTTGCACAGCCTCTTTCCTTATTAAAATGGTTCTGGAAGGGTTGTTCCAATTGAACAGCCTTTGTTACAGGCTCTGTCAATGCTGTGGGATAATCCCTGAATACTGAAATGCTATTAAATGTGAGTGACAACAAGGAAAAAGCTCTCAAATCTAAGCACGACTGGAAGTTAAATTAATGCAGCCAATTCTGTAAAGACTGGGTCAAATCCCTCTCTATATACCTACTTTCATCGTGGGTCACAGAGCCTGTGTCCCCCCCCGCCCCCCCTGCCGCCCCCCACCACCGCTGTCCATGCTTCTTCGCTCACTGAAATCCCTGCATTCATCTCATTTGGCCTTCAGATCGAAGACAGGATGGCATTGATCAACATTCATTAGGTAGTACATAGCTCTGGAGGCAAACAACAACTGGGAAGATAATGTTGGAAAAGAATCCAGAAAATCCAACTAGACACAAAGCAATCCTGGTAGAAAACACCTGGGAATACGCCCTGTTCAATCTTGGTAGACCTACTGTTGTGTGAGCTCATCTGACTGGACCTCCCTCTGCCTACAAACGAACATTCATGAACCTCCAGGTCACAGAACAAAACATTATCTCCTTCTCTCTCCGCCTCAACTCCTGCCAGCACCCTAAAGGTGTTCATCACTTGGCTAGACTGCCCACCCAGTTCCATAATGCCCTCCATGCTGAGGACCTCTATCTCCAGTTCACCTTAGCATGGCAACATCCTGAATTTTTTTTTTAATTCTTTTTTTTTTATTCTTATGTTAATCCCCTACATTACATCATTAGTTTTAGATGTAGTGTTCCATGATTCATTGTTTGTGTATAACACCCAGTGCTCCATGCAGAGCGTGCCCTCCTCAATACCCACCACCAGGCTAACCCATCCTCCCACCCCCTCCCCTCTAGAACCCTCAGTTTGTTTTTCAGAGTCCATCGTCTCTCATGGTTCGTCTACCCCTCTGATTTCCCCCGCTTCATTCTTCCCCTCCTGCTACTTTCTTCTTCTTC
>NC_138383.1:38329690-38406235 GCF_054177405.1 Leptonychotes weddellii | reverse complement strand
GAGGGAGGAGGGTCAGAGGGAGAAGCAGACTCCCTGCCGAGCAGGGAGCCTGATGTGGGACTCGATCCCAGGACCCTGGGATCATGACCTGAGCCGAAGGCAGTCGCTTAACCGACTGAGCCACCCAGGCGCCCCTATTTTTTTTTTTTTTTAAGATTTTTATTTATTTATTTGACGGAGAGAGAGATAGCGAGAGCAAGAACACAAGCAGGGAGAGTGGGAGAGGGAGAAGCAGTCTTCCCGCCGAGCAGGGAGCCCGATGCGGGACTCGATCCTGGGACTCCAGGATCATGACCTGAGCCGAAGGCAGTCGCTCAACCAACTGAGCCACCCAGGCGCCCTCGGCAGCACTTCTTTAAAATGTGATATCTAACTTCATATTTTACTTCCAAACAATGGCGGTTTGGGGAAAGGTGATATACTTGGCATATCTGAATTCGTGAGGAAAGCATTCAATGAGCTTTTCTCCATGGAATCCTTGTGGGGGGACAAGCTGGAGACCTGAAGGCTGGATAAGGCAGACTGATAAGCGGCCAACCCAACATGCCTTCGAAGTGCGGATTACTGGATGAACATTAACCCAGAGGAAAGTTTCTCGTGTTCAGCTCAACATTATTCTTAATTCCCTTGAAAAAAGTTATCAGGGAATAAATACCACAAACACATACAGATATCACAAAACTAGAAGACAAATAGTATAATTAGCTGTGTACATGTAATACTAAATAATTTTTATGAACTGCTTCCAATTTACATTTAATCCCCATATGGTAAAGCAGAGGCCTTAAACTGATGAACTGCATACGTGCTTTGTTTGGCTTGCTCAATGTTAATAAAAAATTTAACCTGGCTAACAGCATGTAAAAATTAGTTGGTTTCACTTTAAAATCCATATTTTAGGGCGCCTGGGTGGCTCAGTTGGTTAAGCGACTGCCTTCGGCTCAGGTCATGATCCTGGAGTCCCTGGATCGAGTCCCGTATCGGGCTCCCTGCCCGGCAGGGAGTCTGCTTCTCCCTCTGACCCTCCCCCCTCTCATGTGCTCTCTCTCAAATAAATAAATAAAATCTTTAGAAAAAAAAAATTCATTCTAGGGGCGCCTGGGTGGCTCAGTCGTTAAGCGGCTGCCTTCAGCTCAGGTCATGACCCCAGGGTCCTGGGATCGAGCCCCGCATTGGACTCCCTGCTCAGCGGGGAGTCTGCTTCTCCCTCTGACCCTCCCCCCTCTCATGTACTCGCTCTCTCTCATTCTCTCTCTCTCAAATAAATAAATAAAATCTTTAAAATAAAATAAAATCCGTATTTTAAACTTGAAGAAGCAGAAGACCTCCTTCCTGCAAGGCAGCATCAGCTGGAGGTGAGTGTGGCCTTCCCCGGTGGATGGACCTCCATTTGGGGCACCCACACGGCTCAATTCACTCTTCTTCACCTGCCTGGCCCCCATCGGCCCCTGAGTTGGTGACTGCCGCAGTAAAATGTTGGTTTATATTATTAAATATGACCACATACATTCTTTCTGATTGTGCATTAAACTCCAATTCAGTCTCCTCTCACTTTGAGCCTTTGCCGATTTTGCTCCTGCAGCAAGAGCCGACATCTGATCACAACTTCATAATGATAACCTGTATATACAGAACATGCCAGTGTTTCAATGTGCCTTCTTTTCCTTTGGTTCATTTAATCTTCCCAATATTCCAGGAAGTCTGGCTTTACTGTCTATCTTATAAGGGAGATCAACTACCCAACAGGGGCCAAAAGGCAAGATTTCAACTCAGGGCCTGGGTTAAATCTTAATCTACCATTTCCCAGCATACCATGCACCACCCCTCAACCCCTGGAGACAGACCTGATTCGGGCTGACCCAACCAGAGGAGACATAAGGCCAGATTGCAAAGCCCCTGGGCTGCTCTGGAGAGAGAACAGCACTTGGAATCCTTGATTTACTTCCGTTTTTAATCTTCTAAAAAAAACTTTATAGTAGTGTTTAATCCAAAGACAGCTGACTCTCATTTACACTTAACCTGTGTTGAACTCATATACTAAATTTTAAATCTCTGCTCTCAAAAATGCATTTTGCTCTTTAAGATCTCCTTGGTAACATTAGTAATTGGTACTGGGCTACAAAAACAAACAAAAAAACCCCCCCAAAAACAAAAAACAAAACTTGGACCCAATCAGTGACTGGAGTTAGAATAAAATCCCATTGGAAATCCAACTCAGGAAAGTTCCAGGATGACAGCTGTGTGGCAAACTCAGAGAACAACCTATCCAGAATGGAGGAAGACTGAAGAAGCCCAGGAAAGGGGGGCTCTCCAAGGCAAAGGGGGCACTCAAGAGAATGCCTGACTGAACTGAGTTTTGGAGGGAAAAATTGAGCACATAAATCAAATAAGACAAGGCGGGACAGCTAGAAAATTAAAAACTTAAAAACAAAAACAAAAATCTACACAAAATATATAATAATACATTCTGAACAATATTTACAGATTCTCAACCACATACCAAGTAGGAATCACAGTTATATAACAGAATGTAAGTAGCAACGACTTTGACAGAGTAAAAGTTAAGGTCCAGAAAACAGGACGGGGAAGGGGGAAAGAACTGAATCTAGAAAGACACCAACAGTCTTAAACCAGAAAGTCTTTATTGAAGGACGAGGATCAAAGGCATAAGCATGTTATGTAAAGCTAAAAGTGTAATCGAGAGAGCTATAAATGGTGACCTAAACATATCAAGAGAACCAGGAAGGCAAGGTTTAGTTTAAGTGAGCTAGGATAGTCATCCTTCCTAATAGAAAAGCAACTAATAACGTTGAAAAAGGATTGACAGAGAAATAGCAGCAGGAACATGTATTATTTAGAGATATTGACGTAATTACCAGAATTAACAACAACAACAGAAAGCCGTAACAGTTAAAAGTGGTGGGCGCCTGGGTGGCTCAGTCGGTTGAGCGACTGCCTTCGGCTCAGGTCATGATCCCAGGGTCCTGGGATCGAGTCCCACATCGGGCTCCCTGCTCTGCGGGGAGCCTGCTTCTCCCTCTCCCACTCCCCCTGCTTGTGTTCCCTCTCTCGCTGTGTCTCTGTCAAATAAATAAATAAAATCTTTAAAAAAAAAAAAGTGGTAGCTTTTGGGAATAAAAAGAAACAAAGAAAGATCCCTTTTTATTATAAGTCTATGTATACTGTTTATTTTTAGCCATAAGCATATATTATTTAATTTTTTTACAGATAGGAGACTGCAGTGGTAACTTTGCATGTAAAGTACCTAACAGGACGGCGGCGCTGTTTTTACTGCCGAAGGCGTTACCTCCCAGGGGACCAGAAAGGCCCCACGAGAGGCTGTCTCCTCTGACATGTTTGCACGAGGGACACCTGCTCTGGTCCTGCAGTGACATGTCGCACCTGACAAGGGCAGTTCGCACACCCTCAACCCTCTGTCCTCACCACTGCATTCAGTGACTTCGATCCAGTCCTCTCTGAAAGCCCTTATCTATGTGTCATTCATGACCAGAGCCTTGAATGCAGCATGTTGTCTCCCAGCTACTCCACAGGTTAGCTGAGTGAATTAAATAATAAATCCTCGATCTAGCTGAATGGAGGTAGTAGGGGAGCATCAGAGGTCAGAAGAGCCAATTACCTGGACACATCTGGACCCTCCAGCGAGGAGCTGGAAGAGCGGGCTGACCTGCTCTGGCACAGCAGAGGGGAGGAGATGGCCCCCAACATCCAGATCCAGGTGAGTCTGTTACGCTCCAGGTGTTCTCTGGGCCCTTCTTCTGAACAGAGAGATGTGAAGGGTCCACCCTGGCTTCGGGGGCTATGCAGACCTGGATGGAGACCGGCAGACATCACTGCTCACAAAGAAGGAAATGCAGTCGGTGTGCATATGGTTATGTGGCTGCAGGTGGCTTGCTAGGGGCTGCTCATCCCCAGGAAAGAAATAGACATGGGAATCTGTGACACTGTGGACATTATTAATGACAACCATGGCTGCACGCTAGGTCATTTTACAAGGCTAACAGGAGAACCCAACAGAAAAACAAGTGTATATAAATACAAAGAGGAAGGGTAAACAGTTAACTGAGATGCTACCAGGAAGGAACATGCCAAGAGGAATCAACCATCATGACCAAAGGAAGAGTGAAAGACACAGGTGGGTCTCATGTCGGGGAGATGCGGAAGTTCCAGCTGACGGCTTATCTCCCTCTGCAGAGACCTCCGAGGATAAACTAAGAACAGTGCGAACTCAAAGCAATGGAGGCCCCCGTGTTGGAGGACAATGGACAGTCTGTGCTGGAATATATTATTTAATGTTTTTAAACGTTTTTTAGTATTTGAGAGAGAGGGTATGCATGAACAGCGGGGAAAGGCAGAGGGAGAGGCAGACTCCCAGCTGAGCAGGGAGCCTGATGTGGGGCTCGATCCCGGGACCCTGGCATCATGACCTGAGCCAAAGGCAGATGCTTAACCGACTGAGCCATCCAAGCGCCCTAATTTTTAAAATATATTTTTTAATTAATTAATTTATTTATTTGAGAGAGAGAGAGAGCACAAGTGGTGGGGAGGGGGAGGCAGAGGAGGGGAGGCAGAGGGGGAGAAGCAGAGGCACAGGGAGAAGCAGACTCCCCACTGAGAAGGGAGCCCGACACGGGACTCGATCCCAGGACCCCGGGATCATGACCTGAGCTGAAGGCAGACGCTTAACCGACTGAGCCACCCAGGCACCCCAATTTTTAAAATATTTTTAATCTATTTGGAAACCTAGGAAAAAAGCAAAGGCCAAAGATCATCTGAAAAGTCTGCCTCCCTGCCTGGCTACCAACCAGCGTTGCATGGGTTTGTCCTGAGTGCTGGTTCTCAAAGTGTGATCCCTGGGCCAGCAGCCACAGCACCAGCAGCATCCCCTGAGAACCAGTAAGCAGTGTGAATCTGGGGGCTCCACCCCAGACCTGCCTAGTCAGAAACCCTGAGGTGGGGCCCCAAAATCTGTATTTTAGCAAGCCTTCAGGTGATTCTGATGCAGACTCAGGTTCGAGAACCACAGGTCTTGAGCGAAACAAAACTCAGGGACAGTTTTTGGTGCTATCATCATCTCCTTAGCAAAACTGTACACTCTGCATTGAGGCCCCCTCAGGTGAAAGCCAGAGCCCCTTCTAAGACAATAAGCATTTTAAAGCCATCTCTAGAGCTAGTTTCCCCATGGTCAGGGCCAGAGGGAGGCGACCCTGCCCTGAGTTCTGGTGGGAGCCAGCAGAAAGGACTTATCATAGGAAGAAGCTTCTGAGAGGTACCCATTTGCCACAGCCATCGGTGGGCAGTAAGTGGGCTGGGTGGCCCCTCGGCTGAGCAGCTGGGGGGGGCGGGAGTGCCATGTGGCCGGCTTTGCATAAGTCATCTGCTATTAAAGGATGCAAGAGGCACTTCACTTCTGTTCTGGCTCCTGGCATTCTGAACAGAGCTCTCAGATATCCTTTGGCTGTTTCTGACTTAAAATAGACCAAAGTGGGAGTGGGAAAGCAGTATCTTGCATCCTATATACACTGTGAGGATGGGCTCCAGGGTATAGGGCTTTGCCAGCTTCTCACTTCTGCTCCCATTAGGAGGCAGTCAGCGTTCCAGGAAGGCAGAGAACGTTTCCTGACTGCCACCATTTCCCTCCACAGAGCCCCTGACAGACACGGCAATCAGACAAAGCCTCGGGATCCCTAACATTCACCTCACAAAGCTACTCCCCATCAATCAGTGTTTGACAGGCAAGATGAATTTATCAGACCCAGTTCAGGACACCCAAGTATTTTGTCATCGCAAAGCCCCAAAGGATGACATAGCTACCCTAGAGTCTCTTGGTGGCAACAGGTGACCGTCATTAATGACTGAGTTTTCTCTACATTTTCCTGCTTAGGGTAATGAATTTCATACATTTATTACCAGCTACATGAAACAGAACTCATTTTCATTTCTCCTAAACAGTCTTGCTAGAATTTATGTCCAGAGGTTGGCAGGCCGATCTGTGGGCCTAACCATCCTTAATAAGGGAAATTAAAGTTGAAAGTTCCAAAAAGCATTTAGAACTGGTCTAAGTCCCACCTGAACATAAACAGGGTGATCTAAATGTTCAGTCCTGTTCCCTTCCGTCAAAGTGCTTATAACACAGTTTGGAAAGCAAAATGAAAAATACAAATCAACATAAGCGAGTGCCAAACTGCTGAGGAGAATTAAACACCAGACGTTCCCGAAAGGAGCTCAGAGAGTTGGAGGTCCCCAGAAAGTTGGGGAAGGCTTTCTGGAGGTCACAGCTGGATTTGGGCAGGCAGAGTGCAGAAGGGCAGACATTCCAGGCAGGAGAAACGACCAGCGCCGAGAGGAAAATGGGCCAGCGCCTGCGGTGCTGTGCAGGGTCTGGGGAGGAGCCGAGCCAGCCTGCCAGAGATGCCTCAGGGCCGGAGAGCAGGGAAAACGGAAACTGGACTTGACGGGGTGGGACAACTGAGAAGACTTTGGCTCAGGAGTGGCTGAGACTGGTGTTTACCAAAGGCTAGTGCCACCGCATGAGGGGTGAACTGAAGCTTGGGGAGGTACAACCAGACCTATGGGGCTATGTTCTTTCCTAGGTCTCTTCTGGGAACAAGGACACTGAGCGGTCTGTTGTCTCTCCCCGGCCTGCCGTCCACAAGACAAGGAATTCAGACCAGCCGCTCCCCCTTCCTCCTGCTGTCCCCCTGCCTCATCAATCCTACCAACCCCTGTCTTGCCACTGCACCCAGCACCATAAAATGCCCTGAAGCTCTTCTGGTTACCTGAGGGCTGGGAAATCACTGAGGGGATCTAATGTGACTCGTTCGTAATTAATTATAGAGGCAGTGGGGTATAATGGTGGAGAGCTTGGGCTTGGGCGAGCCGTCCTGCCTGGATTTGAATCCAGATGCATCACTTAACCAATCTATGATCTTACGAAAGTTACCTTAACCTCCCTGTGCCTCGGTTTCTGCATCTATAGAATGGGGCTAATATCAGCACTTCCCTCATAGGGTTGTTTTGTAGATTAAACTAATACACGTAAAAAATAAACAATGTCTTACATATAGTGAATGTTCATAAATATAGCTATTATCAGTAGTATTATGATCCCATATATGAACTATACTAGTTCCAAGATTATTTTCATGGATTAGTATTTCAAGTCAGCCAGTTCACAGGTTTTTCTTACAAAGTCTAAACATCCCTCAACTGCATCTGAATCCATGTGACCACCTGACGTTCACATAAAATTTTGGAGCTGGAGAGAACTTAGGAATGACCCAGTCCAAGTAACTGGATAAAGATGAGGAAACAGACTCAGAAAGGCTATTTGCCTGTGCTCAGTAAAGATCTCCTTTCAACTGATTTGAATTGTCCAAATCACAAAGGAAATCAGAGATGGGTTGTCAAGCCCCACTCTTTTTTTTTTTTTTTTTTTAAAGATTTTACTCATATATTTGAAAGAGAGCAAGCATGAGCAATGGGGAAGGGCAGAGGGAAAGGGAAAAGCAGACTCCCCACTGAGCAGGGAGCCTGGTGTGAGGCTTTATCCCAGGACCCCAGGATCATGACCTGAGCCAAAGGCAGATGCTTAACCGACTAGGTCACCCCAGGCGCCCCTTCAGCCCCCCTCTTTAACCCTGCTCCTTTTCAATCTTTGTGACCACTCGGAATAGTCCCTTCCCACCAACTCTAATATCTGCGGCCTGAATCCCCTAAGAGGACTAAAAATTCATCTGTTTCCAAATCCTCAAAAGTTCCAAAATGCAAGATAATTTAGTGTCTCATTCCTGATGCCACTGGGACCAAGACACAATGTAACCAATCACACAGAAGGTACTTCAGTGTTTCTGGTAAGATTTCCTCCTTCAGGATGCAGGCACCATTGGCAGAAGCCAACATCTGCATCTAAAACACAGAACCATTCTAACTGGCGAGAGTGCTTCATAAGACCGAGGCAAGGCCTTCGGGAGAAGAGCTTGGCCAAGGGAGAAAATCTGATTAAGAAGATAAGCAGCCAAGAAATAAATTAAAAGACTGCTCACAGAGAGAGCACGAGAGGAAGGAGGGGGAGAGGCTTGGTACACACATTGTGAGAGGGACAGGGAGCTTTAAGGATAAGGAAGGGGGGAGGGTAAGAACTGATTTTCTAATATTAGACTCACCACATGCTCAATTCCCAAATCCCAGCCAAAATGAGGGCCCTGTCCTGCCGTGAGTCCCAGGCAGCATTCTGCTCCAGGACACTTTTCGCATCAGGACTACACATGAATGCCAAAGCAAATCCCATCCATCTCAACTCCTCACTCCAACAAAAATTACTCACAGGGCTTATCTTGAAATGGCCTTTCATCTCTGCCTCCCACTAACTTAAAACAATGCATTTTAAAAAATATTCAAGACCCCTACAGTAAATCCACATCCCTATTATTCACAAAGCACTTATCAGAAAGCTGTTTATCCTGAACACTACGTGGTCAGTTTGAGAAATATGCTTTCATTTAAGCTGCTTTGATAAAATAAAATTAAAGCCTTTGTGAATAGCAGAACATTATCAATTTGGACTAAATTCACAGATTCCAATTCAAGCAGCTAAGGGCCTCAAGCCTTAAGCACAAACATCCCTTGCCCTTTATTAATTGAAAAATAAACAGATGCGAAAAGGCATGGGTACATGCCTCGCTATGCAATTTAACAAATAAGGTGATGTTTTCAGACTTCAATTTATTTTTTTAAGTAGGCAGTTTATTTTTAATGTTATGATAAAAGTAATAAATGCTGGGGCGCCGGGGTGGCTCAGTCATTAAGCGTCTGCCTTCGGCTCCGGTCACGTATGCTGACTAAGGGAAACTTAGGAAGTACAAAAAGAAAACCAAGGGGTCACTTCTGAAAAAGTTCATAAACTAACGACTGAGGGTCAATAAAATCCCAAGTCTGGCCAAATTCCAACCCAAGTAAGTACATTCTCCTAACCTGTTTCCAAGCGGACTTTCTAGTTGGACAGAGCATTCATTTGCTGCCACTCACCATTGCATCATTTTGAAGAGCTCTTTAGCCGCAGGACTCCACCCCCATTCCTAGGTTTCTGGGGATTCTCGGGCAAGGAGTCACCACTTCTCTGATATTATGTGGTCTATGTGACATCCAAAAATCCCCCCAGCTTAACAACACCGAGACGTCGGGGGGCGACCACCGGACACACCAGAGGCTATTCTGTGGGTAGCCAATCAGGCAACGAGGTTTGGGAAGGGCAATTCTTGGAAACTGAGAGCCATGAAATCCGGTCGGGGTGTGGCCAGAGGAAAGCTCGGAAAGCCCTTGAACCTTCCGGCCAAGGCAGAATCAAGAGGAATCTAGAAAATGAGAGGTGATAAAAGTTTAGAGAAGACCTAGCAAGGTCTTGTGAAAATGAGAAGACACCAGCTTTGGAAGTCGTTGAGGGCTACAGTAAAGGAGCGTTCTGATCAATGAGCTGTGTGCTTGTTCATTCAATATGTGTGTATATATATATATATGTATGTATACATACATATGGAGTACCTACTGTGTCTAAGACTGGGACCTGTGCGGAATGGGGCAGGAGTCACAGAAGGAGCTTACTCTGATAGAACTCTGGAGAAGATGCTATTAATGTGGGTATGGACTGTTGGAGTCCTCTAGAGATCAAAGCCCTTTTCATACCATGCTGCCCAGAAGAGAGTCGCTTAGCATCCTTCAAACATACCCCAAATAAGATCTGCAGTCCTGTGGCCGTGAGGCTACGCTATCCTGTCCCCCTCCTGCTTACATCTGTTGTCCCCCAAAGAAAGGCTGGGTCTCTCCATATCACTAGCTTGCCGCTCATTCAACCCATGGAGTAAAGCTGCACAATCAGGCCTCGACCCAGTGTAAACGCTATTCACTGGAACACCTGACGAAAGCTGCCTTCTCTCATTAGATGAAAAATGTTCTCCATGACAAAGCCTTCAGTTTTACCTTTCCCTCCCCTTAGAGCAGAAGAGCTGCCCTTTGTCTGAGCACCACAGCCGTGCGTGCCCTGGTGAGTGGCCACCTGGCAGGTGCAAGCTCAGAGCCCGCACGCACCCCAGCTAAAGCCCTCCTGTGAATGGACACACGCTGCGGCTTGGCCACGGAGTCTTTCCCTCCACACTTTCCAGTTCCCAAAAGTGACCTAAAGACTGGACGCTGCTGTAACAATCGGACCCGGGTGAGAAACACAAAGCTAGAGGGAAGCAGAGGAGGAACGACAAGGTGTGCCGGCCTGCCTCTGTGCTCCAATGCCAAACCCTGGCCACGCAAACAGGGAGGAAAGAAGGTTGTTCCGGCACCAGCCTTAACAGGCATATGGAACATCCGTCAGGAGTCAGAGCGGTCAGCTGAACTCTTAGAGCTCTTCTGCTCTAAGGGGAGGGAAAGGTAAAACTTTCAGATTACATGGTCACATAATAGAATTTTTCCCTAACTTGCAAGTACAAGACATTACAGTTCACGTTTATATACAGAAACTCACCTTTACCGAAAAAGTAAAAATAAAACTGGGAGTGGCCCAGAAAATGCAGGACATGTGTTCACCATCACAATACCTACTGATATAAAAGAGGCAGAAAATAATCCCTTCCCTCTGGTAAACACAAGCTAATCTTCAGGGTTGTTATGAGAACAAAGAGCTAATACGTACGTATAAGCACTTAGATCAACGTTAGGCACAAAGGGAGTGCTATGCAAGTTTGTTAAACAAGGAAAAAGGAATAACTTTTTTTTATTTTTAAAAAAAATTTTATTTATTTATCTGACAGAGACAGGGAGCAGCAGACAGAAGGAGAGGAAGAAGCAGGCTCCCCACTGAGCAGGGAGCCCAACGTGGCACTCGATCCCAGGACCCTGGGATCATGACCTGAGCCGAAGGCAGACGCTTAACCCACTGAGCCACCCAGGCACCCCAGGAATAACATTTTAAAATGCGACAGCTTGGAACAACATATTTAACAAAAGTTTGCTGTGACCCCAGAGACTCAAAGTTTATGAGGAAACCGTCCACAGCCTCCAGGGGCTCCAAGCCCATAGAGAAGAAGGAGCCTAGGGCTCTAGCTACGGGGGGCTGTCCGGCTAGAAGGGTCTGCAGCCATGGGGCCAGACACGTTCTGGGTGAGAGCCTGGCCAAGCACCCTAGACCGGTTGCCTTTCACTGAATTCCCCTTACTAGTCTTGGGGGGATGTTTAATTAAAGCTGGCTAGGCCTTGGTTGGGTAAACACTTAAGGAAAAGAAAACTTGCGATTAACTAAGATATGGATGTAATTTTAAAAGCTGACTCCTAAATACATATATAAGACAAAATATGGAATATCTGAACACAATATTTGATTTATTAAGTAATTATTAATTTGGGGGTGTGATAACAGTTATTTTTCAAATGTTAACCTTTTAAAGATCATATTCAAATATTTAGGGCTGAAATGATATGATGTCTGAGATTTGCTTCAAAATGACAGCAGGGGACAGGGGAAGTAGAGTGGCAAAGGGAACAGAGGAAACAAAAGACGCTACGAACTGATAATTGTTGCAGCTGGACGATCGGTGTATGGGGGTTCACGATGTGGTTCCATACACTATTGTATATATTTGATATTCTCTGTAATAAGAAAAAATTTTGTTGGTGTGTGTGTGTGTGTTTTTAAGGAAAAAAAGGCGGGGAGGGGGGGGAAGAGGGGTGTAGCATGACTGAAAGAGGCCATGCATTCCAGAGAGGCAAACGGCCAGAGGAAGAACTCGGGCAAACAACAACTACCTCAAGCAAACCACCAGGCGAAGATCGATCCTACACAATGAATACCGAAGTCACAGTTTAGGGGAAAACTTGCGGGGAGGGAAGGGCGGTAAAAAGGAAATAAGACCTGAAATATTCATCATAATCAAGAATAACATATGCTCGTCCAGGATTATTGCCAGTTAATCCTCATTTCCTTCCGAACACGTCCACAAAGTTACTGGGGTCTCTCCCTACCGAACCCCTCCCACACACTCACACCAGACAATTTCACTCTTCTCTGCGCAGATTCCAGGGAGGTATCCTGGAGACAGACATCAAAGGAATGAGAGTTGGCAGCCCAGAACAGGTCATGCTGTCAGAGGGAGGCTAGGAACCACATGAAAAGCAGAGAATTCACAGGGCGTTTTATTATTATTATTATTATTTTTTAAAGAGCTCAGAAATGTCTTTCGTTTTAGTTTTAGTTTAAGGACAGCTACCTCTGGGGGGATGGCTTTGAAGTCATATAGCCCAGAGCAGCACTCAGCAGCAGGCCAGCAAGGCAAGAAAAATGCTGCACCCAGCGGAAAAAACCAGAGGGATCCACGTCGGCTTACGGGTTAGCCTCTCTTCACTAAATAATAACCCAGAAGATTTATGCTTGATATAAGGACATGAAGGAAGGAAAAGGAATAGCTGTCAGATATAAATAGTGTAGCTGGGGCCAGGTTTGAAAAGGCTACCAAGGCTAGAATGGCAAGTGCCCTCCTAAGTAGCAACAGTCTACAGAGATGAAGTGAACGAGACCCTGGGAGGACCCCACTAATCACTTCTTATTTGGCGGGGCAAGGGCTGGAGGACACGAGTGGCCCGAGACACAGAGTAAGCATATCGCTTGGACTGTTTATTGCTCTAGAAAGTGCTATCTGGAAAGCACAGGATGGGAGGTCCGAGGGCGGAGGCGTGGTGTCTATAGCAGAGATGTGACAAACAGGTGGGCAGGCCACGGTCACGGCTGACAGCCAGCAGGAAGGAAAAAAGAAAAAAGTTCGAGCATAAAGTTGACCCCATCTCAGCGGCTCCAACCAACACAGAAGAAAGAGAACAGAGACGTTCCCTGCTAGAACTGCCTGTGCGTCCTGCATCTTCCTGGCTCCCATGGGGATACTGAAGAGCTGAACCAGCACATAACAATCCCAAGATCTGAAAGGAGACTCTGTCGGCAACGAGGCAGACAAGGGGGGACCAAGTTGAAATTACAAGCCCCATCTGCGGGCAAATACAGGACCTGACAAAACTTTATTCAAGCGCAAATAAACAATACAGAGTATGAAGCTTCCAGAAAGATTCTACAACACAACAGCAGAGTTGCATTTAAGATACAAAGAGGAGACCATTGGAAACAGAAGAAAAATGTGGAAAATGCATGCTTGTTTTTAGGCCAAAATGTTTAAAAAGGGGGGGGGTGCTGAACAAAATGAGGAAATACTGTAAGAAAACTAAAAATGCTGTTGCATTTTTTACAAGATCCATGTAAAGGCAATAAAAAACAACAGAGCCAATACTATAGAACTGAAAGGAACAATAAAAAGAGAACAGGGAAAGTCAAAAGAAATTAAAAGAAGGAAAAAGGAGATGAAAATGAGGATGGGGGGGCGCCTGGGCGGCTCAGTCGGTTAAGCGTTGACTCTTGATTTCAGCTCAGGTCATGATCTCAGGGTCATGGGATCGAGCCCCGCCATCGGGCTCCACACTGGCATGGAACCTGCTTAAGACTCTCTCTCTCCCTCTGCTCCTTCCCCCTGGCCCCCCTCCAGTGCTCGCTCTCTCTCTCTCTGAAAGAAAGAGAGAGAGAGAGAGAGGAAGGAAGGAAGGCAGGCAAGCACACTGAGGATAGAACAAATGAAAGAAGAATACCTAAAGATATAATAGAATCTTTGACCCAGCAGTTCTTAGGGATTTATTCTTTGAAAACAACCAGAGACACGCGATGTACATAAAACCAAGTTTATATCCACACTGATTATTATAGCAAAATTTGGAACTGGCCTAAGTTTCCCATAATAGGGAATGGTTAAATAAAGCATGGCATATTTATATAGTGAGATACCATGCAGCTATTAGAGATCATCTGTTCGAAGAATATATTCTTACATGGAAATATGAATACACAGGAAAAGGGGCTGATAGGTGATCGCCGCCCCCCCATATACACTTGTTTGTATTTTCCAATGTTCTACAATGATCCTGTATTACTTTTGAAAGAGAAAAATATCCCGATAGATGTTTTGGTAAAATGAAAAAAAAAAGAGCCTTGGGCAACCTTAAAATACAACAGCAGAGCTGCCAAAAATCAATTCTGCTAAGGTCAAAGGCAGCTCCCCTCATGAAGCTATTGCCGGGACAAGTCTCCTTACTACTCAGGATTGGCACCTTACCGTTTGCCTTATTTTACAACAACCCAGCAGGCTTTCTAGAACCCTTAAAAATAGGATTCCACTGCACAGTCATAAATTCATAGTCTGTGTTTGCCTCCTTGGATTTTCTACAGGATAGGCAGGCTCGAGATTCTACCCTCCCTTCCCTATGCCAACATATTTCACTACTTTTAAATAACCTGTCAGTTTCTAAAGGTAAATATTAGGGTTAGCTCCTTCTCAAGCATCATAATTCTTTCTCGACTAAAATGTTTGTGAATTTTAAATCTCTCAACTGAGATACATGTCCTGCATGAAGTGACCCTGTGGACAATGGACTCCCAGCTCCATACGAACGACCCCAGTTCAGGGACCTCAAGAGAAAAGTCACAGGAGGGACATGGAGGCTCCAAGGAGATCTACTGACCAGAGGGTTCTGAGATCACAATGGAAAAGCAGAAAGGATTCCCTGGCAAGGTCCTGAGCATTCACCCCCGGGTGGGTCTGCTCTCCAGAGCTTACATACTTCTTCCAGCCTTCAGGCATTGAAAAGAAGTAACACCTTGTCATCAAATCATATATCTTTCTTCAAGAGAACATTACTAACACATTTTAAAATAATCCCCCCTCCCAAAAAAATCCATAATTGGCAGTCCTATTTTATGGACAGAAAACAAATGAAGTTGCGAGAGGAAAATCAGAGATTCATAAAACCACAGAGTCGGAAGAGAGCTTGAAATCTATCTCCTTGTCTACAGACAGATGAATAGATAAGCAAAATGTGGTACACACATACAGTGCGGTGTTAGCCTGACAAATGAAGGAAAATCTGACATGTGCTACAACACGGATGGACCCCGAAGACATTACATGAAGTGAAAGAAACCAGACACAAAAAGACCAGTACTGAATGGCTCCACTTCAATGAGGTTGCTAGGGGAGTGAAGAAACAAAAAAAGTAGAATGGCTGATGCCAAGGACAGGGAGTGAGGAGTTACTGCTTAATAGGTCAGGAGTTTCAGCTGGGGAAGATGAGAAAGTTCTGGAGATGGATGGTGGTGACGGTTGCACAATGTGAAGGTACCTAATACCACTGCACTGTACACTTAAAAATAGCTAAAATGGTAAATTATTATGTATATTCTACCACAATTAAAAAAAACCTTTTTTTTTTTTTAAGTCATTTTGGGGGGCACCTGGGTGGCTCAGTCAGCTAAGCGTCTGTCTGCCTTTGGCTCAGGTCATGATCCCGGGGTCCTGGGATCGAGCCCCGCATCGGGCTCCCTGCTCAGCAGGGAGCCTGCTTCTCCCTCTCCTCCCTCTGCTTGCTCCCCCCAACCCCCGTGCTCATGCATGTGCTCTCTCTCTAAAATAAATAACATCTTTAAAAAAAAAAAAGTCATTTCACTCAATAACTCTTCCACTTAAAAAAATATTTATCACCTGCTATACAACTTGCTCAAACTTCTATAAGGCGAGCTTGGAATCTAGGCGACTTGTGTTCCAATCCTGTCTGTATTAGCCCCAAACTCCAAGCCCCAAACTTCAAATGTACTTCTGACTTTAAAGCTTAAAGTTTATACAGACCCTTCCCTGTATGAGGACCGCCTCCAAAAGGAGTTATTTTCCCGTCAGGGGCAAAGGCCTTGCTTTGTGTTCATGTCAACACCGTGGCTCCTCTCTGTTCCCTCTGCTTCATCCAGTGGTTCTGCTTTGAGCAACAGGA
The DNA here is from genome assembly GCF_054177405.1 of Leptonychotes weddellii. Lineage (NCBI taxonomy): Eukaryota > Metazoa > Chordata > Mammalia > Carnivora > Phocidae > Leptonychotes > Leptonychotes weddellii. The sequence goes on along the minus strand of NC_138383.1, from coordinate 38,390,326 downwards.
GGGCTCTTTCGTTGAACAGATGGCAAAGGGCCAAAAGTATGGTAAATTTTTGTTGTTTATTTGTTTCAAGTACCTAAAAGTGACCAGATCTAGGGCACCTGGCTGGCTTATATGGTAGAGCATGAGGCTCTTGATCTTGGGGTCATGAGTGCAAGCCCCACATTGGGCACAGAGCTTACCATCAATCAGTCAGTAAGATAAAAATGACCAGATCCGTTTTTCTTTCATCTCTGACAAATTACCTGGGGCTGGAAAAGTCCCTTTGCAGGCAAGCCAGTCAGCGGGGTGAAGGTGGGGAGAGAGGTAGGAAGGGAAGGAAGCCCCTTTCCTCATTCTCACTTCAAAAACACCAAGCTTTGTTTGGGGATTCCCACCGAGTTCATATTCCTCAACTTAGAAACGGAATAGAAAAATCCAGAAATGCTTGGGCAGAGGTCAAATTTTTTAAATTGTGGCCAAAAGGGTCAGTGTTTTCTTTCAGGCAAGGGCCGCACTGGGGGAAATTTCAAAACCAACAATAACAAACCACCTACCAACTGTGAAACACATGGAGAAGAGAAAATTGGGTGCAAAATGGAAATGGATTTTTCTAAAATGGAGTCAGATGCCCAAAGGGCTCACTAGAGAACTCTAGGAATGGTTGCCTCAGTAATGAACAACATACCAGTGATTTGTAACAGCGAGCATTTCTCTTTAAAGTACTCGTGGAAAGTGCCAAAAGGGGCTGAAAACCCTTTTCTCAAGCCTTTAGTACTGTGACGAGTCCCTGTGACAAGCCATGCCCTCTGTCACCACCCAGGCCCGTGGCCTCTCATTAGTCTCCCAGGCTGCTCTGCCCCGCTCTAGTTCTCCCAACAAAATCGTACCAGAATAATTTTCCTTAAATACCACAATCATCATCTCAGGCCTCTGCTCAAAACCCTTTAATGGCTGCTTAAATCATCATACATCCAGGGTAAACTTTCTAGCCTGCTTCTCCAGCCCCACCCTCAGTGCAGACTTCTAGTCCTCTACTGCCAGAAAGCATCTCCATCCCGGGCCCTCTCAGGACCTGGGTTCAAGTCCCTGGTCTGACTTTTACAACCGTGTGGACCAGAACACTTTTGTGACAGGAGGAGGCCTGAGCTTGAATGCCGTCATGGTCACCTGCTAATCTGCATGGCTTGGGTAAATCCCTTTGCTTCTCTGAGCCTGTTTCCTCCCTTGAAAAAAGTGGATTAACACCACCCACTTCCCAGGGATGTTTTGTGGGTAACATGGAGAAGAGTCTGCACAGCACCAGCCCGGTGCTCAGTCCCCGGCAGGCGCATTCTCCCTCCGTGAGATCACTCATCCTGCAGCCCTGCTGGACGCGCTCTGAGGACAGCCAAGTGCTAGGCGGACAGTAGGTGTTATGACCACTTTTGAGCTCACACTGGGACCTCTGCCTGAAATGTTCCTTCTCCGCTCTCCTCCCAGGCCACAGCACGTCCTAGTTTCTCGGACCACTCCAGGGGGCTTGCCTTCCGACCCAGTCCACAAGGTTCCACATGGCTCAATGCCATCTCTGTTTTTCATTGCTTCTCTGACCCAGGGAGGGCTTTTCCTCCGGAAGAAGACCACAGACTCCCTGGAAACCATGTGCTTCAGACTCCCGAGTGCTCCTAGGGCCTCCCTGTGCAAACCTCCCACCCACAGACGCCCTATAGGCTGCCAGGAACAAAGAGCACAGCGTTAGGAGTTGCTGCTCCGCTGGCAGCCCTTAAGGCCAAAACCACCAAGAGGCCACCCTTAGATGTATCACTTGACAAACACAGTTTAAATGTTAATTAGCTGACAACACTTAGAAATCGGAAGATGCCACATATTGTGAACATTTTGGAAGATTCGACCTCCCGGCTCTGCATTCCAGAATGGCTACCCCTTTGAGACGAAGGATGCTCTCGCCAGTTCGGCCCAGACTCCCTATCACCTCCGCACGGGATGGAGCTGAAGCAAAACCAAGTTACTTTTTACTCCTAAATCTCTACGAAAAGCTAGGAAATAGAAGATATATGAGAAAGGATGTACGATTCTAGACAAATGGGCAAGGAGCATGTTTCTTTGCAGAAGCCCCCCATTATAACAAATCGAGGGGTCCAGCGCAAGTGCCTCAAAGTGGACCACAGGGCCACGGCACACACGGCTGGCCCAACACCTCTCCCACCCTCGGCTATCAGGAGCAGCCCCCTCCCATTGCTCCCACTACTTAGCTCTCGGATGACTTTTTTTTTTTTTTAACCTTTTTTCTCTAGAATCTTGTCAATTCTGCCCTTTCACAGAAATGCTAACCTTTCAGAGATGATCAGCCAATCAGGAGCTCCTCTGGGTTGGGTCTGCAAACCACAGCCTGGAAATGTCCCTGGGGTCCTGGGACCTTGGCTGTTTTCACCCTGTTGGCTGCTCAAAGGGCTCTTTCTTTGCTGCCATAGACATTCTTTCCTGGGGGTATGGGGGGACAGAGAGAGAGAGAGAGTGTGTGTGTGTGTGCGTGTGTGTGTGTGTTGGGGAGCTGGGTTAACTAAAAGGAGACAAGGGGTTGATGGATTGTATGTGCTTGAAAATTCAGAAGGCCGTCTTCGGAGGACTGAAAGTTTGAACTATTCTCCTGAATTCTCTCTCTTCTAAGAGTGTTCGGTGTGCTCAAGACCCTAGCATGCCCTATCTCCAGTAATACCCCAGCTGAGAAATTCCTGCCAAAGACAGGCCATATTTGCTTCCAAATGTGCCTTAAAAATGTGATTAGCCAAAAAAAAAAAAAAAAAGTGATTAACCAGGTGATTCTGCCACTTACTAGCTCTGTGGACACATCTTTCCATCTCTCTGGGCCTCAGTTTCCTCATCTGTGAAATGGGGGTAATAGTGCCTACCTCACAAGTTCTTGTGAAAATTAAACGAGGCAGCACATGGAAGTACTTCCCATGATGGTGCTCCTCGCTTGGAAGAAGCCTCCGTGTGACAGCCTGGGTCAGTTACTAGGCCATTCAGCACAGCCGTGGGGGCAGGTTCTGGAAGCAGAGGGCCAAGCTTAAATACTGGCTCAACCACTGATCAGCGTTACTGGCAAAACTACTCAGTCCAACAGTGCCTCCCTCAAAGATTATGTTGAGACGGGGAAACCGAAGCGACCCCATGAAAGGAAAAGCTGTTTTTCTCCTTTGCCTCTTTTCCTGCTTCTCTTCTTGCTAGGACTGGTACCCCCGCCTTCCATCTGCCTTAATGAACGTCTACCTTGTAAAGGCCAGGGAATTAATGATTTCTTTGGAGTCTTCCAGCATAAGAGAGAACATCTAAGGAGAGTCCAGTGAGGGCCCCATGAACGTTTTTCAAGACCATGGACTCCAAACACCTTGAAGCAAGTCCCCTGGCCCCAGGGCATAAACGACTTATGGAGGACCGCTGAGCTCTCGTCTTTGTTCAACCAGTTCCTAGATGCCTGAGAGGACACGAACACCAGACCACTGTCCTCAGTAACAACCCCAGACCCAAAGCAAAGACAAGACTCACGCTCCTTTTCCTTTCCAAGTCTCCCAGATGCTCTGTATTTGCTCTCCCTAGATCTTTAATAAACTCTGCTCTTACTTCCGCTCAGCTCACATTTGATTTCCATCCTGTAGGAAGCCAAGGGCCGTTTTGGCTGGTCCTGTGGGACCCCACTTAGGGTCCTCAGACCCGGCCTCCTGCATCAGTGTGAGAATTAATTAATTAATTAATTTATTTATTTATTTTTATTTGACAGAGAGAGAGAGAGCGAGAGAGGGAACACAAGCAGGGGGAGTGGGAGAGGGAGAAGCAGGCTTCCCGCAGAGCAGGGAGTCTGATGCGGGCTCGATCCCAGGACCCTGGGATCATGCCCTGAGCCAAAGGCAGACGCTTAACGATTGAGCCACCCAAGAGCCCCTAATGTGAGAATTTAAATAAATACATATAAAACACTTAGGGCCTGGCAGAGTGCACACCCAATAAATGGAAGCTATAATTCTTACCCTTATTATGATTCTTTATTCTCAGCATCCCCTTCATTTATGGGTCTCATTCTAGATCACAAAGCACTAGATACCTGAGTACAGTGGTCACCTAAAAGCATATTAACACCAATAACCATCAGGGCCTGTCTGAGACGGACCAGAGCGGCATGACTACTGGGTCTCATATGGGAAGGAAGGATACATCTCACAAATACTCTGGACTCTACATGTATGAATGATGGACCACGAAACTGTACCCACTCACTTTCTTAAGCATTATGGGCAGGCAGAATGGGGTTCCCATGCACTCAACTAAATTTTACATATGCATGTCCTATGTCCCAGGCACTGTGGTACATGCTGGGAACGTAACAGTGACAAGCACGGGGAATACGCATTTTTAAAAAGCTTCCCAGTTGACTCTGAATATCAGCCAAGGTTGAAAACTTACCACTTGATGTTTCCCTTGGAATGAGCTCTTCAGGCAAATCTAACAGAATTAGGTCCTGACACCATTCCCTGCCTCTCCCCACTGCCCTCTGAGGTTGAAAAGTGTATTCCCTACAAGAATATGGGATCCACAGTTAAGAACAGGAAGAACAGAGACTAAGTCTCCTCTCCACTGGCCTCCTTTGCTAGCACTACCCCCTTCCTCAGTCTGGAAAATGGCAGCAAAGTGAAGGCCCTTCAGCCCCCTGGGAGGCTGGGGACTCAGCCTGAGATCCAGCCTGGGAGCAGCAGCTGGAGCTGGTGCAGGCAGACATTACCCATCCTGAGGCCCCAGCGTGCAGGCCCGACACCTTGTGATAACAGCCATTTGGCCAGCAGCTTCTGGGAGAGGATCATGCTGAAACCAAACAGTTCAACAGCCAGGAGTAATTTGCCCCAAGTATCGGTCCTGCTTGGAGGCAAAACAATTAGTAGGTTGATGACAGCCTGATGCGGGAGAAATCATTTTTTAAAAAAGAAGGGAAAGAAGGGTTGCTTAAAAGAAGCCCTTTAACTCAGAAGGCAGTTCCATCCACCTTACAAATTCAGTGCCCTCAGAATACACATCCATCTGTCACAGCAGGGAATCTTTTAACTAGCAAAAGAGCAAGAGAAGGAATTCAGATCAACATCACGGGCTCTAGCAATAAAGCTGGTGCCGATTCACTCCTTTCCCTCAAGGCAGGAAAGAATCAAGGAAGAATTTCAAAATCTTTTTATACAATTAAAGAAAGGGATCCGGTGGGGGAAGGGAGCAAGGACAGAGATCAAGAAGCTTAAGGTTTGCTATTTTCAGCTCAAAATAAATCATGATAAGAAAGGACTAGAAGGTGTGATTTTATTCTTAAGATCTAATCTAAGGCAGGAACAGTATCGAGTGTTTGTGGGGGGGAGGGTGGGCTGAATAAACGGTCAGGCCAGTACCAATCTTCTCACCCCTCCTCCAGCCCCCCAAAACAAAACCAGAGCTTGTCACATGCTGCTTCCAGAATTTTATAATCTTAAATTACAGCTTTCAAATAATTCAGATTCCATTCTTAACAAACTTCAGAGATGTGAGGCAGATGACAAAGAAAATCCACCAAAACATATCCAAAGAACGGTACACAATCAAAATGGTAGCAGAGAAAAGAACAAGACAATATGGTAATTTTGGCACAAGAGGAGCCGCAAATTACACACCAAACCAGTAAAAAGGGCTCCATAAGAAATATACGTTCATGGGGCGCCTGGGTGGCTCAGTCAGTTGGGCGTCTGCCTTCAGCTCGGGTCATGATCCCAGGGTCCTGGGATCGAGTCCCGCATCGGGCTCCCTGCTCAGTGGGAAGTCTGTTTGTCCTTCTGCCCCAACCCCCTGCTCATGCGCTCTCTTCCAAATAAACAAATAATTAAAAAAAAAAGAAATATACGTTCATGGGGCACCTGGGTGGCACAGTCAGTTAAGCGTCTGCCTCTTGGTTTTGGCTCAGGTCAAGATCTCCTGTGGTGGGATCAAGCCCTGGGGCTCCGAGCTCAGCAGGGAGTCTGCTTGAAGACTCTCTCCCTACCCCACTTGTGTTCACTCTCTCTCTAAAATAAATAAATCTTAAAATATATATATATACACACACACACACATTCATGATTTCCCCAAATGACTTTAGCATCTGCTGTTGTAATGATCGCTTTCTAAAAATCTGACTCTTACATGGTCCAATCACTGACTGTTTATGAAGCAAACGCAAAGTAAAATGGGTAGAACCCTAGTCCTGTGCATTATTAAAAAGCATTTCCGGGCGCCTGGGTGGCTCAGTCGGTTAAGCGACTGCCTTCAGCTCAGGTCATGATCCCAGGGTCCTGGGATCGAGTCCCGCATCGGGCTCCCTGCTCTGCGGGGAGCCTGCTTCTCCCTCTCCCACTCCCCCTGCTTGTGTTCCCTCTCTCTCTCTGTCAAATAAATAAAATCTTAAAAAAAAAAAAAAAAGGCATTTCCTTGGCAGAGCCAATTAAGTTCTTTGAAAACACACATTCAGGGCGCCTGGGTGGCTCAGGTGGTTAAGCGACTGCCTTCGGCTCAGGTCATGATCCTGGAGTCCCGGGATCGAGTCCCGCATCGGGCTCCCTGCTCAGCGGGGAGTCTGCTTCTCCCTCTGACCCTCCCCCCTCTCATGCTCTATCTCATTCTCTCTCTCAAATAAATAAATAAAATCTTAAAAAAAAAAAAAAAAGAAAACACACATCCGTGGGCTGCTGGGCAATTTCAAGGTCTACAGGTATTAGGACCGGCGGCCCAGGGCTGGGATGTGTTTGGTGCTTCCTTTCAGCAGAGCACAACTACATTTTCGTTTGTCCTCCTCAGAGAGTCCTTCCTTAAATCAGTGACAAAAATGTACGTATGCTAATCTAGGTTCATACACACATAAATCCACATGCGCGCGCGCGGTTGTAAGATGCATCTCCTCCCCCAAAAAAGCTTTTCTCCTTATTTTAAGATTTACTAGCTCAGCAGTCCCGAGATTAGAACTTCCTAACGATTGCAAAGTTGGAGATTAAGTGGTGTAGCCGCAGTACTCAGGAACCAGACTGCAGTTTCTGCTGCCTCTTCTCTCCGCGGAGATGGCCAAGTTCTCTTTCCACAGACATGGGTGGTTAAATCCAGAGTCTTTTTCAATAAATACATTTTAAAAATGTGAGCCAGGGGGTGTCTGTCAGCTGTGGGGAAACAAACCTCCTGCTTACAGGCACTCTCCTGGCAGAGGGTGGCAACCCCGCTTCCATGTATGGAAGTGAACGAAAGCAGTAAAACCTCAGGCATGAGCCTGGGCCGGGCTGGGGGGTGGGGGCAGCATTCCTCACGGTAAAGCCAGCCCTGCTACCCTGCCCTTGGCCGGGGGTCCCGCGGATTCTCTAGTGGAACGGCCATAAGGGCAGGAAGGATGGGGAAGCAGGAAAACAACAGGCCCAGCCCAGTCAATAGCCAGGAGGCACCCGGGAAGTGGAGGCTGGCTCGGACGGAAGGAGCCAGGCGGGCCCAGGAGCAAAGGCTGAGCCCGGAAAACCAGCGCGCTACTCGGCTCACTGACCTCAGCGCACTGGAATGCAGAATTCTCCACAATTTGCCATCCATCACCATTGCTCTCACAGGGCCGGCACTAAAGGAAGGGCAGATTTTTGTGTGTGGTCTGACTAAGGCTGAAAGGACAGTGCCCACTTCTTGCCAGGGAAAGTGTGGAAGTTGCAAAAAAGTTCAGGTCACACTGGGCGGGGGAGGGGCCGAAGCCGCCCTGCAGACTATATGACTCTGGGTAAGCACCTTCAGGGCTCTGTGCCTCAGTATCCTCGTCTGTGCAATGCGGATAAGAACAGCAGGTGCCCCATGGGGCTGTTGTATGAAACCTGTTGTGCTGTGCTCGGCACAAAATAAACAGTATGGAATGTGAAGTACTGCTACTCACAATAATAAAGTGTAAAGGTTGCTTACTGAAGATTGAGAGCACCCTGCCTAAGCGTATAAATCCAAGTGCTACTTTTCAAACTTGTCTTACATTTCACGTTCACACGGTTAGTTGCTCACCCCCTCTGTAGTACACCTTCCCTTGGCTCTGGGATGCCCCACTGTGCCCCTTTCTTTGTTCCCTTGCTGTCCTGTCCCCAGATCCCTGCTGGGGCTCCACAGGACCTGCCCTCAGGCCACCTTCTCTTTCCACACACTCTCTGGAAATCTCAGTCCCTCTCCTGGCTCTATTTGCTGGTGACTCACAGGCCTTTCTGAGGCACAGACCCACCTCTCTGCAGACAACTGAACATCTCTACCAGCTTTTACTCCCCCTAGCCTCCCCTCCAAACCAACACTCTTCCATTTCCCGTCTCAGCTGGTGACATACCTCGATGCCATTAACTCCTTCCTGCCTCACTTTGTCTTAGCTCAGGCTGCCATTAACAAGACACCAGAGACTGGGGGGGACTTTAACAGCAGACATTGATTTCTCGCAGTTCTGGAGGCTGGGAAGTCCAAAATCAAAGCAGTGGTAGATTCGGTGTCTGGTGAGAGCTCTCTTCCTGGTCTACAAGACCTGCTGCCTCACATGAGGGTGTGGGGAGAGCAAGCTCTCATATCCTCATAAGGGAACTGATTCCATGATGAGGGCCCCATCCCATGACCTCATGGAAACCTAATTACCTCCTGAAGGCCCCATCTCCAAACGCCATCACACTGGGGGCTAAGGCTTCCACACATTCATTTGGGAGGACATAAATACAGGCATACCTTGTTTTACTGCGCTTCGCTTGACTGTGCTTTACAGATGGTGCGTTTTTTAATAACGAAGGTTTGTGGCAAGCCTGTGCTGAACAAGTCTACAGCACCATTTTTCCAAAAGCATCTGCTCCCTTTGCATCTCTGTGTCAGATTTTGGCAAACCTTGCAGTATTTCAAACTTTTCCAATATTAGTATATTTGAACTGCTGCAATCTCATGATAAAGCGTTAAGTTTTTATCAACTGAAGAGTTGCTTCTTATGGATGAGCAAAGAAAGTGGTTTCTTGAGATGGAATCTACTCCTGGTGAAGACACTGTGAAGACTATTGAAATGACACTGAAGGATTTCGAGTATTACAGAAGGTTGGCTGCTAGAGCGGTGGTGGCAGGGTTTGAGAGGATGGACTCCAGTTTTGAAAGAAGCTCTACTGTGGATCAAATGCTATCAAACAGCATCACAGGCTACAGAGAGATCGTTCTTGAAAGGAAGAGTCAATCGATGCAGCAAACTTCACTGTGGTCTTATTTTAAGAAATGGCCACAGCCGCCCAACCTTCAGCAACCAGCACCCTGATCAGTCCACAGCTATCAACAAGACCTTCCACCAGCAAAAAGACTGTAACTCACCGAAAGCTCAGATTGGGTTCGCATTTTTTAGCAATAAAGTATTTTTAATTAAGGTAGGTACATTTTTTAGACATGCTATCGCACACTTAACAGACAACAGTACAGTACAAACCTAACTTTTATATGCATTGGGAAATGAAAAAATTCATTTGACTCGCTTTATGGCAGTGGTCTGGAACAGAGTCTGCAGTGTCTCCATGGTCTGTCTTCGGTCCACGGCAGCCTCCAAAGCCGGGACACGGCCAAGGGTTGTATCTCCAAATGCTTCTCAGACCCACTCCCTCCCTCCCTCCAGTCCCTTCCCCACTGCCCTGTGCAGCTCCCTCGCCATCTTTCCTCCTCGGTCCAATGCTGTCCATGAGAAATGCGGACAGTTCCTGACTTAATCGCGGTTTGATTTCTCGACTTTACAATGGTGCGAAAGCAATACACATTCAGCGGAAATCGTACTTCAAATTTTGAATTTGGGTCTTTTCCTGGGCTGGTGATATGGGGTGCATCCTCTCTCATGAGGCAGGGCAGAGGCAACAAGCCTCAACGCCCAGCTGGCCACGCAATCACCGGGATGAACAAATACACTTACAACTATTCTGCACTCATACAACCACTGGTTTTTACTTTCAGTAGAGTATTTAATCAATTACAAGAGATAGTCAACACTTTATTATAAAACAGGCTTGGGGCACCCAGGTCGCTCAGTCGTTAAGTGTCTGCCTGCGGCTCAGGTCATGATCCCGGGGTCCTGGGATCGAGTCCCACATCGGGCTCCCTGCTCAGCGGGAAGCCTGCTTCTCCCTCTCCCACTCCCCCTGCTTGTGTTCCCTCTCTCGATGTCTCTGTCAAATAAATAAATAAAATCTTTAAAAAAATAAAAAAGTAAAATAAAATAAAACAGGCTTGGTGTTCAATGACTTTGCCCAACTGTAGCCTAATGTAGTGTTCTGAGCATGTTTAAGGTAGGCGAGGCGAGGCTATGACGTTTGGCAGATTAAGTGTACTAAATGCATTTTCAACTTACAATATCTTCAACTTACGATGGGGTTTACCACAGCAATCTACCTACAATGTAAAGCTTTTTAGTAGCCACTAAAAAGTAGAAAGAACCTGGTGAAAATAGTTTTGATAATATATCTTACTTAACCCAATATAGCGAAAAGATTATCATTCCAACATGTATTGATGAAAAAAAAAAAGTATTAATGAGATAGCTTACATTCTTTTCTTGGTACCACGTTCTGACATCCGGTATATATTTAACACGGCACATCACAGTCAGGACTAGCCACATTTCAAGGTACTCGATGTCACACATGGCTAGAAGCTATTGGACAGTGTGGCTCTGGTCTCTTTCCCTCAAGTCCGTTGTCTACGTGGTTACGATGGTTATCTAATCTGATTGTGGAAGGTCCCTTCTTAGAATGCAACAGTGGCTCCCATCAGGACACAGTCCTGCACCCTAAAGCCCCTTCACCTTCTGCCCCCTACTTGTCCATCCAGCCTCGTCCCTCACCCTTTATTCCCCCTCCCCCCTCTCATGTTAGGCCCCGGCAATGAGGAACCAACTGCAAAATGCAGATTGTGTAACAGTGAGTATGGTATGATACTAATTTTTTTTAAGATTTTATTTTATTTTTATTTTTAAGGTGCTCAGTTGGTTAGGTGTGTGCCTTTGGCCTGGGTCGTGGTCTCGAGGTCCAGGGATCAAGCCCCGTGTGGGGCTCCCTGCTCGGCAAGGAGTCTGCTTTTCCCTCTCTCTCTGCCCCTCTCCCCCTCTCGTGCTCTCTCTCTCAAATAAATAAATAAATAAGATTTTATTTTTAAGTAATCTCTACACCCAATGTGGGGCTTGAACTCACAACCTCAAGATCAAGAGTTGCACGCTTCACCAACTGAGCCAGCCAGGCGCCCCCTAATTTTGTTTTAAACATATTTATGCACAGATATCTATAAAACGTGTGAGAGTACAGATGACAGGGATACATTTGCATAGAAAAAACTCCAGAAAGATAGGCACCAAAATGTAAGAAATCATGACCTCTGGTTGGCGGAATCTGGATGACCCTGAGCATGTTTCCTTTTGCAAATTTGTATTTTCTCATTTTTTTTTTATAACCCCACAACTAAAAAAGGTAGTGGGAATAAAGGAACCTGCTGAAGGCGTGGGCCCTAAAGCCAAGCTTGATTAAATTACAAAGGCCACTTTGCGTGTTTAGCATCATATACTGGAAAAATGGGTTCAGTCAATTATTCATGAATTCCATATTTGTAAATTTGCCTACTTGCTCAAATTTATTTGTAACCCTCAAATCGATCTACTGACGCCTTTGCGGTCATTCACAGACATGCACTGATGAAAAATCTGAGTCACCTGCCTGCCACACGTGTCCCAGTGGAGGTCAAACTAGACAGCACGTGGCCTTCTTGCTTCAGCTCATCCTATAAACAAGTGTTCCTTGCATGGTCTGTTTAGTGCCACATGTTTCGCATTTCTGTGCTTTTTGTGGGTGATCTCACTGTTTAAAATGGCCCCCGGGCATCATGCTGAAGTGCTGTCCAGTGTTCCTGAGTGCAAGAAGCCTGCGTCGTGTCCTAAGGAGAAAGATGAGCTTGGCTCAGACACGCGTTATATTGCCATGGCCATAAGTTCAATATTCCTGAATCGACAGTCTGTGTTGAACGTGGTGTCATAAAGCAGAAACACGAATAAAACAAGCTCTGTGCGTGGTCCCCGGGGAGGGAGGTGACCGCGCGCGTGCGCGCGCACACACACACACACACACACACATACGGTCACACGGCTCCGTGCCACATCACCTCTTTAGAGAGCAAACTGCAAAGCACCACTTTAAGAAGACTGTGCTGGGTTCCTGGAAGTATTTTAAAGCACACCAAGATGATGCATTAATAAGAACCGGCTTGAGCAATGATTCCCACCCCGAAGGTTCAGGACATCTAAATTCTCCCTCTAGTGCAATAGCTGGTCTGGCCCAGCAGCCCCCTTCCCAAACTCGAGGCTGCAGCCAAGTGCGTGTCCAGGGAGGGCTGCTCTGTGCTGACTGGGCTCTTCTCTACTCCAGCTTCCATCCTCCTGCTCAGGTCAGAATGACCTCCTGGAGACACAGGGCAAGTTCCCGTGACCCCAGGCCCCATGGCGAGGTACCCAGGGTTCAGGTCCCAACGATCCCTCAACACGGGAAGGGCGCTAACTGCCTGGACAGGCCCCAAGATAACATGCCCCCTCTCTCTTCCCCACTGGCCCAACAGGAAAAAATACTGCGGCCGCCGAGTCACCCGAATGGAATTTCTCTTTCACACTTAGGAGCCTCATCAGCCTGGACTCACAAATCGAAACACCTGGCTCCTTTTAAATTCCTTTCTTTACATCTCCCATATTTCAGCCTTGCTAATCCCCTTCTTAAGTGCTCAGTGCTGTTGTTCGGTGAAGTAACGTGTTTGTTTTTTCAGCGATGAGTTACAGCCGCTTGAGGCTTTCCACAGGGGAGGTCTGACCAGCACCCCGGGCCTGACCCCAGCCCTTCCACAGGAAAGTGGCTCTGCTGGCAGGAACGGGCTCCTGGGACCGGGGAAATCGCAGTCCGGCTGTCTACAGGCCAAGAGCCACAAAGTCACTCGGGAAAAACAGGACTGCGGCATTTCCCTCTTTTCAGGATGCTTATCTCTCTGGGCTACAAGCAAAATTTGGCAATGTCCTGCGGACGCTGCGGACCATTTTTTAAAGTGCTACCAGGAAGAATATCAAGGAATATCACAGACCCAGCAGTAGGAGACCTGGAACCTAGAGGCTGGTCAGCAATGTGGCTGCGTTCGCGCCAGGCCTTAGCTTCCTCAGCTGTAAAGGAAGGGAGCTGCTACATAATCCCCAACATCCTTTCCAATTTAACATCCAAAGACCCCGTTGCCCAATGTTATATAATAAGAGCATCTGTTTAATTATGATTCAAGCCCAAATATATACAGAAGAATGTACGTCCCTGTTTAACTTTGAGACTTGCCTTCATGCTTGGAAATCCATTCTTCTTTCTACCCGACTCCTGCCAACTCTTCGATTCTTAGTCCCAACCTCTTCATTCTTTCTTCCAATAAATATTTGTGCCTAATATTCACTAATAAGTTACACCAAATGGATAAAGGATGAATAACATAATGATGAAGGGCAGAGAGGCCCTGTTCTCAGCAACATTCTAGTCTGGTCGGACAGAACACTCAACAGTCATCACCTCCTGACCATGCTGAGGGCTTTTTAAATTCTTCGTCACCTCAAACCTCTACAGTGGCCCTACAGGGTAGGTACTACTATCCTTCCCATGTTACAGATGGGGAAACAGGACTTGGAAAGGTCAGAGTACCTTGCCCAAGATCTCAAAGCTAGAGGACAGGAGAGAGAGGTCTGAGCCAGGTCATCCACGAGAGGGGTTAGCCTCTCTGGCTGCTGAGTGACTAGGTCACAGCTGTCTGACTCAGTTCTTGGAGCTTCTGTTGGCAAGTCCATCCCTATTAGAATCAACTCACCAAACAGCATCCAATAGAGACTCTAAGTTCATATATAAACATGTATTTATATATATGTATAATATATATACCCATATACACATACACGCATACATATATATATACATATACGTGTATACACACACACACAAATTAAAATTAAAAATGCCTTTGAGAGCAGGGACGTCGTCACTAATTTCTCTGCATCCCGACACTGCCTGAGGCAAATGAGACTGACTGAGGCTGGCCAGTGTCAATACAAAGTGATGAAAAGCGCAGGCTTGATTTTGTAATACGAGCGCATACTAAGTGAGAAATCCAGTTTGGGAGCCTCTTAGTCCCTGTCATTGCTCCCCCTCTTCCCAACACTATACAGTAGTGGAAATTCCCAGAGAAATGTCTTTTCCCTTATTTCATGAACAGAAGCCATTAACCCAGGTTTTCTTCTACATGATCTAATGAAACACATTAGAAAATGCATTTCTGCAACCTGGCCCACGACAAGGTTCTGGGGTTTGAGTTTGGCCTCTTTGGTACGAAGGCATCTATTTCTTACTACCTGCCACATCTGGAATCCAGGCCTTCTTTTCTCCTTCCAAGCCCAAACCCTGAGAGAGGCCACTATCACTGGGTAAGCAGTCAGCTTCCCCAAGTATTCACGCATGAAATCGCCCCTCCAAATCCGAATCACCTGAAATGTATTCTCCTGACCACCTGCCAAAGAAACTTTTGTTTTCCTTATAAAAGGTAACAATGTTCTCCCTGAGCCTGGGGAGGCTCCCTCACTCATCAGTTTCCAAACAGACGTCTCTCTACCATCTTTCTCTCTCTACCCTCTCCACCCAGTACTTGGTCCTTATTCTCTCCGGAGCTGGATCAAATGAACTTGCTCCTTCTCAACTTTCCCCTTCATTCCCACATGGTTATTTATATCCAGAATCTTTCTTTCTTAATCCACTGGACTACCCTCTCCCTCATTTGAAAAGGTCACTTTCAAGTTAGTCTTTCCAGACAGCTTTCTTGAAGTAGGTTGCCACAAGCTCATTCTTTTCCTCCATGTTACTTTGCTCAGTAAGACGTGATGGTGAGCAAGGTTACTTGCTCATCTTCTGAAAATGCCACTAAACTGCCAACAAGATAAAAGGGGGTAAAAAACCCTATGCTAAAACAAAGCATTCACAAACTAGATGCACACTCTTTCAGGCAAGAGCACCATTATTTTCTTCACATATGTTTTCATTACAAAAGTGATTACATTGAGAGCATTTGTAAATCAGAGACCCACCACCACAGACACCACCACCCTAACATAATGATAAGCAATCTGGGGTACTTACTTCAAGCTTTCTTCTTATACATCTGTTTAAACAGTGTTATACTATAATCATGGTGTCTCTATAATTTGGGATCTTTTTTGAATACAATATCTGAAGCATAGTTCTATGTTCCAGCAAAGGTCATTAACTCCATTTTTAATAGCGGTCCAACATGATTCTGAGACTCTAATTTACTTAACCATTCCATAATGAACATTTAGTGTTCCCAATGTCTTAGTATTATTACACAGCTTGAAAGGATACCTTCGTGAAGATAAGGCGAGGCAAGAATCATTCCGGTTTTGTTCTGACCTATAGGACGTACATTTAATCCTCATTTAAGACGAACCGTTCGGAAAATATTCTCACTTCTAAACTGACACTCATTCCCTTTCCCTTCTTAAATCAAATTCCCTTTTAAAAGTTCACTAGATCTTTGCAAAGTTTGCCTTTCATAATTTCTATTACCTATTTATCTATATAATAAACCTATATAATTTCCATGGCAACCTTTTGATTTTTTATCAGCAACTTGCATCCACGAACCTACAACTGAATGAGTTATAAGTTTTCTCAGCTGCCTCTTCTAGAAATGAGTAAGGAATGTTCAAGGGACGGGGAAGAGCTGTGTGTGATATTTGATATGATGACTTTTGATGTAATATTTGTACATTTTTCTCAAACAACAGATGTATCCCAAAGATGCTGTAAAGGAGTTTTTTTCCCCTAAGTGGAAGAAATCACTTTTTGAACATCTCTTAGGAGGTCACAATCTAAAACAGTTCGGCCTAATAAAATGAAGATCGTTCCGTAATAAAAACAACAGACATAATCCCTTACTTTATCTATTTCATAACTTTGGATTCTGGGGGTGATGGATTTTCTAAAAGTGCAGCACACTCAGTAAATAAAAACTGATATTAAATACAGGTTGCCTAGTCACTAGTCACCACAAAAGACACAGCATAATACCAGTGCCCGGCATGGGGAAGTCCTTTGTCCGTGTATAAATCCGAATACTTGGAAGGGAAGAATGACAGCTCAGAGAATGAACCTCTTAATTTATCCAAATGGCAGGGCACACAGTGGAAATTCCACAGACACTGCCTTCTCGGTGCTTTATGTCCGTTCTAGAGGGGGCCCCTCTCCGAGGACAGGGAAAGCTGCTTTCAAAGGTCTCCTAAGCCCACCATACTCCGTGAACATGTCAGGCTAAGGCATTTCCCTTCTAGGGATAATGGTTCCTTGCTCTGTTCCTTGTCTCTGTGTTGGGTTCAGTACCAAGGCAGGCTCGATACAAAGTTATCACAGGGCTGTGCAAGGACATTTCTAGTCTTCACCCACCTGAGAGAAAAAGCCACAGTTGTCAGGGACAGCCAAGAATATGAGCAAGATCTGTTTAAAAGGCTTGGCTTAGGGGTGCCTGGGTGGCTCAGTCGTTAAGCATCTGCCTTTGGCTCAGGTCATGGTCCCAGCATCCTGGGATCGAGCCCCGCATCGGGCTCCCTGCTTGGCAGGAAGCCTGCTTCTCCCTCTCCCACTCCCCCTGCTTGTGTTCCCTCTCTCTGTGTCTCTCTCCGTCAAATAAAATCTTTAAAAAAAAAAAGGCTTGGCTTAGGGGCACCTGGGTGGCTCATGGTCCCCGGGGTCCTGGGATCAAGGGGAATCTGCTTCTCCCTCTCCATCTGCCCCTCCCCCTGTTCGTGTGCTCGCTCTTTCTCTCTCTCTCTCTCAAAATGAATGGATACAATCTTTAAAAACAAATAAAAAATTAAAAAGGCCCAGCTTAAAAAAAAGTATGTGTGTATCAGGGACACACACATATGTACATGCGTGTATATGCACAAAATACCTCTGAAAAGAAATACAAGACACTGATCACGGTGGCCACTCGGGGAGGCAAGCTACTGTCAGCAGCGGGATGGAGACTTCCTTACCCCTGCACGTCTTTCGTTTTATTTGAAATTTTATTTAACATGTGAAGACACTGTCCTTTCACAAAACAAAAATTAATTTCAAATGCTAAATCTACCTGTGTAAAAAATATGTAAGCATATACATTCATATATGCAGGATATGTGTATTCTTTTTCTGGAAGAATATGTAAGACATTGTTAGTGATTATCTCTAGAAAGAGGATTATTTTTATAACTAAAAAATGAAATGCTGGCTTTCTCTTGCAAATGGGAAAAAGTTAGTAAGTGGAAAAATAGTGTTTAAGTCTATGCCGAGTAAAGGAATATAAATGGCTTTGTAATGTGAACAGCAGTGAAACCATAATTTGTGCGATAGATGCGCACCAACAAAGCCCAGGCTCTCAGTGAAGGCACACCATGTTTTGTTCCAGGAATCCGGACTCGCCTGGTAACTACTTTCTCCGCAGTTTTATCAACCAAAAACTAGGCTCCAATGACCTCAGAAAAAGTCACTAAGCCTTCACAGGAAGGCGCTGCTTCAAAAAGCGCTTCAAAACTATAGAGCGTCCCACTACAGTTGCTGCAAATTAATACTCCCCACAGCTCCAAATGAAAGAGAATATGTTCAAGTGGTATTAAGTGGTATTTTACTCTTAAGCACATTTGTAAAAGTAAAAACAATGCATCCGAGGGCTGAAGCCAGCAACCTTCTCTGCACATTTGGGAAAGTGATTTCCCACAGGAAAAGTGTTTTAAGGCATTTAATTTCAATTCATCCTCATGCCTAACATGTGAAATTTCCGAATTCTTAGGTGCCACACTGCAAAGAGTAGAACAGGTTTATGCGTCATCTTAAGTAGGCAAATACACCTGGGTAAGAAAACGAGTCCATTTTAAAATAGGGTAAAATTTTCAAAATAAACGGAGTAATTCATCCTAAAAAGTCAAATATTAAGAAAAATCTATCTGCACAAGGACACTAGGTTGCTTTGTAGCTAGTTTCCTGTCTCTTGCTAATTTTGAAACAAAATGCCACATTTAATGAGCCAGCCAGATTCTCACCCTGCCCAAGCCCAATGGCATTAAGGAAAAGACTCCCTCAGGCTCTATTAGTGCCCTAATGAGACAGTGTGGGGAGGGAGGTGTTGGGCTGGGGATGAGGCAGCCACTGCTGCCACAAAGCCTTCAGAAAGGGCAGGATCTGGACATCCTGAACAAACAGGGTGCTCCCAACTACCTACTGACGGGGTGTCTGGCCACAGCTCTTCCTACAGCGTCCTCTGCAGGAAACAAATGTAGGCCCAGCCGACCTGGAAACTCTCCTCCGGTAAGGTATGAATTACATCCTTGAGGGAGAAAATGTGCCCCCAAGATCACCCAACCCCAGCAATGATTTCTTCACCAGCAGCTACCAGATGGAAGGAGCACTGACGTTCAAATGGGCAAAAAGGGGGAGATTCTGCAAACTACAGATCGGTGAAGCTGACATCAACCCTTCAAGAGACCCTACAGCTTATTACAGTTATTAAACACACACTTCGGAAAAGAAGTGATCAAGTTAGAAGCAAGCATGGGTTCACTAAACAGAAGTCACTTCAGACTATCTTTCCTTGAAAGGGAAATGGCAAATTATCTAAGTTATAGCAAGCAATCTGATAGAGCAAAAAGATCTTGACAGACTGCAGAAAATGTCACATCTAAGTAAACTTACTCTTTCTTTAAAAATTTATTTATGGGGTGCCTGGGTGGCTCAGTCATTAAGTGTCTGCCTTCGGCTCAGGTCATGATCCCAGGGTCCTGGGATCGAGCCCCGCATCAGGCTCCCGGCTCAGCGAGAAGCCTGCTTCTCCCTCTCCCCCTGCTTGTGTTCTCTCTCTCACTGTGTCTCTCTCTGTCAAATAAATGAATAAAATCTTTAAAAAAATAAATATTTATTTATTTATTTGAGAGAGAAAGAGAGAACACAAGCAGGGAGGAGGGGCAGAGGGAGAGGGAGAGGGAGAAGCAGACCACCTGCTGAGCAGGGAGCCCACCTTGGGGCTCAATCCCAGGACCCCGGGATCATGACCTGAGCCAAAGGCAGATGCTTAACCAACTGAGCCACCCAGGTGCCCCTAAGTAAACTTATTCTTGAGGATAACTGATATAAGATTTAGGACTGTGTTCTCATTTGTTCAGGTATAAAACTGATGAAAAAGACTTTGGAGTTTTGGTTGACAAAAAGGTCAGTGAGTCAACCCAGTGTAATGTGATAGTCAGAAAAGCTAATGCAATCTCAAACTATGATGATGTAAGTTTAGATAATATCTACAACAAAGGAGGTAATAAGCTGACCCTTTGTGCTTAGGGCAGACCACCCTGGCGTCTGTGTTCAGGTTTGGGGACTACTCTTTAAGAGAGGTCCCAGACAATCTCGGAGAGGGCTCAGATACAAATGGCCAGGATGGGAATGAAACTTGAACCCGTATCATATGAGAAATGGCCGAAGGACCAAGGGAATCTTTCATTTCAGAGAGAGGAGAGTTGTCTACAGTCCTTTATGGGCTGGCCAATCCCCTAGGAGAGAATGGCTAATGTCAGAATGGCCTTCTAAGGAGATGGTACTTCGTGCTCACTAGAAATGCCCCGGCAGAGGCTGAGCACTTGCCAGGCACACTGCCATGGGGTTAGCATAGATGACTCGAGTGGGCAGCTACAGTTCATTCTTGTCCCCTCCCTCTGGTAACACACTCTCATTTTCCTTGGTAAGCCCCTCCCACCCCTTTCCTGATGCTCAGTCCACTTGGTTTATGACCTCACCCTCTGGTTATACAGGTGTGGATATGACTTAGGCTTAGCCAGAGTATTACATACCCTGGCTATGGTGACTGGTCCTGGGATGGGAGGGTGACCAAGCTGGCCTCCTTCTGCTGGGGTTCTGAGAGGACAGGAAGCAAACCCAGAGCTGTGGTGGCCCTCACGTCAGTATGAGAGCAGCCTGCTGGAGGTCAGGGCCCCCACAGAGAGAAGCAGAGTGGACAGATGGAGAAGGGCAGCCCGTCTGGAAGACTGCATTTGAGGCACCCGGACCTACAAGGTGGTCAATACCTGGACTTCTCAGCGACAACAGCCTAGGATCCTTTTGAACCCAAGAGTCAATATTCTATAGACCTTTATAGATTAAGGGGGGAAATATGGATAAGAAGGGGTTGGGAATGTGGCAAGGGGGCAGACCCAGAAAAAGTTTAAGTGGAAGGAGAAACTTAAGGTTTAAGGAGACTTTAGAGACATAGCTACCAAATGCAATGTGTAGAACTTATCTGGATTCAAACAAATAACTGTAAAAAAAAATTATGAGGTGATCAGAGAAATTTGAATACTGACTTGTATTTGCCGATATTAAGAAATTACTAGATTTTTTTAAGGTATGATATGATATTGTGATTTTTTTTAAAGATTTTATTTATTTATTTGACAGAGACACAGCGAGAGAGGGAACACAAGCAGGGGGGGAGTGGGAGAGGGAGAAGCAGGCTTCCCGCTGAGCAGGGAACCCGATGCAGGGCTGGATCCCAGGACCCTGGGACCATGACCTGAGCCAAAGGCAGATGCTTAACGACTGAGCCACCCAGGCACCCCCGATATTGTGATTTTTTTGAAAGAGTTACTTAGTAAAATGTTTATGAAGGAAATGTTAGGATGCCTGGGAGCTGCTTCAAAGTAATCCAATGAAGGGGATGGAGAGAGGGTGTACATGAGTTGGTGATACTTCCATCTGGGTGCTGGGTACATAGAGGCTCACTGTGCTATTTTCCCTACCAGTGTGATGTTTGAAGTTTTCCATAATAGTCAAAAAGTAAATAAATGGCAGGAGAAATCGACAGAGACCAGACTCCGCTACCCCCTCCCAGCTCAAAAGTGAAATTGGAATCCGCTCAGGAAAACTGAGCAAGCAGTCGAAGAGATGGTCTAAAATTCTACCCATACCCAAAGACACGAATGTGTCATCAAATCAACAACTGACCAGTAATTATCGCTGTCTTAGTAAGAAACAGAGGAGAAGCAAGATTACATGACGGGCCACTAGATACAAAGAGTCTAGGTGCTGAGCATAAGGGAATGCTGAGGGTAGGAGTGATACAAAGAAATAAAAGCTGAGAATTTTTCTCTCCTGCAATCTGAATAGCCATAACATAGGACTGAAATATCCAAGCACCTGGGGTAAACATTTAAAAGGCATTTACTATGCACTTGACACTGTTCTAAATACTTCCCGGATATTAACTCATTTAACCCTTAACGACAACCCTATAAGGTGGATACTACTATCTCCATTTTAATGACCAGGACCTAGAGACACACAAGTCAGGTAGCTTGCACCAAAATCACACTGCTAGAGAGCGACAGAGGTGTGATTCAAACCCGGAAACCCAGACCCAGAGCCCATATTCTTACCCACTCTGCAAGATTCTAAACGTTCACTCCTAATACGGGAGAATTTGTGAAGATCCGTGGGTATAAATGCTTTTTTAAGCTGCAGCCAAGCCCGGGGCCCAAAGCGGAGAAAATGCTACATTCAAGGTCATTCAGAGCTCAGAGGGTAACACTGTGATTTTTCCCCATCACAGGTTGTTCTGCCCAATCTGTATATTTCACATCAAACCCTGAAAAATGACTAACAGATGAGGCAGCTGTGCTGTGAGCCACCACGATCAAAAGAAAACTGTCTTGACCTGATCACATTTAAAGGGGAAAAAAGGCAACATCTTCTGATTTTAAGCAGACTACATCCATTCAGATTTTTATCCCTGGCATACTGACCAAAAAAAGACAAAAAACTATACAACCCATTCATCTGGATAAAATTCTCGGAGGAAAACAAAGAGGGAAACCCTATCCCTAGAACAGCGAAACTCACCACACCCTGTTTTACGATTATTCAACAAGGATCTGAGATAAAAGCATTCTTAACCGTAGAAATATTACTTGAATTTACCTGTAACCGGTGTCTGCATTGAAATAATACAACGGGGAGTAGGTGATAGATGTAACAGAAAGGAATGCTGAATTTTAAGCATAAATGGTTTTTTCAAAAAGGATTTTCTTAAGTGTAGTTCATACAAAAATACACTGTATATCTGGTCCAAGAGTTATGACCAGCAAGCGGCAGAAAATTTATGTTTGCTTTTAATCATGGATGCCACAGAACGAAAGTTTCCATTACAGGGTTTCACTCGAGAATAACGGCACTCAAGCAACTTTCAATTACTATACTTCTTACTTGTCATAAAGCAGAAAGCACATGTTTGAGATTTTACTGGAAGTTAGAACAGCAGTTTCTGAAAACCTCATAAAAGGGAGGACTGATTTAGTCCTAGGATCTCGGCAGGATACCTGAAGTTCAATTCTGTCTCTGAACAAAAGCACTGTAGCAGCCCGCAGGCTTTGCAGAGGATGAAGGGGAGCTGGGGGCACTTCACTGGCCGATCTAAAAAAAGCCAAATCATTAAAAGGTCCTTAGAAACCACCACTGCCGAAAGGCAGCAGCAGAAAAGTTCTGGCTTTCCCGTCTTCTAGGCAAATGCTTTCAGCAGTTAAAACTACTTCTATCTTATTACACGGTCTTCTATGCATATCGAGAGTGAATCCACACCAAAAGCCATTTGTTGAAAAGAGAACTTTCAGCTCCCTCCTCTTCCATGGAGAATGTTTGATATGAACGTTTTGTAAGACACAATTTCACGAACAGAAAGGACCGAGTTGAATTTAAGGGAGTTCAGCCAAGCCCTTTCATCTGACACTGTGACCCTAATCTAATAATCGGTTCTCTTTGCTTCAATTCTCCAACTCGAACATACTTTGAAAAGTTAAAACGTTTAATATCTACTGATTACTAGTTGCTGGAAGATATAATAGGCATGCATTTTGAGCTCCTTGGAAGAAAGATTCTTGAGAAACACAAACTATGAAATATAAAAGCATGGGATGTAAGTCTGCAGATAGACTATTTTAATGGCCTAAGATTTTTGACATTTCAAAAGCACAGTGTAGAGTCTTTTCCTATTTTTGAGCACAGAATTACAGGGCAATAGAGTTACACGTCTATTTGCTTGTTTAAGTGCTCTTTAAAGCACTCATTAAGAAACAAAAACAAACAAAAACACCCACATACTGTGGATATATACAATTATACAATTCAATTAAGGCCCAACTCTAATATTAAATGTTAAAATCAAGCTCTGTAATAGTGAAAGTGCACATTTCAACTTACATGATGTGGAAACTACCATGTTTTCACGTTCCCAATCTAAAAGTCAAATGCCTGTTTTCTGTGATCACATTACCCACGTCTCAGCACCTAAGAACTGATTATCTTCCCCTCCCTTTGGTTGGTTTCTGTCCTCAAGGAGCTTACGGTCTAAACGAAAAAAAAAAAAAAAACAGGGGTGCCTGGGTGGCTCAGTCAGTTAGGCTCCGGTCATGGTCATGGTCATGATCAGCAGGAAGCCCCTTCTCCCTCTCCCTCTGCCCCTTCCCCCACCCCTGTTCATGCTCTCTCTTGCTCTCTCCCTCTCTCTCAAATAAAATCTTAAAAATAAATAAAAATAAACAAAACAAACAAAAAACCTAAGTGCTAGGATATTTGTGCACAAGATCTATGGAAGCCCACAGAATCATCTCACCTAGAGGGAAAAAAGACAGGAAAGCTTGTTACAGAAACAGGGAAACCAGGGAAACCAGGACTGAGTTTAAAAGTTCCAAACTCAGCCAGTTGGGAGGAAAGAGAACACTGAGCAGGTGAGAGAGGAGACAGAACAATCAAGGACCATGCTCTAGAATTTGGACTTGACCCCAAAAGCTATGAAGAACTACTAAAGAATTCTTAAGCAGGAGAATAACATGATCAGAGTTGTGATTTTGGACTTGACCATTCTGGAAACAGTCTAGAGCAGTGCTGCTCAAGGTGGGTCTGCAACCCAGTGCTTGCCCATAAGCTGTTTGTTACTGGTCCACAATAAGGTAAGTACAAAAACTGAGAAGGAGTACTCAGAAACGTTTATAGCAGCTTGACATTGCAGCAACATCCAAGTTTGTGATCAATGGGTTCATCATGTTGAATAGGACAGAGACCAGCTTGTGTGAGGTCAACTTAGTGGGGCGTTACATGTGCTTCAACCCAGATAGGAGTCATGCCTTAATAAGCCCACTTGCATTGGTGTGACTGATTGGAAATTAACAAAACAAAATAAAATCGACCACTGACTACAGACAGCTTGAGAAGCTGGTCTGAGAATCATTTCAGGGGTCAAGATTGGAAGCAAGGAGAGGCGCCTGGGTGGCTCAGTGGGTTAGGTGTCTGACTCTTGGTTTTAGCTTGGGGCATAATCTCAGGGTTGTGGGACTGAGCCCCATGTCGGGCTCCATGCTCAGCGCAGAGTCTGCTCCCTCTGCCCCTCCCCTCGTGCCACCTCTCTCTCTCTAATAAATAAATCTTTAAAAAAAAAAAAAAAAGGTTGGAAGTAAGAAGCCCCAGGAGAAGATGCTGGTACACAGTAGTCCAGATGAAACCTGAAGTCAAGCAGTGATGGTAGGGATGGTGAGAAGAGGTTAGAGTTGCGAGGTATTAAAGAGATCAAATCATGGGGCGCCTGGGTGGCTCAGTCGTTAAGCGTCTGCCTTCGGCTCAGGTCATGATCCCAGGGTCCTGGGATCGAGCCCCGCATCGGGCTCCCCGCTCAGCGGGAAGCCTGCTTCTCCCTCTCCCACTCCCCCTGCTTGTGTTCCCTCTCTTGCTGTCTGTCTCTGTCAAATAAATAAAATCTTTAAAAAGATCAGATCAACACCAAGACTCAGTGCCATTTGGATGTGAGGGGTGCAGGAGAAGCAAGGATGGCTCCTGAGATTCCAGGACTCTTCTTTCCTTTTAAAATAATGGCCAGGTATACAGCAACAGCATGCAAGAGGCTCATGAGAGTCAGGACCAGCAAAAAAGATTCTGAACTCCTAGCCATTTTCTTTGAGTGTCTCTGAATAAGCAGAATGGTAAATTAATGAAATACAGAAAACTAAGCACCCTGGTGGTTAGCACTGAGCACCGCTGGGAATTCAGTTTGTGAAGAAAGAAAACATCCTATGCCAAGCTTATGCTCTTCCCCCCGAAAGGAAATCATGCCTTGAGGAGCCCAGTCTATTTAGAATGGGGCTAGCTGGAGCTCTGGAGTCCCAAGTACTATCAAAAAAAAAAAAAAAAAAGTCACCCCCCCCCCCCCATACACCGAGGGATCTGTCCATTCCCCACCCCAGCTGTGTATAACACAAAGCCTTCTTTCTCAAATTGGTGCAGGTATTAAAACAAGGCCTCAAACCAAAAGGAACAGTGATAAAAGGGGGAGTGGGAGTAGAGAGCATAAATGAAATCAATGACCCTAACCTCAAAACCCACAGCTTTCCTCTTGTGCTCTGTTTCACAACCCAACCCATATCCATCAGCAAGGGCTGTGGACAGCTAGCCAGTCAGGCCTGAATCGCTACCTTGAGGCCTGAAGAGTAATCCACAATGGCTACACGTCTGAGCAAACCTATCCGACAACATTCCAGAGCTAGGAAGGGAGGTGGCTGCGTTAGGGGGTGAGGTCTTCACTGCTCCGGAGAGCGGGCACCATCCCTTTCCCATGCTGAAAGAGCAGCAATCGGGCAACCTTCACGCTGCCTAGATTTAAGCAGGCAGGATCAGCGGCAGACGTGGCTAATAGCTCTGGCAAACCACAAAACGATCACCAAGTACATAATTAATCTCTTTCAAGAAGGGTGCCTCATCATCTTAAAGCTGTTACCCTTTATCATGTCTGGGCTTCATTGATCTGATGTCTCAAGTTTCACTGGCAAGTGTGAGTATGGTGCTCAGTAAATCTCAGAATTCTCAGTTCTTTAAGAAGCGGTATTTTTTAAATATTCATTTGCTTTCATTGTTTCATTCTTCTAGGTCTTTCTCCTCAATTAGAATCTCTTCTAGGGCAATTCTTTCAACCCCTTCACCATATCCTCCTGTACGCTGATAAAACTCATTTGTTAAAAAATCATAACAGTTTTGCAATTCTGTAATGTGATACATTCCAGAGGCTCAAGCTATGAAAGGAATTCCTGAATTTCATGATAATTTATGAACAACAGCTAGCACTTACTGAGCACATACTACATGCCAAGGCAGATGCTGTTATAACCTCCACTTTACAGATAAGGAATCTGTGGCACAGACAAGTAGGGGAACTTGCTCAAGGTCCCACAGCTAACAAATGACAGAGGCAGGATCCGAGCTCAGGCGGATGGACAAGAGTCCCTATTTTTAACTACTACTACTACACTAGATGTCTTCATTAAGCAGAGAAGAAAAATTGAAGATTAAAAAAATACATTACAAATAATGGAAAATGGAACAAGGAAAAAGCCTCTCAAGGAAAATTGCTCTTATTACTTTAATTGAACCGTGGTCTTTTATTTGACAGATCCAAGTCCTGGAAACACAACGAATGGAGGGAGCCTGTCCTGGCTGGTCTAGGCTCCTTTCGCAGAAGATGGAAAACCCCAATTGTCAAAGCTGTGCTTTTCTGCTGTCTTTTAGCGCCTTCAAAGTGGTCTGTCAGGGTCATAGAGATCATTCTCTTAGTGGCTGGGGTATCTGGATTTGAGGGAGGATGAGCTGGGAGAGATGGAGCTATAAGACTGTTTGGGTTGGTACCAAATCTTGCCCCGTTCCAAAGAGCCAAAGGGATTCTGGTGAATTCTAGGCCAAGCCGCTGATTGAGTCTGACCCAAAAGAACCACCCAGAGCAAGCAACCCACACAGGGAAGCTGGAAGGTTCCACTTTCGCTGACTGAAGCAGGTAGACCAGGGATCCTCAGGGATACCTCCTGACTGCCGCTCTCCCGCCCCAACTTTCTCTTTTCCTTTCTGTCTGGCAGGAAGTTCTGGGGCCAAGCCAGACTCCAGCAAATCTGTGCGGTCCAAGACCAGTGCACCATCTGATGTCATCCTGCACCATCTGATGTCAGTGTACCCACACTGACCAAATGCAGTCCATCGGACATCCAGCCCAGGCAAAACGGAGTCTGGTGGCTTTAAAACCAAAATCTGTGCTGAAACAGATCCTGGGGATCGACTCTCCTAGTCTGACACCTAAGTAACTTATCCTCATCTGAAGGAATAGATCAAATCCCTAAACTTTCCAACTATTCATCCCATTCTCTCTCTCCAGAAATCTGAAAAATGTCTACTAACAAAACAAAAAGCAAACCTACTTATTAAAACAAGTCTAACTACCTTAACTTCAAGATTATATGTTTTCTGACAAAACTGCTCTTATAAAGGCACTCAAAGTTCTATTATCATCTAATTACAATTTCTATACAGCTATTTATATGGGTGTGCTTGGAAGCCAAAAAAATGAAGCTTCAATTATTTTTGCACCCACCACAAAAGCAAGTAGAAACAGGACAACCTTTCATTGGGAATTTTTTTTTTTTTAAAGATGCTGGAGTCCTTTTATTCGCTGTTTTCTCACAGCTCCAATCAAGGTGAGCAGGGCCAGGCAAAACCCAAGCATAACATATATGGTCATCCCCAGACTTTCTTACTACATAAAGGGGAAATTAATAAAAAAAGAAAAAAAATACCACACAGCATTTTCTTTCCCCACCATAATTTTTCAATTTTCTTTAGAGTAATGCCAGCCAATAACTAATTAGAACCATATCCTTTGTCATCCCAATGGGAAGAAGTATATGAATGGTTGTAAAGAACAAAAGTTAATGAGAACTTTAAAAAATTAGTAATCTGGAACTCTGGTTGCCCCTCAGTGTAAAACAAATTCTGTTCTTTGAAACTATTTTTATAGTTGGTGAGACAACATGGACAGGGTCCATCAAGCAAGAAGGTAAGTGTTTACCCACTCAGCACGCTGAACTGGGGATGCCCTGGCCTTTTTCACGGTTTTTACCATGAAGTTGCCATCACAAGCTCACAGACTTCCTTCTAAGCATCTCGATTTCAAACAGGACAAAAACTCAAAATTACAAAAAAAAAAAAAGGAATTGTTTATTCTCTTTGGTTTCAAGGAAGAAAATACTTCCTGTCAAAGTGAGTACCTAGCTTTTGTAATTTCTTTTTTTTTTTTTTTTTTTTTTGCTTTTGTAATTTCTAAGAGTATATTTTCCATAAGAAACACAGCTGAAGTCTTTTTACCTGGTATATCATGACGAATGTTTCTGGAATCAGATCTTGATTGCCTATTCGTGAGCATCCAGGAGCAGAAACTACATCCTCAAAAACCGGACTTATTTTACAGAACAAAGTGAACCACTGGATGCGAGACAGAAAAACTCTGAGCAAAAAAATACATTTTTAACATGCTAGGCACCATGGTTTGGGCATGTTAAGCATTCTGAACTGTATTTTCAGATGAGGGTCTGCCCCATGTCATCCAGACTCTCATCCTGGTGGAATGAGCAGGTCCAGACTAGGGCCACAGACCACTTTTGTGTGTGTGTGCAAAGGGACCAGCCAGGGCAGAGAAACCAGGCATGGTGTATATCATATGAAATATTCTCCTTTTCCAAGAAAAAGCTTTAAGCCTTTGCAAAACATCTGAATTTGCTCCACGTTTTTACCATCCAGCAAATTTCTTTCGTCCACTGTGAAAAACACAATAGGCCTTAGGTCTGTAACATTTTACCATCATTATATGTTTGCAAAAGCTAGAAATCATTTGTATTGCCCAACAAGGACATTATTTTAAACACACTGGTCTACAATAGAAATTTGCCACAACAATGAAGATGTTTTTTGGTAAATCACTTTCTGAACATTATTCCTCCCTAAAAGAATCATAAAACAGCCACCAAGGAAAACAAAGAATTCCCATATTTTTGAAGCAAAAAAGGACTGGCCATTCACATCCACGCACTATCAAGTATATAAATCAAATATAAGCAAAATCACCTAAAAAGTGGTTAAAATGCCAAGTTTGGCCTCTGTGTGGTTCGTGAGCCCATGTTTTTCCAATGTTAAATTTACAAACTGCATTTGTTAAACTGTATTTCATACTTTAAATCCCAAGTCTGTAGCTTATACTGCTTGGGGATGGATGATTTACTGGAGACATCTGGGGTCACAGTATAAGCCTTTTGCTCTTACTAAATCTAAATCATGCTTCTCAACAAGACTCCCTACACATAAAAGAAGCACATGCCGTTACCATCCTTCCTAGAGGCACCTAAAAGCCCCCAGAACAGCCCTTCTGCTGTCCACTCCATAAACTAAGATTCTCTTCTGAAAGGGAAGGGGCTAGATTCATACGTTGCATCAGGCATACCAATTAAGCAAGAGCGCTCCAAAACTTGTCCTGTTTCGATTCATGATAAAATTTCCTGAATTCGTTTTGTTAAAACAGACGACATCATCCAACAGACACACTCGAAAACCCAAACTAATTTCAGCAGCAAACTGGTAGGAAGAAGTTGACAGCGAAGTATAGATTTCCCCAAATCCTCGTTTCTCCACTTAATCTGCACCTATGTTCAGCATTTAATTCGAAGTGTGCCAAGACAACCCCGACCCAGCAACTAAGAGCTGCAAGGACGGGTCTGTTCCTTTGCCTGGGAGGCATCTGGGGAGGACTGCTGGACAGGCAGACAATGAAAAGCTCCCCGGTGGCCACTAGTCGAGCCCGTGGGGGCGGAGGGACGGAGAAGGGGAGAGGAGTGAGCGCCCTTCTCACCCAAAGCCACGGTCAGAGGCTGCCTCTCCAGGGCGCGGGGAGGCCTGGCCTCCGAGTCCCGGGTCACAGGGTGGGGGGAGGGGAGGGGTCCCCTGAAAAGCAGATTTCTCTCGGAGAGAGGAAACTTCCTGGTCTGGGCATTATGGGTAGGGGGCGAGCGCCTCCCCCACCCAGTACAGGTATCCGCCGGGAGTCTGGCGGCTGAGGGAAGGAAGCAGCCCCTCCGCGCGCCTCTGGCCGGGAGCGGGGGTCACGGGGTCGGGACCCCCAGCGCGGCCGCCCCCTATACGAGGCTCCCAGCGCGTGAGGACCTGGCTCTCGACTCCTCGGGACGCAAGCCGGGGTCGGGGGCCGGAGGGTGTCAAACTTCCCCCACGGGCGCGGCCTGGCGCCCGCACCGACAAGTTGCCGCGGGAGCCCCAACACGGCGGGGTCCTCTGACGGGGGCGGGCATACACAGAGGAAGGGGACACTGAGGGACACGAGGGGAAGTGCGTGCAAAGATACAGGAGCCGCCGGGCCGAGGAGCTGCGAGGGGTGCGGGCGGGGCCGGCGAGGACCCCGCTCCCCCCAACTCGCGGGCTGCGCACCCAGGCCGGGGGCGCCGACGAGGCCCGCGCCGCTCACCTTCCTGTGCTTCTCCTTGTAGGGCAGCGCCAGCCACGGCATGTCCCGCACGAAGTCCTGCCACTGCCGCTGGTCCTGGTCCGAGGACACGAAGACGATCTCCAGGCGGCGCCGCGGCTCGGGCTCCGCGGCCGCCCCGGCCCCCGGCCCCGGCCCGGCCCCGGCCCCGGCCGCCGTGTCCCCCCGTAGGCGGCCGTAGAAGGCGGCCAGGCTGCCGCTGAGCTGCGCGCAGGGGGCGCTCAGGCTGCAGCCGAAGTAGAGCCCGAGCAGCGAGATGCCGCGGGCGCCCAGCGAATGCACGTCCACCTCCTCGCCGCCGCCCGTCACCAGCTTCTCGCCGAGCAGCTCCTCCAGGAAGCCCGACATCCTGGCCCACCGCAGCCCCCGGCACGCGGGCTGGCAGGCGGCGGCGACCCCGCTCCCTCGGTCCGCGAGGCGGGCGGAGGCGGCAGCGGCGGCGGCGGCGGCAGCTGCGGCGGCGGCAGCGGCGGGCGCGGGGCAGGGGAGAGGCCCGCCCACGCCCCGCCCCCTCCGGGCCGTCCTCGCCACGCCCCCTCCGTGGCAGTCCCGGGCCGCGCGCTGGGCCGGGATCTGCGGCTGCTGGCGAGCGGAGCAAGCGCTTCCACGGCGCGGCGGGATTGTTCGGGAAAGAGCCCTGGCGAGAAAGCTGGCCGGAAACGCCCCACTCGGAGGGCTTTCTTCCAGCCAAGTGCAGCCAGGAGAGAGGTCCTCCGAGCCGGCGTCTCTGAAGCTGCAGTCCTCGCGGAGCTGGACTTGGCCTCCACCCTTCCGAACTCCCGATTCTCTCTAGACTTCCCCAAACATTCCCACAGTTCCCCCACCCGAGTGCTCGCCGCTTGTGGCTCTCTCTCTCTCTCCAAAGCTTAGTCGGCCATTTCGTACCCCACTGGCCTCTTGGATGCTTACAGGACTTAGTATCTTCATACACAATTACTACTTCATCAGGCTGGGTCTTGCTTGCACTAATTGCTCTACCGTGTGTTTTGTGTATGTTTCTGTCTACTATAAGAGAACCGGAGGACGCCACCGCTTATATTTCTCGGGTAGCTTCTGATCTGGGGCTAGGCACACGTGAGAGAGTCCACGATCCTTGCGAGTGTATCACAGGTCGCACTGTGGGGGTTCAGTCCACAGGTCGCAGCGGCCATTCCCCTCCAGCGAGTGGCTCTGTTCCATCTCCACAAGTGTAGGCAACAGATGCCGCAGCATCTTTCAATCAATGCTGGTTGCACTCCTGAATCGGTTCCATAGCTTCTATCAAGTCGGATGATAGTTAAGAAAAATTCTAGGAATTTTTTTTTTTTTTGCCAGCTGGCAAGATGCTACCCCGGGCTTAGCTTGAACAGGTGGCCTCTGGCAAGCCTTCCCGCCTCACACACACACACGAAAAAATAAAATGCATACCCTGCCAACCCGCAGTAGAGGACCTTCAGTGTGTGTGCTCAGCTAACAACCTGGTGAAAGGAAAAAACGCCCCTCTCACCGCCCTCCACCTTGCCTTTGGAAGTCATTTCTTGGGCATCTACCGCCATCTAATGGAGACAGTGAAAAAAACCGAGATCTGCCAGAGCCCAATATGTTGAGTTACTGGCAGGCAGAGTATTTCTGTTATTTTATAGCGGCTTTCCACACACACAAAAACACACACACAAATCATGGCCGCTTTACAAGAGTTAATTTAAACTTCAGTATAATCGCAGGGCGCCTAGGTGGCTCAGTCGTTAAGCGTCTGCCTTCCGCTCAGGTCATGATCCCAGGGTCCTGGGATCAAGCCCCGCATCGGGCACCCTGCTCAGCCGGAAGCCTGCTTCTACCTCTCCCACTCCCCCTGCTTGTGTTCCCTCTCTCGTTGTGTCTCTCTCTGTCAAATAAATAAATAAAATCTTTTAAAAAAATAAACTTCAATGTAATCACAAGATTTGGGCACAAATATAAATTTTCAAGCCTAACGTTCTCATTTTGTCTAGGATAGAACAAGAAAAACAGGTGGAGGTGGAAACCAAGAGCGGATTGGCAATCTCTAAAAATTATAACCACTTTCTTAGTTTCCACCTAATATTCCTGCTCATTTCACAAGGAGGATCTCTGAATTGAGGGCTGCCTTTAAACAAGCAAGAACCCAGGCGCCTGGTGGCTCAGTTGGTTAAGCAACTGCCTTCATTCAGCTCAGGTCCTGATCCTGGGGTCCTGGGATCAAATCCCACATCAGGCTCCCCCTGCTCTGTGGGGAGCCTACTTCTCCCTCTCCCTCTGCCTGCCACTCCCCTTGCTTGTGCGTGCACTCTCTCTCTCTCTCTGTCAAATAAATAAATAAATAATCTTAAAAAAAAAACAAACATGCAAGAACCCTATCACAAAAGGCAAATTCTGAATTAAGTCTTACAGTGTTGTGCCAAAATGCTATGCCACTGCAGGGACAAACTTACTATAAAACACACAGAAAGCATCACTTAAAAAAAAAGATTTAGGGGCGCCTGGGTGGCTCAGTTGTTGGGCGTCTGCCTTCAGCTCGGGTCATGATCCCAGGGTCCTGGGATCGAGCCCCGCATCGGGCACCCTGCTCAGCCGGAAGCCTGCTTCTACCTCTCCCACTCCCCCTGCTTGTGTTCCCTCTCTCGCTGTGTCTCTATCTGTCAAATAAATAAATATTAAAAAAAAAAAGATTTATTTATTCATTCGAGAGAGAGAGCTTGCACACACAGAGAGGGAGAAGCAGACTCCCCACTGAGCAGGGTGCCGGATGTGGGACTCAATCCCAGGACCCGGGGATCATGACCTGAGCTGAAGGCAGACATTCAACTGACTGAGCCACCCAGGCGCCCCAGAAAGCATCACTTTTTAGTGAAAATATATTAAGCTATGAACATAACAGACATTAACTTATTAGATATCTTTTAAAATCCTGGAAGTAGAGGCACCTGGCAGGCTCAGTTGGTAGAACCTGCAACTTTTGATCCCAGGGTCATGAGTTCAAGACCCACACTGGACAAAGAGATTACTTATAAAAAAAAAAAAAGAAAAAATCCTGAAAGTAATTTAAAATCCGTGTTTTCTCATCCATATCATATTTGAAATACCCATTGGTGGGTTACATTAGGCACCATTGAAATCATATGAGAGAGATCCTACATTCTGACATTTTCAAATGAACACTGAAGAGGTATAAAAGGACTAGAAGCATTTACATCCTATGGAAGCCAAAGGACAATTTGGTGTGGAGCTAGGTGAAGTGGAAATTTGGGGGATTGCAAATTTGGGAAAATAGTGAAGTCACTATTAGAATACTTAACTTTGGTACACTAGGTGCAAATCTGATATAAAGAGGCAGTTTGTTCAGTATTTTACTTTTATTATTTTACAGGAAAGCACTTTCCACTGGAGTACGTCCAAACCAGCATCTGGCACCTGGGGAAGTGAGAGTTTGAACATACTGCACATGAAATATAAATAAAATTTAGAGAATTGTTGGTGCAGCAGGCCTTGGTTAGAAGCCAAATAGTGCAGCTGCCTTTTAAAGGGGTGTGGAAAGAGGAGATTTGCAATGGAAATGATTCCAAAATCATAATTCTAGTGGGTGTTTTTTTCAAGAAGCCCAAGGAGACTCATTTGACTTCCTGTAAAGAATAGCCAACATCCTTTGGCTTGTGAAAAGCACTCTCTCTGCTTATGCAGTTCAAGAGACCCACTTATAGATAATGTCCCTACTGGTATTTAGCTAGTTATATGAGTTGACTGGCTATTCTTTTTTTTTTTTTAAGATTTTATTTATTTGTCAGACAGAGAGAATGAGCACAAACAGTGGGAGCAGCAGAGGGAGAGGGAGAAGCAGGCTCCCCGCCGAGCAGGGAGCCTCAATCCCAGGACCCTGGGATCATGACCCGAGCCGAAGGCAGACGCTTAACCAACTGAGCCACCCAGGCGTCCCACTATTCTTTTTTTTTTTTTTAAGGTTTTATTTATTTATTTGAGAGAGAGAGCATGAGTGGGAAGAGGGGCAGAGGGAGAAGGAGAAGCAGACTCCCCACTGAATGGGGAACACCACTCTGGGCTCGACAATGGGCTCGATCCCAGGACCCTGAGATCATGACCTGAGCCGACAAAGTCAGACGCTTAACGGACTGAGGCACCCAGGCGCCCCTGGCTATACATATACACAGATATATGTCACCTTTAAGACTTTTAAATCACATTCCTTGGTCTTCAGGTATAGTAACATATGTGCACAAAGATGTGTGTATACAGATATTTCCTGATACACTGGTGAAATCAGAAAAAGACTGGAAAATTGGAAAGAGCCAAACTGTGTATCAACAAAGATGATTAAATCATACCACATTCATCATTTGAAATACAATCTATTCATTGAAAAGAACGAAAATTCAATGTACACTGTATTAGTCTATGTTCTTCAAAAAACAGAACCAATATCTATAGGGATTTATTATAAGGAAATGGCTCATATGATTAGGGAGGCTGAGAAGTCCCAAAATCTGCGGTCAGTGAGCTGGACTTAGGAGAGCTAATAGTAGAGTTCCAGGCTAATTCCAAAGGCCTGAGAACCAGGAGAGCTGAAGGTGTGAGTTCTGTCTGAATCCAAAGGCAGGAGAAGACCTATGTCCCACCTTGAAGACAGGCAGAAGAGAACAAAATCTCCCTTACCTCACTTTTTTGTTCTGTTCAGGCCTTCCTCCAATTAAATGAGGCACACATGGGAGAGGGCAATCTCCTGATTCACATGTTAATCTCATCTAGGAATGCCCTCACAGACACACCCACCCTAATGTTTAACCAAATATCTGGGCACCCCGTGTCCCAGTCAAGTTGATACATAAAATTAAACATCACAAGTCAACCCCTTGTCAACTTGGCACCCATATGAATCTCCTTAAACCATGCTTACTCTCCAAATAAAGACAATAACAAGATCATAATTCCACCTAACATGATACAAATATCCTGTGTAGAACCAAAAATGGACTAACCCTTTCCCCATAAAAAGAGATAAAGTCCTTCAGTGATATTTACTCTTCTCCTTCTCCTGTAACTTGAATACAATAATGTTAAATTAACAATCCTTAAATACATCTTATATTACAAGTGAATAAAAGAGGGAAGAAACAAAGACGTTTGCCAAATATATGTATATACACATATTCATAACAATATAAGAAGGAAATACTCATGACAATTATAGCTCTCATGTCTATAACTGGGCATGTGATCACAGCTAGTATTATTACTACCTTTTTCTACTATCCTTGTATTTCCTTTGTCTTCAGCAAGCACCTCAGCTGGTCTTGTTTCTTTACCTGGCGGAATGACTCTAACCTTCATGCCTGAAGGGTCTGGGCCATTAGTAAGTAGTTCCACCTGGATTAGGTTGTTGTAGTTTCCCATTGACCTTAATCACCAGGTATGCCCTCAGGGATCTCCTATATTCCAAACATAATCTTCCTTGCCTCTGTTGTGGAGTAGGACTCCAATTTCTCCTTGATAGTCAGGATCAATCACCCAGCCTGCACAGTAGCACTCTTCTTGCCTGCTGGTTCAGAGGCATGAAGAGCCCCAAGTGGCTAGACAGCAGTCTTAACTTTCAGGGCAATGGAATCATTGTTGTGTTTCCTTATGTAAGCATCCCTCCCTTTGGAACGACGACCCCCAGTCCAGGAGAGCAGAAAGTTGTGCAAACAACAAGCAAAATTTTTGCTAGTGGGTAACTAGGGGTAATAATCAGTGGTACTCCGGGCACCTGGGTGGCTCAGTTGGTTAAGCGACTGCCTTCAGCTCAGGTCATGATCCTGGAATCCTGGGATCGAGTCCCACATCGGGCTCCCTGCTCAGTGGGGGGTCTGCTTCTCCCTCTGACTCTCCCCCTCTCATGCTCTCTCTCTCTCAAATAAATAAATAAATCTTTAAAAAAAAAATAATCAGTGGTACCCCATCCAATGTCTTCCCCTTGATTCCTGGACCCATGAATATAGTGGACACTAGTTCAGAGCGTACACAGCCTTCTAGAGAGTATTCCCCCACCCTGCAAGGTATTGCCAATTAACGAGCATTATAAACTGAATCTTCAGTGTTGGTGAGGGTGGTAAGAAACACAGTAAGACCAGTGAATTCCATGAGCATGGGCCCACTGCCATGTTTCTTTTGCTGTGAACTGAGTTCCGTGATCAAAAACAATGCTGTATGGAATACCATGATGATGCATAAGGTATTCTGTAAGTCCACGGATGGTAGTTTTGGCAGAAGCATTGTGTGCAGGGAAAGCAAATCCATGTCCAGAGTAAGTATCTATTCTAGTAAGAACAAAACACTACCCCTTCCTTGATAGAAACAATCCAAAGTAACCAACCTGCCACCAGGTAGCTGATTGATCGCCCCAGTGCCATACTAGACCCTTGGTGTTGGTCTCTGCTGTGGGAAGCTCTGGCACTCAGCAGTGGCTACAGCCAATTTAGCTTTGGTGAGTGGAAGTTCATGTTGCTGAGCACGTGCATAACCTCCAACCATGTCCCCATAGCCACTTTGTCCATGAACCCATTGGACAATGACAGGAGTAATTGTGGAAAGAGGCCAATTAATAGCCACAGAATGGGTCATCGTATCTACTTGATTATTAAAATCTTCCTCAGCTGAGGTCACCCTTTGGTGAGCATTCATAGGAGACACAAATATCTTCATGTATCTTTGCCTGTTCAGAGAGGTCTACCCTCATAACTTTTCCCCAAAGTTTCTTGTCACCAATTTTCTAATTGCACCCCTTCCAAGTCCCTGACCATTCAGTCAAACCATTAGCAACATGCCATGAATCAGTATATAATCTCACATCTGGCCTTACTCCTTCCAAGCAAAATGAATAACCAGGTGCACTACTCAGAGTCCTGCCCACTGCTTAGAAGGCATTATAGCAGGAGGGGGGACCACAGACATTTGGGCCATTTCTTCATGTAGCTTACTTGGGCCTTTAGAGCCTGCTTGGGCCCAATCATTAGATACCACTTTCATTTGATGATGGAGCGTTCCTGTGCATGCCCAACTTTATGGCTTTGTGGGTCAGATCATACCCACTTCATGATGGACGCTCAGGTAGCATGGTAACTTGGTGGCCCATGGTCAAGCGTTCAGCCTCTATCAAGACTCAGGAGCAGGCCAAGTGTTGTTTCTCAAATGGAGAGAGTACTATTTGTCAAATACCATTATTTAGGGCGCTGGGGTGCCTCCGTTGGTTAAGTGTCCAACTCAGTTTCAGCTCAGGTCATGATCTCATGGATTGTGGTGTGAGACCGAGCCCCGCTTCAGGCTCCCTTCTCAGTGGGGAGTCTGCTTGAAGATTCTCTCCCTCTGCCCCTTAACCCACACTCTCTCTTTCTACAAAAAGAAAGGAATCTTTTTTAAAAATACCATTATTCACAGAGAATGGCAGGGCTTTGCTAAAAAATCTTAAGGACCTCACCTACAGGTGTTTGCCAGAGGTTCCCCACAGCATCCCTGTCTGCCACTGACCCTTAAGCCCTGTTGGATCTGCTGGCAAATATGGCCCAAGTGGCAGAGCAGCTTGCCAGGCAGCCTGGACCTACTGCAGAGCCTTCTCTTGTTCTGGGCACCACTCAAAGTTAGCAGCTTTTGGGGTCACTCCGTAAATGAGTCAGAGTAACACACCCAAATGAGGAATACATTGTCTCCAAATAAATGGGCACATCGTGGCCCAGTCAAATGGACCATAAAATTAACCATCACATACACTGATACGGAATACCTCTAAGATGTAGCATGAGAGAAAGTAAGGTGCAGAATAGGTAGGAAATACTAAGCTATCATTTGTAAATTTTTAAGTGGAGAAAAATACATATATGCATGCACAAATATGCTTACATATGGACTAAATATATCTGGAAAGACATTTAAGAAATAGTAACAGGTTGCTTGGGGAAAGAAATTGAAGGACTGGAAATAGAGTTGAGAAAAATAGGGAAGGTATTATTTTAACCCAAGAAAAAAAATACTTTTTGAATTTTCAAACAAGAACTTATTCAAAAAATAAGATACTATAAGTGGGGTAAAAAATATTAAATACATCGGAGCATCTCCAAATGAAAGAGAAAAAAAGGTCTCATACAAAAAAATTCAAATTCCATTATTAAAAAAAACTGTTAGTGGGGTGCCTGGGTGGCTCAGTCGTTAAGCGCCTGCCTTCGGCTCAGGTCGTGATCCCAGGGTCCTGGGATCGAGCCCTGCATCGGGCTCCCTGCTCCGCGGGAAGCCTGCTTCTCCCTCTCCCACTCCCCCTGCTTGTGTCCCCTCTCTTGCTCTCTCTCTCTCTGTGTCAAATAAATAAATAAAATATTTTTTAAAAATTTAAAAAACTGTTAGTACAAAATGAACATTTTGATTATAAAAGTCTTCCAAGTCCACTTAGTTCAAAAAATAATTGATTCAACAAATTTTGAATCAAGATGTATTCAAACAAAAAATGTGTTCCATTTAATTGAGAGTTTCCTGTAAAAGATTTT
This sequence comes from Leptonychotes weddellii, assembly GCF_054177405.1. Lineage (NCBI taxonomy): Eukaryota > Metazoa > Chordata > Mammalia > Carnivora > Phocidae > Leptonychotes > Leptonychotes weddellii. The sequence continues at coordinate 38,351,333 of NC_138383.1, read as the reverse complement.
AACTGTAGATTAATGTTGTATTACAGATTTTACATGTGTTTTATCTGTTCCTTTTTTTTTAAAGATGTATTTATTTATTTTTTAGAGAGAGAGAGAGAGAGTATGGGCGTTAGCAGGGTTGGAGGGGCAGAGGGAGAGAATCTCAAGCAGACTCCCTGCTCAGCTCAGAGCCCGATTTGGGGCTCCCCACGGGGCTCGATCCCAGGACCCATGAGATCACGACCTGAGCTGGAACAAAGTGCCGGTCACTTAACTGGCTGAGCCACCCAGGCACCCCATTATCTGTTCCTTTTTTAAAAGTTGGTCTTTTTGGCAGATCAACTGATAAGGGAAATTCCTGGACAGAGAGTTGAGCAGAGATGTGACGAGGGTCACCATGAGGGACGGGAAAGTAGGGCATCATCCTCATCGGCTTCAGTCAGAAGTGTGGTACTTATCGTGCTGGCGCCAACTTCATAAGTAATTTTGGGAAGTCACCATTACTGTTCTTTTTATTGTTCATGTCATCCCTCAGCAAAGCAGGAGAAGCCTCTAGTTCCTGAAGCCTCCTAACACTTTCCTGAGTTGGAAGTGTGAAGTGTGAGAAAAACATGCATATTTCCACCACCTCCAGTGCTTCTCAGATCAAACCAGGATCCCAGCTGTGACCCTACTGCAGACCCAGCCAAAGTGGATGATTCATTAACTGAGTCTGAAGTGGGTCCTAACAATCCACCAGGCTGCCAGACTGTTTGCCAAGTCTCCAAACGCTTTTTGTAAGCAAAGCCAAAACAACAGCCCAAGAGATAGTAAGCAAATCTGGATTGTTGGGTATGGGTGAGGAAGTAAAACCTCCAAACAATTATGCTGGGGGAGAAATCTGTTCCAGAACATTAAGACCACCCACCAGAATCAGGCTACAGTCTAAGGATCTGTCACTGGAAACAGCACAGGATCCCTTTGCTCTCACCATGGCTATCTTAGGTAAGAGGCAAAAAAGAATTAAGAGATAGGGCACCTGGGTGGCAGGTGAGAAAATTGAGACTTCTGAAAAACTTCCTTTTCTTTTTTTTTTTTTTTTAAAGATTTATTTATTTATTTATTTGAGACAGAGAGAATGAGAGACAGAGAGCATGAGAGGGAGGAGGGTCAGAGGGAGAAGCAGACTCCCTGCCGAGCAGGGAGCCCAATGCGGGACTCGATCCCGCGACTCCAGGATCATGACCTGAGCCGAAGGCAGTCGCTTAACCAACTGAGCCACCCAGGTGCCCAAAACTTCCTTTTCTGATCCTTATCTCTTGCGGTTCTAAAACTTCAAGATAACAAGCAAAAGGGACGCCTGGATGGCTCAGTCGTTAAGTGTTTGCCTTCAGCTCAGGTCGTGATCCCAGGGTCCTGGGCTCCCTGCTCAGAGGAGAGCCTGCTTCTCCCTCTCCCTCTGCGCCTTCCCTGCTTGTGCTTACGCACTCTCTCTCTTTCAAATAAATAAATAAAATCTTTTCTTTTTAAGATTTTATTTATTTATTTGACAGGGAGAGGCACAGCAGGAGAGGGAACACAGCAGGGGGAGTGGGAGAGGGAGAAACAGGTCTCCTGCCGAGCGGGGCTCAATCCCAGGATCCTGGGATCATGCCCTGAGCCGAAGGCAGACGCTTAACGACTGAGCCACTGAGGCACCCCAAATAAAATCTTTTTTTAAAAGAATTAAGAAATAGTAATAATAAATATTTTCAGCAATTGTTCTTGACTGAGGACAAGGCACAAGTCACAAAGTCCGAACTCATCTCTCAAACACTATAGATCACCAATTATTAAGAATGATTCTGGGGCGCCTGGGTGGCTCAGTTGGTTAAGCGACTGCCTTCGGCTCAGGTCATGATCCTGGAGCCCCGGGATCGAGTCCCGCATCAGACTCCCTGCTCAGCAGGGAGTCTGCTTCTCCCTCTGATCCTCCCCCCTCTCATGCTCTCTCTCTCTGTCTCATTCTCTCTCTCAAATAAATAAATAAAAATCTAAAAAAAAAGAATGATTCTGAACCATCACCTCTAGATCCAAAAGAGGTATGGAAAGCAGACAATTGAGAATGGAAATGTTCAAATGAGAACTGAACGGGGCCTGAAGCCTATATCCCTTCTTGGGCACAAGCTCTAAAAAGAACATATGGAGTTGAGATTTTCTCCTGGTACAGAGAAGAATTCTGAGCAGGGAACTAATCACGTTTCTGTGCTGAAAGATGTGCTCTGGATGGTTTGGAGAAGAGCAAGGTAGTAGGTGTGAACAACAATTAAAATTCTATGAAATGAAAACTAACTAGAGCCCAGACCATGGGAGTGGCAATGAATTATAAAATGAAGGGATGGGTTTGAAAGCTATCTACATGGTACACAGGGGACACAGGAAGCAAGGAGTCTAAGACTAATCGAGTTCACAGAAGCACTGTTCACCCAGATGGGAAACTCAGAAAGAACAGGTTTGTGGAGGAAAATAAGTTCTCATTTAGATACACCTGAACCCAGTAGCCCCCTAGCAGCTTCCACCTGTGGGTGCTCTATAAAAGTCACACATCCTTAGGCGAGCTCTCTGATCTGCCTCTCAGATCTGCTCCCCTGGCCTCAGGGAGCCTCATTTGGGATCCAGCTTTTTTTTTTCCTAACTGCTCCCCTGTAGGTTCAGGCTCTTCTCTGCTTTCTGAGGCCTCCTGCGGGGCTTCTGCTCCCAGTTCACAGGCAAGAGCGTTTCCTGCCAACCCCCACGCTAGTGTTGCCTCCTGAGACCTCAGAGAGCCCACCTTGGGCCAAGTCCCTTCTTCTGGGTAGGGATGGAGGGATGGAAGTTTTTCTCTAAAACCCAGGTTGGCCTCAGCATTCTGAGTCCTGGACCTGCTTCCAATCCGACCAACTCTTGTCTATAGGAGGTTCCCATGTCTGAGCAATCCATTCAATGCCTGGCTCTTTTTTATTTTATTTTATTTTATTTTTATTTTTTTAAAGATTTTATTTATTTATTTGAGAGAGAGAGAATGAGAGACAGATAGCAAGAAAGGGAAGAGGGTCAGAGGGAGAAGCAGACCTCCAGCCGAGCAGCGAGCCCTAGGTGGGACTCGATCCCAGGACTCCAGGATCTTGACCTGAGCCGAAGGCAGTTGCTTAACCAACTGAGCCACCCAGGCGCCCCTCAATGCCTGGCTCTTATTCTGCTTTCTGATCAGAAGCCTACCTGCCGGTGTCCCTTGCAGACCATAGTACTCCTGAGTGACAGGTGATGAGCTGTGAAGAAGTTCTAACAAAAAATACAGAACTCCGCTTGCCCTGCCTGGGCTGTGGCCCCAGCAAAGTTGGGCGCATGCTGTACCCCTCTGAGAAAAGCTCATCCTCAACCCAGAGGACCTCCAGGCTTTCTCACTCAGCTGTGGATGTAGCATCAGGACATGGGACTGTGCAGCAGTGCCCCAGCCCCCTCAGCCCTGGAGAAAAATCATCTTGTGCAACCTTCTCAACTGAATGGTCACTGTTGACTTAGAGGCGCCTTTCATCTTTTTGGCCAGCATCCTCTGAGAGTCCCTGGTACATGTAGCCACGTGCTTGCTACAGCATGCCTCCAGGCCAACAGCCAGAAGTGCCTTGGAAGCCCCAGGAGAGGGGTGCCTGGGTGGCGCAGTCATTAAGTGTCTGCCTTCGGCTCGGGTCATGATCCCAGGGTCCTGGGATCGAGCCCCACATCGGGCTCCCTGCTCAGCGGGAAGCCTGCTTCTCCCTCTGCCACTCCCCCTGCTTGTGCTCTCTCTCAAACAGATAAATAAAATCTTAAAAAAAATGTCTTAAAAAAGCCCCAGGAGAGGGGCGCCTGGGTGGCTCAGTCATTAAGCGTCTGCCTTCGGCTCGGGTCATGATCCCAGGGTCCTGGGATCGAGTCCTGTGTCCAGGCTCCCTGCTCAGTGGGGAACCTGCTTCTCCTTCTGCCCACCCCCTGCTCGTGCTCTTACTCATTATCTCTTTCTCTCAAATAAATAAATAAAATCTTAAAAAAAAAAAAAAAAGCCCCAGGAGAGTTCCTGGGCCACATTTTGTCCACACGAGGAACCCAAAATGATACCAAACATGGTATTACATTCATGGAAGTGAGAACCCCCCCTTTCTCTTTTTTATAATTATTAGTAATCTCTACGCCCAACATGGGGCTCAAACTCTTGGTGCCCCAGAACCCTTCTCCTTCTAATTATCAGTCAGCAACATTCACCATTTCCTGGGACTTTCCTACATACTTCCCGCAGTTCATGTCTTACTTCTCTGCCCTATTATCCCCCAATTACTGGTTTCCTCAGAGAGGGGAAGGTGTTCTCAGTTTCCAAAGCTTGCTTGTAGTGAGCACTATGCTGGTAGATATTGAACAGCAATAACAACACAAAAGCTCTGACTTACAGCATGTACTGATCTCCAAGAGGTGAATGCTCCATCATGGCGAACTTCAGGCTACCAACATGATGTCCCTGACCTCAGAGCTGAGAAGAAATGCCAGAAGCACACCATTCCATAGCCTTTCTTTCTTCCTTTCTTTTTCTTTCTTTCTTTCTTTCTTTCTCTTTCTTTCTTTCTTTCTTTCTTTCTTTTTCTTTCTTTCTTTCTTTCTTCCTTCCTTCTGTTCTTTCTTTCTCTATCTCTTTCTTTCTTTTTTTCTTTCTTAGATTTTATTATTTATTTGACAGGGAGAAAGCACAAGCAGGGGGAGAAGCAGGCAGAGGGAGAGGGACAAGCAGACTCCCCAGTGAGCAGAGTGCCTGACGTGAGACTCGATCCCAGGACCCCGGGATCATGACCTGAACCAAAGGCAGATGCTTAACCGACTGAGCCACCCAGTCATTCCTTATTTTATTTTTTAAAAAACAAATAATTTGTCCTTTAAAAAAATTTTTTTATGTAATCTCTACCCTCAATGTGGGGCTCAAACTCACAATTCCAAGATCAAGAGTCACATGCTCCATTGACTGAGCCAGCCAGGTGCCCCCACCTCATTATACTTCTAATAAATCCCTCTCTTTTTGTGGGAGCTGGCCAGGGTTGGTTTCTGTTGCTTACAATGAAGGTAATATTTACTCTGTGGCTTAGACAATTCTGGTCAGAGATCAAAGGAGGCTCCTCCCTATTTGCTAGTCCAGAAGTTAATTAGTTGGCTCCTTTTTTACTTGTTATCTTTTTTTTTTTTTTTAAGATTTTATTTATTTATTTGACACAGAGAGAGAGACAGCGAGAGAGGAAACACAAGCAGGGGCAGAAGGAGAGGGAGAAGCAGGCTTCCCGTGGAGCAGGGAGCCCGATGCGGGGTTCGATCCCAGGACCCTGGGATCACGACCTGAGCTGAAGGCAGACGCTTAACGACTGAGCCACCCAGGCATCCCTTTTGCTTGTTATCTTGAAGTTTCAGAACCGTAAGAGATAAGGATCAGAAAAGGAAGTTTTTCCGAAGTCTCAATTTTCTGCCCTCAGTAATAAAGCAGTTAATAAATAGCAGACTATTAACAATCAAATTAGCTACACTGCTTCTTCAGCCCTCCTCTAGAAAGGTTTATTTTGTTCTTTTTACTTCAAAAGTCCAAACAGTAGACAACTTATCCTGCCTCTCTTATAGGGGTAGACAGAGGGAAGTTCTTCATGGGACACAACTTAACCACTGCTTCCCAGAAATGGGGTGACTTAACTTCCTTTTGAAAATCCAAATGATTAGATAGAAACCATTTGCAATATAAATGATTTTCAATCACAACTTTATTTGAGACACCGAAAGGTTAATGTTAATACCGAAAGGTATTAATATATACATTAAATATCAAGGAACAAGCTAGCAAAATATCTTAGGATTTGGAGAAAAATGTATGAACTTTGCAAAAACACGTGCTTTTTTGATCCCTTGCTTTATTTTAATCCGAATGGATAATCCCTTTAGAAAGAAAAGGCCAAGCCATGTGGAACAATGCTTGTGGGACACTGGTGACAATTTTCCAAGCCCATCCCTTCAAAGATGAAGGAAGGACTGCATACGGCAAATGACCGAGACTCTTGGCTTTGCAATTACACGTTTGTTCCAATGGGCTGTGGGCATACCCGTGGTGCCTCTCAAATTTTGAGCAGTTACCTTGCATCCCAGGGTTTACAATGATCTGAGGGGTGCACTCCCCACCCCCAGACACTTTCAAGTTTACCAGCCAAAGCTTCTGAACAGAAATCTAGAGGACCAACAAGAATGGGCAACTTTAACCTTAGATCCTAAGGTTCTGGTTGGGGAGGAATGGTGGGTCCCCTGTTCTCCCGGACCCACTGAGATGCTCCCCCGTAGCCTTGTGGCCAGCACAGACAACCTGGGGTGGGGAAACAAACTGTAACGTGAGACTGCTGGACTCCAGGGCCAGAGAGAGTCCCTAGACTACCGGCAGAGGTTCAGCCCAGGGAAATGGACATGGGAAACCACTTCTCACTTTCAGAATATGCTTGAAGAGGTTCAAGTTTTCCATCAGGTGAAACCCATTCCATCTATGGAAGGAAATGGGTAGGTGGAGAGAGATACCAGAGCAGTGTCTGTAACTGTTCTCTCTCCATCTGTGATCCAGGCCAAGGATCCAAGGATGTTCCATAAAAGGCTTCTTCCTTCACGTACCTGGGCCACATGGAATTTCTTTACGTGCTGACCTGGATCTCACCTGAACTCTAAAGCAGAACCTTCACTTGGGGATTGATGATTGCTCTCTTAGTAGGGTTAATTACTTAGACCATTCCTTGCTTTCCAAGGCCACCTTACCTGGGACTTGTCTGGGGGAGGGCGTGTCCCAATTTCTCTCAGATACAACTGGGGCTCTTAAGACCTCGGCATAAATCAGAGCCCTGGGTCCCTCATTCGTCTGGAAGGAAAGGGTGGTTTGGAGGGCATGTTGAGTTAGAAGTGCTTTTTTTTTTTTTTTTTAAAGATTTTATTTATTTATTTGAGAGAGAGAATGAGAGAGAGCAAGCACATGAGAGGGGGGAGGGTCAGAGGGAGAAGCAGACTCCCTGCTGAGCAGGGAGCCCGATGCGGGACTCGATCCAGGGACTCCAGGATCATGACCTGAGCCAAAGGCAGTCGCTTAACCAACTGAGCCACCCAGGCGCCCGAGTTAGAAGTGCTTATGGGAAATGTCTGGTTCTTGTGTTTATGAGAAAGGTCTAAGCTGGAGATAAAGATTTCAGATCACTACTGCATTAGAAGTGGAGTAGAACACGAGGATGAGCTGCTCAGGTAGAATGAGCTGCGTGAGAAGAGAGTAAAGGATGAAGCCCTGAGAGGACCAACAAGAAAAGGCCAGGCAGAGGTGCCTACAAAGGAAACTGGGCAACTGGAGAGGCTGTAGCAAAAGTAGGAGAGACGCTCCACCAAAACTATGAAGAAACTTCAGACAAGGAGGAAGGAGTCAACAGTGTCAAATGCAGTGGAGAAGTCTAGTAAAATGAGGTCTGAATTAGATTCAGCAACTGGGAAGCCAAGGGGGGACCTTCGGACCAGCTTGGTCAGTGGCTTGGTGTGAACAGAAGCAGGGTGAAGCATCTGCCATGCTCGCGGGCACAGAGAACTCTGGGTACCAGTGAAGTATCTCTGCCTATGTTGACTGGCTAGGCTCACCACCTGTTTCTATTTATGTTTCTCTTAGCTAAAACACCCAAATACATTGCTAGTCTGGGGCAAGGCAATAGCTTGGGATCTATTTTAGTACCGTAAAAACTGCAAAAGTTTGCCTGGGTTCATACACAGTACTATACTATCTTACAATTTACCTTTAGGTTCTGAGTCGGCAAGCCGGTGAAGACTTTAATTTCACATACTATAAACGTGGCTTTCCAGGGCAATGTTAGTCCCCCATCACCAATTCCACTGACAGCAACAGCTGGCTGGAGTAGCAGCCCCAGCCTTGCGCTCTCCATCTGGCCAGTCGTCTCCACCTCCTACCACCGTCCCTGATTTTTCTTATACTTGGCTAGCTTCGCTCATTTGTTCACTCATTTGTTGGGTCCCTTCTCTCTCCGCAAAGGTTTAACTGTCAAACAAAACATACACTGCATACATTTATACCACGCTTTCACGTTTATTTGCAAAGCACCTTCCACCATTGACCTCCGTAAGGAATGCTTAGGCTGGAAGGGCAGTGGCGAGGCGCGTGCGCCCCCTGCCGTGGCCCCGGAGCGCTGCAGCCTCGCGGGCGCGCTGCCCCTCCCCCCCACCCCGCGGCCGGGAGCCCCAGAGGCCGCGGCGAGGCGCGTGCCCGCGCAAAGCCTCCTGGGAAATGCGTGGCCTACAGATCCCTGTACCCACCGCGCTGCAGCCCCAAGGAAGAGGGCGCTTTCTGGTGACTCTGAATCTTGATGCTGCACGAGCCTGATTCGGTATTCACAAGAGGCTTTTGGGGGAACATCTCTCTTTCGCTGGATGCACGAACGGACTTTGCTGTCGCAGTTTACTGGACTTCGTTGTGGCGAATCTGCCGTTGCGGCACGGTGGCTAGGCGCGCAGGGCCCTGACGTGAAGCTTGCGGAATCTGCTGCGGGAAGAAGAACGCCAGGGTTTCTCGGGCCACTGCAGTCATGGCGGCGACTGCCCCCAGTGCGGGCGCCTCCGCGCCTGAGGCGGCGGGTTCCGCCGAAGCCCCGCTGCAGTACAGCCTTCTCCTGCAATACCTGGTGGGCGACAAGCGTCAGCCCCGGCTCCTGGAGCCCGGCAGCCTGGGCGGGATCCCGAGCCCGACCAAGAGTGAGGAACAGAAGATGATCGAGAAGGTGATGGAAAGCTGTGCCTTCAAGGCAGCGCTGGCCTGCGTGGGAGGTGAGGCGCGACTAGGGGGGCCGTTGGGAGGCTGAGGGCTTGGACGGCAGCGGGGTCCCCTGCCAAGAAGACCACGCGCCTGGGAGGCGAGGAGCCTGTGGACCTCGATCTTGACCTCACCCCTGCCTCGATCCGTGAACTCGAGTAACCCTTCTCTAGGCCCTGAGGTTAGTTTTCGCCTCTGGAAATTGGATCAGAGAATCAGTACTATACGGGTCGGGGCCTGGAGGTTGGTTATAAAATGGTTGACTTCATTCATTCGTTGATTCGCTTTTAAATAAGCATTCTTTGAACAAATTGTTACAAGTAGCCATCACGTGCTCGGCAGTGGAGGGACGGGGTAAGAGACCAGAGCCTGGTTCTCGTGAAACTAACATTTTAATATATATAGAAGCAACAGTGTTGGGAAGGAGCCTGGCAGGAAAGTGGAACATAGGGGAACAGCAAGTGCGAAGGTCTGCCAGGAACCGGCTTCAGGTTTGAAAAACAAAGGCCAGTGTGGCCAACGTGATCAGATGGCGGTGAACAAGGGGGAAAGAAGTCTGGAGCACCCCCCCCTTTAAACCTTTTGAAGGCTTAAATGTATGAATGTATGGTGTCCCTCCTGTAAAGAGGTTGGCCGCATTTGCAGATGAGTTGAAATCTCAATGAGAATGAAAGACAATCAAGAAACAAATATAGTGAGTGCAGATGTGAAGTATAGTAGAAAGGAAAGAGAGGTATTTTTTTTTGGTTTGGGGAAGGCTACAAGAGGTGAGACTGCAGCTGTATCTTGAAGGATTGAGAGAATGGGGGTAGAAAAGAGGAAGGGAAATGCCCTTTCAAGTTGGGGGTGGAGTTGCGGATTTGGGCTTTTTGCCTTTAGGCATTAGGGCAGTAATTGATGCACATGATGAACCAGCATGGAGAGTGGGAAAGGAAGAAGTCTGTGGATAGGGAGACGGTATAGGGATTTTGCTAAACCGAGCCTCGGTGAGGCCTGGCCTGGGTCTTTGTTCATCATTGTGTCTGACCCTAATAAATCACTTACATATTTGATGAAATGATGAATAAGTCTTTGTAATGCTTCAGAGTGGAAGTGATAAAGGTCCTAGACTAGGATAATTGTGAACATAGGGTTGTGGCGTGGGGAAGCAAAGCAGCAGTCAGAAATGCCCTTGAGGTTTGGAGCTGGAGTGACTGGAAAGAAGGAGCCATAAGTAAGAAAGTCTGGAGGGGAGGTGTCCACGATTTCATTAAACATATATTGACCTTGAGGTGGTGAGAGGGCATCTATATGGAAATGTCCAGCAGGCTCAGGAAGTTGGGGACAGCAGTGTGTGGTTTGCCATTTGGTAGCTTTGTGACCTTAGGGAAGTTATTTAACCTCCCTGAGCCTCAGCTGCTTCAGCTACAGAATGGAGACGATAATAGTATCAACCTCACAGGACTATTATGAAGAATAAAAGAAGCTGTGACTATAACGCGTCAGAGTAATTGGCACATGGCACTCACTAAATGACAATTATGAATGTCACCATCGTCAAGGGAGTGATTTGCAAAGTTGATAGCTGAATATTTGAGTATAGACAGAGAGCAGAAGGTTAAAGATTGAATCTTGAGGAATGTTAGAAAATAAAAGGAGGCGAGGCGCCTGGGTGGCTCAGTCGGTGAAGTGTCTGTCTTCTGCTGAGGTCATGATCCCAGGGTCCTGGGATCGAGCCCTACATCGGGCTCCCTGCTCAGCGGGGAGCTTGCTTCTCCCTCTCGTCCCCTGCTTGTACTCTCTATTGCTATCTCTGTCTCTCAAATAAATACATAAAATCTTAAAAAAAAGAAAAGGAAGAAATCCAAAGGAAGACAGAAACTGTCAACAAGGTCTGGCTTGTGTGATGTGGAAACCAGCTAACTGGAGGGTCTGAGTGGCAAGGTGGAGTGGCGGGGGTAGGTAGGGAGTGTCCTCTTTGCTGGTGGCCATCCAAAATGTGTATTTGAGTATGATGACCTCATTACAGTAACCTAGAAAACATGCCAAAGAAATTTTCATTTCTGTGTTTGTTTTTAGGATTTGTCTTGGGAGGTGCGTTTGGGGTGTTCACTGCCGGCATTGATACCAATGTGGGCTTTGACCCTAAGGATCCTTATCGTACGCCGACAGCAAAGGAAGTTCTTAAAGACATGGGACAGAGAGGAATGTCCTACGCCAAAAATTTTGCCATTGTGGGCGCCATGTTTTCTTGCACTGAGTGTTTGGTAGAATCTGTAAGTGTCTCTGCCTTCTGAAAAAGCCTTGCCTGTACCACCTTATGACTTCCTTTTTTTTTTGAAGATTTTATTTATTTGACATAGAGATAGAGAACAAGCAGGGGAATGGCAGAGGGAGAGGAAGAAGGAGAAGAAGGCTCCCTGCTGAGCAGAGAGCCTGACTTGGGGCTTGATCCCAGGATCCCGGGATCATGACCTGAGCCGAAGGCAGTCGCTTAACTGACTGAGCCACCCATCCCCCTCCCCCTCTATCTTATGACTTCTAAAGAGAAAGGTTGATTAGAAAGCAGATCAGAAATGTCTGAGACTTGGTAGATTGAATTTTCATTAAGTAGTCCCTAATGTAGGGGCACCTGGGTGGCTCCGTCATTAAACATCTGCCTTCGGCTCAGGTCATGATCCCGGGGTCGTGGGATCAAGCCCCGCATCGGGCTCCCTGCTCAGCGGGAGGCCTGCTTCTCCCTCTCCCACTCCCCCTGCTTTTGTTCCCTCTCTCTCTCTCTCTCTGTCAAATAAATAAATAAAATCTTAAAAAATAAAAATAGTTCCTAATTAAACTTTTTGGGCATTTATTGCATTTATTTAGGCTTGCATTGTTTTTTAGTTCTCCTTGTAGGCTAGAAGTTGGTTAATGATTTTATTTTTTAAATTTTTTAAAATTTTAGTTAGCATACAGTGTTATATTAGTTTCAGGTGTACAATATAGTGATTCCACACTTCCCTACAACACTTGGTGCTCATCACAACAAGTGCACTCCTTAATCCCCATCACCTATTTCACCCATCCCCCCACCTACCTCCCTTCTGGTCACCATCAGTGTGTTCTCTATAGTTAAGAGTCTGTTTCTTGGTTTGCCCTTCTCTCTCTCTCTTTTCCCTTTGCCTGTTTGTTTTGTTTCTTATATTCCACATGAATGAAATAATATGGTATTTGTTTTTCTGTGACTGACTGACTTTGCTTAGCATAATACTCCCTAGCTCCATCCATGATGTTTCAAATGGCAAGATTTCATTCTTTTTTATGGCTGAGTAACATTCCATTGTGTGTATATATCTTTATCACATCTTTATCCATTCGTCAATAGATGGACACTTGGGCTGTTTTCATAATTTGGCTATTGTAGATAATGCTGCTATAAACATCAGGATGCATGTATCCCTTTGAATTGGTATTTTTGTATTCTTTGGGTAGATACCTAGCAGTGTGATTGCTGAATTGTATGGTAGAGTTCTTTTTTTTTTTAAGATTTTATTTTTGAGTAATCTCTACACCAAACATGGGGCTTGAACTCATAACCCTGAGCTCAAGAGAGACACATGCTCCAATGACTGAGCCAGCCAGGTACCCCAAGAGTTCTATTTTTAACTTTCTGAGGAACCTCCATACTGTTTTCCAGAGTGATTGCACTAGTTCACATTCCCACCAGCAGTGCAAGGCGTTCCCCTTTCTCCATGTCCTCACCAACACCTGTTGTTTATTGTGTTTTTAGCCATTCTGACGGGTGTGAGGTGATATCTCATTTAGTTTTGATTTGCATTTCCCTGGTGATGAGAGATGTTGAGCATGTTTTCATGTGTCTGTTAGAAGTTGGTTAATGATTTTAACCGTGAGACTTGTTGGGGAACCAGAGAAGAGATTTTGATTACTCCTCAAATGGCGCACTTGGTTTCAGCGCTCTGGTACCACCTGCAGGAAGCATCTATGAACACATTCAAATTTTAGGAACTATATTTTGGAAAGTGAAAAGGATTAGGTTTCCTTTGGGGAGGGACTAAATTAGCCAGCTAGAAACCCTGTGTTTTTTTCCCTTAAACATCTTGTCTGGCTTGTTTCTTTGGCTCTGAACTGCGTTTCTCCACCCACAGCACCGGGGAAGGTCAGATGGGAGGAACAGCATCATTAGTGGCTGCATCACGGGGGGAGCCATCGGTTTCAGAGGTTAGTAAACAGCTCCTGCTTGGTTTGCTTTGTGGCCTTGGACAACGTGCTGTAGTTGACATTCCCAAACACATGCGTGTTCCAGGGACAGCCCAAGGCATATGTGGACACTTGATACTCTTCTCTTCTGAAAAGTGAATCAGGTTTACTTTTGCATTAACATACTTTTGGAAACTTCTAGTATCTAGATCGGGGTTTTTCATCTTTGGCACCGTTGGCATTTTGAACCACATAAATCTTTGCTGGATGGAGAGTGGGGCTGTCCCGTGCATTGTAGGATGTTTAGCAGTATCCTTGGCCTCTACCCACTAGAAGCTAGTAGCATCCCTTAGTTGTGACAGCTGAAAGTGTCTCTCGACATTGCCAAATTCCCCCAGGGGATGAAATCACCCATGGCTGAGAACCACAAAAAAATCTAGATTTTATTTATTTTTTATTTTTTTAAAAATATTTTATTTAGTCATTTGACAGAGACAGACACAGCAAAAGAGGGAACACAAGCAGGGGGAGTGGGAGAGGGAGAAGCAGGCCTCCCGCTGAGCAGGGAGCCCGATGCGGGGCTCGATCCCAGGACCCCGGGATCATGACATGAGCCGAAGGCAGACACTTAACGACTGAGCCACCAGGCGCCCCAGATCTAGATTTTAGGAAAAAAAACTGCCCTCACATTGAAAAGATGGGAAGAACTTCCTCCCAGTAAGGAATTCCTGAAGTGTATTGATCTGTAGGATAGGACAGAAGCACGACTAGGTCTTGTTCAGCCCTGGAGAGCCCATTGATCCAAATGGCAGGCGCTGCTGAACTTTCAGGTCCGTGCATTTCAAGTAGTTCAGACATCTTTCTTAATACCGTACAATTGTCAGTTTTAATATTGTGTGTAAGTTATATGGTAATGTCTTTCTGCAGTTGAAGATTCTTAGTGTTCTACCCATTGAAAGCCAGACAGGGGTATTCTGGAAATGTGGGTTATCAGCAAGAAACAACAAAGAAAACAGTTCTCTGCACTTCTGTCAGTGTGCCCATCAGGAGTGCGGTGTGGGGGGTCAGTGACCTGACTCCTCCGAGGGGCCATTGCTGGGCCACTTGCCCTCTTCCGTGCCTGATTTGCCCAAAACAAAAAGCCTGTTTTCTCCTTCTCGGAGAGGCAGGATGATTTGCCATCATTAAAAGCTGCTTCTGCTCCTCAGACAGCCATTTGTGATTTATAGAGTAACTTTTCCTTTGGTCTTCCCATCGCTCAGCTCTGTCAGGGACGTTGAGAAGCTCAGCTCCCTCCAGGATTGCTTTGATCACCTTCCCAGGAATTTAGTTCATAAACAAGTCAGGGTAACAGGCCATATGCTTTCACTTGCTTCCAAGGGCTGATTCTCTTAACCAGCTTCCTGCCTGAGGGGCTGTTTCATGAAACTGGAAATCATAATTTTTTGGAATGAGAAAAGTTGAACATACAGCTAGATAAAGCACACTGGGGTAGATTGTGGACTTCCTGGAAGTCTTACAGATCCGACGGGTCGGTTGGACGACAGAATGTCGACACCGGTTTCTTCGCCACCGTGGCTAGGCAGACTTCTGAAGGCAGACTGACTCGGTGTCTGTTACCCCAGGTAATGTCATTTCTGCTTGCTTTACAGCTGGCTTAAAGGCCGGGGTCATTGGGTGTGGAGGTTTTGCTGCTTTCTCTGCTGCCATTGATTATTACCTACGGTGAGAGTTCCTGCCTCCAGGGAAGGACGCTGCCAGCCCAGCATCAGAGCTGCTCTGTGGAGGCCAGTTTTGTCCCACGGCAGGGCCCTCGCTTCAGAGACCGCAGACCCTTGTTTTCCCTCCTACCGTTGGTGTCATGAGGGGGCCACCTGGCTGCCGCCTGCCTCCACCTCTGAGGAGCCACATTCTCTGCTCCTGGGTTCCCGCCACGCTGTGTGGGGGATGTGCCATGCCAGCCTCTCTCGGGCAGGTCAGGAGTGTGGTGACTGGTAGGAATGAAGTTCCCTAAGGGTTCCGTCCCGACCACGGCTGGCCCTCCGGTGGTTCTGTGCGGTGGGACCAGAGGTGACTGGACACGTACCAGGAAGCTCGTGTACTTCGGAACTCCACGCGGTCGTCCGTCCCACATGGCAGGGCAGAGTAAATGTAGACTGGCCAACCCATCATGTCATTTTGTTTAGTGTTCTGCGATCTTTGTTTAAAAAGTTAGATTATAGTTTAAAAGGTTGGTTGGTTTTTCGGGGGGAGGAACAGTGACAGCGTGGTCCCATCCCCTCCTCCTCCACTTCCCATTATGAACAATAAAGGCTTTTCATACCATAAAATAAATGAATAAATAAAAGGTTGGTTTATTTTTATTTTCAAATTCCATGAGTCCCCAAAATGGTGCCAGGTGGCCCAGAGATTGGACATCCAGAGGGGGAGTGAGAAAGTTCCTGAGAAGTGTGGGAATGTTCGATTCTCAGGGTTTGCAGAATAGCGTTCTGAGATTGTTACTTTAGCCAGGGCCTGCCCTCCAAGACGCCCAGCCCAGCCGTGTCCTAGGATACACTGAAATTCCATGCATAAGCCCTGGCCTCTTCTAAAAACCCTCCTGTGGGCTGGCTGATGGGAATGCCTGCGGTCCGGGCCACACTGGTTTTAGGCTCTGACCGCTGGACCAGGCCCAGCTCAAGGACACGCTGTGTGAAGAGTCCTGCTGTGGTCCTCCTGATGAGTCCATCAGCAGCGGCTGGTGAAGATCGGACGGTGTTGAGGGGCCGTTCTCCACTACCCTTGTTCTCTGGTACCAGGTTTTTTTGTTTGTGTTTTTTTTAAAGATTTTATTTATTTATTTGACAGCGAGAGAGGGAACACAAGCAGGGGGAGAGAGAGAGGGAGAAGCAGGCCTCCCGCTGAGCAGGGAGCCCGATGGCGGGCTCCATCCCAGGTCCCTGGGATCATGACCTGAGCCGAACGCAGACGCTTAACGACTGAGCCACCCAGGCATCCCTGTTTGTTTTGACACATTAGTGTTTTTTATTTGACCTAATGGTCTTTTTCTGACAAAAGAAACTCAGCCTAATTGTGTGCCCTGGAGCAAAAAAATAGGCTTTTATGGTTGGGATCTGCTGTGAATGCTTCTTCACTCTGGTCCTTTGGTGAGGACACGAAGGGAATGAGCTCAGGCTTTCCCACGTGGGGAAATCATAGGCTTGGTGGGACCGTGTAATTCCAGCCACCTTCAGCCAGCGGTAATATCTCCTGTTCTGTACACTGACTCCTTCACCTTGTTTTGCTTTCTCCCCTTTTTTCTGCTGTCTTCTAGCTTACGCCGCCCCCCCAACCAGAATTCAGACTTGGCTGAGACGTCCAGATGTCCAGGGGTGTGTGTGTATGTGAGTGGGGCCGTCAAACTCAGCCAGTAACCCCTTCCTCTGGCCAGGCCTGCTGCTTCCTCGGCAGTGGACGGGAGCTGACGCACAGGGCTTATGTCCTTGTGTGGTGGAGTCTTGTAATATCCAGCCCAGTCTCACAGGTCTGAGGCTTCACTGCTCCTCAGCTAGCTAGAGTATCCTCAGAGGCCTGGGGACAAAGTCAGCAGTGTTTCCTATACTGTCCTAGGTAAGTCACTTCTAAGCCCTTGGAGGGCAAGAGCAGACACTCCTAGCTGGCAGCTGGCAAAGCGCCTGGATGCCTGGCGTCTTCCACCCGCCGGCCTAGCAGGGAGGGTCCCGTGTGCTGAGCGAGGCCCGGAAATGCTGCCTCTCTGACTGCCTCGGAGCAGATGAGCCCTCGGGCTGTCAGTAGCCATCATTTCAATAAGCCAAGCGTCGTCCACATGGACTATTCAGTCAAGAAAGGAGATGAATAGTTTCCTGTTTTAGATGGCTAAGGAGTCAGTATGAGCTCATAAACCAAACACCAATTTTCAGAGACATCTGTTCCTGATCTCCAGAATAAACATAGTGTCCAATGGCTTAGGCTGGTGGGAACCTCTATCAACCCCACTGGCTCTCCTAAAGGGAGGCCGGGCCCCCCAGGGGATCCAGCCTCTCCAACAATCAGACTGGGCCAAAAGGCTGCCCCAAAGACGCCCACTTCCGATGAAAATGTAGAGAAAAGTTTGCATAAAATAAGAAGCCTCCACTTGGATCGACACCTTTCTGCCATCTCTCGGAGGGATACTGATGGCCAGGTCTTTGGTGGGGCGTTTGTCCTTCATGAAAGGAATCTTGCTGGTGACCGACTTGGAAGCCCCTGTGAAGCACAGGCCGAAGGGAAGCTCAGGGGACATTAACTAGGGGCATAGCTTTCTGGAAACTCACATCTGGAGACAGCTGGAAGAGTTAAATATTTAGATTGGTGGTCTTCCTTGGACTACTGAGTATACAAATGTCCACACCACAGGGCTGAGTTGTGTTCAAATGTTGGGGCTTTGCATTTTTTTTTATTAACATTTTCCTCTCACGTGGTTTACATCAATTTATAATAATCTACATAAGTTGAAACAGAACATAGACCAAAAAAAAAATACATCCTTACCAACTTATTAAAGTCAGATATTAATGAAGGTTCCCACCCTACTTGTATCAGCAAAAATTGGCAGCCCACAGCCGTTGCCAGCAGGGACAGGTGTCCCCGTGTCCCCATGGCCTGTCTGCTGGGCTCCTGTCGGCACAGCCTGCCCTGCTGGGCACAGTGGTCGGGGCTTCTGGGCTGCACGGTCCCTGACTTTTGGGACAACGCCATGGGCTCCTTCCTTGGTGCAGCTTAGTCCATGTCTGGTACCTGCCCCTCCCCACCCTGGGGGTAGAATTCATAAATATTCTGAGCCGTTTGCATTTCTCAGCCCCTCCAGCCTTCCTCCCTAAGCCAGCTTGGGGGCTGCGGTAGCTACCTGATGCCGAGAAGCAAACCTCTTGTTTCGGGGAGGTGGGAGACACCCATCTGGGGCTGTAACTAGCTCTAGCTGGGCCTCCAGTTCACTACCATCAATGGCTTTGGAAGCAAGAACCTTCCATGCCACCCACCAACTCCTGAGTGCTGAGCAGAGACCCCAGGGATGATCACAGGCTGGGATCTTTAGACTCAAGTGGTGGTCTTTCTCCACCTCCTGTCCCAGGCCGCAGGGCTCCTTGCTAAGCTGCCAGCAGACGGCTACGTGGTCAGAATCATTTCCCTCCTCTTAGGCATTTCTTTCCTCGGGTGTGCACAGAATGTGCACCATTCTGCCCAAGACTGGGCCACAGGTGTAAACACCTTGGGAAAGCGCCCTGCCTCTCACCGAGCTGGTGCTACGGCTTTAGGGCCAGCAAACCCTTCTTTAGAACTTAGCCCTGAGCACAAGCTGAAGGAGCTGTTCTCTCCGACCCGGAGGGCCTAGAATCTGCTCTCTGCCACCTAGGAGAGCCAGAAAGCCGTGTGCTCAAGCCCCCGCCACCCGGGAGCCTTTGCCCTCCCAGGCCAGCGGCTCAGATGGGAGGAAACTGCGCTTGGGGGATACTTCTCATTCCTCTCTGGCACGGAGAGGTGGGCCTCAGAGTTGGGACTAGAACCTGCTGATCTCTCCTCTGGAGCAGGGTGTCAACAAGGAATGTCCCCAGCAAAACCCAGTCCCAAGAGAGGCAGGTGTTCGTGACTCCCCAACGCCTGGAGTTTCCGAGAGTTCACCCTAGAGGCCGCGTCTGGAAGCTGTGGGCGGGGAGGCAGCACCATGGTGGCTGGCTACCAGGGCCCGCGCCGGTCTTTGCCAGGCCCCGGAGCACATGTGGCCGTGGCGGCCGTCCCGTGGCAGTGCGTGGCTGTGGAGGATTGTACAGTCTAAGGCGAAGGCACCGCAGGATCCGCGTGGTGCTGGGAAGGGCTGCCTCCTGGGCGGAGCCTGCCTGTTTCCGGACACCTGCTTCAGCCATCTCGCTGCCCTCCTAGAGACCTGGCTCCCCTAGAAAAGCCACTATAATGCCTTGCTGCCGAGAGCCGCTTTCCCCCAACTTCGGGCCGCAGTGCTCCGTGGCGCTCCTCTGCATGTCCCACCTGTCTTGTTTGCTCAGTGGCCCGACTCGCCCACCTCCCCCCGCCCACCTCCCCCCGTTCGTGACCCTCTGGCTCTCTTGATATCAGGTCACTTGTGAGTCTTGACACTCAAAGGAAATAGAACACCAGGGGAAAAGGAACTGAAAAGCAGAAGAAACAGTCAAAGATGCCTCACTAGGAGGCAGGAGATAGAACAGATAAACCCCAGAAATGGAGATTGTCAGGTGGAAATTCCGGATTGGCTCTGTAGCTCTGTGCTAAGCTGAGGATTAGTGTGAGGCTGTCTCCCTGTCCAACGTGGGCACAGGCAGCAAGGCCAAGCAGGTGTGCTTCCACAGGCGGCGGATGGGGTGGGGGGGCCGGGGGGGCCAGGGGGGGCAGCAGGCACAGCCTCGGACGGGCCACTGCCGCCGCCGCCCAGGGCCTCCTCAGCTTCCAGTGATAGAGCAAAAACCAAGGCTGCACATGCATGTGGGCAGGCCGGGAGGAGGGGAGGGTGGAGGCAAACCGAGGGGACGCTGCCCGGAGACTGCAATCTGGGAGCAGGGCCAAGAGAGGATCAGCCGGCCACAGTGACAGAGCGCAAAATAAAAGCCCTTGGACTGGACCGGGTGGGGCGGGGGGGAGAAAGTGTCGCAGGGACCGAAAGAACAAAGCAGGCTGTCCGTATGCCCATACTGGGCCGGTCACTGCCATTTCTGCAGGACAGACAGACAGGAACCTGTTCCCCAACGGCACGGGGCATGAGACACAACGCGAGGGACAGAATGCAGGGCCCGGGGCGCGGCGCTGAGGCTGGGGGCTGGGGCGGCTGCTTTGTACAGGGCGGCATGGAAGATGCACGGATTCCAGTTCGGGGAAATCGGTGTCCCTTGGAGGCTGGAGCACTGGGGTTGGGAGTTTTCGATGGGAGTCTTTCAAGTCTGTGTTGGGCCCCCGGCTGGAGAGGCCGGCCTGGCTCGCCGCCCGCCCCCAGCGGCTCCCGCCTTGGGCTACACGTCGGTGGAGAAGTACAGTGTGTTCCGCTTCAGTTCTGCGAAGGAAATGGGGGGGTGCTGCAGGTAGTAGAGGAGGACCTGGACCTGTGGGGGGGACAGGGGAGACTCAGGCTGGGCTCCTTGGCCTCCTGGCCCTCCTCCCATCTGCCCAGAAGAAGCGGTCGCCGGGGGTCCCCTCTGTGCCACCCTGTCCCTGCCCCCAGGCCGTCTCAGGCCGCTGCCCCCCCACCGCCCCCCGCCAGCCCGGGGGTGTGTGCCCATTGGCAGCAGTAGACGGCACCTCGGGGCAGAGGCTGGGGAGCCTGCGGCCACCTCCCCAACCTCAGTCGGAAGCTTCCGACCCGCTCCAGAGGTTGGCTTTGGCTGGGCAGCCCTGCCTCCGGACCGGACTCTGACCTGGATCTTGTAGGGACTCCAGAGACGTTTCCTCACGCTGGAAGCAATCCTAGAGCTTCCACACGGGAGGACAAGGCCCCCAGAGGTCTCCTCGGCCCTGAGCCTGCCGTCCGAGACTGCGGCACTCCCACCCAGGACTGCAGTCAGCACCGGGGGCCCCCCGGTCCGGGCTCACGCTTCTTTTTTTTTTGTTTTGGTCTCGGAGGCGGGACTGTCCGGAGCCCTGCCTCCCCGGTGACATCCTACAGACCATCCACCCAGCAGCTCAGCAGGGATGGGCCGTGGGACTCCGAGCTGCTCTCTTTCCGCCCCGCGGGGAAGCCCGTTGCGCGACCCGAGCAGCCCAGGCTGTGCTGGTGGTACCTGGGCCATGACATCATGGGACCAGATGTCTGCAGCCGACGTGAGGTGTGCTTTGCTCTCCACTTCTGACGGTCTCAGTAACGTGGGGCCAAACACAGTAGCCAGGTTGTGAAGGGACATTTTGTTGATAGGTTCCTTCTCAGCAACCCTGAAAGGGGTGGCGGGGGGAGAGAGGAAAAAAAAAGGCATTTCTCAGCAGCCACTCGGAGCTCCAGACGCTTGGCCTGAGCTATAAGAACTCCTGGGACGATTCCCAGAAGGTGGGTACTAGCCGCCCTCTCCTGAGGGTAGAGACCTCTTGGTCAGGAAAGACTAAGCCAGCGGACCACGTCTCCAGCTCTGTCCCAGGACGTTCCTGTATTGGATTCCTAGCTCCCGGGGCCACCCCTTGACGGTGAACTGCCAAAGCCAGAAGGACCTGCTCCAACTCCTTCCCCTCGAGGAGGATGACGTTCCTGACTCGAGAACCTTCCCTGTCCCGCTCATCACAGCCCCGTAAGACCAAGACCTCGAAGTACAGAGGTGGGACGTGACTTGCCCGAGGTCACACGGCTAGCCAGTGGCAGAGCTGGGGTCTGACCCCACGCTGTCTGCCTCCAGAGCCTGTGCTCTACCCAGGGTCAGCCGAGCTGCCGCGAGTGGCCTCGGGGGGTGGGGGTCCCAGAGGAGGGGGCCGCGGCTCCAGCAGCAGTCACGAACTAGGCCCCGGGCTCTGCTGAGGCAAGACAGCCCTGATCGCAGATGGAGCCTGGGGGCTGTTCTCCTGTGCCTTTCCAGAAGGGTCTTCCTCGCGGGACCCCAGAGTTGCCTCCCTTTGGATCTTTCTCTGCTTTTCTTGCGCAACAGGCCCCATGCTCAGTAGGTATTTCCCCGGAGTGACAGCGGGGGC